>NW_023994082.1:465000-1096393 GCF_015586225.1 Lucilia sericata | reverse complement strand
GGACTTTTATGTTTTCACTCAAAAAGTTTAGTTTTAGTGGAAATAAAAGTGATCACAGATTATCATTGTTTTGGCTCTATCTCTTATAGTTTCCAAGATAAATGGACTTTTATGTTTTCACTAAAAAAAGTTTAGTTTTGGTGGGAATAAAGTGATCACAGATTATCATTGTTTTGGCTCTATCTCTTATAGTTTCCAGATAAATGGACTTTTATTTTTCACTAAAAAGTTAGCTTTTGGTGGGAAATAAAAAGTGATCACAGATTATCATTGTTTTGGCTCTATCTCTTATAGTTTCCAAATAATGGACTTTTAATGTTTTCACTACAAAAGTTTAGTTTTTAGTGGGAAAAAAAGTGATCACAGATTATCATTGTTTTTGGCTCTATCTCTTATAGTTTTCCAAGATAAATGGACTTTATGTTTTCACTAAAAAGTTTGGTTTTAGTGGAATAAAAGTGATCAGAGATTATCATTGTTTTGGCTCTATCTCTTATAGTTTCCAAGATAAATGGACTTTATGTTTTCACTCAAAGTTTAGTTTTAGTGGGAAATAAAAAGTGAATCACAGATTATTATTGTTTTGGGCTCTATCTCTTATAGTTTCCAAGATAAATGGACTTTTATGTTTTCACTCAAAAGTTTAGTTTTTAGTGGAAATAAAAGTGATCACAGATTATCATTGTTTTGGCCCTATCTCTTATAGTTTCCAAGATAAATGGACTTTTATGTTTTCACAAGAAAGTTTAGTTTTGGTGGGAAATAAAAGTGATCACTGATTATCATTATTTTGGCTCTATCTCTTATAGTTTCCAAGATAAATGGACTTTTATGTTTTCACTAAAAAGTTTGGTTTTTGGTGGGAAATAAAAGTGATCAGAGATTATCATTGTTTTGGCTCTATCTCTTATAGTTTCCAAGATAAATGGACTTTTATGTTTGCACTCAAAAGTTTAGTTTTTAGTGGGAAATAAAAGTGATCACAGATTATCATTGTTTTGGCTCTATCTCCTATAGTTTCCAAGATAAATGGACTTTTATGTTTTCACTCAAAAGTTTAGTTTTTAGTGGGAAATAAAAGTGATCACAGATTATCATTGTTTTGGCTTATCTCTTATAGTTTCCAAGATAAATGGACTTTTATGTTTTCACTAAAAATTTAGATTTTGGTGGGAAATAAAAAAGATCAGAGATTATCATTGTTTTGGCTCTATCTCTTATAGTTTCCAAGATAAATGGACTTTTATGTTTTCACTCAAAAGTTTAGTTTTAGTGGGAAATAAAAGTGATCACAGATTATCATTGTTTTGGCTCTATCTCTTATAGTTTCCAAGATAAATGGACTTTTATGTTTTCACTCAAAAGTTTAGTTTTTAGTGGGAAATAAAAGTGATCACAGATTATTATTGTTTTGGCTCTATCTCTTATAGTTTCCAAGATAAATGGACTTTTATGTTTTCACTAAAAAATTTAGTTTTTGGTGGGAAATAAAAGTGATCACAGATTATCATTGTTTTGGCTCTATCTCTTATAGTTTCCAAGATAAATGGACTTTTATGTTTTCGCTAAAAAATTTAGTTTTTAGTGGGAAATAAAAGTGATCACAGATTATCATTGTTTTTTGTCTATCTCTTATAGTTTCCAAGATAAATGGACTTTTATGTTTTCACTAAAAAGTTTAGTTTTTAGTGGGAAATAAAAGTGATCACAGATTATCATTTTTTCGGCTCTATCTCTTATAGTTTCCAAGATAAATGCACTTTCATGTTTTCACTAAAAAGTTTAGTTTTTAGTGGGAAATAAAAGTGATCACAGATTATCATTGTTTTGGCCCTATCTCTTATAGTTTCCAAGATAAATGGACTTTTATGTCTTCACAACAAAATTTAGTTTTTAGTGGGAGAAAAGTGATCACAGATTATCATTGTTTTGGGTCTATCTCTTATAGTTTCCAAGATAAATGGACTTTTATGTTTTCGCTAAAAAGTTTAGTTTTTAGTGGGAAATAAAAGTGATCACAGATTATCATTTTTTCGGCTCTATCTCTTATAGTTTCCAAGATAAATGGACTTTTATGTTTTCGCTAAAAATTTAGTTTTTAGTGGGAAATAAAAGTGATCACAGATTATCATTGTTTTGGGTCTATCTCTTATAGTTTCCAAGATAAATGGACTTTTATGTTTTCACTAAAAAGTTTAGTTTTTAGTGGGAAATAAAAGTGATCACAGATTATCATTTTTTCGGCTCTATCTCTTATAGTTTCCAAGATAAATGCACTTTCATGTTTTCACTAAAAAGTTTAGTTTTTAGTGGGAAATAAAAGTGATCACAGATTATCATTGTTTTGGCCCTATCTCTTATAGTTTCCAAGATAAATGGACTTTTATGTTTTCACTCAAAAGTTTAGTTTTTGGTGGAAATAAAAGTGATCACAGATTATCATTGTTTTGGCTCTATCTCTTATAGTTTCCAAGATAAATGGACTTTTATGTTTTCACTACAAAATCTAGTTTTTAGTGGGAAATAAAAGTTATCAGAGATTATCATTGTTTTGGCTCCATCTCTTATAGTTTCCAAGATAAATGGACTTTTATGTTTTCACTCATAAATTTGGATTTTGCTGGGAAATAAAATTATCATAAGTGGCCCTATTTCTTATAGTTTCCAAGATAAATGGACTTTTATGTTTTCACTCAAAAGTTTAGTTTTTAGTGGGAAATAAAAGTGATCACAGATTATCATTGTTTTGGCTCTATCTCTTATAGTTTCCAAGATAAATGGACTTTTCTGTTTTCACTCAAAAGTTTAGTTTTTAGTGGGAAATAAAAGTGATCACAGATTATCATTGTTTTATCCCTATCTCTTATAGTTTACAAGATAAATGGAATTTTATGTTTTCACTAAAAAGTTTAGTTTTTGGTGGAAATAAAAGTGATCACAGATTATCATTGTTTTGGCTCTATCTCTTATAGTTTCCAAGATAAATTGACTTTTATGTTTTCACTACAAAATCTAGTTTTTAGTGGGAAATAAAAGTTATCACAGATTATCATTGTTTTGGCTCTATCTCTTATAGTTTTCAAGATAAATGGACTTTTATATTTTCATTAAAAAGTTTTGTTTTTAGTGGGAAATAAAAGTGATCACAGATTATCATTTTTTCGGCTCTATCTCTTATAGTTTCCAAGATAAATGGACTTTTATGTTTTCACTAAAAAGTTTAGTTTTTAGTGGGAAATAAAAGTAATCACAGATTATCATTGTTTTGGCCCTATCTCTTATAGTTTCCAAGATAAATGGACTTTTATGTTTGCACTCAAAAGTTTAGTTTTTAGTGGGAAATAAAAGTGATCACAAATTATCATTGTTTTGGCTCTATCTCTTATAGTTTCCAAGATAAATGGACTTTTCTGTTTTCACTCAAAAGTTTAGTTTTTAGTGGGAAATAAAAGTGATCACAGATTATCATTGTTTTGGCCCTATCTCTTATAGTTTACAAGATAAATGGACTTTTATGTTTTCACTAAAAAGTTTAGTTTTTGGTGGAAATAAAAGTGATCACAGATTATCATTGTTTTGGCTCTATCTCTTATAGTTTCCAAGATAAATTGACTTTTATGTTTTCACTACAAAATCTAGTTTTTAGTGGGAAATAAAAGTTATCACAGATTATCATTGTTTTGGCTCCATCTCTTATAGTTTCCAAGATAAATGGACTTTTATGTTTTCACTCATAAATTTGGATTTTGCTGGGAAATAAAATTATCATAAGTGGCTCTATCTCTTATAGTTTCCAAGATAAATGGAATTTTATGTTTTCACTCAAAAATATGGATTTTACTGGGAAATAAAAGTGATCACAGAATATTATTGTTTTGGCTCTATCTCTTATAGTTTCCAAGATAAATGGACTTTTATGTTTTCACTAAAAAGTTTAGTTTTTGGTGGGAAATAAAAGTGATCACTGATTATCATTATTTTGGCTCTATCTCTTATAGTTTCCAAGATAAATGGACTTTTATGTTTTCACTAAAAAGTTTGGTTTTTGGTGGGAAATAAAAGTGATCAGAGATTATCATTGTTTTGGCTCTATCTCTTATAGTTTCCAAGATAAATGGACTTTTATGTTTTCACTCAAAAGTTTAGTTTTTAGTGGGAAATAAAAGTGATCACAGATTATCATTGTTTTGGCCCTATCTCTTATAGTTTACAAGATAAATGGACTTTTATGTTTTCACTAAAAAGTCTAGTTTTTGGTGGAAATAAAAGTGATCACAGATTATCATTGTTTTGGCTCTATCTCTTATAGTTTCCAAGATAAATGGACTTTTATGTTTTCACTACAAAATCTAGTTTTTAGTGGGAAATAAAAGTTATCACAGATTATCATTGTTTTGGCTCCATCTCTTATAGTTTCCAAGATAAATGGACTTTTATGTTTTCACTCATAAATTTGGATTTTGCTGGGAAATAAAATTATCATAAGTGACTCTATTTCTTATAGTTTCCAAGATAAATGGACTTTTATGTTTTCACTCAAAAGTTTAGTTTTTAGTGGGAAATAAAAGTGATCACAGATTATCATTGTTTTGGCCCTATCTCTTATAGTTTCCAAGATAAATGGACTTTTATGTTTTCACTAAAAAGTTTGGTTTTTGGTGGGAAATAAAAGTGATCAGAGATTATCATTGTTTTGGCTCTACCTGTTATAGTTTCCAAGATAAAGGGACTTTTATGTTTGCACTCAAAAGTTTAGTTTTTATAGGGAAATAAAAGTGATCACAGATTATCATTGTTTTGGCTCTATCTCTTATAGTTTCCAATATAAATGGACTTTTATGTTTTCACTCAAAAGTTTAGTTTTTAGTGGGAAACAAAAGTGATCACAGATTATCATTGTTTTGGCCCTATCTCTTATAGTTTCCAAGATAAATGAACTTTTATGTTTTCACTAAAAAATTTAGATTTTGGTGGGAAATAAAAAAGATCAGAGATTATCATTGTTTTGGCTCTATCTCTTATAGTTTCCAAGATAAATGGACTTTTATGTTTTCACTCAAAAGTTTAGTTTTAGTGGGAAATAAAAGTGATCACAGATTATCATTGTTTTGGCTCTATCTCTTATAGTTTCCAAGATAAATGGATAAATGTTTGCACTCAAAAGTTTAGTTTTTAGTGGGAAATAAAAGTGATCACAGATTATCATTGTTTTGGCTCTATCTCTTATAGTTTCCAAGATAAATGGACTTTTATGTTTTCACTCAAAAGTTTAGTTTTTAGTGGGAAATAAAAGTGATCACAGATTATCATTGTTTTGGCCCTATCTCTTATAGTTTCCAAGATAAATGGACTTTTATGTTTTCACTAGAAAGTTTAGTTTTTGGTGGGAAATAAAAGTGATCACTGATTATCATTATTTTGGCTCTATCTCTTATAGTTTCCAAGATAAATGGACTTTTATGTTTTCAATAAAAAGTTTGGTTTTTGGTGGGAAATAAAAGTGATCAGAGATTATCATTGTTTTGGCTCTATCTCTTATAGTTTCCAAGATAAATGGACTTTTATGTTTGCACTCAAAAGTTTAGTTTTTAGTGGGAAATAAAAGTGATCACAGATTATCATTGTTTTGGCTCTATCTCCTATAGTTTCCAAGATAAATGGACTTTTATGTTTTCACTCAAAAGTTTAGTTTTTAGTGGGAAATAAAAGTGATCACAGATTATCATTGTTTTGGCTTTATCTCTTATAGTTTCCAAGATAAATGGACTTTTATGTTTTTACTACAAAATTTAGTTTTTAGTGGGAAAAAGTGATCACAGATTATCATTGTTTTGGCTATATCTCTTATAGTTTCCAAGATAAATGGACTTTTATGTTTTCACTACAAAATTTAGTTTTTAATGGAAAAAAGTGATCACAGATTATCATTGTTTTGGCTCTATCTCTTATAGTTTCCAAGATAAATGGACTTTTATGTTTTCACTAAAAAGTTTAGTTTTTAGTGGGAAATAAAAGTGATCACAGATTATAATTTTTTCGGCTCTATCTCTTATAGTTTCCAAGATAAATGCACTTTCATGTTTTCACTCAAAAGTTTAGTTTTTAGTGGGAAATAAAAGTGATCACAGATTATCATTGTTTTGGCCCTATCTCTTATAGTTTCCAAGATAAATGGACTTTATGTTTTCACTTAAAAGTTTAGTTTTTGGTGGGAAATAAAAGTGATCACAGATTATCATTGTTTCGGCTCTATCTCTTATAGTTTCCAAGATAAATGGACTTTTATGTTTTCACTCATAAATTTGGATTTTGCTGGGAAATAAAATTATCATAAGTGGCTCTATCTCTTATAGTTTCCAAGATAAATGGAATTTTATGTTTTCACTCAAAAATATGGATTTTACTGGGAAATAAAAGTGATCACAGAATACTATTGTTTTGGCTCTATCTCTTATAGTTTCCAAAATAAATGGACTTTTATGTTTTCACTAAAAAATTTAGATTTTGGTGGGAAATAAAAAAGATCAGAGATTATCATTGTTTTGGCTCTATCTCTTATAGTTTCCAAGATAAATGGACTTTTATGTTTTCACTCAAAAGTTTAGTTTTTAGTGGGAAATAAAAGTGATCACAGATTATCATTGTTTTTGCTCTATCTCTTATAGTTTCCAAGATAAATGGACTTTTATGTTTTCACTCATAAATTTGGATTTTGCTGGGAAATAAAATTATCATAAGTGGCTCTATCTCTTATAGTTTCCAAGATAAATGGAATTTTATGTTTTCACTCAAAAATATGGATTTTACTGGGAAATAAAAGTGATCACAGAATAGTATTGTTTTGGCTCTATCTCTTATAGTTTCCAAAATAAATGGACTTTTATGTTTTCACTAAAAAATTTAGATTTTGGTGTTAAATAAAAAAGATCAGAGATTATCATTGTTTTGGCTCTATCTCTTATAGTTTCCAAGATAAATGGACTTTTATGTTTTCACTCAAAAGTTTAGTTTTTAGTGGGAAACAAAAGTGATCACAGATTATCATTGTTTTTGCTCTATCTCTTATAGTTTCCAAGATAAATGGACTTTTATGCTTTCACTCAAAAGTTTAGTTTTTAGTGGGAAATAAACGTGATCACAGATTATCATTGTTTTGGCCCTATCTCTTATAGATTCCAAGATAAATGGACTTTTATGCGTTCACTCAAAAGTTTAGTTTTTGGTGGGAAATAAAAGTGATCACAGATTGTAATTGTTTTGGCTCTATCTCTTATAGTTTCCAAGATAAATGGACTTTTATGTTTTCACTAAAAAGTTTAGTTTTTGGTGGGAAATAAAAGTGATCAGAGATTATCATTGTTTTGGCTCTATCTCTTATAGTTTCCAAAATAAATGGACTTTTATGTTTTCACTAAAAAATTTAGTTTTTGGTGGGAAATAAAAGTGATCACAGATTATCATTGTTTTGGCTCTATCTCTTATAGTTTCCAAGATAAATGGACTTTTATGTTTTCACTCAAAAGTTTAGTTTTTGGTGGGAAATAAAAGTGATCACAGATTATCAATGTTTTGGCTCTATCTCTTATAGTTTCCAATATAAATGGACTTTTATATTTTCACTAAAAAGTCTAGTTTTTGGTGGGAAATAAAAGTGATCACAGATTATCATTGTTTTGGCTCTATCTCTTATAGTTTCCAAGATAAATGGACTTTTATGTTTTCACTACAAAATTTAGTTTTTATTGGGAAAAAGTGATCACAGATTATCATAGTTTTGGCTCTATCTCTTATAGTTTCCAAGATAAATGGACTTTTATGTTTAAACTGAAAATTTTAGTTTTTACTGGGCAATAAAAGTGATCACAGATTATCATTGTTTTGGCTCTATCTCTTATAGTTTCCAAGATAAATGGACTTTTATGCTTTTACTAAAAAGTTTAGTTTTTGGTGGGAAATAAAAGTGATCAGATTATCAATGTTTTGGCTTTATCTCTTATAGTTTCCAAGATAAATGGACTTTTATGTTTTCACTCAAAAATTTGGATTTTACTGGGAAATAAAAGTGATCACAGATTATCATTGTTTTGGCTCTATCTCTTACAGTTTCCAAAATAAATGGACTTTTATGTTTTCACTACAAAATTTAGTTTTTGGGGGGAAATAAAAGTGATCACAGATTATCATTGTTTTGGCTCTATCTCTTATAGTTTCCAAGATAAATGGACTTTTATGTTTTCACTCAAAATTTAAGTTTATAGTGGGAGATACAAGTGATCGCAGATTATCATTGTTTTGGCTCTATCTCTTATAGTTTCCAAAATAAATGGACTTTTATGTTTTCACTAAAAAATTTAGATTTTGGTGGGAAATAAAAAAGATCAGAGATTATCATTGTTTTGGCTCTATCTCTTATAGTTTCCAAGATAAATGGACTTTTATGTTTTCACTCAAAAGTTTAGTTTTTAGTGGGAAATAAAAGTGATCACAGATTATCATTGTTTTTGCTCTATCTCTTATAGTTTCCAAGATAAATGGACTTTTATGTTTTCACTCAAAAGTTTAGTTTTTAGTGGGAAATAAACGTGATCACAGATTATCATTGTTTTGGCCCTATCTCTTATAGTTTCCAAGATAAATGGACTTTTATGCGTTCACTCAAAAGTTTAGTTTTTGGTGGGAAATAAAAGTGATCAGAGATTATCATTGTTTTGGCTCTATCTCTTATAGTTTCCAAAATAAATGGACTTTTATGTTTTCACTAAAAAAATTAGTTTTTGGTGGGAAATAAAAGTGATCACAGATTATCATTGTTTTGGCTCTATCTCTTATAGTTTCCAAGATAAATGGACTTTTATGTTTTCACTCAAAAGTTTAGTTTTTGGTGGGAAATAAAAGTGATCACAGATTATCAATGTTTTGGCTCTATCTCTTATAGTTTCAAATATTAATGGACTTTTATATTTTCACTAAAAAGTCTAGTTTTTGGTGGGAAATAAAAGTGATCACAGATTATCATTGTTTTGGCTCTATCTCTTATAGTTTCCAAGATAAATGGACTTTTATGTTTTCACTACAAAATTTAGTTTTTATTGGGAAAAAGTGATCACAGATTATCATAGTTTTGGCTCTATCTCTTATAGTTTCCAAGATAAATGGACTTTTATGTTTAAACTGAAAATTTTAGTTTTTACTGGGCAATAAAAGTGATCACAGATTATCATTGTTTTGGCTCTATCTCTTATAGTTTCTAAGATAAATGGACTTTTATGCTTTCACTAAAAAGTTTAGTTTTTGGTGGGAAATAAAAGTGATCACAGATTATCATTGTTTTGGCTTTATCTCTTATAGTTTCCAAGATAAATGGACTTTTATGCTTTCGCTACAAAATGTAGTATTTAATGGGAAAAAAGTGATCACAGATCATCATTGTTTTGGCTCTATCTCTTATAGTTTCCAAGATAAATGGACTTTTATGTTTTCACTCAAAAATTCTGATTTTACTGGGAAATAAAAGTCATCACAGATTATCATTGTTTTGGCTCTATCTCTTATAGTTTCCAAGATAAATGGACTTTTGTGTTTTCGCCCAAAAGTTTATTTTACTGGGAAATAAAAGTGATCACAGATTATCATTGTTATGTTTTCACTACAAAATTTAGTTTTTAATGGAAAAAAAGTGATCACAGATTATCATTGTTTTGGCTCTATCTCTTACAGTTTCCAAGATAAATGGACTTTTATGTTTTCAGTCATAAATTTGGATTTTAGTGGGAAAAAAGTGATTAGAGATTATCATTGTTTTGGCTCTATCTCTTATAGTTTCCAAGATAAATGGACTTTTATGTTTTCACTCAAAAGTTTAGTTTTTAGTGGGAAATAAAAGCGATCGCAGACTATCATTGTTTTGGCTCTATCTCTTATAGTTTCCAAGATAAATGGACTTATATGTTTTCTCTACAAAATTTAGTTTTTAGTGGGAAAAAAGTGATCACAGATTATCATTGTTTTGGCTCTATCTCTTATAGTTTCCAAGATAAATGGACTTTTATGTTTTCACTCATAAATTTGGATATTGCTGGGAAATAAATGTGATCATAAATGGACTTTTATGTTTTCACTCAAAAGTTTACTTTTTAGTGGGAAATAAAAGTGATCACAAATTATCATTGTTTTGGCTCTATCTCTTATAGTTTCCAAGATAAATGGGCTTTTATGTTTTCACTACAAAATTTAGTTTTTAGTGGGAAAAAAGTGATCAGAGATTATCATTGTTTTGGCTCTATCTCTTATAGTTTCCAAGATAAATGGACTTTTATGTTTTCACTAAAAAGTTTACTTTTTAGTGGGAAATAAGCGTGATCACAGATTATCATTGTTTGGCTCTATCTCTTATAGTTTCCAAGATATATGGAATTTATGTTTTCACTACAAAATTTAGTTTTTAGTGGGAAAAAAGTGATCACAGATTATTATTGTTTTGGCTCTATCTCTTATAGTTTCCAAGATAAATGGACTTTTATGTTTTCACTACAAAATTTAGTTTTTAGTGGGACAAAAGTGATCAGAGATTATCATTGTTTTGGCTCTATCTCTTATAGTTTCCAAGATAAATGGACTTTTATGTTTTCACTCATAAATTTGGATACTACTGGAAAATAAAAGTGTTCATAAGTGGCTCTATCTCTTATAGTTTCCAAGATAAATGGACTTTTATGTTTTCACTCAAAAGCTTAGTTTTTAGTGGGAAATAAAAGTGATCACAGATTATCATTGTTTTGGCTCTATCTCTTATAGTTTCCAAGATAAATGGACTTTTATGTTTCCACTAAATAAATTAGTTTTTGGTGGGAAATAAAAGTGATCACAGATTATCATTGTTTTGGCTCTATCTCTTATACTTTCCAAGATAAATGGACTTTTATGTTTTCACTACAAAATCTAGTTTTTAGTGGGAAATAAAAGTGATCACAGATTATCATTGTTTTGGCTCTATCTCTTATAGTTTCCAAGATAAATGGCCTTTTATGTTTTTGCTCATAAATTTGGATTTTGCTGGGAAATAAAAGTGAACACAAGTGGCTCTATCTCTTATAGTTTCCAATATAAATGGAATTTTATGTCTTCACACAAAAATCTGGATTTTACTGGAAAATAAAAGTGATCACAGATTATCATTGTTTTGGCTCTATCTCTTATAGTTTCCAAGATAAATGAACTTTTATGTTTTCACTCAAAAGTTTAGTTTTTAGTGGGAAATAAAAGTGATTACAGATTATCATTGTTTTGGCTATATCTCTTATAGTTTCCAAGATAAATGGACTTTTATGTTTTCACTCAAAAGTTTAGTTTTTAGCGGGAAATAAAAGTGATCATAGATTATAATTTTTTCGGCTCTATCTCTTATAGTTTCCAATATAAATGGACTTTTATGTTTTCACTCAAAATTTTAGTTTTTCGTGGGAAATAAAAGTGATTACAGATTATCATTGTTTTGGCTCTATCTCTTATAGTTTCCAAGATAAATGAACTTTTATGTTTTCACTCAAAAGTTTAGTTTTTAGTGGGAAATAAAAATGATCGCAGATTATCATTGTTTTGGCTCTATCTCTTATAGTTTCCAAGATAAATGGGCTTTTATGTTTTCACTCAAAATTTTAGTTTTTCGTGGGAAATAAAAGTGATCGCAGATTATCATTGTTTTGGCTCTATCTCTTATAGTTTCCAAGATAAATGGACTTTTATGCTTTAACTCAAAAGTTTGGTTTTTGGTGGGAAATATAAGTGATCACAGATAATCATATTTTTGGCTTTATCTCTTATAGTTTCCAAGATAAATGGACTTTTATGTTTTCACTCAAAAATTTGGATTTTACTGGGAAATAAAAGTGATCACAGATTATCATTGTTTTGGCTTTATCTCTTATAGTTTCCAAGATAAATGGACTTTTATGTTTTCACTACAAAATTTAGTTTTAATTGGGAAAAAGTGATCACAGATTATCATTGTTTTGGCTCTATCTCTTATAGTTTCCAAGATAAATGGACTTTTATGTTTTCACTAAAAAGTTTAGTTTTTGGGGGGAAATAAAAGTGATCACAGATTATCATTGTTTTGGCTCTATCTCTTATAGTTTCCAAGATAAATGGACTTTTATGTTTTCACTCAAAATTTTAGTTTATAGTGGGAGATACTAGTGATCGCAGATTATCATTGTTTTGGCTCTATCTCTTATAGTTTCCAAAATAAATGGACTTTTATGTTTTCACTAAAAAATTTAGATTTTGGTGGGAAATAAAAAAGATCAGAGATTATCATTGTTTTGGCTCTATCTCTTATAGTTTCCAAGATAATAGGACTTTTATGTTTTCACTCAAAAGTTTAGTTTTTAGTGGGAAATAAAAGTGATCACAGATTATCATTGTTTTGGCTCTATCTCTTATAGTTTCCAAGATAAACGGACTTTTATGTTTTCACTCAAAAGTTTAGTTTTTAGTGGGAAATAAACGTGATCACAGATTATCATTGTTTTGGCCCTATCTCTTATAGTTTCCATATCTTATAGTTTCCACACAAAAGTTTATTTTTTGGTGGGAAATAAAAGTGATCACAGATTATAATTGTTTTGGCTCTATCTCTTATAGTTTCCAAGATAAATGGACTTTTATGTTTTCACTAAAAAGTTTAGTTTTTGGTGGGAAATAAAAGTGATCAGAGATTATCATTGTTTTGGCTCTATCTCTTATAGTTTCCAAAATAAATGGACTTTTATGTTTTCACTAAAAAATTTAGTTTTTGGTGGGAAATAAAAATGATCACAGATTATCATTGTTTTGGCTCTATCTCTTATAGTTTCCAAGATAAATGGACTTTTATGATTTCACTAAAAAGTTCAGTTTTTGGTGGGAAATAAAAGTGATCACAGATTATCATTGTTTTGGCTTTATCTCTTATAGCTTCCGAGATAAATGGAATTTTAGGTTTTTACTCAAAATTTGGATTTTTTTTAGTTTTCAGATAGAGCCAAAACAATGATAATCTGTGATCTGTGATTATTACCCAGTAAAATACAAATTTGTGAGTGAAAACATAAAAGTCCATTTATCTTGGAAACTATAAGAGATAGAACCGAAACAATGATAATCTGTGATCACTTTTATTTCCCCCCAAAAACTAAACTTTTTAGTGAAAACATAAAAGTCCATTTATCTTGGAAACTATAAGAGATAGAACCAAAACAATGATAATCTGTGATCACTTTTTCCCAATAAAAACTAAATTTTGTAGTGAAAACATAAAAGTCCATTTATCTTGGAAACTATAAGAGATAAAGCCAAAACAATGATAATCTGTGATCACTTTTATTTCCCACCAAAAACTAAATTTTTAAGTGGAAACATGAAAGTCCACTTATCTTGGAAACCATAAGAGATAGAGCCAAAACAATGATAATCTGTGATCACTTTTGTTTCCCAGCAAAAGCAAAGTTTTTGAGTGAAAACATAAAAGTCCATTTATCTTGGAAAGTAAAAGAGATAGAGCCAAAACAATGATAATCTGTGATCACTTTTATTTCCCACTATAAACTAAGTTTTGTAGTGAAAACATAAAAGTCCATTTATCTTGGAAACTATAAGAGAAAGAGCCAAAACAATGATAATCTGTGATCACATTTATTTCCCACCAAAAACTAAAGTAAAACTAAAGTATATTTATCTTGGAAACTATAAGAGATAGAGCCAAAACAATGATAATCTGTGATCACGTTTATTCCCCACTAAGAACTAACCTATTGAGTGAAAACATAAAAGTCCATTTATCTTGGAAAACTATAAGAGATAGAGCCAAAACGATGATAAGATGATAGATAGATAGATAGATTAGATTAGAATAAGATAGATGATATAGATAGATGATAGATAGATAGATAGATAAGATAGATAGATAGCATAGATAGATAGATCGATAGATAGATAGATAGATAGATAGATAGATAGATAGATAGATAGATATGATAGATAGATAAGATAGATAGAATAGATAGATAGATAGATAGATCGATAGATAGATAGATTAGATAGATAGATAGTAGATAGATAGATAGATAGATTCGATAGATAGATAGATAGACTAGATAGATAGATAGATAGATAGAATAGATATAGAATAGATAGATAGATAGATAGATAGATAGATAGATAGATAGATAGATAGATAGATAGATAGATAGATAGATAGATAGATAGATAGATAGTAGATAGATAGATAGATAGATCGATAGATAGATAATAGATAGATAGATAGATAGATAGAAGCTAGATAGATAGATAGATAGATAGATAGATAGCTAGATAGATAGATAGATAGATAGATAGATAGATAGATAGATAGATAGATAGATAGATAGATAGATAGATAGATAGTAGATAGATAGATAGATAGATAGCTAGATAGATAGATAGATAGATAGATAGATAGATAGATAGATAGATAGATAGATAGATAGATAGATAGATAGATAGATAGATAGATAGAAGCATATGATAGACTAGATAGATAGATAGATAGATAGATAGATAGATAGATAGATAGTAGATAGATAGATAGATAGATAGATAGATAGATAGATAGATAGATAGATAGATAGATAGATAGATAGATAGATAGATAGATAGATAGATAGATAGATAGATAGATAGATAGATAGATAGATAGATAGATAGATAGATAGATAGATAGATAGATAGATAGATAGATAGATAGATAGATAGATAGATAGATAGATAGATAGATAGATAGATAGATAGATAGATAGATAGATAGATAGATAGATAGATAGATAGATAGATAGATAGATAGATAGATAGAAGATAGATAGATAGCTAGATAGATAGATAGATAGATAGATAGATAGATAGATAGATAGATAGATAGATAGATAGATAGATAGATAGATAGATAGATAGATAGATAGATAGATAGATAGATAGATAGATAGATAGATAGATAGATAGATAGATAGATAGATAGATAGATAGATAGATAGATAGATAGATAGATAGATAGATAGATAGATAGATAGATAGATAGATAGATAGATAGATAGATAGATAGATAGATAGATAGATAGATAGATAGATAGATAGAAGATAGATAGATAGATAGATAGATAGATATTTTTTATAGTTTTACGATATGAAAATTACATAGTACTATTTATAAAAAGAGCATTAAATGTTGGTAGAGCATTAATATTTTGTTAAACAAATTATATTATATCTGTGTTTGATCTATTGGTATTATATATTCGTTTTTTATAGCTTTGTAATGGATTTTTTATTTTATTACTTTCTAATGGAAAAAGAAATAAAGAAAAACAAGTTAGAGTGCTATATTCGGCTATGCCGAATCTTAAATACCCTCCACCAGCGAGCTACTTTTTATTGAAACCCATTTAACTATATAATTTTTAGATAACTTGGCAAAATTTTTGTTTCCTTATTGAGGGTAATAACATTTATGCATATGTCAAATTAATTTTAATTAGGTAGAGAAAAATGTATATTAATAGGCCAGTTTGATAACATTTTAATATAATGATTTATCTGTACACAGAACATACTCATTTTGAATTTTATCCGGATGTAATCATTTAATTACGAATTAAGTGGTATTAAGTGGTTTTCAGAAGTATACCTTATATGTGAGCTAAGACAACCTATGGACCGATCCGGAAGAAAAAATCCGTAGAATGATTTATATATACAAAATACACATTTATGTCGAATTTTATCCCGATAATTTTTATTGTTAATGTGCATTTGAGTCACAACTCCCATATAAGAAAATGGTCCTTATATGGGGGTTGTGACCAATTATCAACCGATAATGAAACAAGTTAGAGTGCTATATTCGGCTGAGCCGAATCTTAAATACCCTCCACCAGCGACTTTTGTATTAATACATTTCTAATTAATAAAATATTTGTAGAAATAAGTTTTCTCATGTCTTAAATAGAAAAATCCCAAGATTTAAACAGCTTAAATCTACTACAATTCCAAGATTTATTGAACATTAGAAACGCCACTTTCATTTAAATTTTTATAGCGCCCTAAGATATGCTTTAGCGATATCTCGTATTTGCATGTGTGCATGTGTGTGGAAGATTTAAGGATTTTAAAAATACATACATATATATAATTTTGTTCTACACAAATTGATAATGAAAATAGTTAAATACGGCTAAAGCGCTTTTAGGGGCAGGACCTAGTATGAGAGATATGACCAAATATAGACCGATCGTGAAAAATTTTTGAAATAGCATTAAGTGCTTTTTGCATTACAAAATAGTATTTATGAACAAAAATAGTATTTATTTATATCATTATTTGGTAATGAGTTATGTGCCTTTAAGTATTTTTCTGAAAGGGACCTTGTATGGGAGCTATGATCAATTATGGATCGATAAGAAAACAATTTCACAGTAATATTTATCTGTATATGAGCAATATTTTTGCCAAACTTTATATGAATATCTTAATTTAGTAATGAGTTATGTGCGTTTGAGTGATTTTCGGGAGGGGACCTTGTATGGGAGCTATGACCAGTTATGGACCGATCGGAAAAGAAATTATCTGTAATATTTCTGTGCATATGAGTAATATTTGTACCATATGGATATCTTAATTACGTAATGAGTTATGCGCGTTTAAGTGATTTTCGGGAGGGAACCTTGTATGGGAGCTATGACCAATTATGGACCGATCGGAAAAAAATTTCACAGTAATATTTCTATGCATATGGGCAATACTTGTACCAAATTGTATATGGATATCTGAATTTAGTAATGAGTTATGCGCGTTTAAGTGATTTTCGGGAGGGGACCTTGTATGGGAGCTATGATCAATTATGGACCGATCGGAAAAAAATTTCACAGCAAAATTTCTGTGCATATGAGTAATATTTGTGCCAAATTTTATATGGATATCTTAATTTAGTTATGAGTTAAGCGCGTTTAAGTGATTTTCGAGAGGGGACCTTGTATGGGAGCTATGACCAATTATGGACCGATCGGAAAAAAAATTTCACAGTAATATTTCTATGCATATGGGCAATACTTATACCAAATTTTATTTGGATATCTTAATTTAGTAATGAGTTATGCGCGTTTAAGTGATTTTCGGGAGGGGACCTTGTATGGGAGCTATGTCCAATTATGGACCGATCCATAAAATTTTTCCTCTGAAAGACTTCTGTTGACATAAGATTTTAATTTGTAAAATTCTGTGAAGATATCGACATTGTGGCGGAAGTTATTAACAAAAAACCCATTTTCCGGGAATATGTACTTTTGTATGGGAGGTATATGAAATTGACCGATTCTGGCAATTTTCAGCAGGGATCAAGATCTTGTGCAGAAAAGAATATATGGTGATTTCCATGGCATTATCTTGCATAGTTTTCGAGAAAACTACATCAGAATGTGTAAAAAATGCTTATTTTTTTCCGAGGTTGTTTTAAATTTTGATTCATAACTTTTCCCGGTTTGAACCGATTTTGCCCATTTGCAATACCAAACAACTTAGGAAAATGAAGAACATTTTGGGTGAATTTGGTTAAGCTCTATTGCTTCGTTTTATCGTGAGCGTGTTTTACACAGACAGACGGACAGACGGACATAGCTAAATCGACTCAGAATTTGATAAGGACCCAGAATATATATACTTTGTTGGGTCTCAGATGAATATTTCTTGGTGTTACTTACGGAATGACAAAGTTATATATACCCTCTATCACCACTGATGGTGGTGGAGGGTATAAAAATTTCGTATAATGATTTATATGCAAAAAAAAAAGAAAAAATTCAAGTCGAATTTTACTACAATAGTTTTATTAATTAATGAAATATGTGCGTTTAGGTGATTTTCGGAAGTGGACTTTATATGTATAGAAGCTATGACCTTACACAAAACATATTTGTGTAGAATTTTATCAAGATATCTTTATTTGATAATGAAATATGTGCGTTTAAGTGATTTTTTTGAAGGAAATATTACCATATGGAACAATCCGAAAAAAATTTGGTAGATTGATTTATATGCTCACAAAGCATATTCAAGTCGTACTTTATCCAGATAGCTTTATTATAATATGTGCGTTTAAGTGATTTTCGTAAGTGGGAGCCTATCCGGAAAAAATTTCGTAGAGTGATTCATATAAAGACAAAACATATTTGTGTCGAATTTTATCAAGATAACATTATTTGACAATTAAATATGTGCGTTTAAGTAATTTTCGGAAGTGGGACTTATATGGGAGCTATGACCAATAAAGAACCGATCCGGGGAAAAAGTGGTAGAATGATTTGTAAGTACACAAAACATATTCAAGTCGAATTTTATCCTTGTAGCTTTAGAGTTTAATGAAATATATTCGTTTAAGTGATTTTTGGAAGTGGACCTCATATGGGAGCTATGACCAATTATGAGCCTATCCGGAAAAAATTTTGACTCATATAAAGACAAAACATATTTGTGTCGAATTTTATCACGATAGCTTTATTTGACAATGAAATATGTGCTTTTAAGTGATTTTCGGAAGTGGGCCTTATATGGTAGCTATGACCAATAATGGACCGATACGTAAAAAATTTGGTGAAATGATTTGAATGTATATCAAACATATTTGTGTCGAATTTTATCCCGATAGCTTTATAATTCAATGAAATATATGCGTTTAAGTGATTTTCGGAAGGGGACTTTATATGGGAACTATGACCAATTATGGGCCTATCCGGAAAAAATTTAGTAGAATAATTTATATTTATACGAAATATATTTATGTCGAATTTTATCACGATAGCTTTATTTGACAATGAAATATGTATTTTTAAGTGATTTTCGGAAGTGGGGTTATATATGAGCTATGACCAATAATGGACCGATCCGTAAAAAAATTTGTAAAATGATTTGTATGTATACAAAACATATTTGTGTCGAATTTTATCCCGATATCGATTTTCGGAAGGGGACTTTATATGGGAGCTATGACCAAATATGGACCTATCCGGAAAAAATTTCGTAGAGGGATTTATATTTAGACTATACATATTTGGGTCGAATTTCATTAAGATAGCTTTATATGACAATGAAATATGAGCTTTTAAATGATTTTCGGAAGTGGGCCTTATATGGGAGCTATGAGCAATAATGGACCGATCCGTAAAAAATTTGGAAGAATGATTTGTATGTACACAAAACATATTTAACTCGAATTTTATCACAATAGCTTTATTCATCATTGAAATATGTCCGTTTAGGTGATTTTCGGAAGTGGACCTTGTATGGGAGCTATGACCAATTGTGGACCGACTGAGGACCTACGTTAACAGTATGATTTCTGTTCATATTATATTTGCATGTACAAAATTTTGTGTTGATACCGATATATTTGAGGGAGTTATTAACGATAAACTAATTTCCGGGAATATATACCTTTGTATGGGGGCTATGGGAAATATTGGATCGATTCTAAAGATTTTCAACATAATTGATCACTGCCATGAAAAAATAATGTGTGACAAAATTCATCGAAATATGTTTAGTAGTTTCTGAGAAAACTTCAAAAGAATTATGAAAAATACGTAATTTTTTTCGAGGTAGTCTGAAATTTTTACTCATAACTTTTTGCGTTGTGAACCGATTTTGCTGATTTTCAATACCAAACTGCTTAGGATAATAATAAATATTTGGGGTGAATTTGGTTGATTTCCTTTGCTTAGTTTTAACGTGAGCGTGTTTTACACAGACAGACAGACAGACAGACAGACAGACGGACAGACGGACATAGCTAAATCGACTCAGAATGTCATAAGGACCCAGAATATATATACTTTGTTAGGTCTTAGATGAATATTTCTTGGTGTTACACACGGAACGACAAACTTATATATACCCTCTATTACCACTGATGGTGGTGGAGGGTATAAAAATTAGATTGTGCTCAAATATTTATTCGAATTTATTGATATTACAAGTTAATATTCTCAGAGCTAAATTAAATAACTTTTGACGGTATCCTCGTTCGTAAACTTAATTTGAATTTAGAAAAATTTACTTATATGCTTTAGATTGTCCAGCTGAACTAGGTTTGTAATCTGTAATTCCCACAACACGTACTAGACAATCTGTGTCAAGTGTAATGTAACATATTAAGTTGAAATAATGTAATTTTACAAAATCAAATACATATACAACTTATATACTTATGTTAAAAGGATTTTTTAAATCCAAAAAATTCCATAATGGTAAAAGCTAAGAAATATTTGAAAATTTCTGTTTTTCATTTTATCTTTTAAATACAAATCATAACTGCCAAAAATTTAAAGGAGGTTGTACAAAGATGTTTGTAAATTAAAATATAAATACTAAATAAATCCTTTCGTTATCAGAGTAAATTGTGTTTTTTTACATTTGTTACATTATATTTTTTGACATCCACTATATTATTTATTTAAGAGCTATAATATCATATATGATTTCATTATTATTACAGAATTTTTTAAATCAAACTGTAAAAAATTTAAACTTAAACTTTTTGTAAAATTTATTACTTGATGCTGACTAAAAATATTTTCTTTAAAATCAGCTCAAAAAGCTTATAAGTTTAAGTGCATATTTTTCAGCGTACTCTTTGGATGTGCTTTGTTTGAAAAAAGTTATTTAACATACAGAAATGAATAAAAACGGATTTAGTAACTATTTATTAGCAATTTAACTAAGTTAATATAGTTTAATTACTATATTAAAGTAATTAAGTGTTTGTTGCTACATATAATAAACTTTCTGAAAAAATGGACACAATTTATTAAATAATATGGCACATTTCACAGAATTTATTTTAAGGAAATGCTTAAAAAAAATTGAGAATAACACATTGTCGAAATAATTTATTTATTTTATATAATCCATCAACCAATTTTTTTTGCCATAAACCTTTAAAACCGTTTTTCTAGAAACGATATTTTTTTCAATTATGCCAGTTCTAGTTTTTCTTGTAGCATTTCGTATTTCATTCACTTAACTAGACTTAACAAGTAAGGGTGCTATATTCGTCTGTGCCGAATCTCATCGAACAGTATGCCGTAAAAGGAATGCTCCCGTATAAATAGCAGGATGATATTTGGAATATGGCTTAAGTCAATTATAGACCGAACTGTTTTAAACTAACAAAATATTAATTTTTAACAAGTAAGAGTGTTATATTCAGCCATGCCGAATCTTATATACCCACCATAAAATCATCCTTATAAATAAACTTTGATATTATCGATCTAAGTTGAATCATATGTCGATATTAATATGAACATCAGGGAAATATTTGGTAGAGGGAATTTAATAAGGGCTTAAGCATGGACCGTGCTCTTCCGAATTAAAAATATTAATTTTGTTTGATCCAATATTTATAGTTATCCTCATCAAATTCAGTTGAAAACTTCCAGTTCCTATAAAACTACCGTAATTTGGAAGAACTTTTGAGCCATACATGAGCGTTAAAGTGATTCTCTGGAGTGAATCGTTAAAGGCGCCCCTATACGCCCACCCCCGTATAAGTCAATTATGGATCGATACTTCTAAAATTTAAAACGATTTTTAGTTTTTGGCTAGTACAAAACTTGTTTACGTAGATTTTCACTGCTGTAATCGCATTTTTGAGTCAGTAATGAGCGTTAAAGTCATTATCTGAAGGGGACCTTATAGGGGGGTAGGCTCAATTAAAGACTGATCCTCATAAAATTTAGTGGCAGATTTTAGCTAATACGAAAATTGTTTATGTCGAAATTCATCGATGTACTCATATTTTTGAGTCAGTAAAAAGCATTAAAGTCATTTTCTGAAGGGGACCTTATATGGGGGGTAGGGTCAATTATGAACCGATCCTTATAAAATTTTACGAAGAGATTTAAATTCTTATAAAACACGTTTGTGCCGAATTTCGCCTCTATTGATGCTTCCCTTAGCCCGTTATGTGCGATAAAGTCATTTTCTGACGGGGACTTTATATGGTGGGTAGGGTCAATTATGGACCGATTCTTGTAAAATTTTACAAATAGATTTAGGTTCTCATAGAACATGTTTGTGACAAATTTCACCGCAATTGATGCTTTTCTTAGTCAGTTATGGGCGATAAAGTCATTTTCTGCAGGGGACTTTATATGGGGGGTAGGGTCAATTATGGGCCTATCCTTATAAAATTTTACAAAGAGATTTATATTCCCATAAAACATGTTTGTGCCGAATTTCACTGTTATTAACGCTTTTCTTATCCAGTTATGGGCGATAAAGTCATTTTCTGAAGGGGACTTTATATGGGGGGTAGGGTCAATTATGGACCGATCCCTATAAAATTCTACGAAGAGATTTATGTTTCATTAAAACATGTTTGTACCGAATTTCACCGCAATTGATGCTTTTCTTTGCCAGTTATGGGCGATAAAGTCATTTTCTTATCCAGTTATGGGCGATAAAGCCATTTTCTGAAGGACACTTTATATGGGAGGCAGGGTCAATTATGGACCGATCCTTATAAAATTCAACGAAGAGATTTATGTTCCCATAAAACATGTTTGTGCCGAATTTCACCGCAATTGATGCTTTTCTTAGCCAGTTATGGGCGATAAAGTCATTTTCTGAAGGGGACTTTATATGGGGGGTAGGGTCAACTATGGGCCTATCCTTATAAAATTTTACAAAGAGATTTATGTTCCCATAAAACATGATTGTGCCGAATTTCATCGATATTAACGCTTCTCTTATCCAGTTATGGGCGATAAAGTCATTTTCTGAAGGGGACTTTATATGGGAGGCAGGGTCAATTATGGACCGATCCTTATAAAATTCAACGAAGAGATTTATGTTCCCATAAAACATGTTTGTGCCGAATTTCACCGCTATTGATGCTTCCCTTAGCAAGTTATGAGCGATAAAGTCATTTTCTGAAGGGGGCCTTATATGGGGGCTAGGCGAAATCGTGGACCGAAATTACCCATTTTCAATACCAAACAAACTGCATCAACTATAAGTATCTGTGCAAAATTTCAGCTCGCTAGCTACTTCCGTTTGGACTCTATCGTGTTTTCAACAGACAGACAGACAGACAGACGGACAGACGGACAGACGGACGGACATGGCTAGATCGTCTTAGAATCTAATAAGGACCCAGAATATATATACTTTTATGGGTCTTAGACGAATATTTCAATGTGTTACAATCGGAATGACAAAAACAATATACCCCCCATCTTTTTTGATGGTGGGTATAATAACAAAATATTTTTGTTCAAACCGTGAGCGTATGAGTAATCATAAAATTTTGTACATAGATTTCATTTTGTATAGAACTTGTTTATTTTAAATTTCATCGCAACACTATTTTAAATAAGGAAAACTCGAATTTTAATAACCAAAACTCTTTTCTGAAGGGAACCTTTTATAGGGGCTAGGGTCCTCATTAAATTTGGAAAGAAGAGTTATGTTCCTAAGTATAAAGTTTTTTATGTCGATTTTCATCGCTGTACTAGTAATTTTCTGAATCATTCTCATCAAACTTTCTAATGAGGACCTTATATGAGGGGTACGGTCAATTATTACCTATCATAACTTTTTGTTGACCGATTTTAGTTCATATAAAACTTGTTTACTCGCATTTTTATGCCAATAATTAGCGTTAAAGCAATTTTCTGAAGAGGTCTTATATGCGGCGTAGGGTGAGTTACCGACACATTCCGCATGAAATTCGGTAGCAAGATTAACGTTCGTAAATAAGTTTTGTGTCGAATTTCATAACCGTATTTCATAACTCGTACTTTAAGGCCAGCAATGATCGTTTAAATAATTTTCTGAAGGGACCTTATATGGAGTGTAGGGACCGATCCACACACAATTTGGTAGAGAGATTTTGGGTCGCATAAAACGTTTGTGTATTCATATTTCTAAGCCAGTAATGAGCGTTTTGGTCATTTTCAGAAGGGGCCGATCCTAAAAAGAGAGAGGTTTTAGCTCATAAGAATCTTACGTGTGTAGCATTTCATTGCTTTACTCGTATTTCTAAGCCAGTAATGAGCGTTAAAGCCATTTTTGGGAGGGACCCTCATATCGGGGGTAGGGTCAATTAAAGACCGATCCATATAAAAGTTGATAGAGAGATTTCGAGTCGCGATGAATTTAATTGTGTCAAATTTTATAGCTATATTCATATTTTTTATCCAGTAATGAGCGTTAGTCATTTTCTGAAGGGGGCCTTGCATGGGCGATAGGGTTAATTGTGGACCGATCCTCACAAAATTTGATAGAGATATTTTGGATCGCATAGAACTTACGCTTGTAGAATTGGTCCGATCCTAAAAAAATCAGTAGAGAGGTTTTAGATCGTAAGAAATTTACTTATACCGAATTTCATAGCTATACTCGAATTTTTAGGCCAGTAATGAATGTTAAAGTCATTTTCTGAAGGGTACCTTATATGGGGGGTAATGTCAATTATGAACCGATCCTCATAAAATTTAGTGGAAAGATTTTGGCTCATATGAAACTTATTTATGATGAATTTCATCGCTATACTCGTACTTATAAAACAGTTATGCCCGTTAAATCTGTTTTTAGGAGGTTCACTTGTATGGGGGCTATCCGAAAGCGTAGACCGATATTATCCATTTTCAATACCAAATAAATCTTTATAATGGGAAATATTTATACAAAATTTCAACTATCTACCTCCTCTCGTGTGGTCCCTATTGTGATTTCAACAGACAGACGGACAGATGGCCAGACGGACGGACACGGCTAGATCATCTTAGAGTTTAATAAGGACCCTGAGTATATCTACTTTTGTGGGTCTATGACCAATATTTCGATGTGTTGCAAACGGAATGACAAAATCAGTATACCCCCATCTTTTTTGAAGGTCTGTATAAAAAGAGTGATTAAGGAGATTAACTTATTAAATAAGTATTTTGTATTTGCTTGGAATAAGAAAATGATACGGAAGAATATTATGTAAATATTTTTAAACTGCTTTAAGTTTAAACCTATAATATCTTCACCAATAATATCCAATATTATATTCACATAATAACAGACGACATCAACGCGTTAACGAAAATATAATAAAACCACAAATATAATAACCACAAAGACTTTCTTCAGAAAACATTAAAATTTTCTTTTACAACAAAATTTTAAAGAAATATATGGCAGTTTTATTTTTGGAAGGTTATTTAAAAGGTACAATATATCGTGACTTGAAATGCAAAAAGGCATCACAATTAAAAAACCTAACACTTTTGAAAAAAAAACCATAACAACAAACTAGTTAATTCAGTAGGTCTTAAATTAAATTTTTATAGTTTTCATTTTAGTTTTTTGTCTCTCCTGTAAAATTTTCAAAAATTTTGTTATTTGTGCTACCAACATAAAGTGTAGTACTGCTGATTTAACCGAAGTACAAATCTCTATCGTTTTTATAAACATTTTGTTATACAATTATGTAAGTAAAGCCTTTCTGTAAAGTTCACATATAAAACTAAGCATATTTTTAAAATAATCAACAACATCATTCTTACTGAGATAAAATGTATGTATTTTATATTTTCTTTGTTAATAAGACAGCAATAAGGAAGTAAAGTTACATGTATTTGTTTACTTGATTGAAAATAATTTCATTTGTTTAATTGATGTTATTTATGGTACATGAAATATGAGTGTTTTAAAAATAAAATTGTTGTTAATAGGAATTAGCACGGGGTTATGTTAGGTGTTAATAACTAGATTAAGTTAAGACAAAAGCTTTTCTAAGTGAATTAAATTCTTTGATTAATTGTGAGTATGTTTGCGTCTATTTAAATAGATTAATAATAATGATAATGTTTAAATATTATTATATAGAAAACATTATTTTATGTCTAGTAACGCATAGTACTTATAAATTCATTATATGAAACAAATTTGTTCAATTCAAAATCAAGTTGTATATTGTACCTACTAAAGTGTAGTAACAGTGATTGTGAACAGATCTTTGCAGCAAGTCGTAAGTTTATGTTCTCAATGGAAAAAAAAAACAATCAAAACAAATATATGTCAAAAGATAAAAAAATCAAAAAATTTTAATTTAATTAAACATGCGAAATAAACCAAATTAATTTCTTTGAATTTTCAATTCTTTTATTTTCTTTATTCCACATTTTAAACTAATAAATAAACTGTTTTTAATAAAATTTTAGTGTTTTTGTTTTGGTAAACAGCTGTTTGTTTTTGATTTCAGTGTTAACACTTTATGTTTTTTTTTTTTTTTGCTAAAAAATAAACAATTGGCAACACTAAACTTTCTTACAACATTCGAAAAACATATGAAAAATTGTCGTAGGAGTTGTATAGAGCTTTTGCATAGAAAATACCAACAACATTGTTATGACTATTGTAGCAGCTGCTGACATAAAACGTATACAACGCTACAACATCGATTGTGAATTGAACAATTATGTTTAATCTAAAGTAGAGTGTACATTAGGGGGGTATACAAAATAACATTTTCGTTCGAATTAAATTCTACTAGTAAAATTATTTTGTATTCTAAAGTATTTTAACACGTGAATAGACATCAAAGTTTGGATTGGAACAAATGTACCTTTTTTTAAAATATGAGCCATTAAAGGGGTCTGAGTTTCCTACCAGTACACAGTGGTTATAAATTAAAATATAGATGCATTTTTATAAATAAAGTTTTATTAGTAGCTAACAAAATGCTCTCCTCCAACACAAGAAGGTTTATCTATCAAACAGACGTTTCATTTTCATGAGAGAATATCAACAAAAATTTTTAATATATGTTTTAGTGCTTAACTAAGTTAAATATCAGTTATTTTATAACATAGAAATCCAAACTTCAAAACTTATATAAACATGGGCTTTTACTAAATGAAGGGCTTATTGCAGTAACTCGATATGCCACAAAAATAAAATTTTGAGTAAATCGACATTAAAGTTTAAAAAAATTCTCAAAAAATTGTTTTTTTAATTTGTACTTCAAACACGCCTAATAATCATATAAGGTCGATAACTATCTTATGCCAATAGATGGATATCATAAATAAAGTGGAAACCATTGGTTTAGCAAAAAATTGTGGCTTATCAAGTTATTGCCTCACAATATTTGAACATTTTTTATTTTCAAAAAACAAGTTCTAGTACGTTTTCAAAGTGGCTTATCATGTTCTTGCTACAAAAAAATCTATAAATTTTATTTTCAATATGAAATTATATTTTTAGTTACTTTTTTATATGAGAATAAATTTGGCTAAATATACTTAGCTAAATTATTCTGCAGTAAAAGGCAGGTCCTGTTGTATGATTCTAAATAGAATGAAAAAACACATTGCTTTGGGTTTTGCACTGAATATTCCGATTAAAATTTGAGATAATCTTGCGTTTATTCAGCATAGTTGATTTTCTGCTTCTTGATCATCATTTTAAACATCTGAACCAATTTCGATGCATGTTGTGTCAGAAGTCTTGCACGGATTTTAGAAATTTCAAGTCCATTGTTCAAAGGAGGTTTCGATATGCACTTTATATAACAGGTGTTATAATATTATGCTTTTTGTATATGCTGATGATTGTGATATGTTTTACAAAGATTATAAGATATGCTGCAATGTCTTTGCTAATTTGGTATGATAAATATGACTTAATATTATGCACATAGTTTGAACATTATATAAAAAAAAAATTTATTGATGTTTTGCAATAGAACATTTTCCAATCAGCAAGAACTTGGTAAGCAACATAATTATATATGAAATTATTTTTATGCAGTAACATGGTAAGCCATTTTAATTTGAAAAAATTATATCTCCCGAGATTTCGAGCAAAACATTTTTCTCTTCGTATAATGATATTTGTCTTAACTTATTCTATCACAGTAACATAAAAAAATAACAATTTCGCTTTTATCGCCATCATTAAAAAGGACTTTCTTCAAAAGTGTAAAAAATATATGTGGCATATGGAGTTTATGAAATAAAATTTTTTTCAAATTATTTAAATGGAAAAAGAGGCATGACCCTTATATCGCCAATTTACCCTAATTGTGATGGTTGGTGGCATATCGAGTTACTGCAATAAGCCCTTCAAATGTAAATTTCATATTCACTGGATTCACCTATGAAAATTAAACCTATAAATTTTAATATTTCTTTTCGAAAATCAATAAAAAAAATCATTTACAATTAAATTACTCTTAAAAACAAAAATAACCTTGTTATTTGTACATGCAATAAACGTATACGTTTTGACGAACTATTGGTATGAATTAAATATTGATCATACGCTCAAGTTAGTTTTATATGTATTTTCTGAGAAATTTTTAGCATAACTTAGGGGTGTTAAATAAAAAGATTTGATTTTGTCATTTAGTCTGTAACATTTCGAAATATTAATTGTGATTACTATAAAGTAAAAGATATATATTTTTGAACCTTTAAAAAAGCCGATGTCCGTCCATCTATATATTCTTCTATGTAGCTGTTGAATGCATTTTACAAAATATTCTGCTGATTGAAATATTTCGCATTAATTGAACGATCATAACTGGCCTAAAAATACCAGTATAAAATTTTATATGAAACAAAGCTGAAAAAAAATTATTTATTTTAAAATATTATGTGATGTGGATTTTTTAACTAAGTCTAAAGGTGGATTTTGCACTAAAAGCACAAAAAAACGGTGTTCAAATGTTCCAACTTTCCAATAAGTTTTGCATTAAATGCCCAGGACAACGAAACTAATTTGGAGCTAATTTTCAACAAGTAAGAGTGTTATATAAGTATTACACCCTGAAACAATTTTTGAAAAAAGCTTTCACACCTGGAAAATGCATGTGAAACTAGAGTCCATTTAGAGCAATTTAATACTAATGGTCCACAGTTTCCTGTACACATATATTTTTTATGTGTGAAAATGACTGTTGCACGGTGTTATATGCGGCTATGCGAAAACGAAGTCCGATATTGTCTATTTTCAATAGATATTCGCAAAACTTTAAAATTTGTTTAATCTTAATATCTATGTATTCAATTAATTCCTAAACGTTTAATTTATTTTCCCGAAAATACTTTATTAGACGGGCAAATAATGAAACAAACAACATAAAATTGTATAGAATTGTTTATGTTCATATACAAATCATTTACTTTTACGTCATAAAAAATTAAAAAAACATTAAAAATTTAGCTTTCATAGCTTTACGGGGAAAATGTTTCATTAATAAATATTAAAATTTTTTCAATGTAATTAAGCTACCAAATTAAATAAATAAAACATTTATCTTATATGTTTCTATAAATAAAACACTTATTTTCAAGTTAATGTTGTAATACGCATTTATTTTAATAATAAAATTTTAGAAGAATACAAAAAAGGAGACCCAGAAATGTTGATTATGCTAAAATAAAAATATAAGTAATATAATATTTACAAACAACCTTTTTTGAAAAAAAAAATTAATTAAAAGCTATTTAAAACATTATTATATCCTTAAGTAAAGGTCAGTCATATATTATTCAAAAATTACAGAATTAGATATATACCTACGCATTGTCTGGGAAAGATAACTAAACCCATAAAATGAACAAAAGAGACCCATCGAATAAATACCTAACACAAAGTATTTAAATATAAATAAAAAAATAGCTGAATTAGAAATACAGCTAACATCCCAGCAAAAACTGGGTAATGGCTTTCAATTGTAATTACATACCTAACAACATACTTTTCAATGACTACTACATATCGTCTGGATTACAAAGAAGTAGTCTAATAATGTCTTACTAATAATGTGTTTTAGAAATACTTCCTACTTCATTAGTCATTTTGCCAGTGAAGATATAGCAGTTGTATACGTTTTCTCATGCGATTTACAATGAATCCTTTTTCTAATTACTTATAATAGTTTGTGGTAAGTACTTGCACCAATGACATCACCGTGTTAAAATAATGACTTAAAATGCTAATGTGTAAGTAAATTTTAGCATTTTAACCCCTTACATGGTAATGAAAGTTTTTACTGGGATGTTAAATAAATTAACGAAAATTGTTAGAAGAAAATATAAAAATTGAAATTGTATTTTAAACATAAAAAAACAAGCAAGTCTTTGCACTTTCATCAACTTTTTAACCTAAATTAGTTAACACATAGAAAGAACAAGTACGAAATTATAGTAGATCATTTGCTTAAATTCCTTTATATTTGTGGTATTTCTGTAAGACAAACTGATTTTCAGCTGGAATGTCGAAGTGCTTAACGTGAACACCTGCCGTGTTGGCCTATTTCACGGTGGTCTTTTTTGTGACGACTCACCATCGTTTCTTTGTGTATCTTACATGCGGATGCCAATTTTCGTACATGGTTCTGCCGGTCCATGTAGAAGCACTTTGTTCAAGTAAAAGAGCTATCTAATCTCTGACCATTGCTGCCCCGCTGCTTAACTTCTGAGATGCAAAAACATCACTTCTGTTTACAACCAGGCAGATGAGATGGCCTCTGTTGAGTAGGCAACAGCACCTAGCGACGTATTCGGTAGCCCGAAACACGAATCCACAGGAGGAGAAAGGAGATTTCCCTGAACATACCTGGACATAGAAGGAAAATTCAATGGTATCACTTGTATATGATACCTTTCATCCATCGCCATTCAACCAAGCACACTTCTCATTCATCCGACACACTCATAGAGAACAACATCCGACACACTCACTCTAGGTATACGTGCAGGTAAGATCCGTATACCCCTACATACATCCTGTATCATATATACTTAACACCAACTTATTTCCAACGCTTAGTCCCACAGTCACTCCTCTGTGTGGTATCTGTTGACTTCGGCAACAGCACCGAACTTATGCCGAATTATAGATTTCACGGTGCATCAGTCCTTTAACCGACATTTGGGTTTAAATCACAGCCACAACGTGGATCCCGAAGGAACCTCAACCAACTGACCAGCCAGGGCAAAGTCCTGCGGGCAACTGGCCATCTGTAGTACCAGATTATCTTGTGCACTGGTTCGACCCCATGTCAAATCATTCCAAGGAAAGGCCGAGGATACGGAATTTTATCATTATATATAACAGAATGATTCTGGGTCTGCTGGTGTATGGCAGATGCAGTTACCTTCCCACTATATTAATTAAAGGAAAATATTGTGACAATTTTAAACAATTACTTGGTAAAAGATTTATTAATCATAAATAGTATTTATATTAACAGACTACAATTAAAAATGTATAGACTATTTAGTGTTATTGATGACTTTGTAAGTGGTCTGCTTATTAAATTCTTTCTATATTTTGAAATACATATTAAAATGGCAATATAACCAAAGTTTTTATATTGTCTTTTTTGTTCTTTACATAACTTTAACCTCGATAAATGCACAAGAGAACATTATTGAAATTTTTATACCCACCATCAAAAAAGATGGGGGGTATATTGATTTTGTCATTCCGTTTGTAACACATCGAAATATTGGTCATAGACCCATACAAGTATATATACTCCGGGTCCTTATTAAATTCTAAGACGATCTAGCCATGTCCGTCCGTCCGTCCGTCCGTCTGTCTGTTGAAATCACGATAGGGACCACACGGGAGGAGCTAGACATTTGAAAATTTGTATAAATATTCTCTATTACTAAGGTTTATTTGTATTGAAAATAGGTAATATCGGTCCACTTTTTCGGATAACCCCATACGAGTGGACCTCCAAAAAACAGCTTTAACGGGCATGACTGCTTTAGAAGTACGAGTATAGCGATGAAATTCGACATAAATAAGTTTCAGTGACCCAAAATCTTTCTACAAAGTTCTTGGAGGATCGGTTCATAATTGATCCTACCCCGCATATAAGGTTCCCTTTAGAAAATGACTTTAACACTCATTACTGGCCCAAAAATGCGAGTATAGCAATGATATTCGGTATAAGTAAGTTTCTTAAGAACTAAAATCTTTTAACCAATTTTTTTAAGGATCGGCCCATAAATGACCCTATCCCCCATATAAGTTCCCCTTTAGCAAATGGCTTTAACACTCATTACTGGCCTAAAAATTCGAGTACAGCGATGATATTCAATGTAAACAAGTTTTATATGAACCAAAATAGGTCTACAAAAAGTTATGAGGATAGGTCAACAATTGACCATTCCCCTCATATGAGATCCTCTTTAGAAAATTTGATGAAGAAAAGTCACAAAATTACTAGTATAGCGATTAAAATCGACATAAAATAGTTTATACGTATTAACATAATTCTTCATTCCGATTTTAATGAGGACTGATTTAGCCCCTAGCCCCTATAAAATGTAAACAAGTTCTATACAAACGAAATCTATGTACAACATTTTATGAGTATCGGTTCATAATTGACGCATATAAAGGTCCTCTTCAGAAAATTACTCATACGCTCACGGTTTAAAAATTGATATTAATTTAAATTTAAAAATTAATATTTTGTTAGTTCAAAAGAGATCGGTCCATAATTGACTTAAGCCATATTTCAAGTATCACCGTGATATTTGTAGGGGAGCATACCTTTTACGGCATACGGTTTGATGGTGGGCTGTGCCGAATCTCATATACCCACCTTGTTTTTGTTGTTTTTTTCATTTTTAAAAACACTATCAAAAATATGGGGGTATAATGATTTAGTCATTTTGTTTGTAATACATCGAGTTTATTTTTGGATCGGTTTATATTTGATCTATCAACTTTTATAAGGTCCCCTTGAGAAAATGGCTTTAACTTTTACAATTAATTTAGAAATGTAAGCATACTTTTAAAATTTAACACAAGCATGTTTTTAAAATTCGACATTGCTGAATATAATGCTTTTACTTGTTTATACATACATAAATATATGTATGTATGTGTGTATTGCAATTTAAAGCTCTTGCACAAAATAACAATAACTTAAATGCCATACCCTCCAAACAAACCGCAGACACAAAATAAACACAACATTTACATAGTAACAATGCAATCAATAACCTCTTGACTGAATGATGCATATGATGTTGATATTATAACAATAACAAAAGCTATTGCAATTTTGTAACAGTAATCGAAATGTCAGCAGAAGCAGTAACAAACTACAGTTACTAAACCGCAGCGATTGTAATATACGACGACTTATAGTAAAAACAACAAAAATGTAAACCACTCACAATATGCGAAAAACTGGTTGAATAAAACTCATACTCATACTTACATACATACATATATATATGCGGTATATAATGGTAATGTTGTAGGTGCAGATTTCTAGCAAGTATATTTATATTGCTGAATGCTGTTTATGTATGCAGTGGTAAATTGGGTTTGGTTTATATTTACACCATAAATCTATTTAACTAGCTGGTGTATACAAATTGATCAATATCACTTTTGAATTGCAAATCTACAAAGCCGAGAAAGTTGATGCGTCTAAAAAAATTCTGAATGTTGACAATTTTTAGTTGTGTATTTGATAGTTAATAGTTTTGGTTTAGTTTGCTTGTATGCTTGACTGATTTTAAGGCTCATAAGTTGAGTAGTTAGATGTTTTTAGTGTTTGGTTAAAGATTTAATAGCTTGTTTTTATTGCTGTTATCACTACTCTTAACTACACACAGAAAAAAGATCAATTGGAAATCGGTTCTCATTGCAAATATCTAGACAATTTAACTAAATTTCTATTGTTGTTGTTAAAAAAAAAAACTATAAAATCTATATTTATAACTGTAAAACTATGATTATTATTAAATTACGGTCGAAATTATTTCCAAAGGAAGTCTGAGAGAATAATTGAATATTGGGGTGCCAAAGATATCTGCGGTCTTCAGAAAATTGATAGACAGACGGACAGACAATAATCTCAATGTGCTTAACGTGAACACCGTTCTAGGTTACTCGCCCCTGAGTCTTCAATGAATAACCCTCAGGTGGCATTTCTTTGTACATGGTTTTGCCGGTCCATCCACAAGCACCTTGCTCAACTACTCAAGTTCTTAAATCACTTTTCATGAGGAATGACAGGCAGCATAAGATCAATCCCAATACATACCCCTAAAGGAAAAAGCAATCACTGGTCCAAAGCAAATAGAAGGGGCGACCTCGACATCAGATGAAATCAATCTTCTGGAATATTGCCAAAAGATGACCAGCCATTTGATGTCATGAAAGATTGCATTATATAAAATACAATCCCCATCACCCAATGACCCATTCCAGTACATTCCCTAACCTTTTAAAGCCTGCGCAACCACACTACTGATGAGTCAGCAACAGCACTTAGGGACGAATTGGCAGACCGAATCACGGACTCCATAATAACTTGACTGCTTTGTTCTGAGCGCGATTAGAATAAACTCCAAACACACCCAACCCTGAAGGAAAATTGCCGATAAAATAGTGATTAAACATCCGCCACTCAACCGCTTAAAACCATCAATCATACTAAAGTATGCAACAGAACTCTAACATCACACCATCTTCTTCACTCCACCGTTCTGATCATCTTTTCAACATTCTCATCTCATTCTTCATCTTCAACACTTCCGTCTAACATCTACTCCGACCATCCATCTCTTCTATCAGATACATCATATCCAACAGTTAAATATCATTACAATGATCAATCTCTGTAATATCACTTCATCCCCAACATTTTATTCCATATCCTACCCTGTGATTATAACGAATGTCGAAGTGCTTTACGTGAGTACCTGCCGTGTTGGCCTATATCACGGTGGTGTTTTTCATCCACTGGGTGAGCAAAAATACAACGACTCATCACCGCCCCTTTGTGTATCTTACACGCAGGTTGCAATTTACGTATATGGATGCCGGTCCATTATACGCGCACTTTGTTGATAGGGGATGTAATTGGTAGTCCGAATCACGGATCATTTTAATAGGCAAGACTTATTACAGTGGTCACAAAGGCCCACTGTGATAAGTTGAGCATGTTTTAGAGTAAACTCTAAAACACTCAACCATGAAGGAAAATCGCCGATAAATTAAAGAAAATGCAGTGACGACCTTGAGCCACAACTTCGCCTCCATCTTAATACACCATTATTTAGCACATCATAAGCCACCAATCACTCCATCCGTCAAATACATCAATTACTCCATCCGCTCTATCGAATCAGAGTTAACATCAGAAATCACTAAAAAAAAAACAAGTAAGAAAGTATAGTCGGGCATGGCCGACCATATGATACCCTACACCAGTTATGAATATTAAATGTGATTTATTTTTCATAATAATGCATTTATCTTCAATATTCCCTTGTTCCGATACATTTATGCAATTTATGGATGAAAAACTAATTTTCTGAAAGAGGCTTTATATGGAGGCTAGGGGCAAATATGGACCAAGCCCGGTAAAATTTTTTCAATATATTTATATTTACATAATATTTTATTGTGCTGAATTTCATCGCGATATTTGTGTTTATAAGTTAATTTGGGACATTCAAGTAATTTTCTGAAGGGGACTTTGTATGGGAGCTAGGGTCAAATGGGGCCCGATCTTTATGAAATTTGGCAGGGTCATCAAGACTTCAATAAAAATTAGTTGTGCCGTATTTGATCGATATATCGTATATTTAGCATAATTATGAGCTCAGAAGCCCTTTTCGGGGGTTCTGTTCTATGGGGGCTAGGTGAAATAATGGACCGATTTTAACCATTTTCAATAGGCTTCGTCCTTGGGCCAAATCAAACGTGCGTGCCAAATTTCATCCAATTATCTTGAAAATTGCGACATGTACCTTGCGCACAAGGTTTACATGGACAGCCAGCCAGACGGACGGACGGACATAGCTTAATCGACTCAGAAAACGATTCTAAGCCGATTGGTATACTTTAAGGTCTAGGACGAATATTTTTGTATGTTACAAACATCAGCACAAATCCAATATACCCTCCCCACTAAAGTGGTGTAGGGTATAATCAGGAGAACTCCACTTCGTATACCCAATCTTTGCATTATCAAGTCAAATCCAACATTTTATTAATTCACCGTCATTCTTTGTGGTACCGCTCCTGGCATCTAGGAACGATAACAGAAATTCATCATGAAAATTATATTTCACCGTGTATCATATCATACCGTGCGATTTAGGTTCCCGAAGGAACCTCAACCAACTGACCAGCCAGGACAAGTCCTGTGTAGTACCAGATTATGTGGTGCTCTGTTTAGACCTCTTTTCAATTCATGCAAAGCAGTGAATTGTAAACACCAGATTATAGTCCCGGCAGACTAGAGGTACTGGTAGCACCTCTTTATCCCGGAATTGCAATACGCCATGTTGGGACATTTCATCATAGAAACATGCCCCGGGAAGAAACATATTCTGAAAAGCCATTACTTCACAGTGAATCAAATCCAACCAACTGTCCTTTCCGCGAATTTGCGTATAAACCACATGCACTACGTGGATCGCGAAGGAACGTTAACCAACTGACCAGCCAGGAAAAATTCCGGCGGGCAACTGGCTATCTGTAGTACCAGATTATCTGGTGCTCAGGTTCGTCCCCATGTCAGATCATTTCAAGGAAAGGCCGAGGATACATTTTATTATCACCAGTTTATAGCAGAAATTATAAATGGAAGGACAAACTCACATAGATGTATATACGCTTTTCACGAAGGTGAAGGTTATATTTAGTTTAGTTTTGCTCATAATGTAAAGCCTTACAATCAAATTATTATTAATTACTAAAATATGAAGTGGGTTTAGAAAGTCATGAATTTTATATTATTGAATTTTTTTTCGAAATTGATTATTAAGTGTCCAAAAAAGCGCAAGCTATTAACATTAATTTCTACTGTTAATGACGAATCTTATTTTTTTAAACGGTTCTTCATTTAATATACATATTTTATAAAACCAATAAAATTTTTCAGTCATCTCAATAGAATTATGAAAAACTACTAAATATATTTGGCTACAAATTCCATTCCCACAACGTATATGTTTTCTATGTGTATTAACAAAAATATGTACTATGTAAATTAAGCTGAAGTTTCATATTTTTTGTTTGATAAACATCCTTGAATGTTAAATGGTGCGTGTTTAATTTGAAATATGATTTATAAATACAAACACACATTCGTGTGACAAACAAATCGCTATTTATACGAACATAAAATTCTCAAGTTTTGTAACGAAAAAATTGGATTGGTTTTTATTCAAAATATTGGTAAATAAATATTTATTAAAACTCGCAATAACAATGAAACGATACTGCTTGTGATAAATTAATAAATCATAAATGTAAAGTAACGTATGAGTAATATACACTCTAATAAAAAATGGATTATAGATAAAGTAAGAAAATTTGCTTTAGAATTGCAAAAGTTTGTAAATTTAGATAATTTTTTTCTGATCGGCCCTTAGCTTTCATAAAATTTGTTCAGTATACCTATGGGAAATTTCATGTCAAGTGATCCAACTTTTGAAACCGATGTTTTCGATAGGAATGATATTTTCACCAATGTTAGTCCTTTTAGATAGTAGTTTAGACATTATTTTTCAACAAGAACAAGTCAAGAACTCTCTGAGTTGTCTAAGTGGGTTTAGTTTGATATTTTTGTCAATCATGCGTTTCTTCTTATTTATGTAAATTATGAAATATTTAAAAACTTTTCTCTTCAGTTACAAAGCACTTATTTTGATAGATATCCAACTCGCATCCTACTAATAGACCAATAAGCTCTTAAAATAAAAGACTTAAGCTCTTTTTAGAAAAACAAAAAATGAAATAAGTTAAGATTCGGTATATTTGAATATAGAACTCTAACTTGTTTTTATACCCACCATCATGAAGATGGGGGTACATTGATTTAAATATTGGTCATACCCCCAATATATTATAAGTTTTGTAGAAACAAATATCTCCGTACCAAATTTTATAACCTTGAAATCGGTCCATAATTCACCCAAGCACTCATACAAGGTCCATTTCAAAAAAAATACTGCATGCCTCATTTTATGTTTTATACAACATTATTCACCATTTTAAACTATGTCTAAAATACCTGAATCCGAAATAAAGACCCCTGTCTATAACTGAATAAAGAACACATAAAACTCCTAAGATCATAGTCCATATAGGACCACCATCCACAATTAACTTTAAATGACAAATTGTACTTTTATGGTGGGTATATGTATAACATTCAGCATAGCCGAATATAACATTATGACTTTTTTGATTTAGGCTTTTTAACCCTAGACTACTATAGTGGGGAGGGATTGTGCATTTGCGCTAATGTTTGTAGCACCCAAAAATATTGGTCCTACACCCACCTTAAAGTATTCCTATCTGATCAGAATCACTTCCTGACTTTATTAAGCAATATCCGTCTGTCTGTGAGCATTTTGAATAATGCAATCTTTCATGACATCATCATTGTGGTCACCTTCCGGTTTACCAGACGATTGACTTCACCTTCTATTGGCTTTAGACCAGTGATTGCTTTTTCCTTGTCGGGGTTTGCATTGGGATTGATCCCATGCTGCCTGTCATTCCGCAACGGGGCTACTATGAAGAATTCAGGGGCGCGTGGTAAACCGTCTCCAGTCTACCCAGTGGATGAAAAAGACCACCGTGAAATTAGGCCGTCAAGGCAGGTGTTCACGTTGCACTCTCGACATTCGTGTCTGTGCGTCCATGTAAACCTTGTGCGCATACAGAATCAGCAAACCAAATAACACTGGGATTAGTGAAAGTTATTATACCCTCCACCACCATCAGTGGTGATAGAGGGTATATATAACTTTGTCATTCCGTGTGTAACACCAAGAAATATTCATCTGAGACACAACAAAGTATATATATACTGGGTCCTTATCAAATTCTGAGTCGATTTAGCTATGTCCGTCTGTCCGTCTGTCTGTCTGTCTGTCTTTCTGTCTGTCTGTCTGTCTGTCTGTCTGTCTGTCTGTTTGTCTGTCTGCCTAAAACACGCTCACGTTAAAACGAAGCAAAGGAAGTAAACCAAATTCATCGAAAATATTCATTGTTGTCCTAAGCAGTTTGGTATTGTAAATGAGCAAAATCGGTTCACATCGGGAAAAGTTATGAATCAAAATTTAAAACGACCTTGAAAAAAATAAGCATTTTTTACACATTCTGATGTAATTTTCTCGAAAACCATGCAAGATAAATTCGTGGAAATCACCATACATAAGTTTCTACACGAGAGCTTGATCCCTGCCAAAAATTGCTAGCATGGGTTCACAATTTCATATACCTCCCATACAAAAGTACATATTCCCGGAAAAAAGGTTTTTTGTTAATAACTTCCGTCACAATGTCGATATCTTCACAAAATTTTACATACTAAAATTTTGTGTTAATAGCATTCATTTAAAGAAAATATTTTCTGGATCGGTCCATAATTGGTCATAGCTTCCATACAAGTTCCCCTCCCGAAAATCACTTAAACGCGCATAACTCATTACTAAGTAAAGAAACATTACTGAGAAATTTTTTCCCGATCGGTCCGTAATTGGTCATAGCTCCCATACAAGGCCCCCTCCCGAAAATCACTTAAAACCACATAACTCATTAGTAAATGAAGATATCCATATAAAATTTGGTGCAAGTATTGCTCTTATATACAGAAATATTAATGAGAAATTCTTTCCTGATCGTTCCATAATTGGTCATAGTTCCCATACAAGGTCCCCTCCCAAAAATCACTTAAACACGAACAACTCATTACTAAATTAAGATATCCATATATATATTGCTTATATGCACAGAAATATTACTAAGAAATTTTTTTCCGATCGGTCCATAACTAGTCATGGCTCCCATACAAGGTCCCCTCCCGAAAATCACTTAAACGCACATAACTCATTACAAAATTAAGATATCAATATAAAATTTGGTACAAGTATTGCTTATATGCACAAAAATACTACTGTGAAAAGTTTTTCCGATCGGTCCAATATTGGCCATATCTCCCATACAAGGTCCCCTCTCGAAAATCACTTAAAATATAAAATTTGGTACAAGTATTGCTTATATGCACAGAAATTTTACTGTGAAATTGTTTTCCTATCGGTCCATAATTGGTCATAGCTACCATACAAGGTTCCTTTCAGAAAAACACTTAAGGGCACATAGCTCATTGCCTAATAGTGATACCCATAAAATATTTGCATAAATACTATTTTTGTGCACATAAATGTTATTTCAAAATTTTTTCACTATCAGTCCATCCTCACACAAGGTTCCCTCCCGAAAATCACTTAAACGCACATAACTCATTACCAAATATTGGTATCCATACATTTAAAAATATTTCTCTTATATACATAAATTATACTATAAAATTGTTTTATGATCGGTCCATATTTGGTCATAGCTCTTATACTAGGTCCCCTCCAGGAAATCACTTAAATGCACAATATTCATTACCAAATAATGATATAGATACAGAATTTTGAAATTTTGTCTTTGTATGCATAATTGGTCATAGCTCCCATACAAGGTTCTTTTACGAAAATTTCTTAAACGCACATTACTCATTACCAAAAAAAGCTATTGATAAAAAATTTGGCACAAATATTAGTTTTGTATACAAAAATTATGTTTCAATATTTTTTCACTATCGATTCATAACATGGGTGTGGTCGATCCCATACAAGGTTCCCTTCAGAAAATCACTTAAACACACATTACTTATTACAAAATTGCGATATAGATACAAAATTTGACTGAAATATAGCTCTTATGTACAGAAATTTTGCTTCGAGAATTTTTTACGATCGGTCTATAATTGGTCATATCTCCAATACTAGGTCCTGCCTTTAAAAGCGCTTTAACCGTATTTAACTAGTTGCAATATCAATTTGTGTAGAACAAAATTATATATATGTATTTTGAAAATCCTTAAATCTTTCACACACACGCATACATGCAAATTACTAAATATCGCTAACCGCTATTAAAATATAAAGAAAATGGCGTTTGTAATGTTTAATAAATCTTGGAATTGTAATAGATTTAAGCTATTTAAATTTGGGATTTTTTCTACTTAAGACATGAGAAAACATATTTCTACAAATATGATCAATTAGAAAACTATTAATATAAAAGTAGCTGGTGGAGGGTATTTAAGATTCGGCTCAGCCTTTTTTCATCGTTAGACTGTGCAATTAGTACCAATTATTTTGATAATATGGTTTCATTTTATATTTTTGAAAATATTAAAAATGTTTCAAATATGTATTCGTTAAATAAATCATCTAACTATATAAATTATTTCTAATAATTATTTAACTTTAACAATTTCACTGATAAAGACTACATTACTAACAAAATAATTTTATTGAAAGTATAATACGTGTTCAGTTGAAAGTTGTATTGAAGAGTTGAAAAATAATTGAAAGCCATATTTACCGTAGTAAAGAAATCATTGAAGTGTAAATAGTAAATTCTAAATAGGATTTACTCATGTAAAAACTAGTGAGGGATATGGTTTTTCATGCATTTTGTGTTTGTGGTTAAAGTATACATACATATAAGCTAATGAGTAATGATGCAGTTATTATTGAAATTGTGGTTTGCACAAGTCGATTAATATATTGGAAACAAAAAACTTTACAATTCGTATGTATGCACATATATTGTAACAATATATGTGCAAATATTGTATTGTCTTTTATAAAAATGGCATAATTATGGACTGCACATACATTTGAGTTAATGTTTGAAGTAGTTCTGAAATAACTTGTGTATAATCTCTAATTTAGTCATCTATTACATATGCTGAATTATATTATAATATATTGATATCATATATGATTACTGAACAAATTCTAGAAAGTAATATTAAGGCTTACAAATTTGGAAATGGTTTAAAAAAATCCGCAAAATAAAGGAGTTAACTTATTTTACGTATGAGTATTTTTTACAATTAAATATAAATCATACGTATAGGCACATCAAAATTAAATATGTACATACATATTATGTATATTGCAAATTTAATGAAATAAAGTACAAAGTGTGACAAATATCTCTCTTTCGATTTAAATAAAGTAAATTACAGCAATGAGAGACTTATGATCTGATTATATTCTTCATATCAGATCCCTGGTAGAAACATAACTTTAACATAAAAATAGCTTGTCCAAGCTCCTTTGCATTGCGAAAAATACTTTACTTTAAACGTGTAAAAATATTTCGCCTCTTTCTTAATAATTTGTGATTTTCTTTATTAAGTACACATTAATTATTAACACTATAACACTCTCGTAAAATATGTTCTGCCTAACAATCAGGGTTATTGTGAGCAAAGTTAGGTTATTATGCCAAACTATTAGACTACATTATTGAAATGGACCTTTTCATTAGTCTGCTTTATGTATATGTCTATGTTTGTAATAAAATATGGTGCTGAAAATAAAAATATACATAATATGTAAACATATAATTATGTATATTGTCCTTTTCTCTTTGGGTTTGGGTTAAATAGTGCTATGAAGTGTTTTGCTTTCCTCTTGTGAATGTGTGAAAAAATCCTTGGCATTGGTTATGTTTGGATTTTTTTACTAATTCTGTTTTGGCAAAAGTTCATTTAAATAATAAACTATTTTCTTTACTGCTTGTTCTTAATAAAATGTTTTACTAATTGTATTTTTTATAAGCTTGTAACAGCAAGAAATATTTTTCTGAGACTTAACAAAGAATATATGTATATTTAGACGGGTTTTTCATGAAAAGAAGCTTACAGGTGGAGGGTATTTAAGATTCGACGTAGAATTTATATTTGCGGACTATTGAGTACCTTAAGTTTTTCACTCATATGGGACATATTTTACAAAAAGTCAAAATATATGCAATATATACATATTTCTCAAAAAAAATTAAAACAAGTAAGAAATTATAGTCGGGCGAGGACGACCATATAATTCCCTACACCTTTGACAAAAATATAATGTGATTTATTTCCCATAATAAAGCATTTAAATTGAATTGTACCTTGCCTCAGATATACATACCTAAGCCGGTTATTGTTGAATAAAATTGTGGACATTTAAGTGAAATTTTGATGGGGGCTTTTCATAGGGGCTATGGTCATATGAGGACCTATTATTATGGAATTCGTGAGGGTCATCAAATCTTGTATAGAACTTGGTTTTTGCAGCTTTTTGTCGAGATATGAGTATATTAAACATAATTATGAACTTAAAAGCACTATTCGGCGGGTTCAGTTGTATGGGGGCTAGGTGAAATAATGGACCGATGTAAACCATTTTCAACAGGCTTCGTTTACGGTACCATAAAAGATCATGTGCCAAATTTCATTAAATTATCTCCAAAATTGCGACCTGTAGTTTGATTACAAAGTTTAAAAGCCCTATTCGGGGGGTTCAGTCGTATGGGGTCTAGGTAAAATAATGGACCGATGTTAACCATTTCCAATAAACTTTGTCAACGGTACCATAAAAGATAATGTGCCAAATTTCATTGAATTATCTCCAAAATTGCGACCTGTAGTTTGATTACACAGTTTAAAAGCCCTATTCGGGGTGTTCAGTCGTATGGGGGCTAGGTGAAATAATGGAACGATCTTAACCATTTTCAATAGGCTTCGTCCCTGGGACAATAGAAGATCAGATCGGACATAGCTAAATCGACTCAGAAAATGATTCTGAGCCGATTGGTATACTTTAAGGTGTGTATAGGACCAATATTATTGTGCGTTACAAACATCAGCACAAACACAATATACCCTCCCCACTGACGTGGTGTGAGAATAATTACCTAGATCCGACAAGACTGGAGGTATTGATAGCATCTCCAATTGCAATAACTAAAACCAATCGAATTTCTTTCAATTATTAGAGCACACATCTATAGCATGTATTAGTACTATTATTGTAAAGTGTAAGGCCAGCTTAAGTATCCATAATGGTAAATACTAAACATTAATATGTACTTAAAGTTTTGTTTACAATAACAATAATAATATTTATGTTTTCATTATAAAATTTATTTTGTTTTTATATTTTTGTATGTCTGTTTAGTAATGCTTTAACATTTTCATCTTGATGATTATTACAAAACAAAGATTTTTCATACAATTTGAAATATCTTTAACAAAGATTAATATAAATAGTTATTATGTTTAAACAAAATATTTTTAAAGGGTTCAATAAAATTTGCGCAATATTTTGAAGTTAATAATAATAAAAATTTTCTATAGAATAATAATTTAAAATTAAGTGTAATCTAATGATGCTTTTTGGCCATAATCTTAGGGACACTCTTTATATTATATTAGAAACAATTTAAATCATTTTACTAACATACCAAAGTCACTACAGTAAATATTTCTATTACCATTTTTGTAACGAATTTTAAACATTGGTCCTCAGAGATACAAGCCAATGCAAAATGATCGGCGGCGGCGGCGCAACCATTTTAGGTCGGCGGCGGCTTATTATAGAAAATATCGGCGGCGGCTAAATTGTCGTCTCAATTTAACTTTTTCTTCAGAAATTATTCTTATAAGCGTTTATTATATTGAAAAATCTCTGTATAATAGTTTGTTATATAGAAAGCTATCTATATATAAGTTTTATCTGCAAAAAATTTACATTATTATAGAAGTTATCACTATTTTAATATTAGCTCAATATTCAATTAGCCATAAGAATTTAAAAAAGTGGAAACTCCGTTCAAATTGGTGAAATTATTTTCTGAAATACATGTGCGATTCCAATCTTTATCAGCGGCTACGTTTAAGCCGGCTTAGCTTTTGAGCCGAAAGAAGTCGGCGGCGACGCGGCTTAAAAAATATTATCTTCCTTCCCTTTAAAGCTATTACATTCGCCCTTTCGTTGCCGACTACTCCCGAGTGTCCTGGTACCCATACGATGTAGACCTTACCTCTGGGAGAGTATTCTTAGATTTAATTCCATCACCTGATATCGCCCTAATTGTCTTCTGGCTGTCGGTGAATATGTATATAAGAGCGCCATATTTATTCTAATCCAATTTACACATTCCGTTATTGCTCGGAATTCTGCCTGGAAGCATGTGCTATGATTAGGTAAACGGTGGTATATTTCTGTTTCTGGGTCTTCAATATAGAAACCCAGTTCCACTTTATCCCCCTTTTGGACAGTGCGGATGTAAGCGCCGCCTTGGTTGAAGTAGTACACATGGCACCACTTATACTCAAGCAGCATGTACGCTGAACTCCTTGTAGTAGTTTGATATTACACTTTTTGTCCAAAACAGTCCACCAGATTATTAAAGCATAAGCTAGAATTGGTCTAATTACACTTTTATAAAGCCAATTTGTCATAGTAGGACTAGACTCCATTTCGTGCCTATAGTTCTCCTACATATCGCCCAGCATCGATGTGCCTTTTTGATCCTATTCTCTATGTGGTGTCTCCATTTTAATTTCCTGTCGAGAATTACACCTAAGTGCTTAACTTTGCCTGTCACCGGTATCTTCTTGCCCAGGAAGCAATGTTCAGTACACATAGAAATTTTTATCTTTCTTTTGAAGATACAAATTTCTGTCTTTATATATTTAATATATTAACCATTTAGACGTAAGATATGTAGGCCATAATAAAGTTAACATTTCATTATCATAGTTTATATTATAAATTGTGAGATCCCTATTAACTCCCCTCTATAAATGATTACAAAATTATTACAAAAAATGCACATTTTAAACTTAATTAACAAATATTTAATAAATAAATAATGCATTTTCCCCCGTCAAATTACCATTTATAAATGTTTTTATTGCTACATATTTACGATTATTTTGTCATACATATGTAATTAATAAATGTGTATAACACATTTTTATATAAATGAATATTTTGTCAGTTTATAATAAAAATGTGTTAATGATTTGATATACATATGTATTTACCTTCATTAATGTGGTTCATGAATGGAAGTTGCTGATATTCCCGCCTAAAATTTAGTTCCTTCTCAAAATATTTTTGATCTGACTTTAATATTTGGTTGGTTAGAACAAAGGTCAAAAGCGTAATTTTTTTCGATTTCTCTATTTTTTTGCACAGAAAATATATGCTTATTTGATATGACGATATCTATGGAACTGTTTTAGAACTAGTTTTTTAATAAATTATTTTTATTCGAATTTGTCAACCTCGGATCTAGTTCTAAGGAAATTTCCCCGACCACCATCAAAAAAAGATGGGGATATATTGATTTTATCATTCCTTTTGTAACACATCGAAATATTGATCATAGACCCACAAAAGTATATATATTCTGGGTCCTTATTAAATTCTGTCTATCTGTCTGGCGACGCCACTAGTTCCAACTTTGTTGTTTAAGAATCTGATGTGGTTCTCTTTGTATTCGTTCTAGAATAATTTTTTTAGAACAAGTTCCAAAATTTTTTCTGGTATTATATAATTAAACTTTGTATATGTATATGAATGCATATTTTTATCCTTTACCCACGAAATATTAAAACCAGGTCAAAATTTTTCTGATTTTTAAATCAATAACTTATTTATTTTCAATACAAAATGTGTTACCTTAATGTACATATATACAGCAACAATTTTGAAGGTTTACAAAAAGGGTTATTTTAAATAATTACCGTAAACATTCATGTGTTTGATTTCGTATTTACTTATTTTATTTATCATTTGAATAGAAAATTATTCCAAATGTTCTTATTAAATTTGTGTGAACGGTGTTTTTTTAATTAAAAAATTTTAGCATTTTCAACCAGAACTGTGGTGAGAAGATGTTATGGTTTTTATTGCTTCGATATTGACTGGTAATTAAATAAATATACATAAAACCTGTCATAGCTTGTTTAAAAAAGTATGTGCAAATATTTATATAGCAAATAACAAGTAAAAAGGTATAGTTGGGCGTGGTCGACCATATGATACCCTTCACCAGTTATGTGTATATTTAAAATATTTATTTGGACCGATATCAACCAAAATCAATAGGGTTCGTCCTTTCAAAAGTAATAAGTGTACCAAATTTCTTCCAATTATCTTCAAAATTGCGACCTGCAGTTTGATTACAAAATTTACGTGGACAGACAGACGGACGGACGGACATAGCTTAATCGAGTCAGAAAAAGATTCTGAGCCGATTGGTATACTTAAAGGTATAACTCCCCACTAAAGTGGTGTAGGGTATAAAAATGTACATAAAGGTATGGTAATATGATAAAATATAAATCATTTACTATATGATTGATATAAGTCAAAATTAAGATTTTTATACCCTACACCACTTTAGTGGGAAGGGTATATTGGGTTTGTGCTGATGTTTGTAACGCACGATAATATTGGTCCTATACCCACCTTATCAATCGGCTCAGAATCATTTTCTGAGTCGATTTAGCTATGTCTGTCCGTCCACCTTTTTTTCAAACTTCAGGCAGCAATTTTGGAGATAATTCAATAAAATTTGGTACATGATATTCTATGCTACCGGAGACGAAGCCTATTGAAAATGGTTAACATCGGTCCATTATTTCACCTAGCCCCCATACAACTGAACTCGCCGAATAGGCCTTTTAATTTCATAATTATGTTTAATAAACTCCTATCTCGACAAAAAGCTGTAAAACCAAGTTCTATACTAGCCTTAATAACCCTAATGAATTTTGTAATTATAGGGCCTCATTTGACCCTAGCCCTTATAAAAAGCCCCCATTCAAAATTTGACTTAAATGTCCACAATTTTATTCAACAATAAATGGCTTAAGTATATCTGAGATATATGAAAACTAAATAACATTTTATTTTTGTAACAGGTGTAGGGTATTATATGGTCGACTATAATTTCTTACTTGTTTTAAATATCAGCTGTTCTAAAAATTTTCATATAGTTATATCAAATTTCTAAAATGTGATTTTCGGATGTGGTCCTCTTATGGGACCTATTACTAGTTGATCCAGAAAAAATTTCGGAGAATAATTTGAGTATGCATATACAAAACATATTCCTGTTGATATTGTTATTAATTAATGAATTAATTACATACACGCGTTTAAGTAATTTTTTGAATGTTGAACTTATGTATATATATGGGAGCTATGACAAATAATGGGCCAATCCGAAATTTCGCAGAATGATTTGTCAATACTCATGTCGAATTTTATACCTATATTAATTAAATATGTGCGATTAAGTGATTTTTGGAAATGGACCTTATGTATATGTAAGCTTTGAACAATTGTGGACTGATCCGCAAAATGTTTAAATACTTTTGTTGATAGTAAAGTGTTTTGTACAAAGTTATAAATTATCATATTTTTTTGGAATGTAATATAATGTAAACAAGTAAGAGCGTTATATTCGGCTATGCTGAATCTTATATACATACCATTAAATCATATGCCGTCACATAAAGAGTATTTCGGTAGGTTCCCCCTATATATAAATTTTTATATTTATAAGTCAATCCTTTTAATATTGTCAGGTATTGGAAAGCCTTATAGTCTTCCAATTCCCAGGTATATGATGTACATAAATTGCTATTCCTTAAAGCAAAGTAGTACATTTGTATAATTTTTCATTTGTCTCACCAGGCAATCAGTGAAGAGTCATTTGATTTTATTACTGATTTTATGAATGTAACAGTAGTGTCCTTGTTAGCACAGATAGATATTCACTGTATTTCTTCGATATTAAAAAACAACAAAATAAGTACTAGACTTGTCTCCTTGCATAACAATCGTACAAGTTGCCATCAGTATAAATGTCAACTAAGTACTTAAGCCCAACTTCATGATACTCGTAACACAAAAGATAGACGAGTTGAATCACAACATGCCAAATAAAATGGACAAACAGCATGAATTTTGTTGTTGAGACTATAACTATGATGCCAAAGCTGATTATGATGATGGTCTTCATAATAATTGATAATATTAACAAAAATGTTAAAAAAGAGAGGTGGATGCAGTGCAAAATATTCTATTCATAATATCATGGCAAATATATGCACGAATAAAATTTTAAAAATTATTGCAAAAAGGCAACAGCTTAATGAAAGACTTAATATAATCAAAAACAGAAACAATATATCGAATAAGAATTATTATAAAAATCTCATTTCTTTTATTGAAAAAATTCTTTTAAATTTAAATTCTCCACTGTCTAGCGTGTCAGAGTAAATTTATTCATGTTTTAATGTATTTAACAAAATTCTTACTTTAAATAATATATGTACAAATATACATTTAATTTTACCCTCAAGCATTATTAAGCACCATTTATTATTTCATCACGTTTTGATCATACTTTAGATTTTGTTTAATATTCTTTCTTAGCTTTCGAATCTGCAAAACAGAAATAGAGAAAACTGTCATCTAATTTACACTTTAACATAATAAAACAACTAAAATGTAATTTTATTTGCTAAACACGTTAAAATGTAATAAAATGTTCAACTATTTATGTTTTTAACACAACATTAAAATATTTTACTAATATACTCAAGTAAATAAGATGAATATTTTGCATTTGTTAAACAAGTAGTGTTTTCACATAACGTGACTACATTCCTAAAACATATTATTTTATTTAAATGTGAATACATGAATACATACATTCATTAAGGAGTCACTAGGAACAAGATTTTTAAAAATCTCAATAATATATACCTCTCAATCGATGTGTATTAATGTACTGATCATGAGAAACATAAAAAAATATATTTTTTTGGAAATTGAGTATAATTTCTTAAAAAAATATCTATCCATATACATATGTATTAACGTTTGTTAGGAAAAAAATTGTGCATATTTTTCTATGAAGTAAAGAACTGAGGCCATTTTCAAGAAAAAATATCTTTCTCGTATTTACCTTCATTAATAAGCATCGTTTAATAAGTTTTCCTACAACAAATTGTTCTACGGGATACCCTAATGTACATGCTTTATCATGTCATTACTATATGAAAAGTATTTGATTATTTTCTTTTTTGATGGTGGGTACAAACTACTATCATAATATACTACTATAGATCCCATATAAGGTCATCGTTAAAAAATCACTTATATAAATATAATTCATAACGATATTAACGAAGTTAAACGTTGTTTTGACTACATAATTATTCTGGTATATTAATTTTGCATATAATTTTGCCAAAAATTACGTATGAGTAATATATTAATGATTATAAATAAATATTACTCATACATCAATACAATTTCAATTAGTCTTATTTGTACGCAGAAAAAATTATCGGTAGTTTATTTTCAATTAACATGTTTTCCTCTTTCTTTAACTTTTATTTAAACAATTTTTTAATTGTCATAATTATCTCATTGTTTTGATCCTAAGTATACAAATTTGATTAAACTTTTAATTGAATCAATTAATTTTTTAATTGGCTGAAAAAGTTTTTCCAGCCTACTTTTTTATTTTGGTTTTTTGTTTTGATATTTTATTTAAATAATTTCATTATTTATAACGGAAAATAATTCTCAAATAGTCAATAATATTTTAGGCATAAGAAGTTGAAGTTTCATAAATATTTTAAAATTTATAAATCACTTTATTTGTTCAAATGTGACAATAAAGAGATATTTTTGAGAGTGCTTAACGCATTGTTAAAGATAAAGGAATCCTTTAATGTTGTAAGCATTCAATTAATTTATAATTTTAAAATTTATAAATCACTTTATTTGTTCAAATGTGACAATAAAGAGATATTTTTGAGAGTGCTTAACGCATTGTTAAAGGTAAAGGAATCCTTTAATGTTGTAAGCATTCTATTAATGCTTTGATTGTTTCAATCATCGACTTTATTGATTTTTAATACATTTTTAACCAAACTGTTCAATTTATTTGATTAATAAACTAATTAAAATGTAAGTTTTATTTTATTAAATATTTAATTTATCCAATTAATGAATTAACTAATTTTAAATTTTGAATTTAATTACTGATGTTAATTGTTTTGATTATTTCTTTAATTGGAAAAAAATATTTTTTTACAAATTTCATAATTGATATCATCATTTTGTTGATAGGTGCAAAACTTGCTTGATACAATCAATTTGATAATTAAAACACATTTTCAGTTTTTTCTGTGTAGGTATGTATATAATGTAAATATTATAAGATTTTTTATTGCTTGACTTAATATAATTTATTATGTGTTGTATTGTTATTTTATAGGTTAGTTTTAGTGCTGTGACTTTATTGTAAAAATCATAAAATTACATTGGGTATCACAAAAAAGGTAATTATTATATCAACTTTATTACTATATATAAAATATTTGATTTCTTCACAGGAAAAACTGAAAATGTGTTTTAATTATCAAATTGATTGTATCAAGCAAGTTTTGCACCTATCAACGAAATGATAATATCAATTATGAAATTTGTAAAAAAATATTTTTTTCCAATTAAAGAAATAATCAAAACAATTAACATCAGTAATTAAATTCAAAATTTAAAATTAGTTAATTCATCAATTGGATAAATTAAATATATAATAAAATAAAACTTACATTTTAATTAGTTTATTAATCAAATAAATTGAACAGTTTGGTTAAAAATGTATTAAAAATCAATAAAGTCGATGATTGAAACAATCAAAGCATTAATAGAATGCTTACAACATTAAAGGATTCCTTTACCTTTAACAATGCGTTAAGCACTCTCAAAAATATCTCTTTATTGTCACATTTGAACAAATAAAGTGATTTATAAATTTTAAAATATTTATGAAACTTCAACTTCTTATGCCTAAAATATTATTGACTATTTGAGAATTATTTTCCGTTATAAATAATGAAATTATTTAAATAAAATATCAAAACAAAAAACCAAAATAAAAAAGTAGGCTGGAAAAAATTTTTCAGCCAATTAAAAAATTAATTGATTCAATTAAAAGTTTAATCAAATTTGTATACTTAGGATCAAAACAATGAGATAATTATGACAATTAAAAAATTGTTTAAATAAAGTTAAAGAAAGAGGAAAACATGTTAATTGAAAATAAACTACCGATAATTTTTTCTGTGTTTACTTTAAAAACATACTTGTGGATTTACCACCTTATTCACAAACAACATTTTTATTTTATAAAAGGTTTATAAAACAAAATTTTCATACAAAATCTAATCTATAAACCGTACAATAAACAAAAATTGTGGCAATATATATATATATATATATATATATATATATATATATATATATATTATATGTATATGTAGTTATCTCTTTGCAGGTCTGTTTGGATGTTTGTTTCGCAATCACACCTAAGCGGATGGATTAACTTGCTTGAAGTTAAGAACATAGGCTGGAGGCTATATTTTCTTTCAAAGTGTTAAAAAGGCTGAAAACGGAAACGGGAATAATAAATTTATTTGTAAAAATGTTATCTTAAGTTCAAAACTGATATGGGTTCAAAAACAAATAAGTATTTTTTAGTATGGACGATCGTTTGCCAGATGAATGTAGATCATTAAGGTAGGACAGTGTAGCTCGGGAATATATTATTTAACATTGGCAGGCTTTTCTCAAAATGAAATCCGAATATGTTAGAAGCCAAATTATTCTAGATATAACAACCCCCACGAACACTGATTACACAATTTTGAAGGAACTACATTCGTCCAGGAAACTGAGTTTATGATCATCGAAGCACACAGCAATCCTCATAGTGGCCTAAGTGTGTTTCTTCGGAGTTTATGTGTTACACATCCTCCTCTCAAGCTAATCTAATAAACTTTTGTCATGAAGTAATTGAATAAAATAAGTCTGAGAATAACGAGACCAAATGGTTTATTATACATTATACTAATCTGTTTCTCTACTTTATATTGTTGCTTTTTGAAATCATTTAAAACACCGGTCAATGAAGTGTATAAAAGCTATAAACAGTAATATCCACAATATTATCTATACCTCATTTTCTACATTATTGCTACAAAATATTCCAATATTTACATTGTAATAAATAACAAAAATTTTAATAAACACAAGCCAAAATCAATTTACGCATCAACAGTGTATAATCTTTAAAACAATATTGACCTTTTATAACATATTAAAAAATCAGTAGGAAAGTATAGTCGAGTATGGTCTACCATATGATACCCTTAAAATTTTTTTATAAAATTCGGTTTATATATAAAAGTTGAGTCATTCGATTCTCGATTTTTGAAGAGATACTAGTATATTTCACGTTTGAGTTAAAGAGCATAAATCGGAAGGTTGTATAGGGACTAGGTGAGATAATGGACCGGATGGACGGACGGAAGGACATGGCTTAATCGACTCAGAAAGTCGTCGTTTTAAGTCGTTCGATATACTTTAAGGTGTGTATGTGTGTGTAGTTTTATGCGTTACTAATTTTTGCATAATACCCTCCCCACTATGGTGATTATCTTTTTGGTATAAAAACTTAAATTTTCATTTTAACATTGCACTCTAGGTCTGGCTTTTTAATTTTGTGATTAAAAATATGATATACACAAGGGAAAGCGTGCATGATTTGTATAATAGTATCTTTGGTTCATCTTCATGCAACCATTTTTGACCTTACCATTCAATTATGCCAAGAATAGCTTCCTTTCCTCTTTTAGAGTTCTTTCCAGCAATCGATTACTTTCATATTGATACTGTTGAACCAATATGCAACAATTATAAAAAGAATATTCTTTGTTTATTAAGATTGCAATAGCCCAGCGAAAACTTGGTAATGACTTATACTTACTTTACGGCATACTTTTAAATACATATATACACTTTGCTTACGCATTTTATTTTATTTTGGAGTTAAAAATTTCTCTTAAAAATTTTAGTTTGCTAAATATTTATATTTAATATGTCATTATTTATTTTTCAGCAAAATTTTACATTAAATACATTAAATAAATAATAAATTTTAATTTTGACACTAAACTAAGTAAAATAAATGTTTATACTAAAAGAAATTTTTACATAATCATAAATCAGTTTAATGAATTACACAATTATGTACTTAGAGCTGCTCATGTTTTATGGCTTGGAAATTACAGCCAACCGTTAATAAAATCTATTAAATATACATATTTATATAGTTTTATCTTATAGTAGTTTGCTAAAAAACTAATTTGCTTTAATGGGTCCAAATGTACATATGTTAAACTAATCTCGTAATAAATAGCCATAGTAATATTAATTATTATAACATTTTGATAACATATATTTAAACTAAATAACTTAAATTTAAACTTGTAAATATAAAAACTTGAAGTCAGGTTTAAGGAGAATCACAGAAGTATGGGTTTACAAGACCAATTTGCTAATCCATAGTAAGTCATCAGAGATTTATGATGATAAAATTTCCTTAGCATTTCAAGACTCTGAAAAAATAAAACCCAGAATAATTAAAAAATAAAGCGTAACCTTCTCGTCCGAGTTGCACCATCGGCATTATTCTTTTCTTAAGAAAGTATTTAAGTTTGTTGTACCCTTTAATTATAACTAAGTACATTCTTAGTTAAATCTTTTATCTGAAAATCTGTAGCTCCGTGCAAGTTGCAATGTATGTTGTGATATCGCAAGTAAATATTGGTCTTATAGATATAAGTAAGTTAGACACAACAAATATAACAGATTCAAAAATTTAGTCTGAATCGAGATAATTCAACCACAAAATACTTATAAAATTTAAGTTTATGTTTCGATTTGGCCGTTTTCTTTGTTCTTACAGTGTAATCAAAGATACTGAAGCGTATGATTGTTATATCACTTTCATAAATTAAGTATACGTATAAGTAATGAAACAGCCCCAAGGTATGCTATGGATTTAGATTATTTCACCCACCAACACCATCTGTGGTGATAAAAGCTATGAGTACATATGCATATAAGTTTGTTACCCTACATAATAAGTACAGACATATGTATGTATATGGTTATTCGGAGTCCTTTTAAAATTGTGAGTCGATTAATTTATGAATGTCCGTCTGTCTCGTTAAAACTAAGAAACAAAATTTAACGAAAATATTCGTTATTGTACTACACAAATTAGTATTGCAAATCAGCAAAGTGTGTTTTTAACGTAAACTACCACATCATATAAAATTATATTCATTTATTACGTATTTTGCACTTTGAATTTCATTATTTTCAAAAGCCTTTAATATTATATTGCATTTTGCAATACACTTTGAAAATCGCTCAGCTAGGTCTTACATGCAATGAGTAAGTCAAACACAGTACTTGAAGAAATCTAATGTTTTAATTTATTGTTGAAGTCACTCATGAAGGGTTCTAGTATAAACATACATACTTTAGATCTCAGGTGAATATTTTTTGGAATGACAAACACCCTTACCAAATAGCAATCTTAAATAAATAAAAGTTTGGTAAAAGATTAATTTTAACTTTATACTGCAAAACAAAAATTTTTCTTCCTTATTCCATATGTTACCTGTAAATATTTTTAATTAAAACGCGAAGCCTCTGAAAAAATGCATATACAAATTCTATTAATACCATTAAAGTAAAACCAATTCAATGATATGTATGACATGTTTCACTTTAAATGTCATAAAATGTTTACTTACAAAGAAAATGCATTAAATTTTTTGCGTACATATTATAGATTTATTACTATTAAAGTGCATACATTCAGATATAAATTAAGTTTGAATTGTTGAGACATATTCTAAAATGGGATAAAATTGTTCAAATGTAAAAGAGAATTCTCGACAATTTTGATGAAAATGTATGCACAAGTCATATTTAGGCAGGCGTGCCTAACTTTACGCTACCGACTCGTTATACAGTACACCACTATAGTAGGGAGGGTATTATACGTTTGTGCTGATGTTTGTAACACACAAAATATTGGTCCTACACCCACCATAAAGTATACCGATCGATTCAGAATCACTTTTTGAGTCGATTAAGACATGTCCGTCCGTCCGTCTGTCCGACTGGCAGTCCATGTAAACCTTGTGCGCAAGGTACAGGCCGCAATTTTCAAGATAATTTGATGAAATTTGGACCAAACATGTTTTTTGGCACAAGGACGAAGCCTATTGAAAATGGTTGAAATCGGTCTATTATTTCACCTAGCCCCCGTACAACCGTACCTCTCGATTTGGGCTTTTTATGCCATAAATACGTCAAATATACTATTACCTCTCTAAAAATTGGCACAAATAAGTTTAATGTAAGTATAAGTGACACTGCAGATTTTGTAATGATCGGCCCTTACTTAACCATAGCCCCCATACAAACCCCCCTTCAAAAAATGTCTTAAATGTCTAATATTAACTTGTAACCATTTGTATCGCAATAAAACTCAACATAACTAACTGTTATTTAAAAATATATCCTTTTCCCAAATTGAATGAGTATCGGCCCATGTTTGATCTATACTCCTATATAATTATATATTTATATTTAGAAATTTGTTTTTTTTTTTTAACAATAAATTGCTTAAATATTTTGGAATTAAGGTAAAATTCAACATAAAAGTTTCGTTATGAAAAATACAATTTTTTAAAATATACTCATGGTGTAGGGTATTATAAGGTCGGCCATGCCCTACTATACTTTCTTACTTGTTTTTAAAATAAATGCAATCGTTTTTAATAGTTTAGGAATAAGAAATCAGACTCTTTTGTGTAATAACATATTCCTAAAGATTTTGGCCAATTATGTACATATTGTGTAATATTTCCTACGACCATATTAATAACAGCAGCAAAAAAATGAGGTAATTTTTTTAATCACGAACTTTTACTAACTGATAAGTTAATGAATCATTCAATCACGTGCATTAACTTCATTTTCTCAATTCTAACTACAAAATCGTGTAAAGAATTCTTAAAACAATCCCACACTAATAAGTTCTCTCTAACGGTTAATAACCACTTGAATTTCGAATCAAACTTTGTTTTAACTTTTATACTACAGACAATGGTAAATATATTTGATTTAGAATAGTCTTTTTAGACACGTAAACATGACTCTTTCAGCAGTTCTGAGCTACATTCACGAACTATATACCTTACTAAGGATTACCCCTAACCATCGGCTACCCAGATGAATAGCAATTTTAACATATACTTGTCATGTGAGGAAGTCAATAGTCTCTTTAAAATTGAGAGCGAATACAGTCCCCAAGTGGGCACTTAAAAACTCAAGCAAAAATGTTCATTGCTCATAGTTTTGCTCCGAAAGAAATGTACAAAATATCAGTTAAGTGACTCATGACTTAGTTATACCACAATGGATTAATAGGGAGGAAGAGGTATTAATGTGTATAACTTAGGATCTAAGTGTATGTATAAGTAATCGTAAGTAGCCACTGTTGTACGAGTATTTATTACTTACGTTTACCTAACAAAACTTATGTTCAATTATATTTCGTTTTGTTTCTGTAAATTATTTTTCTACTTTTTGATCTACTTTGAAAGTAAGTTTTCCACTTACAAAGTTTTATGGAAAAAAACTTTGTTCTAAAAAAAGAAAATAAACTTATTTCATTAAATCATATGTAACAAAATTCGAATGTATCAACATTAAATATAACGATTTCAACTAAATTGTAATATTAAAACAAAAAATCTTTTCATATAAGCCATGAAAATTAATTTCATTGCTTTTTTATTAGCTTTTATTTATTATGAGAATAAAATTTATGCTTTTCTGAAAAAAATTCACACCTTGTAAAGTATTATTTTTAATTAATATAGGAGCAATTTTGTGTCAAGTGACCCAACTCAAAAAATCTATTTGGATGAAATTTCCACCAAGGTTAGTACTATGGATATTAAGCCAGATACCAGACAAAAATAATTTGTCTAAACTCCTTCGAACAATTTTTCCTAGCATCAATAGATGAAAAGTTACACTCATTTAAAAGATAATCCTGTATGACCAAAATATCCAACTTTGACCCCTCAAACTCTGGCAGTTCTTGACCGATAGAGCTGAAAATTTGTGACCGGCCTATTATCCCAAAGTACTAACCTTGGTGCAAATTTTATCCATACTGAAATTTTGAGTCGGTTCACTTGACACGAAATTACCCATATATACTAATAACTTTTTATTAAAAACCATCCCGTCTTTGTTACACGCCTTGTAACCTTAAGATGTTTTTCTTTTTGTCTAAAACTCTACCCTAGTGGCTATTGGTCACATTATAATACAGAATCATAAAATATTAAGAAAAATTTTATTGAAATGAAATATTACAAAAAAAAAAACTGTCAAAATATATATAATGTTGTTATAATCTAAGGTACGTTCACATCTATCAAATATATGACTAAAAAGGCATAACCTCCATTTTTTGTAAATATGTATATTATTATTAATATGTATATTATTGATCTTACATAATTGCAAATAATGTCGAAACAAGTAATAATGGCGTTCTAAACTAACAACTTCAAAGATATACTTATTATGTTAGCGCAAATAAATACTAAGAGTTTTCATATTAACTTTCAAAAGCTTCGCAAACATTGAATTTGTCACAAATTGAATGGGATTTTACTTCCACAACATTCACACATTTGATAGCCTATTTGAACTGATCATTTTAAACTAAATTGTCTCTTCTAAATAATACAGGTAGCCATTTGTGCAAGTTTGCAAACTTTTCATGAATACCCTTACAATATTTTTGGGAAATCAAAATGTCGATCTTTTTGGGTTATGTGATTTTTTTTATATTTAATAGGTGTGAACGTAACCTAATACTTAAATTTTATAGTTTCGGTACTACTATTCGAATCAGGCACTTGATAGCTTCTGAATCCGTTAGTAACTCGAACACTTCCTGTTAAGAATATGAAAAAATGTTAAAAATATAAATATATGTATACAAAGTCATTTATATCAAAACTTACCAAAATATATAGGCTAAAATGCTACTCCTATTCTTAAAGCGGCAGTTGAAGTAAATTATGATTTAGAAGCGTTTACGAGTGGTGATGAATAAGATGTGTGTAAAAAGGATAAAAGGAATAACGTCTAGCAATGATATTTCGGTCTAAATTATCTGTAATCTAAAAATATTATTACAAATAAAACATATTAACAATCTGAATATTTAACAAAAAGTTATAGAGGCTTTTAGCTGTTAGTTAATTTCTAATTAGAAATCACAGATTAAACAAACTTAATAAACTCTTAATTTTAATTTTCATATTGGATAAACAAACTATACTGTTCTGCAATGAAATCATCTTTTAAGAAAAATTACAATAGAATTGAAGATATTAACCCAACAAAACTAAAACGAAGTACTTCCAACAGAATTACATTTATCAGCACTTCAAAAGTGAATTTTTTTACCTTCTGTGGACGTGATGTTAATGACTTCCGAAGAAGTGAAAATAATTAAATTTTTTCAATGCTGAAAATATATTTTGTTCGTTCTTATATTTTTGTACCCACCATCAAAATAGATGGGGGTATATTTATTTTGTCATTCCGTATGTAACACTTCGAAATATTGTTCATACACCTCATAAAGCATATATATATTCTGGGATCTCGTAAGATTCTAAGACGATCTAGCTATGTCCGTCAGTCTGTCAGTCTATTTTTGGCACGATAGCGTCCACAAAAAAGAGATAGGGTGATAAAATTTTCCCAAAATCGGGGATCGGTCTATAATATACCCTACCCCTTATATAAGATCCCCATCAAAAAATTACTTTAACGATCACTACTGCCTTAAAAATGCAAGTACAACTACGAAATTCGACGTAAACATGATTTGTATGAACCAAAATCGTACCGGTGGCAAGTGTTGATCCACTCGGGGGTCACGTGTCGTCGTCATCCTGCAATCGTGAGCAAAATACTACTACGGAGGTGGGTACTTTGGCCTCCGTGGCTGACAATGCGTCAAGTGTACAGCATGCCATTGGCAAAAATATAGGGGTGAAAGTGAAGGATGTACTCCGAGTACAGAGCTCTAAGCTAGCCTTTAAACATAGGTGAGTGTTCCGACTCTGAATCCTCAGATGATCATAACAACACCATTATAGCAAATCCCAAGAAGGATGAAGTAGAGCAAATGGTGAAAGAGGTAAATGATAGCATAGCTGAACTACCTATTACTAAGAAAAGACTATCTAGAGCACAGAGGAGGAAATTGAAAAAGATGCTTCAGGATATCATAGTTAGTCAATCCCATGACACTCCAAAGGAAAAATCGGACTCTCTCACAAGATCTGAGGCAAAGAGGATCAGGTCTCCCGAAGAGTTGACAACTGAGAATAAACCTAAGAAAAAGTGCTTCCCGTCTTCTAATACGCAGTCGAAGCCAAGCCACACTTCACTCAAAGGAACCTCAAGTCAGAATCCTGCGAGTAAGGTTGACAACGCCAAGCCAGATATTTCAAAGACGAACACGTCGGCAAAACCAACCTTGAAGGTAAGGGTATCTCAAAAGAAGCCCCGAAAACGAGGAAGGAGAAGCTAGACGGTGGAAAAGAGCCGCCATCTTACGCCAAATGAAATTCGATAGTTTTGTTTAAAATAAAATCACTCTACCAAATTTTATGAGGATCGGTCCATAATTTGACATAAAAAGGAACTGAAATCTTCCTACCAACTTTGAATTTGTCCATATATAAACCTACTCTTTATATAAGGTCATCTTTAAATTTAAAATCTCATTAGTTACATCAAAATATGAAATAAGATACGAATACAGCGATAAAATTCGAAACAAATAACTGTTGTATAGACAGGTGATAGGTCCATCATTAACACTACCACGCATATGATAATAAAATATTCATAAATATAAAAGTTTATTTATATTGCAATATTTTGATGGGTATATACAAATATAACACTTCTTATTATTAAAAAATAAAACAACTTCCTTGTAAGAGAAATTTTAAGTACTTCGTTAAGTTCCTATTTGTAAGCAAGCGTGAAGGTACCTACTTGCCTCCACTGACATCACAGTGTTAAAATAATGACTTAAAATGCTAATGAAGAAGTACTGAAAAGAGATTTTATTAGCTTTTTAACTCATTACTTTTCAATGTAAGTTTTTCCCGGGTACATCTGCTTTTTATTTCTTTCTATCATGTCGACTTTCTAAAATATTCCAATTTTTTGCATTTAACCTTGTTTCACCGACCTCAGTTCAAAATGTATTTATTCTATCATAATAATAATCCACTAAAATTTAAAGGAGCGAAAAAAATATTTTTTGCAGACTAGTGTTATTGTAATTGTTAATCACACATTAACACTGTTATTGTAATACGTTATTTAACATTTAACGACATACCAATATTGCCTATAGGTAAGGTTCGTTTTCACAAAGTCCCAGAAAATTACTTTACGCTTATTACTGGGTTCAAAATACTAGTACGGCGATTGTATTCTACATAAACAATTTTTGTATAAACCGAAATCACTTTAAAATTTTATAAGGATCGGTCAATAATTGACCCTACCTCTTATATAAAATCCAGTTTGGAAAATAACTTTAAATGAAAAAAAAAAATAATAATAATGGCTTCAAAATAGCAATGACCAGGCGCGGATCCCCGGGGGGAGTATAAATATATATAAACACAAATTTCCAGCGGGTCAAAGTTGGACATTTTTGTCATGCCAGGGTTTTATTCAAATGAGTGTAACTTTTCACCTATTGGTCCTAGCAAAAATTGTCCAAAGTAGTTCAGATAGCTATTTATTCATCCTTAACAATTTTTTTTTTTTAATTTTTTTTCAAAATTTCTTTGCTTAAAAGAAAGCTTATACAATTTTCATAAAGGGCTTTATAGTCCCATAATGGGATGGGAGTCGGATATCCATCCAAAAATATTAAATAGAATATTAAAGAAATCACAGAAATATCCCATCTTGAACAACTTAAAAATTAGTTTACTGGGATGTTTTATATACACAAACAGACCGACATGTCTAGATCAACTTAGGAATTTATGAATATACAAATATTGATACAACCAAATAAATTTTAATATAAATAATCTAACATTTGATCTATGTATGTATGTCAGTTCTTCAGCATTTGATGACGTGTATTATGCTGTTATATTGACTTCAACAAATTGTGGTTTAAGTACTATTCCTTATTTATTACGTTATTGAAATGAAACATTTCCATATTTGTTATAGCACTTAATTAATTAATTATGTACATTTTTTATAATTTAAATCACACACATTCTAATATTATAAAAATCTTCCGTTATATTGTTTAATTTTTTGTAAACGCATTGAGTTACCGTTAAGTACTGACATTTTCTTAAAAACGTTTGCTACATAATCTTTCTCATTGTTAACAGTCTGTTATTCTAACATTATTTTCGAATCCTTTTTGTACTTAGTTTTTTGTATTTATAATGTTAAAAATATCCTTTACATAACAGCTGTTCTGACCTTCTGTTAGGAATGTGTAAGTGAACATTTATAACATTAAATATTCTTAACAGTTTGTTATAGAATGTGGATGTTGTCATAGTTCCACACATTAATTTATTTATGGGAGGTAAGTTACATTATGTATGTAAGAATATTTTAGATGTTAATAGCTGGTTGACCTATATACAAAAACTAATGTTTATAAACATTTGAAATTTTAAAACATGTATTGAAAGTTGACTCGAATTTATATACATGTGTATATATATATATATATATATATATATGTATGTTCATATTTGAATGCGGATAGATTGGTTGTCGTCAAATTAGTCCTTTTTTACGTCCTTAATTTAAAAGTATACGTTTTTTTAGAAATTCTTTTTTTATCATAATAATCAGAGAAAATATTTTTGTTTATTTAGTTTTGGAAAAGAATAGGACATCGGATACATAATTTAATAATGAAATATTGAATGAATGAAAACAAGTTAGAGTGCTATATTCGGCTGAGCCGAATCCTAAATACCCTCCACCAGCTACTTTTATATTAATACTTTTCTAATTCATCAAACATTTGTAGATATAAGTTTTCTCATGTCTTAAATAAAAAAATCCCAAAATTTACAGCTAAAATCTATTACAATTCTAAGATTTATTGAACATTACATACTCCATTTTCTTTATATTTTTATAGCGCTAAGCAATATTTAGTAATTTGCATGTATGCATGTGTGTGAAAGATTTAAGGATTTTCAAAATACATACATATAATTTTGTTCTACACAAATTGATAATGCAACTAGTTAAGTACGGTTAAAGCTATTTTAGGGGAAGGACCTAGTATGGGAGATATGGCCAATTATAATCCGATCGTAAAAAATTCTTTAAGCTAAATTTCTGTACATAAAAGCTATATTTCAGTCAAATTTTGTATCTATATCGTAATTTAGTAATAAGTAATGTGTGTTTAAGTGATTTTCTAAAGGGAACCTAGTATGGTACCGAGCGCACCCATGTTATGAATCGATCGTGAAAAAATCTTGAAATAGAATTTTTGTATACAAAACTAATATTTGTGCCAAATTTTGTATCAATAGCTTTAATTGGTAATGGGTGCCTTTAAGAGATTTTCGTAAAAGGACCTTGTATGGGAGCTATGACCAATTATTGACCGATCGGAAAAAAATTTCACAGTAATATTTCCATGCATAGGAGTATTGTATGGGAGCTATGACCAATTTTTACAGTAATATTTCCATGCATATGGGCAATGCTCATGCCAAATTTTATATGGACACCTAAATTTAGTAATGAGTTATGCGCGTTTAAGTGATTTTCGGGAGGGGACCTTGTATGGGAGCTATGACCAATTATGAACCGATCTGAAAAAACTTTGACAGTAATATTTCTATGCATATGGATAATACTTATACCAAATATTATATGGATATCTTAATTTGGTAATGAGTTATGCGTGTTTAAGTGATTTTCGGGAGGGGACTTTGTATTGGAGCTATGTCCAATTATGGACCGATCTTCTGAATGAATTCTATTGACATGAGATTTAAATTTGTAAAATTTTGTGAATGTATCAACATTGCAACGGATGTTATGAACAAAAAACCCATTTTCCGGGAATATGTACTTTTGTATGGGAGGTACATGAAATTGTGAACCCATTCTAGTAATTTTCAGCAGGGATCAAGATCTTGTGTAGAAACGAATGTATGGCGATTTTCGTGGAATTATCTTGCATAGTTTTCGAAAAAATTACATCAGAATATGTAAAAAATGCTTATTTTTTTGTTGTTTTAAATTTTGATTCATAACTTTTCCCGGTGTGAACTGATTTTTCCCATTTTCAATACCAATCAACTTAAGGAAATGGAGAACATTTTGGGTGAATTTGGTTAAATTCTATAGCTTCGTTTTATCGTGAGCGTGTTTTACACAGACAGACGGACAGACGGACATAGCTAAATCGACTAAGAATTTGATAAGGACCCAGAATATATATACTTTGTTGGGTCTCAGATGAATATTTCTTGGTGTTACACACGGAATGACAAAGTTATATATACCCTCTATCACCACTGATGGTGGTGGAGGGTATAAAAATGGTTTTATATGTGTGTATTGGCCCAGGACCATTGCTAGTAATTATTTACTTAGTATTTTCTAAAATGTCAAGGATGATGTCGTTTATATTTAATAAGCGATTAAATCTTTATTTTAAGTTTATATTTTATTAAATTTACGTATTATGTCACGAGTCTTTATAAGACATATTTAATACCTGATATTCTTAAAACTATTTCATCTATTGCACTAGTTTTATTTTTGCTAACATTAAAAAAAATCTAAAAGTTCAGTAAAAGTATTTGAAATTTTTTTTACCATTTTGTTGATGTCATTGTTCTTTTTTAAGGTTTTTGTTGATTCGAGTTATGTTCATGTACTGTATGAAAAACTTTTAAGAGTTTAACAAAAAATATTCACAAATTTTGAAAACTTATTATGAAAAACTTTAGTGCTTTACAGTTTGTTATGAAGAGAGTTTTCTCTTTCACGACAATGAGGATTAGCATACATTAGTAGTTTCTTGTAATATTAAATGCAGTGTAAAGAACAAATAGGTATGTATACCTTATGGAAACTTTTAATTTAAATGATTTAATATTATAGTTTAAAGAGTTGATGTTAACCATATTAGGGAAATCATTAATATGTACTACAATTGCGTGTTGTTTTCAGTTTTCAGTAAACAGTTTTTATACAGTATATAAAACCAAAGGAGTTTACAGCAGGAAAATTTTAAAGTTTAAAAAATTTCTCCATTTCTAATTTAAGAATATAACACTCTAACTTGTTAGCTTGTTTTTTAGTTTTTACATCCTTGTTGAAATTTTAATGAATTTAACAAAATAAAAAAGTTGTTATTTTGTTACGAAAGTTAGTCAGAACGTATGCTTAATATTTATACCACAGCATGACTTCAAAATTAATCATACGCACCATAAATCTTGTTTTTTAGTAATGCTAGAAAAATCTGTAAAGAGTAAGAAATCATTGTTGGATATTTTCTACTATACATATGCATATTATAACTTAATCCAATGATTTCGGGAGCCCTACATGCCATAAGGTTTATTGTATAATTATAATATAATCATTTAAAATTGACTTATAAATAAAATAAAAAAATGAATTTTTTATACCCTCCACCACCATCAGTGGTGATAGAGGGTATATATAAGCTTGTCATTCCGTGTGTAACAATAAGAAATATTCATCTGAGACATAACAAAGTAAGTATATATATTCCGGGTCCTTATCAAATTCTACGTCGACAAAAGATATAACCCAAATTCACCAAAAATATTCAACTTTATCCTAGCTCCCATATAAGGTCCATTTTCGTAAATTACTTAAATGCATATAATTTATTAAACAATAAAGCTATCGAGGTAAAACTAGACGTGAATATGGTTTGTATATATATAGATCATTGTGAAAAAAATTTCCCGGATCGGTCCATAATTGCTCATAACTCCCAACAAGAATTATTTCCGAAAATAATGCACAATTTCATTGACAATAAAAGTAATATTGATAAAATTTAACTTGAATATATTTTGTGTTTATATAAATCGGATCGGTCCATAAATAGTCATAGCTCCTATATAAGGTTCACTTTAGAAAATAATAAATAATACCACATAATTCATTATTATATGATTATATCCTAATAAAATTGGACATGATCATATTCTGTGTATAGATAAATCATTCTGCTAAAAAGTTTTCCAATTGATCCGTTATAGATCGTAGCTCCCATATAAGGCTAACAATATCGTTTAAAAAGCTCATATCGGAAAATTACTTAAAACAAATTATTTTCGACCTCATCAAAATAAGTTCCATATATGCATAAAGAAATTATATACTAAATGATAGTGCCCTCACCACGGAAACAAAACATATACCGAGTTATCTAAAAACAAGATATTTAAAAGGGTTTAAAAGAAAAATAGCTTGCTGGTGGAGGGTATTTAAGATTCGGCATAGCCGAATATAGCACTTTAACTTGTTCTTATTTTAGAATTACATATATAATCATTAACTTTTATATACTATCTAATTTCATTAATGTAAAACCTCTATAGCATAAAACCTCTATTAAATACATTACTTCTCATTTTAAATATATAATTTATTAAGTTTATACTTTACAAGTCTGTCATTAAGGATAAATTGTCGTTAAAATTTTTTTCACAGTATTACTTGCCGCAACTTTTTATTAGCTGTTGGACATTATATATTTTTTCCTTCCTTTGTAATAAAAATTATTATTACTAAACAAATAGATTTATCTGTCATTTCAGACAATGTAAATTTTAATAAAATTTTGGTAATAAAATGTGACAAAATAATGAAAATAAAAAGTAGACAAAATAAAAAAGTATTTTTGCTTTTCTTTTAACAGTGAAAATTGCTTTAAGTCATATTTAATAAACAGAGCGTAATTCATTTAAGTTATGTCTATCCAAATTAATTAGATATTTGCAGTAGGCTCTGTTACCAAAATATAATGAAAAAATATATTTTGTTCTTAATACCATTTGTTGATAGATTAACAATAAAACAACCAAATACAGACTCAGACTAGGCTGTAAAAAGAAATTATATTTATAAGTAATTTTATCAAAGAGATATTGATATTGATGAGTACAGATGTACTGATACACTTTATAAATTATCATTTTGGAATGTGAAAAGTTTGTTCAAGGAAAGTATTTTAAATATTTTAAATAATTTTAGCTGGAATAAAACGTTGAAAATGCTGCTAGATATTTCACCCATTGAAACATATTTAAGATATGCGGCGGTGCTTACAGCCGAATGACGCTTTAATTTAGCCGAACTGGCCAAAAGCGGTAATAGGACACGTCTTCAATGTATACTAGACACATTGGAATGTTATACACAATCATCGGACGTGCCTGGTCACATACCAGACACAGAATATGTCGGAAACTTTGAATCGCTGATCCCAGATAGAATGCCTTGGTCAAGCGGAACATTAGAGCAAATACCAGTAGGAATCCGTTGTTACACGGATGGCTCTATATTGAAGACCCAGAAACAGGAATATACCACCATTTACCGAGCAATAACGGAATGAGTATATTGGATTCAAAATAAATATGGCGCCCACAGCCCTTAATATATTTACCGACAGCCAGAAGGCAATTAGGTCTATATCAGGTGATAGAATTAAATCTAAGACCATATTAGATTGTAAGAAAGCTTTAACTGAATACTCTCCCAGAGGCAAGGTTTACATCATATGGGTACCAGGCCACTCGGGAGCAGATGGAAACGAAAGGGCGATTGTAAAAGGATTATTTTTCTATAATAGAAATTCGGTTATATTCACTTTTGTTGCCTTTTTTAATTGACTCTGTATTTATTATTATATTTTTTTTTAATAATAATATGTTCTTAAATAGAGGTAGATATAGAGTCAAATATATGTAATATATTACATGTAAAATTTTAAATATTTCTTAATTAATATAAACAAATAGTACAAACATAAGTATAATATTTTTTAATATAAATCAATAAACTTTGTGTATAGGAAAATATTTGCCTTTTAATAAGTCTCACCTTTTGTTTCGTTGAAAATTTACTTAATTTACAAAGGAAAAATTTCCAATAAAAACATACGCTTCATTTTGTCAACTTGTATATGAAACTTAAAAAAACGTATACTTATTATTCAATTACACAATTTATTACTCATACGTACAGAAGTTTATAAAACAAACACAATATCAACAGCAAAAACCTACATTGATAAGCGATGAGTTACTTTAATACGGCGATATCTAATCTCTTTATATATAATGTAATCAATTTAGATAATATGGACATTAAATTTTGAACTTGAACAAGAGATCTTATGTAGATCAAACTTAGAATGCTGTACATACATATGTGCGCTATATGTAATTAACTATTTAAGTGTAATTCTTTACAGTGAATATTAATGTAATATGACCACAAATTCTACTTACATCATTTCATTTTCGTATTGTCATAACATAGTCATATTTACATTTATGTACATACAGCCAGATGTGCATACCCAGTAGGAAAGTGTAAACACTCAACCCGCTTATGCGCTCAAAAGTTTTAAACTAAATTACTAGTAACAACCAAAACTTTGAAAAGTCCTATCAGGCTTTTAGAAATACAATTTATTTGTACTCATAATCTTCACATCGTATTCGTGCTTCTGAATTTCTGTTATACATAACCAATATGAATAGTTTTGCATATTTCAAATGTAAACTTTTTCTTAAGGCCATTTTTACTACTATTAACTACTCATGTTATTTAAAGAAAATATGTGGTACAAAAAATTCTATACCAATATCTTTTCTAGATTCAACACGTTAGAATGTTATATTCGGCTATGCCGAATATCATATACCCACCATCAAACCGTATGCCGTAAAAGGAAAGCTGCTCTATAAACATTAGGGTGATATTTGGAATATTGACCGAGCACTTCTAAACTAACAAAGTATTAATTTTTAACAACAAAATATGTTTTTTTTTTAATTTTTAAACTGTGAGCGAAAGAGTAATTTTCTGAAGGGGGCCTCATTTGCGTCAAAGTTGAACCGATACTCATCAAATGTTGTACATAGATTTTGTTTTGTATAGAAGTTTTTCATGTCAAATTTCATCGCTATATTCGTATTTTTAAATAAGGAAAATTCGTATTTTAAAAGGCAAAGCCCTTTCCTGAAGGGAACCTTATATAGGGGTTAGAGTCAGTTATAGAATAATACTCATTAAATTCGGAATGAAGAATTATCTTGCTAAGTATAAACTTGAATATCATCCCTTTACTCGTGTTTTTAAGGCCAATTATGAACCGATTGGTAGAAAGATTTTGGCTCGCGAGGAACTTACTTGTGTCGAATTTCATCGCTATGCTCTAATTTGTAAGCTAAATACAATAAAGTAATTTTCTTTTGGGGAACCATATATGGAGGGTAGGGTCATTTATGGTCCGATCCTCAAAAAAATTTGTAGAGAAATTTGGGCTCATATGAAACTTAATTATGTCGAAATTAATCGTAATTTTAAAACAGTTATACCCGCTAAAGCTCTTTTCGGAGGTCCACTTGTATGATGGCTATCCGAAAGTGTAGACTGATATTGCTAATTTTCAATACCAAACAAACTTTATCAATAAAGAATAATTTTGAAAAATTTTAACTGTCTAGCTTCCCCCATGTGGTACCTATTGTGATTTCGACAGACAGAAGGACGGACAAAGCTTGAGTTATAATAACACTCGCACTCCACTAAGCTTTCTTGTGAGCAAAAAATTAAAAAGGCCCATTTAGGAAAAAAAGTAAAAAAAATAATTTGCAAAAAAAAGTCCAATTTTTTTATTTTATCTGAAAGATTGGAACAATATTGTGTCAAACTTTGACCCACTGTCGCTCAAAGTGTTGAAAAATTGTGTCTAAACTACTATCCAATATTACTAACATTGTTGCAAAATGTATCCCGATTCGATCTCCAAATGCTCTTCCGTTTGTCTGATGAAAACACGATATGTATACAAGTGCATGTTTAGAATACAGATTAAAAAGTCAGAACTATTGTAAATATATCAGTGATGCGATTAAATGCAACATAAATAAGTTCTAAACGAATCAAAATCTTTCTAAGATATTTTATGAGGATCAGTTCATAATTGGTCCTACCACCATGAAAATGACATCGCCGCTCATAACTCAAATACTTAAAATTATAGTTTTACGATGAATTTTGCCACGAATAAAGTTTTTTCAGAATCGTCCGAAATCAATGATATCCCCATATAATTATAACATATTTCCATAGTTTTGCGTTATGATAAAATTTGGCAAAAATTATTTTTTTTTATAAATTAAGGACTTTTTGCTTCTGTATAGCCGACTTGTTGCCGTGCAAGTACAGTTTTAGTTTCTGTACTGCAGACATTTCTACTAACTAGCAGGCATATGAGCATAGAAACTAGCACAAATGTTTGCATGCTAATTTCAAAGTTCTAAAAATTACTGTCATGCTCATCAGCTTAAAGATTCTTTGTAAATTTGAACATGTTTTCCAAACGTATTTACAGTCTACCTTCCAAAAAGTGCAAACAAATTCGGAATCTTTGTAGGTTAGTATTTATGTCTATGTGTGTGTAAAAATGTATATACTAAGAACAAATACAAACAAACAAATTGAATCTGTGTTAAATGTCATAGGAAGTTGAAACAATGTAACATTTTACTTTGTGTGACAGAATTTCAGTCATATTTAAAATTTGCATATATAGGTATAGGTAGGTATAAGTATGTAGTTGTGTATTAAATTTAGACATGAAATTTCTAATTTGAGAAGCATTACTACTTTAGGCTTTATCATATTTAAGAGTTTTAAAGGAGTTGATATTTTTACCCAAATTGAGAACTAATAAGTTGGAGAAGATATTTGTAAGACTTTTATTATTTAAACAAATTTAAACAATTTAAATAAATAAAAACTGTGATAAACTATAAATTTTGCTAAATAAAAGCCCTTTTTATATGCAAGAGAATTTCTTTAAATTATTAATTTGTCTCTGTTTAGCTTTAATTAATTTTTTTTAATCATGTCTATAACTGACATCATTGCAACATTGTACATATTCCGTAAAAAATAAACATGGCAAGTTGTGAAAAGTTACTGCAAATATTTGTAGCCATTAATTAAATAAAACCACAGTAATGAAAAAAGAATAGATTTTTTTGTAGTTTTAAACATTCCAGCTGATATGCCAACAAAATGAAATTGCAACACAATGCAAAAAAATATTAATTTGTAAAAGCATACGCTAACAGACATGTTTTTTTTCTTACCACATGTACGTCAGTAATTTAGCAATATGTTGTTGGAATGGTCACTTCAAAAATAAACTGTTAGTATATGATAAATTGGTAAGAGAAATATGCTATTCCATAGTTTGTATATAGGATAATTCCACAGACATTTCGACCACTTCAAATTTTCAACCCTTTCGATTTAGTTATAACTCGAAACATATATTTGACTCTTAATTATGGTTTCTATGGCGTATAAATTGGATCCTTAACTTATACGGTTCATATCTTATGGGTCTCTAAAGTAGGGCATCTATAACTCCAAAACTGCTGATAATACGAAAAAATTATCTGATCCAAAATACCGTAAATTGGATTCTCTACAAATTTTGTAATGACTCCTAAATCCGTAGGATGTACTAAAAGGGAGATATATCAAAAAATTATTATTTTGACCTATGACCTCCAATATTTCAAGTATATAAGACATGATTTCAGATATTTTTTACCATCATATTTACAACATTAAGTTGAGGGTCTGTGATAATTTTTACTTCATTCGGCATTAAAACCTTAATTTACTTGACTATAAATCTGTTAAAATGTTTAAAAAGCATAACTTCCAAACCCATTGAGATCCCATTCTAAAATTTTTACATAGCAATAACAATAATTTTGTCTATTTGTCATAAAAAAAATTAAGAAAAACAAAATATCCTTTTTTAAGATATTCAAGGATAAAGGACATTTTCCACTTTATGATCCTTGTGACAGGACTTCATGTAATTTTAATGAAATATCAAAAACGAGTAATCAAAATACTGTCGAATGAAACATCATTTGTTAAAATCGGATTACTGGTTCCAAAGTTATTCAGTCGTCAACATTTCTAATTTTGAACAAAAATACCCGAGATGACCTACTTTAGAGACCCAAAAAATATGAACCGAATGGGTTAGGGATATAATTTGTACGCCATATAAACCGCATTAAGGAGTAGAATATATGCTCTTGATTTGAAAATTTAAAACAGCGTTTTTTGGTCGATTTATAATAAACACAAAACAAATATGGACCGATCGTATATAAGAGCAATAATTTTGCTAAATGTATGATATCAATATTTGGTAATGAATTATGTGCGTTTAAGTGATTTTCGGGAGGGAACCTTGTATGGGAGCTATGACCAAGGTTGGGCTAATCGTGAAAAAATTTTGAAATAAACTTTTATGTGTACAAAAATAGTATTAATGCCAAATATTTTATGGGTATCACTATTTCCTAATGAGTTATGTGCCTTTAAGTGTTTTCTGAAAGGCACCTTGTATAGCAGCTATGATCAATTATGGACCGATAGGAAAACAATTTCACAGTAATATTTCTCTGTATATGAGCAATACTTCTGCCAAACTTTATAGTTAGTAATGAGTTATGAGCGTTTAAGTGATTTTCGGGAGGGGACCTTGTATGGGAGCTATGACCAATTATGGACCGATCGGAAAAAAATTTCACAGTAATATTTCCGCGCATATATGCAATACTTGTACCAAATTTTATATGGATATCTTAATTAAGTAATGATTTATGCGCGTTTAAGTGATTTTCGGGAGGGGACCTTGTATGGGAGCTATGACCAATTATGGACCGATCGGAAAAAACTTTCACAGTAATATTTCCATGCATATGGGCAATACTTATACCAAATTTTGTATGGATATCTTAATTTAGTAATGAATTATGCGCGTTTAAGTGATTTTCGGGAGGGGACCTTGTATGGGAGCTATGACCAGTTTTGAATCGATCCAAAAAATTTTTCACAGTAATATTTCTATGCATGTGGGGAATTTTTATACCAAATTTTATATGGATATCTTAATTAAGTAATGATTTATGCGCGTTTAAGTGATTTTCGGGATGGGACCTTGTATGGGAGCTATGACCAATTATGGACCGATCGGAAAAAACTTTCAGAGTAATATTTCTATGCACATGGGCAATACTTATACCAAATTTTATATGGATATCTTAATTTAGTAATGAGTTATGCGCGTTTAAGTGATTTTCGGGAGGGGATCTTGTATGGGAGCTATGTCCAATTATGGACCGATCCATAAAATTTTTCTTTGAAAGAATTCTATTGACATAAGATTTTAATTTGTAAAATTTTGTGAAGATATCGACATTGTGATGGAAGTTATTAACGAAAAACCCATTTTCCGGGAATATGTACTTTTGTATGGGAGGTATATGAAATTGTGGACCGACTCTAGCAATTTTCTGCAGGGATCAAGATCTTATGTAGAAACGAATGTATGGTGATTTTCATGGAATTATCTTGCATAGTTTTGGAGAAAATTACATTAGAATGCGTAAAAAATGCTTATTTTTTTCGAGGTTGTTTTAAATTTTGATTCATAACTTTTCCCGATGTGAACCGATTTTACTCATTTTCAATACTAAACTGTACCGGATAATAGTGAATATTTTGGGTGAATTTGGTTAAATTATATTGCTTCGTTTTAACGTGAGCGTGTTTTACACAGACAGACAGTCAGACAGACGGACATGGCTAAATCGACTCAGAATTTCATAAGGACCCAGAATATATATACTTTGTTGGGTTTTAGAAGAATATTTCTTGGTGTTACACACGGAATGACAAAGTTATATATACCCTCTATCACCACTGATGGTGGTGGAGGGTATAAAAAATAGTTTATATCGAATTGCATTGCGGTTTTCGTATTTTCAGTCAGTTAAAGAAATTTTCTTAAGGGGACCTTATATGGGGGGTAAGACTAATTATGAACCGATCATCCTTAAATCTCGTAGAACTATTTTTATTTACAAAAATCATGTTTATGTATAATTTCCAACCAGTAATGAGCGTTGTAGTCATTTTCGGTGGGGTAATTATGGACTGATCCTCGTAAAAATTGGTAGGGAGATTTCGGTTCCTATAGAACTTATCAGTGTTGAATTTCATCGTATTTTTTGGAGTACTTTTCTGATGGGGACCTTAAATGGGGGGTAAGGACAATAATGGGCCGACCCCCACAACATTTTGTTGAGAGATGTTAGCTCATACAAAACTAGTTTATGTCGAATTTCATTGATCTACTAGAAATTTAGCTTAAAGAATTTTTTACGATCGGTCTATAATTGGTCATATCTTCCATACTAGGTCCTGCCCCTAAAAGCACTTTAACCGTATTTAACTAGTTGCATTATCAATTTGAGAAGAACAAAATTATATATATATGTATGTACTTTGAGAATCCTTAAATCTTTCACACACATGCATACATGCACTTTATTAAATATCATTAAAGTTAAATCGTTAAAAAGAATATAGCACTCTAACTTGTTTTTTAACTACGTCTAATATACTACTATCTATCAAAAAATTGGTACAATGTGCTGATGTTTGCACATGAACAGACATTATTTGGAACCTATGTAAGATTCAACGTAAATGTTTTATTATTGAAAATTAATCATATTTAATATTAGCAATTGGTGTAGGGTATTATATGGTCGGCCACGACCGACTATAGTTTCCTACTTGTTAGAAATGTATAAACAATTTAGAATATACAAAATGTGTCAAAAAATGGTTAATTTACTTCAATGAATATGGTGTTGATAGATATTGAACAAAAGTAATAATTTATTGTAATAATTGTTACAATAATGCCTTGAGCATAACCTCATGACGTATGAGTAATACATTTATTTTGTTTTGCGAAATATGTACATATATAGTTGCAATTAAATAACAAAAATGCTGTAATGTTGATGTAATTAAATTTATAACACAATGCTGATAATTTCAAAATTTAACAAAAAGTTTAAAAATTAAATTAACAAAATCAACTTTCTGCAGAAATATTTACTAACTATTTATATATGTATGTTTGTAATATGTAAATTTTTGGTTGGAAAATAATTAAGTTTTTGTAAAATACTCTCTGTGTTAATTATATTAAAAAAATAAATAAATGTTTTTAGTTTCATTACTTTATTCCATTGTAGTGTTATATTATATAGCGAAACATAAATATACATTAGAGTGTCCCCTGAGATTCCTTAAAAGTAACAGTCTATTTAAGAATCTTCTTCTCAAATGCGAGAAATATAAAAATTAGTTTTTCAATTATGTTCGCTTTTTTCAAGACAAGTGTTAAAGTTTTCTTGATTTTTATCTTATAACGGACTAAAAACACTATTACTGAGCTTATCGCAAAAAATTACTTAATTTTTAAGACCCATTTCATAAAAACTTTTTTGGACAAATATCAAGATTTTATATCGGCGGTTGGGAACTGAGTAACCTTTCAACCTTTTAAAACAATACACATCCTGTGGGTAGGAAAGTTTTCCATGGGATACTCTACTAAACATACATACATATGTATACATATTAGACCGACTCAATCTGTATGAAAAGCAAAATCGTGTTTTTATTATCCTCTCCTTTGTTATGTGATGATTCCCAAAATAATTTAAGACTAGTGTTTAAATTTATATTATACACAATAGTTTGGGTAACATCGTATAGCATAACAAGGTATATTTTGAAGATCGTAAGAAGAACCATTTTTGGTAAATCGGTCTAATATATGTATATATGTACTAAAGTAATAAGTGTAAGATATTTAAGGTTTAATATTTTGTAATAACTAGTATTAGTACTACTCGAAATGTTTTATTTTAATTATACAACATTTATTCATATGTATACATATATAGATAACATAATGAACAAGTAAATAAACTAACATTTATTTAATTAAAATTTGTTTTATCTTGTAAATAGTGTTTGTAATAAGTTTTAAATAAAAAATTCGAAACGAAAATAAAAATAGTTTTTATGATTTCATTTATTTTATGAATAAATAATGAAAAGCTTAATAAATTACAAATTAAGTGAGAGTATAATGCGTTTCTGCTTCTGTTTGTAATGGTCAAAAATATTAATGTTTACATCGATAATGTATTACAGATTCAACCAAGCAAATGTTCGAAATTTGACGAACTCTTCATTTATGCAGATATGTAAATGAGTTAATTTTAATATAATATTTCATACAATTTTAATATCTGAGTCTTATATACATATATACTTTAAGGGTCTTAGATGAATATTTCGATATGTTACAAACGGCTTGACGAAAACATCTTTTTTGATGGTAGGTATAAAAATTTATTTATTGGAATATAGCCTATTCAAATACAACATTTTATTTTGATCAAATAATTTTGAAGATATAAGCGATTAAATGATATATTTGTAGATATACATAAATAAATCATATGATAATACTTTTGTTGAAATAACATATGTGTTAGTAAGTACAATAAATGCGACAAAATTCATGTGAGTCTTTAACGTAATAAGAATCAATGACATTTCTTTCACACCTCCATTTACATTTGAGAAAATACGAGAGCATGTCTATCAACTGGCATTACAATAGCTTAAAATTGTATGTGTAAATCAGATGTGAAGAATGGAATTGGTATCGAAGGAATAAAAGGATTTACCATATAATCAATGATGTATCTATGCTTGATACAATGACATTGAATAAAATATTTAACACTTTGATATACATACATATGTATATGTATATACATATGAATATAAGTTAAATCGAAAGAAAGAGGTGAAAATGATTTTGTTATGTATAAGTATATCGTCACCTGAAATGAATAAATAACGTATCTTTTAAAAAACGAAAATCAAGTTTTTTATTGATTATTGCATCTACGGCAGTGATTACATCATATTTAAAACTAGCATACCCTGGGTGCTTCGCTACCCTAACCAAAATTAAATATATACATACAAAATTTTGTTTACTTTTATAGAAAATTAAAATTGATTCAAAATTTTTTTATGTTTTAGTTTTTACGTTCAATATCACGTGAATAAATTCGCATTCAGTAAGAAGCTTTTTTTTAGTTTCATTCGTTTGGCTTCCACATTATAGAAAATTTCGAAAGTACTATTTGTTAAAAAAGGACTATAAAATACTTCTTATAGATTGTCATTTAGTCAAAAGCTATATGTTTCTGTGTTCAATATTATAGACAATTGATCAATATTATAGAGAATTGATGAATGAAAAAGTACCAAAAGTTCCTTTCAGTAGATTCTCAATCACTGAGGTACCTACATTTTAAATTTTATATTTCTATGTTCAATATCGTAAAAATATCAAAAATTACCATCGGAAAAACGAAAAAAGTACCAAAGAGTATCCACATACAGAATATTATTCAGCCAAGACCATGTATGTTAAAATTTATGTTCCTAGGTTAAATATTTTAGAAAATTCAAAAAGTACCATTTATGAGATAAAAGGTACTAAAAAGTTCTCTCTTAAAGAATCTTATTCAATAAGGACAGCGTATGTTTAATAATCATGTGTTTTGAATTCATATACAGAGTATCATTTGAAAAAAGAAAAGTACCAAAAGTGGAATAAATTCTACCTTAGTGGAAAGTACTAATAAAAAGAGTACAATGTTTCCCCTTATCGCTTAGAAATATACGTTTTGAGAATTAACTTTACAAAATGTTCCGTATTTAAATCTATGTATCACAGATAAAACTCAAACGATTCAAATCTGCATTAGTTTATTCCAGAAAAATTGTGCTTTCAAAAAGTACCAAACAATTTACTCGAATTTGGTCCTTATAGGCCTTTGTACTCGAATTCAAAAATAATATACCAATATCTTATTTTAAGTGAGTAAATAAACTACTTTTTTAAATGTTATAAAAATTGAATCAATGAGTTTGAATAAAATTAAATTTCCCGTTTTTCACCTTTTTAGACTTTTTTTCCCGGCGAAATAGCAAAAATTTTGTTTCAATAAATATTACAGAGTTAGTCCGCAATTTAATAGGTATTCTTCAATAAATCGAAAAAGTTTTCTTAATGTGCTAAAAAGAAGTACCAAAAATACAGTTTTCTCCCTTTTACACCCAAAAAAGGACGGAATTTTAAAAAAGTACGAAACAGGTATCTCTTAATTTTAGGAGATACATATATTCAAAATATTTACAAAAATGTTATTTTGTTTATTAGTTAAAAAGTTATAAAGGGACAAAAAAGCTACTAAAATCACTTTTGTTACACATTTTCACTCCTTGAAAGTACGAATTTCAAAAAAGTAGCAGACACCCAACTGCTTATTTTAAGAGTAGATACAAATACATTTAAAACGTTTCTTGTATCACTAATATTAGGTATTAGGCAAACCTGTTTTACCCGTTTTTTTATACCCTCCACCACCATCAGTGGTGATAGAGGGTATATATAACTTTGTCATTCCGTGTGTAACACCAAGAAATATTCATCTGAGACCCAACAAAGTATATATATTCTGGGTCCTTATCAAATTCTGAGTCGATTTAGCTATGTCCGTCTGTCTGTGTAAAACACGCTCACGATAAAACGAAGCAATGGAGTTTAACCAAATTCACCCAAAATATTCTTCGCTTTCCTAACTTGTTTGGTATTGAAAATGGGCAAAATAGGTTCACACCGGGAAAAGTTATGAATCAAAATTTAAAACAACCTCGGAAAAAAATAAGCATTTTTTACACATTCTGATGTAATTATCTCGCAAACTGTGCAAGATAATTCCATGGAAATCATCATACATTCGTATCTGCAAAAGATCTTGATCCCTGCTGAAAATTACTAGAATCGGTCCACAATTTTATATACCTCCCATACAAAAGTACATATTCCCGGAAAATGGGTTTTTTGTTAATAACTTCCGTCACAATGTCGATATCTTCACAAAATTTTACAAATTGAAATCTTATATCAATAGAATTCTTCTACAAATTGAAATCTTATATCAATAGAATTCTTTCAGAGAAAAAATTTTCTGGATCGGCCCAAAAATGGACATAGCTCCCATACAAGGTCCCCTCCCGAAAATCAATTAAACGCGCATAACTCATTACTAAATTAAGATATCCATATAAAATTTGGTATAAGTATTGCCCATATGCATAGAAATATTACTGTGAAATTTTCGTCCGATCGGTCCATAATTGGTCATAGCTCCCATACAAGGTCCCCTCCCGAAAATCACTTAAAACAACATAACTCATTAGTTAATTAAGATATCCATATAAAATTTGGCACAAGTATTACTCATAAGCATAGAAATATTACTGTGTAAGTTTTTTCCGATCGGTCCATAACTGGTCATAGCTCCCACACAAGGTCCTCTCCCGAAAATCACTTAAACGCACATAACTTTATATACATAATTGGTCGTAGCTCCCATACAAGGTCCTTTTACGAAAATCTCTTAAACGCACATTACTCATTACCAAATAAAGCTATTGATACAAAATTCGGCACAAAAATTAGTTTTGTATACAAAAATTCTATTTCAAGATTTTTTCACGATCGGTTCATAACATGGGTGCGCTCGGTCCCATACCCTTCAGAAAATCACTTAAACACACATTACTTATTACTAAATTACGATATAGATACAAAATTAGACTGAAATATAGCTTTTATGTACAGAAATTTTGCTTAAAGAATTTTTTACGATCGGTCTATATTTGGTCATATCTCCCATGCTAGGTCCTTCCCCTAAAAGCGCTTTAACCGTATATAACTAGTTGCATAATCAATTTGTGTAGAACAAAATTATATATATGTATTTTAAAAATCCTTAAATCTTTCACACACATGCATACATGCAAATATACATGCAAATACTAAATATCACTAAGCGCTATTAAAATATAAAGGAAATGGCGTTTGTTCAATAAATCAAAAAATGGAATTGTAATAGATTTCAGCTGTAAATCTTGCGATTTTTCTATTTAAGACATGAGAAAACTTATTTCTACAAATATTTCATCAATTAGAAAAGTATTAATATAAAAGTAGTTGGTGGAGGGTATTTAAGATTCGGCTCAGCCGAATATAGCACTCTAACTTGTTTTTTTTTTTCCTTTTTTACCCCCAAATGTAAAAATTTACAAAAATCCCTCCTTAGTGGATCTACATAACCAAAAACACATCTACTGTCAAAATTTCAAGATTCTAGTTTCAGCCGTTTGGCTGTGCGATGGTAAATTAGTCAGTCACCAACGCTACTCTTTTATATATAGATTAGCAACAGCTGTAATGTGATTTTCTCTTTATAGGTTTTATTTTTATAATTATTTGCAATTCAAAGACGGTATTTCAGAGCAAACACAAATGTACATTGATTTTAAAAAATAAGACTGAATTTTTAATATTTAGGAAATTAATTGATTAAATTTTATTAAAAATTAATATAAAACATAAATATAAATACTAGTTGTTTAATAATTTGGAAGAAAACCTCGTATTTAAAAGAGAATAATTCTAAATTTTTTTCTTTTTTCAATAACAATCTTTTCGTTTTTTTGTTTTTTTTTTTTTGCTTTACTTAATTCTGTAAATTTTATCGAATAGTACAAATAGTATTCCTATTAAGAGAAGTCATGGAATATAAATTTAATAAATTGTTAAGTTCCTTACAGTTATACCTGAAAGTCATCTTTATATACAAAAGAATTGAAAAATTACAAAGATTTATTTGTATCTTAAATAACTTACAAATAACAAAGAATTTGTCATGCCTTAAATCCTTTTGCGAAAGTTGTATGAAATAGAAATGAGTATTTTACTTTGTACTTACTTACGTAATAAACCATTGATACAGAAATGTTAAAAATAAATTTACTGTCATATTTTTTTTTTCTTAAGGAAAGCAAATATTTTGCATCAGGGTGTCTCATACTGTAGTAAATTTTTATATTTATTTCAATTTTTAAAAAAATTTGCATAAGATTTAGACTCGAACAGTTTGTGACACAAAATAAAAAATATATTTCGTTTTGGTAAAATCTTGTACTTAATTTGTCCCTTTGAGTAAACTCCGCAATATTTGTATTGGTTTTCTTACGAGACACTTAATTTTATAAACAGAATTTCCTTTGGATAACAACTGTTAGTACATACTTGTTATAGTTTAAACTACTAAAATACTTATTATATGTATTTATTAAAACAGACTTGAAGAAGTTATTTTTAGTCTAATTAAGTAAATATATTGTGGTACAGATGAATTCCTTAACATAATTGTATACTTAATTGACATCAAAGGGAAGAACGAACTTTTATATCTTTACATATACATATTTCATATACATACTAATATTTCATAAATTCCCAACTTCTGTAAAATTACAAATTTTATATTTGGAATATAGTATACAGTCACGAGAACAAAAAGATCAAAATGTGGAAAATTGTTGAATGATACGACTTTTATATTTCCATTTTCGGAATCAGAACACATAACAAGTAAGAGTGTTTTATTCGGCCATGCCGAATCTTCTATATCCACCATCAAATTTTGTGCCGTAAAATTAAAGTAAATTTTGGAAGGTCTTCTCATTTGTTTGATATATACCGAATTTTATTATACAAAATTAATATAGACATCAGACTGATTTTCGGAATAGGGCCTTAAGAGATATTTATGTTTCTATAAAACTTGTTTATGATAAATTTCACCACTACACTGCTATTATTAAGCCAGTTGTGAGCGTTTAAGTATTTTTTTGATCAATTATGAAACTTATTTTTGAATGTCGAATTTCATCGCTATACACGTTTTTTAAGCCAGTAGAGCGTTAAAATACTTACTGAAAGGGGACCTTTTATGGGGGGTATTTTATGCATCAATTATGTATCGATATTCATTAAATATGAGAGATTTTGTAGAATTTTTTCGCTGTACTCGTATCTTTAGTACAGTAATGAGCGTTTAAGTCATTCTTTAGGGACCTTATATGGGGGGTAGGGTCAATAATGGACAAATCCTCATAAAATTTAGCAGAGAAATTTTGTCTTGTAACAAATATATTTATGTACACAGAAAAAATTATCAGTAGTTTATTTTCAATTAACATGTTTTTCTCTTTCTTTAATTTTAATTTAAGCAATTTTTTATTTGTCTTAATTATCTCGTTGTTTAAAACCTAATTTTACAAATTTGATTAAATTTTTAATTGATTCAATTAGTTTTTTAATTGATTGAAAAAAATTTTCTGGCCAACTTTTCTATTTTAGTTTTTTTTTTTTTTTAAATATTTTATTTTGATTTCTTATGCTAACAATGTTTATAATTCCTAAATAGTCAATACGATTTTAGGCATATAATATTCAAGTTTCCTGACAATTTATAAAACACTTTATATGTTCAAATTTGATAATAAAGTGATATTTTTTGTAAATGCTCAACGCATTGTTAATCATCAATTGGTTTTTAATACATTTTCTACCAAACAAACTAATTCATTTGATTAATAAATTAATAAAAATTAGAATTTATTTTTATTAAATATTTAATTTATACAATTAATGAATTAATCAATTTTAAATTTTTTCTCAATTATTGATATTAATTGTTCTGATTATTTCCTCATTTGGAAAAAAAAGTATTTTTTTAATTTTTTTATAAATTTGATAGGGTCAATTATGAACCGATCCTCAAAAAAATTGATAGAGAGATTTTGGATTCTATTAAATGTATTTGCCTATCCGTTCTTTTAAGGCAGTACTGACAGTTAAAGTAATTTTTTGAAGGGGACCTTATATTGGGGCTAGGGTCAACACCGATCGTTACAAAATTTGACAGAAATGTTTAGGTTTCTATAAAATAAGTTTATGCCGAATTTCACCTTTAAATATACTTTTTTATTCAGTTATGAGCTTTAAAGTGAAGGGGACCTTATATGGCGCGTAGGGTTAATTATGGGCCGATCCCTATATCATTTTACAAAGAGATTTAGATTCCTAGAAAGCATGTTTATGCCCAATTTCACCGCTATATATGCTTCCTCTAGGCAGTTTTGAGCGTTAAAGTCATTTTCTGAAGGGAACCTAATATGGCGGGTAGGGTCAATTATGAGCCGATCCTTATAAAGTCTCTCAAAGAGATTTATGTTCCTATAGAACATGTTTGTGCCGAATTTCACCGCCATATATGCTTCCTTTTGCCAGTTATCAACGTTAAAGTCATTTTCTGAAGGTGACCTTATATGGGGGCTAGACGAAATCGTCCAATATTGCCGATTTCCAATACCTAACAACCTGCATTAACTAAAAATATCTGTGCAAAATTTCATCTTTCTAGCTGTTCCTGTTTGGACTCTATCGTGTTTTCAACAGACAGACAGACGGACGGACATGGCTAGATCGTATTAGAATCTAATAGGGCCCAGAATATATATACTTTTATGAGTATTAGACGAATATTTCGATGTGTTACAAACGGAATGACAAAAACAATTTAGAGGGTATCTTTTTGATGGTGGGTATAATAGCAGAGGGATTAATGAAAATTATTTAAAAAGTTTTTTCATCGTTGGCCTGTATTATTAATCTTTTTATTTCAGTATTTTAAAGTCCACACTTAAGTCTATGGTCGTTTATATTACCAGTTATTTAAACAAAGTCTGTATTTATCTGTTAAAGTACTTCCTTCTTTTAAAATTTTGTCTATTAAATGTCTATCTTATTCTTAACTAAAACATAATGCATAGTTTTTCTGTACATATCTCTGTAGAATTCATTGCCAGAATTGAATCAAGCTTTTTAATTTATCTTGTTGATTTTCCAGTGCCAATTAAAATAGCTTTGTTTATCAACATCCTTTATTAACTTTCAACAATAGGAAGAAATTAAGAAAAATTGACTTGTGACCCATTGAACCTTTCCACCTAAAGTGTTCAAAATATTTATACCACAATATATTTTTAAAAAGTAAGCAGTATTTGCCCCGCACACATTAATAAGCCATTAAATTGTTCCCATAGGATCAATAGAAAAATTACGAATAACTTTCCTATAACAATGATTTATATTTGTCTCACATATACATGTGTGTACATTATACAAGTAGCAGAAGCATTCATTCGAAAGACGTCAATATTATCAAGGTTTATTAGGGTGAACTTGTGAAGCCATTTCCTTTTTATATTTAGCGCAATAGTTGTATAGTTTAAGACATGGACATGAGTAACAGTTCAATTTAGTATATCCATATATTTAAGAGAATAGTAAACCGGGTCAATATTTTTAAACGCCTGAAAAAAATACCATAGACTTTACTTTCATAAATAAACAAATACAAAGAAATAAATTTCTACAACTCCTGCTGATGTTATTGTGTTTGATCATCAGTCAATGCATGCAAAATTATATTTCCACTAATAACATTCGTAACGAATGTACCCCTTTGTAAATGAGAAAAGAACAGTCTTCAGTTTACTGCTGTCAAGTAATCTAGAAATTAGGCTGGCGCAGTCGGTTTAGGGGTAACCCTAAAAGATAAGACTGTCACAGTATACCACTCGCATTGCACAGTGGGACAGTCTAAATTTTTTTTTGGATATGAAGACTCAAAATTGGGAACTTTCGAGAAAAATTTTGTTGATTTATGCTTATACGTAATATATAAATTGCTCATACGTATAGATGATATGTATAGATTTTCCAGCAAATCTTAATATTAAGACTAAATTTTATTAAGGAACAAGAACCACATAATTTCTTAGGGGATTTTTTAAATAAACATATGGGCATTTCCATCGAAAATAATATTTTATGTCACGTCACGCACATTAATTGGCAATATCCATTTTTATCCCAAGCATAGAGCTATTAGTGCTCTACATAAAAATATAAATAATTTAAATATACAAATATATCTTTTCCCTAGATATAGGCAGTTAATGTTGCTTGAAATGATGTGACAAAAGTATACTTTTCGATGGTAATGCATATATGTAAATATGTATACATGTACATACTAACATTTATGTTTTTTAATAACCCACTTTAACTCCCAAAATGAAACTACCTTAGTATGAAAATATATTTTTAATTTCAACTAGCCATTGCAACTATAATAGGCTTATTGCGGGAAATCATACCAATACAACACATTTTTATTATATTTAAATAACAAACCAATACAAAATTTCAATTTGAGTTGAGGCATACGACATAAAAAAATAAATATTTTTTTAACAAATTTAATTTATTACATGTTTCCAATAGGGATCATATAAAAATCTTCATATTAGTATTACTTATCCTAAAATATAATATTTATAAGTCATAAATACACTTTGTGGTATTTGTCGGGAAAAAAAAACAAATTAATATATGTATTTTCATACACTTATCCTGCTTAGAATTTTGATTTCGCGTAATTTCTCTTCAAAGGCAAAAGAAAAACATTTGATATTTCATTTGGCTTCCTTTTCCCTTTTCCTTTACCCAATATGTTGTCAAGTTACTTTATAAAAAAATTCACCGTCTTTGTTAGGATTTGTGGGAGGAGAAATGCTGGATATTACATCCAGCATTTCACGGGTTTCAAATGTTTACACGAATACACACGTACTGACAATACAACTATTCATGTACGCATAAAATGTTACTTTTATTAAAAAGTATAAACATTAGACCGACTTATAATTTATATGCCTTCTGAAATACTAGAATTATTTTTTTACTCCTTTTTAAAGTGGAAAAACTTGTACAAATAAAATATAATAATATGTATTTTGAGCTGAAATATAATAATTTAATGTTGCTTACGACAATAAAATAAAATTTATAACACTAATATAAACAAGTAACTTTATATGCGTCAATTATGAACCGATACTCATAAAATTGTGTACATAGATTTCGTTTTGTATAGAACTTGTTTATGTCAAATTTCATCACAATACTCGTATTTTAAATAAGGAAAACCCGTATTTTAATAACAAGAACTCTTTCCTAAAAAGCACCTTTTTTAGGGACTAGGAATGAAGAATTATGTTCCTAAGTATACTCTTTTTTATGTCGATTTCCATCGCTGTACTAGTAATTTTCTGCATTTTCTTCATCAAATTTTCTAAAGAGGATCTTATATGAGGGATATGGTCAATTATTGACCTATACTCATAACTTTTTGTAGACCCATTTTGGTTCATATAAAACTTGTTTACATTGAATATCATCGCTGTACTCGCATTTTTAGCGCTAATGTTATTTTCTAAAGGGGGCTTATATGGGGGGTAGGGTGAATTAACGACACATTCCGCATGAAATTCGGTAGCGAATTTCATAACTCATATTTTTAAGCCAGTAATGATCGTTTAAGTAATTTTCTGAAGGGGACCTTATATGGGGGTAGGGTCAATTATGAACCAATCCACACGGTAGAGAAATTTTGGCTAGCGAGGAACTTACATACATTTATTACATTTTATCGCTATACTCGTAATTTTATATACTCATATTTTTAAGCCAGTAATGATCGTTAAAGTAATTTTCTGAAGGGGATCTTATATGGGCGGTAGGGTAAATTATGGACCGATCCACCCTAAATTTGGTAGAGAGATTTTGGCTCGCATAAAACTTATGTGTGTCAAATTTCGGCACTACATTCATATGTTTAAGCCAGTAATGAGCGTTATAGTCCTTTTCAGAGGGGACTTATATGGGGTAGGGTCATTTATGAACGTTAAAGCCATTTCCTGAAGGGAACCCAATAGGTGGGGTAGATTTTGGCTCGCGAGGAACTTAATTGTGTAAAATTTTATTTGCTATATTCGTATTTTTTTATCCAGTAATGAGCGTTAAAGTCATTTTTAGAAGAGGACCTTATATGGGGTAGGGTCATTTATGCGCCGTTCCTAAAAGAATTGGTAGAGGGGTTTTGGTTCGTAAGAAATTCCATCGCATTTTTGGGCCAGTAATGAGTGTTAAAGTCATTTTCTGAAGGGGACCTTACAAAGGAGGGTAGGGTCAATTATGGACCAATCCTCAAAAAATTTTTTAGAAAGATGAAACTTATTTATGTCGAATTTCATCGCTGTACTCGTACTTCTTAAGCAGTTATGCCTGCTGAAGCAGTTTTTGGAGGTCCACTTGTATGGGGGCTATGCGAAAAAGTGCACATTTTCAATACCAAACAATAGCTGTAGAGAATATTTGTGCAAAATTTAAACTGTCTAGCTCTTCCCGTGTAGTCCCTATCGGGATTTCAGCAGACAGACGGACGGACGGACGGACATGACTAGATCGTTTTAGAATTTAATAATTACACAGAATATATATACTTTTATTTATCAATGACAAATATTTCGATGTGTTACAAACGATGTGTCAATATACCCTCATCTTTTTTGATGTTGAGTATTAAAATTCATGGTCTGCCCAGTAGACATAAAAGTATATTTTAAGAATTCGTTTTTTTTTTTTATAATTTATCTAAGCATAGTTATATCCATGGTTCATAAAATAAATAAAAATATGTACGTATGTTTAAGGTAATGTCAAATGCGTAAATAAAAATTAAGTTAAAATTTTCCTTACATTAAATTCTTAAAATAAATCTTAAACATAGCAAAAAAACAACAATTGCTGAAATAAGACATGTCATTATATGGTTAAGTCGAAATAAGAAAAATTATTTGGAATATTGATATCTATTTATCAAAACATATTTACAAACAAGTAAGAAATTATAGTCGGGTAAGGCCGACCATATAATACCCTACACCTGTTACAAAAAAAATGTGATTTAGTTTTCATAATAAAGCATTTAAGTTGAATTGTACCTTGCCTCAGTATACTTAGGCCATTTATTGTTGAATAAAATTGTGAACATTTAAGTCGAATTTTGAAGGGGGCTATGGTCAAATGAGACCCTATAATTAAAAAAAAAACCTGAGGGTCATTAAGGCTAGTATAGAACTTGGTTTTGCAGCTTTTTGTCGAGATACGATAGTTGTATGGGGGCTAGGTGAAATAATGGACCGATGTTAACCATTTCCAACAGGCTTCGTCTCCGGTAGCTGTTGCAAGAAAATGTGATTTAGTTTTCATAATAAAGCATTTAAGTTGAATTGTACCTTACCTCAGATATACTTAAGCCATTTATTGTTGAATAAAATTGTGGACATTTAAGTAGAATTTTGAACGGGGCTTTGAATAGGGGCTATGGTCAAATGAGACCCTATAATTAAAAAATGCATGAGGGTCATCAAGGCTAGTATAGAACTTGGTTTTGCAGAATTTTTCGAGATACGAGTATATTAAACATAATTATGTACTTAAAAGCCCTATTAGTCCGGTTCAGATGTATGGGGGCTAGGTGAAATAATGGACCGATGTTAACCATTTTCAACATGATTTGTCTCCGGTACCATAAAAGATCGTGTGCCAAATTTCATTGAATTATCTTCAAAATTGCGACCTGTAGTTTGATTACAAGGTTTACAAGCCCTATTCGGGGGTTCAGTTGTATAGGGGCTAGGTGAGATAATGGACCGATGTTAACCATTTTCAATAGACTTCGTCTCTGGTACCATAGAAGATCGCGTGCCAAATTGCATTGAATTATCTTTAAAATTGCGACCTGTTGTTTGATTACAAGTTTTACAAGCCTTATTCAGGGGTTCAACTATTTTCAATAGGCTTCGTCCCTAGAGCAATAGAAGATCATGTACCAAATTTCATTGAATTATCTTCAAAAGTGCGACCTGTAGTTTGATTACAAGGTTTAGATGGACGGACGGACAGACGGACGAACATAGCTAAATCGACTTAGAAAATTATTTTAAGCGATTGGTATACTTTAAGGTGGGTATAGGAGCAATAATATTGTGCGTTACAAACATCAGCACAAACCCAATATACCCTCCCCACTAAAGTGGTGTAGGGTATAATAAGAAAGTCTATACATTATTGCAGACATATCATAAAGCAATGAAGCGAATATACACATGCTATTTTTGTGTAAAAACCTATTTATATTCATTATTTCTATCAGGTTTATTATTTATTATTTATTTATTATAAATGAGTATATTTTTATAGAAAATTTAATTTTTGTTTAGTTGCTAAACTCAAAAAAGAAGCGATAGCAATCTTACTTGTAACATCTTCAGTGTTGATATGTATATAAGTTTATCAATGTTATGATTTTAAACAAATCCATCCCTTAGCGAAAATATAACATTTAACTGTCGAAGTTTATTAAAAAGAAAACAATTTAAAAATTAGTTAGACTTAGTTTCTTTTTAATACCATACCTAAATCGACTCTGAAGGATGGTATAAACAAAAACATATATAGTTTAAAGCAAAAATATGTTTTCATTGCTAAATTTTTAACTCCCTTAAAAAACAATACGAACATCAAATGAAAATTTTGAGCACAAATAAAACCACAATGTCATTGAAACATATTTGAGGGTTTTCAATGGCATTCTTTGCAGAATACAGAAAACTACAGAATACAATGCAATGTTAAACAACATTGCAATAAAATTGCTTAAAATCGTAAGGATATACTTACAAATATCAATACCTAAATGTATGCAATATAAACTAAAAGTAGAAAACATCTACAAATTCACGTACTGAATATATTGTTTTAACATTGAGTACAAAATTTATTACCTTTAAATGCAATGGAATTTAAAAGACGGACTTATAAGAATATATTTGTAAGTATATTGTATAAAATTATATGATGCTCCTAAAATAAATGAAAATCATCTTACCCAATGAACAATATAAATAGAATTTAAAATCACCCTTTTTAAAAAATCGATTTGAATGAAAGTTGCACTAAGGTTAGTACTTTTAGATATGACCAAAATGTCTAACTTTGACCTCCTCTAGCTCTGGCAGTAGAGCCGATAGAGCTGAAAATTTGTGTTTGACCAACTATCAAATAGTAGTAACATTGATTTTATCCAAATCGATTTTTTAAGTTGGGTCACTTGACAAGAAACTGCCCATATACTTATATGTATATACTTATCTATCTTCTTATATATACATAAATGGGTAGCGTTACTGACTGACTGATTCATCAGCGCACAGACCAAACGGCTGAACCTAGAATCATGAAATTTTGACGTAGATGTATTTGTGGTTATGTAGATCCACTAAGGAGGCATTTTTGGAAATTTGGGAAAAAACGGGTAAAACAAGTTTCCTTAATTATCTAATCTAATATTAGTGATACAAGAAAAATTTAAATGCACCTGTATCTATTCTTAAAATAAGCAGATGGGTGTCTGGTACTTTTTTGAAATTAGTACTTTTAAGGGGTGAAAATATGTAACAAAGGTGATTTTGGTACCTTTTTCGGCCCTTTATAACTTTTTAACTAATAAACAAAATAACAATTTTGTAAATATTTTGAATATATCTCCGAAAATTAGGAGACACCTATTTCGTACTTTTTTTAAATTCAGTCCTTTTTGGTTATAAAAGGGAGAAAACGGTATTTTTGGTACTTTTTTTAGCACATTAAGAAAACTTTTTCAATTTATTGAAGTATGTATTCCTATTAAAATACTGACTCACTCTGTAATATTTATTGAAACAAAATTTTTGCTAATTCACTGGGGAAAAAAATACCAAGAAGGGGAAAAACGGGAAATTTAATTTTATTCAAACTCATTGAGCCAATTTTTATAAAATTTCAAAAGGTAGTTTATTTACTCACACAAAATAAGCTATTTGTATATTATTTTGGAATTCGAGTACTAAGGCCTATATAGGACCAAATTCGAGGAAATTGTTTGGTACTTTTTGAAAGCACATTTTTTCTGGAACAAATGAATGCAGATTTGAATCTGTGATATATAGATTTAAATACGGAACATTTTGTAAACTTAATTCTCAAAAAACTATATTTCTAAGCGAAAAGGGGAAAAATTGTACTATTTTTATTAGTACTTTCCACTAAGGTAGAATTTATTCCACTTTGGGTACTTTTCTTTTCTTCAAATGATACTCTTTGTATGTTCTGTAATATAAATTCAAAACACATGATTATTAAACATAAACGGTCCTCATTGAATAAGATTTTTTAAGAGAGAACATTTTAGTACTTTTTATCTCATAAATGGTACTTTTTGAATTTTCTAAAATATTCAACCTACACAGAGGAAAAAAATATATGCCATGGCAGCAAATTGACACCAAAATTTTCAATAACATCCGTTGTCAAGTACATTCATACAATAACATTCATACAATAGCTCAAAATGCGTTGTAAATAGTGAGCTAACCACGTTTGTTAACATTTGGACAACGGATGTGCATAAAGTTTAGCACCCACGGTATGCTAGTATAATATGTATATGAGTTTAAGTCAATAAATTATGATAATTCTTCACACTTTTCTTAGGCTTTCCCCATTAAATTTTTTGGCTCCTTTTATCTACAAAAAAAAATTTCAAATATCAAAACTATTCATAACATTTAATCACAACAACAAAGTTCATAACATTTCGAACCATTGTGGGTAACATCAACTTCAGTTTTGTAATAATTTCCACTTAGATAAATTCATATAGGCATATAGGAGAAATAATACTACTGGCAAATTTTATGAGCTTCCTTTAAATAATTGGTATGGAATCTTATTTCTTCAATTCCTTTTCTCTTCAAAATATTTGAGGATTTTTAGTATATCCCTGGTGCAATTTACAGCCACACAGAAACATTGTTACATGTACTAAGACACAATGGTGATAAATGTATTTCTCTGTTTTTATACCCACCATCAAAAAAGATGGGGGGTATATTGTTTTTGTCATTCCGTTTGTAACACATTGAAATATTTGTCTAAGACCCATAAAAGTATATATATTCTGGACCCTTATTAGATTCTAAGACGATCTAGCCATGTCCGTCTGTCTGTCTGTTGAAAACACGAAAGAGTCTAAATGAAAGTAGCTAGGATCTGAAATTTTGCACAGATACTTCTAGTTGATGCAGTTTGTTTGGTATTGAAAATGGGCAATATTGGTCCACGATTTCGCCTAGCCCCCTTGCTAAGCGAAGCATCAATAGCGGTGAAATTCGGTACAAACATGTTTTATGGGAATCTAAATCTCTTTGTAAAATTTTATAAGGATAGGCCTATAATTGACCCTACCACCCATATAAAGTCCCCTTCAGAAAGTGACTTTATCGCCCATAACTGGCTAAGATTTGCATCAATAGCGGTGAAATTGGGCACAAACATGTTTTATGGGAACTTAAATCTCTTTGTAAAATTTTATAAGGATAGGCCCATAATTGACCCTACCCCCCATATAAAGCCCCCTTCAGAAAATGACTTTATCGGCCATAACTGGCAAAGAAAAGCATCGATAACAATGAAATTCAGTACAGACATGTTTAATGGGAACATAAATCTCTTTGTTGAATTTTATAAGGATCGGTCCATAATTGACCCGCCCCCATACAAAGTCCCCTTCAGAAAATGTCTTTATCGCCCATAATTGGCTAAGAAAAGCATCAATAACAATGAAATTCGGCACAAACATGTTTTATGAGAACCTAAATCTCTTCGTAAAATTTTATAAGGATCGGTCCGTAATTGACCCTACCCCCCATATAAGCTCCCCTTCAGAAAATGACTTTAATGCTCATATCTGACCTTAAGAAGCATATATATAACAATAAAATTCGACATAAAAAAGTTTTATAAGAACTAAAATCATTTTCTTAAATTTTATGACGATGGGTCCATAATTGACCCTACCCCCCTATAAGGTCCCCTTCAGAAAATGACTTTAACGCTCATTACTGACTAAAAAATGCGATTACAGCAGTGAAATTCTACATAAACAAACTGGCATTTTTCAACTGAATTTGATGAGGTTCGGTCCATAACTAATCAAACACCCATTTTCGGTTTCCTTCAGATAATTACTTTAAACATCATGACTGAATTAAATATACAAGTACAATGACATTAGATGCAAATAATTATTGTATAAACCGACAAGGATAGGTCCATAATTGACTCTACCCTCCATATAACCACTCTTACAAAAAAACAGTTTATGGTTATAAATATTGGATCAAACAAAATTAATATTTTTAATTCGGAAGAGCACGGTCCATGCTTAAGCCCTTATTAAAGGCCCACTTTCAAATATTTCCCTGATGTTCATATTAATATCGACACATGATTCAACATATATAGTTAATATCAAAGTTTATTAATAAGGATGATTTGATGGTGGGTATATAAGATTCGGCATGGCCGAATATAACACTCTTACTTGTTACTCTTTCTCTTTTATCAGCATGTATTTTATTCTAAAAATTCCAATATTTTCGATAGTGGGTGCAATTTGCCTAAAAATATGTTGCAAAAAGATTTATAATGCATAATGTTTAAAAAAATAATGAAGAATTCTCGTTTACTTGTAAAGTGTAAATGTTGGGCCTTGTTATTAAAATTTTATACCCTGCAGATAATGGCCTATAAATTTATTTGAACTTTAACATTAATTTTAATTTATAAATTATACAAAAATACTCCAAAAATATGAATATACATATTTTCTGGCATTTCTGTTTGAAGTTTTAAACTGCAATATTATATTGTGTTGGTTAGTCTTAAAATAATTATGACAGTATGTCATTATTTAAATATTGAAATTACAAAAGTTTGTTGAAAGATTATATTTTATAATTAGTTAATTAAATTTGTTAATAATGTTAATTGTATATTGCACCACTTGGAGTTTTTATTCATTTTAAGTTTAACTACTTAATCTTAGAGTATGCTTAGAGTATGCTTCAAGTAATAAAGAAACTAATTAAATAAAGGAATTAAATAAATACATAGTTTTCTTTAAATGAGATTATATTTAATGTCAGATAAAACTAAATTGTAAGTATTTTTGCTATTTACATTTATATTATTTAATTAATTACTAGGGCTTCAAGCTAAATTTTTCAATTAAACTCTTCTAAAATATTTTTAAATATCAATAGAGGAGTTTTGGAGGAATTTTTAACTTTTCTTGTTCTTCTTTCAGACCCTACAGTATTTTCAATATTTTTTTAGAAAGACGTACAATAAATATATTGTCATCCATTGATATTTGTCATTAAACACAATTATTTAAAAAAATCAATGAAACTATTTAGAGCATAACAGTGCTTTTAAATTATAAATTTCTCTTTATTCAGCTTTAATTAAACTGATTGCAATTGTGCCATCACAAAAACATTTTGCGAATACAAAAGAAATAAAAACGTAACAGCAAATATTCACATCCATTAATTACTGAAAAATCAACGTAAAACGATTTGAATTTCGAAAAAAGCAAAAAATAAGTGTTATTTCCGCTGTGTAAATCTTATAAAGCCACCAGTGAAATATTTTAGTAAATTTAAATTACATTTCATAAGATGGTCACTTACATATATGGGCTTATATAGTTAGTTAGTTTGAAAGGAGGATGTATATACATCAAATCCGAAAAAATACATCTGGGCATCTATCGGGCCTGTTGTGCGCTCCTTAACCAGTGCCTCAGGTGGGAATCGAACCCACAACCGCCGGTCTACCAGACTAGAATACTAACCACTAACCTACCGGAGGCCAGGTCATTATAAAATTAGGGCACAATCCTCTTCACAATTGATTGAGGAATTTTAGTTCTAATAAAACTTGTTTTTATCGCTAAACATAAGGGCAATTTCATGTCAAGTCAAGTGACCTAACTCAAAGAATCTATTTCGGTGAAATATCCAACTTTGACCCACTCTAACTCGGACATTTCTTGACCGATAGAGCAAATTAAAATCTTATGTCAATAGAATTCATTCAGAGAAAAAATTTTCTGGATCGGTCCATAATTGGTCATAGCTCCCATACAAGGTCCCCCCGAAAATAACTTAAACGCGCATAGCTCATTACAAAATTAAGATATCCACTGTGAAATTTTTTCCCGATCGGTCCATAATTAGTCATAGCTTCCATACAAGGTCCCCTCCCGAAAATAACTCATTACTAAATTAAGATATCCATATAAAATTTGGTACACGTATTGCCCATATGCATAGAAATATTACAGTGAAATATTTTTTTATGATCGGTCCATAATTGGTCATAGCTCCCATACAAGGTACCCTCCCGAAAATCACTTAAACGCGCATAACTCATTACTTAATTAAGATATACATATAAAATTTGTTACAAATATAGTATTGTTTATATGCACAGAATTATTACTGAGAAATTTTTTCCGATCGGTCCATAACTGGTCATAGCTCCCATACAAGGTCCCCTCCCGAAAATCACTTAAACGCACATAACTAATTACTAAATTAAGATATGCATACAAAATTTGGTAAAAGTATTGCTCACATATACAGAAATATTACTATGAAAGTCTTTTTGGATCGGTCCATATTTGGTCATAGCTCTCATACTAGGTCTCCTCCAGAAAATCACTTAGGTGAACAATATTCATTACCAAATAATGATATAGATACAGAATTTTGAAATTTTGTCTTTATATACATAATTGGTCATAGCTCCCATTCAAGGTCCTTTCACGAAAATCTCTTAAACGCACATTACTCATTACCAAATAAAGCTATACTAAATTACGATATAGATACAAAATTTGACTGAAATATAGCTTTTATGTACAGAAATTTAGCTTAAAAATTTTTTTACGATCGGTCTATAATTGATCTTATCTCCCATACTAGGAACTGTCCCTAAAAGCGCTTTAACCTTATTTAACTATTTGCATTATCAATTTGTGTATGTATTTTCAAAATCCTTTCACACACATGCAAATTATTAAATATTGCTAAGCACTATAAAAATATAAAAGAAAATGGCGTTTATAATGTTCAATAAATCTTGGAATTGTAATAGTTCTAAGCTGTTTAAATCTTGGGATTTTTCTATTTAAGACATGAGAAGACTTATTTCTACAAATATTTGATCAATTAGAAAAGTATTAATATAAAAGTAGCTGGTAAAGGGTATTTAAGATTCGGCTCAGCCGAATATAGCACTCTAACATGTTTTTAATCATAAATGCAAGTTTTTCATTTAAGAACAAAAGCTCTCGTTTACTGTATGTTGAAAAATTAAAAAATTCGGTTTTGGCCAAACTTTAGACTGAAGTTCGGATTCGATGTTATCTTAATTTTAATGTTAAAACAAATGTTGTTGTAGAAACAAGAATTTTTTTGATCACTTTAACAACACACAAAGTTGACCAATAATTGCTAAAAAGTGAACAATATAATCCTATCACCTGCAGTTACAAAACCAACATCATCTAGTTACTAATACCTACACATATCCAAACATTTTTCAATGCAACTGTACTGTCTGTATCTTACATTTGCATTGTAACTGAAATGGTTTGTTAGTTTGAGTTTTTGTTTATTTGTATTTGCATACAAATTTTGTGAAATATTATGTTTAATGTACATTGTACTTCGTGCATACTTTATGTTTTTCCAAAAAGTTAAATTTTAGTACAATTTTGTATTTTTTATTCTGACTGTACGCGTGACCCTTTAACTAAAATGTTTGCAATTAGTAAAAGGATTTGAACATAAACAGCCAAACAGTCATGAAAAATGTAGTATCAATATATGTATGTGTACACACAGAAAAAGGATCGATTGGAAATCGGCTGCTATGATAAATATTTAGTTATATTAATTAAAATTTTATAGCTGTTATTGAAAGACTGTAAAATTAACTGATTTTCTATATTCAGTACTAAAACAACATAATTATAATCGAATTGTGTTTTTAACAATTTCCAAATCAATAATTTGAACTGAATTGTATCGGTTATTACATTCATTTGTGAATTCAGTAAATGAAACATACTTTTATTTAGAATTAAAACGTAAGAACATCAGATATTAGTCGCTGCAACCGAAAAATAGTAGAAAGTAAAAAATATTGAGCACTGCAACCAATTATCAATTGACAAAATTATTTAAAATTTAATAACGGTTAAAGGGACCAAATTCGATGTTCACAACCAATAAATTGGTAATAATAGTTGACGTATATAAAAATAAATAAAATACAAAGAATTTATAATTAAAAAAAATCTAATTACATTTAAGGATTCATTAATGCGGAAAAATCGGACAAAAAAGGTAATGTTTAATATATGTTATGTCTTATAATTTATTTTGTGATATTTTCTTATAAGTTTTAATAATTTTACAGCTGCGGAAAGGCGTGGAAAGGTAATACTTCTTTGGACATGTTAGACAGGCAAAGAAAAGATGAAAGCAAAATCCTTGGCACATAAACATAGCGTTTATCATCAAATGATCAAAACTAAAGGGGAAAGCAGTATTTTTATATATATAAATAAGTTTTGTAAGTTTATACAGATTCATATTTTTTTGTAAATATTGTAAATAAAATGAAATGTATTTTAAAATACACAAAGTCCACAAATTGGTTTTCAATAAGAAATTATTCAGTTGCAAATACCAATAATTTCAATCCGTATTTCCGAATAATAAACAAAAATAGTTGTGTACACCATATATACAGTAATAGTAACCGAATTTTTCAATAATTACAATCGAATTTTAGCATAGTTGCTAGAACCTACTGAATTCAATTGGAAACAAGTTCGGTTATCACAACGAATCTGTTTTCTTTGTGTATATCTGAATACTTGGCTTATAGAATTTTACACAAAGGAAAATTTTATTCTCTTTAAAACGTAAACAGTTGCTGCATATTTCACAAAATTTTTATGTACGTTTAAAGTTGTGTGGTTGGCATAGTTTTGAAAATTTTTTAAAACTGCATTTTATATTTGATAAAAGTTTAAAAAGAAATCAATAGCGAAGACATTAATCATAATACAAATGTACATACATATATACATATAAATATTTCAATGTGTTCCTTAATGTGAAAAGAAAAAATATGTATGTTTTAATACCGCTTACATAGACAAAATTGATAGCAATGCCAATAAAAACATTTTTGTATGATTTATAGAAATGCAGTTGTAAAAAAATTTGCAATATTATATTCGTATACTTTTAGGCATTAGTGTTAGAAAACGAACACCAAGGGTTCTTAAAATTTGCCTCGTCTTAACAAGATTCACAGTACATTTTTCTTTAGTTCATTAACGATTGTTTACATATTTATATTAAATATGTATGTATAACTATTAACACACATACATATATGTATGTATATTAAAAATACCAAGTAGATAATATTTCTTCATAAGATGATCTTAACTTTTACCTTTAAACCATATACCATATATTTTATATAGGTAAAGAACAGATTTTTATGCAAGCGCAAACTAAAAAACTAACTGCTGTGCAATTTATCATATTAACGACCTCTTTAGTAAAAAAAATTTCATGCATAAACATTTTACAAAAAATCCCCAGACGGTTTTTATTTCAATATGTATGAAATTGTTAGAAGCATATGTGTACTTTTTTGTACAACACTGCAAGTAGAGCAACTATATGCATACACTACACATAATGATAAACTTATATATAATTCGCTATAAACAAAAAATGAATTTAAAATATAGGGTAACATATAGCAGCTATAACCTACAATAATTTCATACTTCTTTCTAATATTCACGGAAACCACGTTTGCAATACTACTCTTACTTTGATTAACATGTTACGTATGATTGATTTTCAATTATTACCTGCAATAAATATTAATTATACGCAGATTTACAAAATGTGTTTTAATAATCTATATAAGAAATAATATATAATCATAAATAAAAGTACTATATTCATCTATAATGAAATGACGTGAAGTATTTTAGTTCGAACAGGTCTCCAAACAATTTAAAACAAAACTAGTTTTTCAAATTCTTTTTATACCCTACATTACCATAGTGGTCTTAAAGTATACCGATCGACTCAGAATCACATTCTGAGTATAGTCCTCTAGCCCCCATATAAAGCCTTTTTTAGAAAATTAGTTTTTCATCCATAAATTGTTTAAATGTATCGGAACAAGGTAATATTGAAGAAAAAGGCTTTATTATGAAAAATAAATCACATTTAATATTCATTACTGGTGTAGGGTATCATATGGTCGGTCACGCCCGACTGTACTTTCTTCTTATACTAAAAATTTTTAACTATAAATAGAGATGAAGGACATATAAATCGTATTTATGCTAAATGTAATTTCAAAACTGAAGATGGCCTTAAATATACGCCCTACGTTCTATTTGTGGATATTTGAAACTAACTTATGTAAAATATCATCACGATTGACTATATAAAACATATTCCGGAGAGTCACTTGTATGGGGGCTATGTGAAATCGTAGACCAAACCAATCATATCAATAACGAATATTTATATACATATCGATTATTTACTATGGGAATGGTATAACTCGAAATTGAGCCATTTTAATGTATTTAATATAACTTCAAAATGTATATGTTGCCATTTATTTTGTTGACGTATGATTAATAAATAATAAATGCATGTATTAAAAATTAATCATACGCAGATTAAGTACTACACCCTGTAACAATTTTGAAAACAAATGGGTTCAAACATAGAAAAGTCTATATGCATGTGAAACTAGAGTCTATTTGCAGCAATTCTTCCTACTCGGTTTTTTATATTCAGCTCTTATATCCTTATAAAAGGACTTCAAAATTTAAAGAACTTACAATTTCATATGATTATTTTAAATAATTATATATGTTTGTATATTTGAAGTTTATAGACTTCTAAACTGCTGTAACGATTTTCTTGAAATAGTGTATTCCTGCATGTCTGGAAGAGGTTAGAAGCTACTTTTATTTTGAAATTTAAAGTGAGCGAGGTGCCACGCCCATAGTAAGAAAATATTAAATCAGTATATAACAGTTAGAGTCCTCAAATTTTGTCGGAGCCACTTTAGTGCCAATATGTTTATTTAGGACAAAAAGTAGGCGGTCTAACAGCAGAAGGCGTGGCACCTCCCATATAAATTAAATACAAAAATTCGTTTATCATGGAAACTATTACAATTGGAATCTTAAAATTTTGCACGAATAACTTTAACATCCATGTAAACATTTTGGTTTTATCTGGCAAACTTATAGAACTAAATTCTTCAAATTTTGCACATAGAACTTTAATATTCATCTGAATATTTTGGAAAAAAGACGGACTTTCATCTGGGGGCTTGGAGCCCCCATATGAATTAAATAGAAAAATTTGTAAGAGCTAGAATCTTAAAATTTTACATGAGGAAATTTAATATTCATGTGAACATTTAGAGAATAACGGGCGGACTTTCAATGGGGGGCTTAGCACCTCCCATACGAATTAAATACAAAATTTCGTATATCTGGTAAATTACTTGATTATTAAAATTTTTCATAGATTACATTAAAATCTTAATAAACGTTCGGGAAAATTCTCTTGAATATGTATGTAGAATCTTCAAAATCGTTAAGTGGGTTTTTTTATTATGTGGGCTTGTGCTGGTGTTTGAAACGCACAATAATATTGGTCCCACCTTAAAGTATACCAATCGGCTAAGAATCATTTTCTGAGTCGATTTAGCTATGTATGTCCGTCCGTCCGTCCGTGAAAATCTTGTAATCAAACTACTGGTCGCAATTTTGAGTATAATTCAATGAAATTTACACATGATCGTCTATAGTACCGGAGACGAAGCCTATTAACATCAGTCCATTATTTCACCTAGCCCCCATACAACTGAACCCGCCGAATAGGGCTATTAAGTTCATAATTATGTTTAATATACTCGTATCTCGACAAAAAGCTGCAAAACCAAGTTCTATACTAGCTTTGATGACCCTCATAAATTTTATAATTATAGGGTCTCTATGGTCAAATGAGCCCCTATTCAAAGTCCTCTTCAAAATTTGACTTAAATGTACACAATTTTATTCAACAATAAATGTCTTAAGTATATCTGAGGAAGGTACAATTCAACTTAAATGCTTCATTATGAAAACTAAATCACGTTTTATTTTTGTAACAGGTGTAGGGTATTATATGAACTGATTATAATTTACGTAAATTAGTAAGCTATTTATATTGAAAGGTTAACATTTTTATCTATTTTACGCATATCTTTTCATGTGGATGCTGGGAGGTATAATAAATAAAACGACTTCAAACAGTTTCAATAGCTTACCAAAAAAGTTACCAATCAGGTAAACTTTATTTGTATTTATACAATAAAAATAAATTCAATTTATGTTAAAATACGAATAATTTAATCAATACAAAGCTAAAGGTTAAATCTCTGTATTGGTTTTAAATGACTTTAATCAATTCAATCAATTGAATGTGAAAAACGGCGGTGAATAAACACATAAAAGAAGTCTATTCATAAAGAAAACATGCTTATTCACAAAATGATTTCAATCGACAGCCTAGTTACGGTAAAATGAAAAGTTTAAAGTTTTTTGTATTTGTATTTGTACTATGCAAAGTACGAATAAAGCGAAGCGCTAGTACATACACATGTTAAGTTAAATGGAAAAATTTAAATGATGATTTTGGTTAGATAGGTAATACCGTTTAAATTGTACTTTTTTTGCCTATTCACTATTATACTCCCCATTATTCAGTTATCTGTAATGTAAGCAACAGCTACAGACGACGTCGTTTGTAAATTAAGATGTATGAATGATTTGTTAAATAAATATTAAGATGGTCATTGTGGTGACTTTATTTAACACGCACGAAAACATTACCGATAGGTAGATATCTTGGAAAAACATACTTAGATCTTATTTTGATTTTGTTATTTATAACAATACAAATAAATTTACTAGTTGAATTTTTGTCTGTCTTTTGATTCTATGAAATGTTGTCTATAAGAAATAAGAAATTTTTTCCTGCATTTATTATACCTTTGCTTTCATTTCCTTTTAAAGTATGTAAGTATGTTTATACTTAAGTTTTACCACAGAAGCCAATACTTTTAAACTTATAAATAATTCTTTAGTAACCGAAATTCATTTCAATTTAAACCATAAAAAATGTTTGAGTTCATTTCTTTAAATGAAAAGTAATCTACTTATACTTAAATTGTTGTAAATCGATTATATCTTTCAATACTTTGATGTACATATTTTATTTACTGTATTTTATCTTTTTTACCCGAATTTTATAAATAACACATACTGAGCAAAATTATATACATATTTTTTTACAAAAAAGTAAAAAATGGCAAAGTACAAATTCAATTTCCTTTACTAATGATAACGGAAACAAATCTTGAAACATTTTTAAGTGTTTTCTCATCTTTTTTTTTTTGTGGTAGTTTGGAAATAAATTATTTGCTCTTTTATTCCAAGTAAAACAGATTTAAGTAATTTATTGATGTATGTACTGATACAAAGTAACAACGGTAAATAAGGGAAATATATTTATTGAAATATTCATGATCTTGAATTACATAGTATTAAGCCATTAACATTTACAAGTCAGAAAGAATATTCCGGCATATGATAAGAATCTTATATGTACGTACATATGTGTATATAGGAACAATTGCCGAATGAATTTCTTTATAAATCATAAAAAACTTTTTGAGAATTTAAAAGTTTGTCATTCCGTTTGTAATTTCCACAATATAATTTTTTGACCCTATAAAGTATATATATTCTGAATCCTTAAATCCTCTGTCAGTTTGTCTGTCCGTCTGTCTGTTGAAATCAGTTTTCTGAAAACCCCAGATATCTTCGGAAACCAAACCATCAATAATTCTGTCGGACATGATTTCGAGAAGTTTCGTATTTAAAATCAGCAAAATCCGCCCATAAATAATAATAATTTGTTTCGTATGTTTCGTATGTGTATGCGTTGTGTATTTTGTTTTTTGTGTATTTTGTTTCGAATGTTTGGATGTCTGTTGATCTCATTGCCTTGTGTATTTAGTTTTTTTTTGTGTATTTTATTTCATTTAGCATTGTTGTTGTTCCTTTTGTTTTGCTAAAGTAATGATATAGTCGGGAAAATTAAATAAATTTAAATTTTATAAAATTAATATCTTTTATATACACTATTGGGAAGGATATATAAGATTCGACAAAGGCGAATATATACTTCTTACTTTTTTATACCCACCATCAAAAAAGATGGGGGTATATTGTTTTTGACATTCCGTTTGTAACACATCGAAATATTCATCTAAAACCCATAATGGTATATATGTATATTCTGGATCCTTAATCTAAGACGATCTAGCCATGTCCGACCGTCTGTCTGTCTGTCTGACTGTCTGTTGAAAACATGAAACAAACGGAAGCAGGTAGTAGGCTGAAATTTTGCACAGACATTTTATATTGATGCAGTTTGTTTGGTATTGAAAATTAGTAATATCGGTCCACGATTTCGCCTAGCCCCCATATAAGGTCCCCTTCAAAAAATGACTTTAACGCTCATAACTGTCTAAAAGAAGCATCTATAACAATGAAATTCGACATGAACATATTTTATAGGAACCTAAATCGCTTTGTAAAATTTTATAAGGATCGGTTCATCCCCCATATAAGGTTCTCTTCAGAAAATTACTTTAACGCTCATTACTAGCCTAAACTAAATCGTTCTATAAAATTTGACGAGGATTGACCAAACCTACACCTACAATTGTTTTGATAATAACAAAAGCATCGATTCTTAAATATCAAAGTCTACTTATAAGGAAGCATTCCTTTTCGGCAATGATTTGATGGTGGATATACAAGATTCGGCACAGCCGAATATAATTCTCTTACTTGTTTTTAATTAATTTATTTTTTTTCAAAAAATTCTTTTATTTTTTAACTCAATAATAAGATCTTTTCAATATTTGGTACTTAGTTTTTTCCCCTATTTTAGTGGACTAAGTGGACTTTGTGCTTACTTATTGTATAAGCTTTCTTCTGAGCAAAAAAGGCAGTTTTTTTTAAAAAATATGTTTTATAAAAATTTTTAAAAACTTATATTAAATTTTAAAATTTTTTGGAAGAAATAGCAATCTGAACTCCTTTGGACAATTTTTGCTAGGACCAATAGGTGAAAAGTTATACTCATTTCAATAAAACCCTGTATGACCAAAATGTCCAACCTTGACCCCCTCTAAGTCCGATAGTTCTTGGCAAATTTTCATCCAAATCGATTTTTTGAGTTAGGTCGCTTAACACGAAATCGCCCATATGTATAGTTCTCAAACTAGACACAAAATTACAAACTTTCCGTCATCACTGATATTAATGGAAGTTATTGGAAAGTTTGATTAAAAATATATAGTTATAGTTAAATATATATATATGTAGTTAAAAATATATAGTAAATTCAAAATATTCTTAAAAGTGGTTTGTTATTTTTTGGTGTTCCAACTGCATAATTCTCTATATACAAAATTTGTAGAACATTTCTAAACATATTCTTAAGAATAACAAAAATATGTAAATATATGTATTGTTGTTTGTAATAATTATTATTACAAACAAAATTATTTAAACTTAAGCTGCTCTTATTAGTAGAGTTAACAAGTAACTACATAAATGTCTGTTTGAATGTTATGTTAGTAATCTAACTAATGAATATTTCACGAATAAAACATCCCAGCAAAAACTTCCTACTGACTTTAATTTTCAATAATTACTACATATCAAGTTATTTTCTGAACGGGCTTTATATACGGATACTTCTAAATTTTTGTAAAGAGATTGCTGTTCTACAAAAACAATTGATGGTTCATTTCATTGCTATGACAGTAGTAAAATAGTCGAACGGCAAATGTCCTTTTTTAACACTAAACAATCTGAATTAATAAATAAAAAATATTTCAGCCCTGTAGCCCTTTTCTTTCCAACTCTATAGTGTTTTCAACAGACAGGCTGACAGATAGACAGAGAGACGGACAGACATTATCCGCTTGAACAGAATTTAATAAGGAGCCTGAATATATACTTTTGTGGATCTACGGTTAATATTTCCTTGTTTTACAAACGGAATGACAAAATCAATATAAACCCATCTCATATAAATTTTAGCATTTTAAAATCTTACTTTGCAATTAAAAATTTCACTGGGAGTGTAAACATTTCAGATAATTGCATTTTGTATTAATTTGCATACTTCTAATAATCCTCAGCCATTATGAGTAATTAGTACATGTATATTTTGAGTTAAATGCCTAAATTCCATTATAAAGTTTAATATTTAATTTTTGCTCTGAAATCAAACCAAAAAAACATATTTACTTTGTATAGCTTACAAATTATACATATAATGTAATTTTCCTAATAACAAATTATATGCTTCAACATGGTATGTTGCTTTAATATTCATAGACGCACACATGTAAAAAGCAGGAGAAATTTAAACATAAAATTTAATTTGCATAGAATCTATAATATATCAAATACAAGGTGTAGCATTTGCATTAGAGCGTCCCATATTTAGAAGTTGTTTTATGCATTTACAGATAGTTTCATGCTGACTTTGTCAGTCCGTCTGTAACACATCCATATATTGATTGTAACCCACAAAAATATATATATTCTGGATTCCTATTATATTTGAGGATAACGTCGCTATAGCTAAATACTTAATTTTCATATCTAGTTTATATTTAATTCAAAATTAAAAAGTTTATAAAAACCAAAATCTACTTAACAAATATTATTAGAATAGATCAGTGATTTAACATAACACCTTTTACAGAAAATCATATTATTATTAATAAATATTTTAAAAATCTAGAAATTAAAATAAAATTCGAAAACAATAATGCGGTGGTGGTAATACCAGGAAATGTTTATCTGAGACCCAACAAAGTATATATGTATATTCCGGGTCTTAATCAAATTCTGAGTCAATTTAGCTATGTCCGTCTGTCCGCCGTATAAAACACGCTCGCGATTAAACGAAGCAATATTCGCCCAAAATTATAAAAATGGGCAGAATCGGTCCATAATTTTATATACCACATACATATACAAATGCACATATTCCCCGAAAATAAAATTTTACAAGTAAAAGTTGTATATCAATAGAATTCATAAATTTTCTGAATCGATCCATAATTGGTCGTAGCTCCCATATAAGGTTCCTTTCAGAAAAACATTTAAACACACATAACTCATGATTAAATAACGATATTAATATAAAATTTGACATATATATTGCTCTTATATAAATAAATAATATTGCAAAGTTTTTACGATCGCTCAATTATTGGTCGTATCTCACATACAAGGACCCAACACATATTACTCATTAATAAATAATGTTATCCATACAAAATTTGGCCCAAATGTTACTTTTGTATACAAAAATGTTTTTTTCTTTTAATTTTTTCGCGATCGGACAATATTTGTTCATAGCTCCCATACAAAGCCCCCTCCCGAAAATCACTTAAACTTACACAAATTCACAAATATTGTGAATTTTTTTCACGATCGGTCCATATTTGTTTATAGTTTCCATACAAGGTCCCCATCCGAAAATTACCTAAACGCATATAACTCATTATCATTACTACTTTGATAACTACTTTTTGGGATAGCCTACTTTTTACAACTTCATAGGTTTTACAACGAATACAACGTTTTATTTTGAATATTTGACAACTATGTAATTGATAAAAATTTTGTACAAAATTTAATTCTGTACTAATTGTACAAAAGTGAAATATGCTTGATCTTCTAAAAAAAAATTATACAAAATTTTAGAAATTTAAATTATTATTTTATTTAGCCAAGTAATTAAACATGCATATTATTCAACAAAATAATGGGTCTGTTCAATAACTAAAAGTTGTTACTAATTTTCACAAAAATATTTCAAATTTGTATTGAAATACAAAAACAATTTATGATAATTTGTAACAATTATTTGTTATTGAACATACATAATTTTGATAATAAAAAGTGAGCAATGATTTCCCAAAAAACATCAAAATGCCAAAATGTCCAACCGTGACCCCCTCTAAGTCCGGTAGTTCTTGAACGATAGCGCGATAGATAATTTGTGTCTGACCTACTATACAATAGTACTAACCTTGGTGCAAATTTCGTCAAAATCGATTTTTTGAGTTGGGTCACTTGATATGAAGTTGCCCATATATATATTCTTATTCTAAACATATGTAAGTATATTTGATTCTGTAATATTTTTGTTAAAAAACACAACAATATAAATATTGTAAATTATTATGTAAATAGTACAGTTTAATTTAAAATTATTAATATGCTTATTTATAACTTTAACGTAATAATCAAAAGTTAAATTAAGATTAATTGAACTTTTATATTGGAATATTGTAATTACAAATCGTTCTGCTACTGTTTCCTATATGCAAATAGTATTTTACAAAAATGGAGCATACATACATTTATTTATACATATATACATTGACATATTGATGTAATCATATCAATTTAAGTTTTAAGTGGCAATCACACAATCAATTATACGAATGTGGAATATACAGTGTAGTTCATTTATATTTTTAATTAAAAGTGTATTTCAATATTTGCAAAAAAATTAAATGCGATCCTTAAAAAAATCTCCAAAATGCACTATTCTCTAACGTAATCTGGTCTAAACATCTATGTATAACTACATATATATAAATATGTTTATGTTTTTTTGGTAAGAATATGAATACGACCTGGTACTACTGATTATAATATAATTATACCCTACACCACTTTAGTGGGGAGAGTATATTGGGTTTGTGCTGATGTTTGTAACGCACAATAATATTGGTCCTATACCCACCTATATACCAATCGGCTTAGAATCATTTTCTGAGTCGATTTAGCTATGTCCGTCCGTCTGTCCGTCCATGTAAAACTTGTAATCAAACTACAGGCCGCAAGATAATTCAATGAAATTTGACACATGATCTTCTGTTGTCTCAGAGACGAAACCTATTGAAAATAGTTAAGATCGGTCCATTATTTCACCTAGCCCCCATACAACTGAAACTTTGAATAGGGCTTGTAAAACTTTTTAATCAAACTACAGGTAGCAATTTTGAAGATAATTCAATGAAATTTGGCAGATGATCTTCTATAGTACCGCAGACGAAGCCTATTGAAAATGGTGAACATCGGTTCATTATTTCACCTAGCCCCCATAGAACTGAACCCGGCGAATGGGGATTTTAAGTTCATAATTATGTTTAATATACTCGTATCTCGACAAAAAGCTGCAAAACCAATTTCTACACTAGCCTTAATGACTCTCATAAATTTTTTAATTGTAGGATCTCATTTGACCATGGCCCCTATACAAACCCCCTTCAAAATTTGACTTAAATGTCCACAATTTGGTACAACAATAAATGTCTAAAGAATAATTCAAGGCAAGGTAAAATTCAACTTAAATCCTTTATAATGAAAACTAAATCACATTTTATATTTGTAACAAGTGTAGTGTATTATATGGTCGGCCTCGCCCAACTATAATTTCTTACTTGTTTTTTTCTATAAACTAAAAATAAATGCTTTAAATACTTTATACATCTGCATAAGGACTGTTCACATGTACATATGTATGTACATTACGTACGTAAAGTCTAAGTTTAGAAATGTTCATATATTTTTTCAAACTTATTATAAAATTACTTCCCTTAATGAGAACTGTAAAACCTGGCCTCTCAAAATGAAAAATTCCAAGTTTTTTCAATATTCCAACTCTTTCCCTTTTGAACACTATCGAGACAGACAGACAGACAGACAGACGGACGGGCATATGGTGACAGACGGACGGCTGAAATTTTTCAAAAATGTGCACTTTTAACAAGCATTATTTAGTTTTAAAATTAAGCGACTTCACCTAGTCTCAATACAAGCGACACGTGACGTACGTTCAAATAACAAAATGATCAATTCTTAAATTCACTTTAAATTTAAGACACATATTTCCAGATTCTATAAAATATATTTTCTTACATTAAAATCCCTGATCGAATGGGACTTGAAAATCTACCAAACATATTCCTTCTTAATGTGTAATAGTTCCGTAACAAATTTTGTGACCGTGTAAAGCCAGCCTGAAAATATTACACACTGTTAGTATTTATATTTACTTAAATACAATAATGATAAATAATAACAAATGAATGATGATAAAATGTATTAAACAATTCAATATCGTTATTATTTATTGATATTTATATTAACACATGATTGAATTAAATGCTCTATTACATTTATACATATTGATCGATAAAATGCGAAGAAAGTCCTATTAATAAACTTTCAACAGTACGTGACATTTTTATACACACAGATTTATTTAGGGTTACCCTAAATATTTTTTTTAATTTATAAAACAATTTAAATTTTTTAAGAAAACTAAGATTTGTATATCTTAAACAATCATTACATTATTTGAAGTTCTTGTTGCTGGGATTCATAATTTACTAAATATATTACATACAAATTTAGTTTCTGGGGAGAGCCTAACATTATGTTAGGTGTGCGTGACGAATTTTAAAATAAGATTTTTTTTTTATTTTGTTTACAGATACATATTACGAATAAATAACGAAATTATAGTTTGAATGTGAAGTATTTCAGCAGATTGTCAATATATTTGTATCATTATCAGATAAATATTTTTATTTTAAATATCATTATGAATTTAATATTAATTTTAGCAGGTACTATTTAAATTTTATCTTACTATAAGATTGGCATAATACAAAATTTGGGTTTTTTGGACCGAGGGCTATAAAACATTGGTAATACTATTATTTTCGTTGTGAGATCGATTTTTTTGTTGTAAAAACTTACAAAAACCTTTATATTTAGTTATGGAACCCTATAAGAACAATGTTTATCGGATCTTAAATGTTCCTATATAATTTTATAAGAATTGGTTTTTAACTGACCATACCCCCCGAAAGATCCACTTCAAAAAAGACAGTAACAAGCTTAAAGGTAAAAATAAGAACTTGTTTCATAAAAAAAATCTCTCTGTCTAACTTAATACAGAAAGTTCCATAATTCACAAGGTATTCTTCAGAAAAATTACATAAATGCTCATAACTGTCTTGAAAATACCAGAATAGCAATATAATTTCTCCTAAACTAGTTTTATAGGAAATCAAATATCTCTGGAAAATTTCATAGGAATCGGTCCATATGTGATTAATTTTCAATAATAATCTTACATAGGTTCCATATAATGTCTGTTCATGTACGGTTGTATGCTGACTAGGAGAAATAAAAGACCGATTTCAATAATTTAACAGCCTTCGTCATTGGATCCAGAGAAGAGTATTTGACAAATTTAAACAATTTATATTAAAAATTGAAAGCTGTAGCGTGTACAGCTCTCTTTGTGACAAAGTCAGTAAGACGGATATAGCTTAATCGAATCAGAAAGTGATACTGGACCGACTAGTACACTTAAGGACAAATATTTTTGAGTCTAACAAACATCAGCACATTGTGCCAATTTTTGGATAGTAAGTAGTATATTAGACGTTGTTAAGAGATAAAAGGTGCTGTTGTATGGGAGCTAGGGCAGAAATTGGGCTGATAATTATAAAATACATTGTTGGGAATTATGTTTATATAAAACTTATTTGTGCCAAATTTCATCCTTATACTTTATAAGTGAGTTGTGGCTTTTGTATAGGGATATAGGGTCAAATGAGGCCCGATCATTACGAAAATCGACAGTGATATTTATAATTAAATCAAACTTGGATGCGCCGAATTTTGCAAAATATAGTAGTATATTTGACGTAGTTATGAGCTAAAAGGCCAAAGTCGGTAGGTCCGGTTGTATGGGGGCTAGGGCAAAAATTGGTCTGATCCTTATAATATTTAATGTACGGATTTATATTTATATAAAACTTATTTGTTCCAAATTTCATAGTGATGCTAATATTTATAAGTGAATTTAGACATTCAACTCATTTTCTGACTTTTTATTGGTCAACTGAGGCCCGATCATTATAAAAAGCGACAGTGTTATCTATGATTATATCAAAGATAGTATTTGAATAGTAGAAAAGTAATATTTTCGTCGTAGTTATGAGCTAAAAGGCCTAAAGCGGTAAGTCCGGTTCCATGGGAATTAGGTCAAAAATTGATTCAAACCTTGTAACATTTAATGTCGGGTAGTTGTGCCTATTTTTGGAAAGATAGTATTCCGGTTATATGGGGGCAAGGGCAAAACTTGGGCCGATCCCTGTAAAATTTATTGTCGAGATTTATGTTTATATAAAACTTATTTGTGCCAAATTTTATCGTGATACTAGTGTTTAGGGTCAAATAATGCCCGATCTTTACGAAAATCGCTAGAATTATTAATATTTATAAAAAACTAAATTTTGCCAATTTTTGTAGAGATAATAGATCATTTAACATAATTATGAGGTCAAAAGCCCTATTCGGAGGGTCCAGTTGTATGGGGGCTAGGTGAGTGGACCGATTTTAACCATTTTCAATAGCGTTCGTCCTTGGATTTCATCAAAAATTGCGACCTGTAGAGTGCGCACAAGGTTTACATGGACACACGGACATACAAACCGACGGACGGACATACACGCAGACAGACGGATATAGTTTAATCGACTCAGGAAGCAATTCTGAGGCGATTGGTATTCTTTAAGGTTGGTGTAGGACTAATATTTTTGGTTGTTACAAACATCAGCACAACACATAATACCCTCCCCACTATAGAGGTGTTGGGTATAAAAATCCTTGAAACATTTTAGAACGTATTATGGATATTAAATATGTAAACTGTAAATATTTTGATATTTTTTTGGAATTATAATTGAAGCATATCGAACTATTATTTATTTATTAAACTTATTTAATATGATATCAGGTATAATCCATTATTAGGTAAGTAAATAGTATAATATATTAAGCATTTTGTAAATAAAATATATTGATTTAAATTTCCAAAACATTAAAGGAAGTAAGTTCATTTTAAATATTGTGTATAATTATAATTATTTATTGTTATTTCAATAAATATGTTTATGTTTTCCTTTTGGATATCAGATTGTTGTAGTACAAATGCTTTCAATCTGCGGAATTTATTCACATCTTGCTTATCTTTTCCGGTCAAAACATATGTTCAACATATATTATTTCAAGTAGAGTTTTTTAATAAGTGAAACCGCAGCCACATCCGCCAACAATCTCGACATTATTTTCCGGCTATTATAATATGTTAAATTATCAGGATATATTTACATTTTTACGGCAACATGTGCATGTATACATATGTATATAAATATGTACACACATAGAACATAAAATGAAATTAATATTTTTTGATAAATAGTTTACTTCAGTTTTATTGTACAATTGTGTACAGTGTAGCTCTTCTTTGTCCTATTTACAGTTAAATTCTAAAATTTTTTATTAATTTGAAAATAAATAATGTTGTTTTTTGTTAAAATTCCGTAAAATATTCTTTTACAACAGGTAATTTTCATTCATATCCAATCTATGTAAACTATCTATGTTAATTACATTCTAGTGTTATGTTACATTTCTCCTGTGGATACATATAAATGTTATGTACATACATATTTAATTTTGTGGGTGAAAGGAGAATGTTTCATTCCACAGTTATGTTACTAACATACGTACATATATATTTCTCCTGTGGCTACATATACAAACATATAATGTAGATGTTTGAATTTCTTTTGCCATTTTGTGGATGTTATGATGGTAAAATCTTAAATATTCATAATAAATAAGTAAATAAAACATTAACAGAATGTTCAATGTTAAGTCCGTGCATTGTATTTTGATATTTTTGCAAAAGATGTAGGAGAAATTCTACAGTACAATATACCCGCAATCAAAAAAGATGGGGGGTATATTGTTTTTGTCATTCCGTTTGTAACACATTAAAATATTCATCTAAGACCCATAAAAGTATATATATTCTGGGTCCTTATTAGATTCTATGACGATCTAGCCATGTCCGTCCGTCTGTCTGTCTGTTGAAAACAAGATAGAGTCCAAACGGAAGTAGCTAGAGAGCTGAAATTTTGCATAGATACTTTTAGTTGATGCAGTTCGTTTGGTATTGCAAATAGGCAATATCGGTCCATGATTTCCCCATATAAAGTCCCCTTCAGAAAATGACTTTAACGCTCATAACTGACTAAAAGAAGCACCTATAGCGATGAAATTCGACATAAATATATTTTATAGGAACCTTAAAATCTTTGTAGAATTTTATAAGGATCGGTCCATAATTGGCCCTACCCCCCATATAAGGTCTCCTTCAGAAAATGACTTTAACGCTCATAACTGTCTAAAAGAAGCATCTATAGCAATGAAATTCGACATGAACATATTTTATAGAAACTTAAATCGCTTTGTAAAATTTTATAAGGATCGAAACATAATTGACCCTACCCCCCATATAAGATCCACTTCACTTTTTTTCTTTTTCCACTAGTGCAGAAAAAAATAACAAAAAGACGTGTTTATAATATGTTTTAAGATGAAATATCTTCTGAAAAAAATTAATTAACTATTATTTTCATTCACCAGTATATAAAATCCCCTTAATAACATACAAAAAATAACGTATCAGAAATACATTTATTATTTAGTACCTTTTGAACAACTGTGTTTATTTTTGTGCTTCTACTAATACATTCTCACCAGTTAGGTTTTTGACAGGGGACTTAGGTCTTTGACAATCCCTTTCGCCTATATGCTACTATATGCTCATAACAGCCTTAAAGAAGCATCCATAACGATGAAATTTGACATGAACATATTTTATAGGAACCTTAATATAATTGTAAAATTTTATAGGGATCGGTCCATAATTCACCCTATCCCCCATATAAGGTCCCCTTCAGAAAATTACTTTAACGCTCATAACTGTCCAAAAGAAGCGATGAAATTCAACATGAACATATATTATAGGAACCTAAATCGCTTTGTAAAATTTTATAACGATCGGTTTATAATTGACCCTACCCCCATATAAGGTCCCCTTCACAAATGGCTTTAACGCTCATTACTAGCCTAAACTAAAGAAAATTTGACGAGGATCGGTCCATAATTGACCAAACCTCCCCCCCTAATAAGGTCCCTCTCAGAAAATGACTTTAACGCTTTTTACTACCTTAAAAAATATCTCTACCAAATTTTAGGAGGATCAGTCCATAATTGATCCTATCGATATACATAATATGTATGATGGTAAAATTATACATAGATGTAATGAATGAGAAAATTGTTTTGATAATAACAAAAGCATCAATTCTTAAATATCAAAGTTTATTTATACACTTGCAACTATTTTTGTGAAATTTTCGTAAAATTATTGGTCTAACAACAAAAAATTCTCACTTTTAAACAAACAAAAGCAAACACTTCCTTCTTTATGATATGGTTTCTATTGTTGTTGTGTCTGTTAACTTATTTCCACATGTTTTTCCGCTCATTTACATATTATATAGAAATGTGTTTTAAAAATCCTCCGGTCATGATTTTACGTTCGTAATTAAAACCAAAAGGTAAACAAAATCCGGTATTAACTTCGGATAAACTTTAGTGTATTTTATGCCACCTAATACCCATCTCCTGTTACTTCACTAAAAGGTATATTTTAAAATATATTTGTTATCCTTCGTAAACAAACACGTTTGTCATTTTAGTTTTACTAATGGAAATAGTACGCAAAAAAGGTAAAAATTTATTTTTGAGTCAAACATCCCTCAACATCATGAATAACTGTGGGTTATAAAGGAAATAGAGATTAAAGTTAAAGATAGAAGGTAACAACTTCCAAATGCATGTAATCTACTAAATATGTATAAATGTTTATTTAATGAAATAATAAAATATAAATTTGTATAAATTTAAGAAGAAGATGCTCTATAATATATATATGGGGGATTCCACCATTCTTAAGAATTATCTTTGGTAGTTTCTGAGGAAACTAAACAAGAATTAGAAAAAAACGTTTTTTTATTTCAGTTTAAAACTGCTAGAACAATAGAGAATATCTCTGTGAATTTGGTTTTTGGCTGGAAGACCGACAGAAGGATAGATGGACATAACTAAGACGAATCAGATAAATTTTTCTTTATAGAACGAATTGGACGAATATTTATCGAATTATTAGCAATTTAAACTTTTTCGAAAACAATCTAAAACAAGTAAGAAAGTATAGTCGGGCTTGGCCGACTATATGATACCCTACACCAGTTATGAATATTTAATGTGATTTAATGTGATATACCCACCATCAAAAAAGATGGGGTATATTGTTTTTGTCATTCAGTTTGTAACACATCGAAATATTAATCTAAGACCTATAAAAGTATATATATTCTGGATCCTTATTAAATTCTAAGACGATCTAGCTATGCCCGTCCGTCTGTCTGTTGAAACCACGATAGATTCCAAATGGAAGTAGCTCGCGGGCTGAAATTTTGAACAGACATTTTGTATTGAGTTTGTTTGGTATTGAAAATGGGCAATATTGGACCACGAATTCGGCTAGCCCCCATATAACGTCCATAAGGATCGGTCCATAATTGACCCTAACCCCCATATAAGATCCCCTTCAAAAAATGACTTTAACGCTCATAACTGCCTTAAAGAAGCATCTATTGCGATGAAATTCGACATGAACATATTTTACAGGAACCTAAATCCGATCCCAATAAAATGGGCTAGATAGATTTGTATTTATATAATATTTATATAATATATATAATATTTGTCTGTGATAATATCTTTGCAATAACAGTGCTAATAAGTGAATTGCGGATATTCGAGTCACTTTCTGAAGGGGCTTTGTGTGAAGGCTAGGGTCAAATGAAGAAAGTGATTCTGAGTCGATCGGTATAGTTTAAGGTGGGTATAGTACTAATATTTTAATGCGTTACAAACATCAGCACAAACGCATAATACCCTTCCCACACTTGTAAATTTGTCAACAATTTGTCAACAAGTTGAATCTTGAAATCTAGATTTATTCAACAAGTACCTAAACGTTAGTAACAAAACTAATATTTGCACTCAACATTCTCGACATTAACAACGCAACATAATAAATACACTTACATAAACCTTTGGAAAATTCTTAATATCCAGTTAAACAAACACGTAAACATATTCAGCGTACTTTAAGATGAATTTATCACGGGCGTACCTACACATAATGTATGATGACATGTCAGAAAGTAAAGAAGGCGTTATATGTAATTGTAAAGATAAACATCCAAAAAAATATGTATGTTTGTTTATACATACGAACATACTTACATATACATATGCGTAAAAAAATATTATTTTCCTTTCATCACATAGACTTTGTCTAGTTTTTATGGTTATGATGATGATAATGTTAAACAATGGAAAATGAGGAGTGAAAAAAACTTTTGTGACTTCTTAAGTCAAACACCTGTTTCAATGTTTATTTTGAAAAATGTTTCCCTCGATAAGTAAGTTTGATGAACATCTGCCATTTTTTAAAAATGAAATATGAGACAGTGTGTAAGTATTTAATAAGGTGTATAGAATTATTATTTTACACTCTTATTCCACGTTACTATGTAAAGCTTAAAAATTTAAGACATCATCTAAGTAGATTAGAAATAATTTGTGGACAAAATTATTTCCAACTTATGTTTCAAATCCAATGCCTTCAAATAATAAAAAAAAAATATTTTATATGAATTTTGTTTTACACCAACTTCAATTCGAAATCCATTCAGAACATCACATGATGGTAACTGTTGTCAATATGTAAATAAATTATTTTGCAACAGTGGTTGTGACATGAGCAAAACTTTGTTAATTTGTTTGGTTTAGTCAGATGTGTGTAGGCAATTAAGAAAACTAACAACTAAGACTGTTATATTCGGCTATTCTGAAACTTATGTACCCACTACCATATGCTGTAAAGATAATGTGATTTATTAATTATAAATCGATTTTCTGTTAGGGGATAAGGAAAATTATGAACCGATCGAATTTCATCGCTACTCCGAAAATTAAATTCAATTTCTAAAGAGGACTTTATAGGGAAATAACGCCTTTTAGTTCCTTTAAATCTTGTTCAATTAAAATTTCGTCGTATAATGGTATTTTAAAGCCAGCTATGGGCGTTAAAGTCATTTTCTAGGTGGAAGTTATATGGGAGATAGGGCCAATTATGAACTAATCTAAATAAAACATATTTTTTCCTATCAAACTTGTATAGATTCAATGTCTTTGCTAAGGATACTGGAGTTAGGAAGCAAGTTATGTGCGTTAAAGTCGTTTTCTGAGGGAAACCTTATCATTGTGAATTTCAGCATACTAGTTTTTACAGTTTGAATCCTATCGTGTTTTCGACAGATGGACGGACAAGTCTAAATCATCTTAGAATCAGACGAGAACCAAAAGTATAAATATTTGTGTATCTTTGACCAATATTCCGATGTGTTACAAATGGAATGAAACAATTAATATGTCTCCATCTTTTTTACGTAGGGTATAAAAACAAAGCAATACACCATCTGATTTTATATGAAAATATTTATTTTAGTATTGTTTATAACAACTTACTTGTACAAAAAATTGTATGGTTAAAAATAAACTTTAGAATACAAACATGTTAAAAAACTGAAAACAACAAGTATTTGATATGTATCATGTGTGAAAACTTAATAACACTAAGTGAAATTTCATATTATATTAAATTTTACGACCATTTCAGAGTTCCAAAAGTTCAAAACTTAAATAGAGTTTTCATTTGTTTATTATACACTAAGATGTTTTATAGTAAGCCATAATTAAAACTAGAATATAGAATATGTAAATATTGTTTATAACGAGCAAAAAAAAATTGGATACACACCTATCTATTAGTGTACCAATTAACTCCAAGTCACTATTTAATTCGACTTAACGATGTCTGTCCGTCCGTCAACTTCAACGGATGATATCTCAACGGATGAAACTACAGCAGATTTTTAAACAATTCAAAAATAATGTTATAGACAAAATTTAAAAATGTATTAAACAAGTAAGAAATTATGGTCGGGTGAGGCCGACTATAATTAGGGTAATCAGGGTAGGGTACTACCCTACCCTGAATTATACTTAAGCCATTTATTGTTGAACAAAATTGTGGACATTTAAGTCAAATTTTGAAGGAGGCTTTGTATAGGGGCTAGGACCAAATGAGAACCTATAATTACAAAATTCATTAGGGTCATCAAGGCCAGTATAGAACTTGATTTTGCAGCTTTTTGTCGAGATACGAGTATATTAAACATAATTATGAACTTAAAAGATCTATTCGGCGTTTTCAGTTATATGGGGGTTACGTGAAATAATGGACCAATGTCAACCATTTTCAATAGACTTCGTCTCCGGTACCATAGAAGATCATGTGCCAAATTTCATTGAATTATCTTCAAAATTGCGACCTTTAGTTTGATTACAAGGTTTACAAGCCCTATTTGGGGCATCAGTTGTATGAGAGCTAGGTGAAATAATAGACCAATCTTAACCGTTCTCAATAGGCTTCGTCCCTGGGACAATAGAAGTTCATCTACCAAATTTCATTGAATTATCTTCAAAACTGCAACCTGTAGTTTGATTACAAGGTTTACATGGTCGGACAGACAGACAGACGAACAGACGGACGGACAGACGGACAGACGGACGGACATAGCTAAATCGACTCAGAAAATTATTCTAAGACGATTGGTATACTTTAAGGTGGGTATAGGACCAATATTGTTGTGCGTTACAAACATCAGCACAAACCCAATATACCCTCCCCACTAAAGTGGTGTAGGGTATAAAAAGTGCAATATATAAGTTTTTCGTAAAATATAGACGAAATATACGAAAAATACATTTTTATTGTTATATCAAGCTTTAGGTAAAGATAACTTGATGAAGAGAGAAGATATGTCAGATGTTAATATTTTTAAGAATTTCATGTAGGAATTCCTCCCAATCTATGTGTATTAATGAGCTGATCATGAGAAAAATAAAAAATTCGAATAGTTCCCTCACAGCGATTGAAAATGCTAACCTCAGTATAATTTTTGAAAAATTAAATATCTTAAATTATTTTTTGCATATTGTACCGAGATCAAGATTTTCTATAGCAGGTAGGGAACTGAGGACCTTTTCAAAGAAACATTTTGTTTGTATTTTCTCGTATTTAGTACACTAAAACGTATTTGAGAGGTATTCCTCCAAAAAAATAGTCCATGGGACACCCTAATGCACATTTTTATATAAATATTAATATCAATGCCAAATTGATAATGGTAAAATCCAATGTTATTGCAAGTTACGTATCTTTCAAGCTTCGAATATACTAATGACAAGAAAAGTTAATGCTGAGGTTGCAGACCAAAAGGATAAATCCTTCAGATATCATTTAGTCTATATTTAATTACTTGTTTGTTACTGCGCATATGACAATTTAAACAAGTTTCAAAAATTCATTATATTTTCTGATGCTGGTATAAAAACAAAAGAGAATCTTTATCTACAATAGGCTGTATTGGCACTAAATATTAAATATGTCTAAAAACATTTTGCAATTCCAAAATTAATATTATGTTCAAATACAAATGTTTATTTATATTTATTCAGTTGTTCTCTAAATGTCATCAAATTCTCTTTAATATCCTGTACCCTGTTCTTGTATACACATAAATAAATTTCAATCTAATTGAAATTCTACGAAACAGTTATTTACAAATGATCTTGACATGAAACAAATTTGATTCGTTACTTAAGTTGTCCTGGTAAGTCAACAAAACACATTCAATTACTAAGACATTAGAAAATGGGGATAAACTTTTTTTTTCAAATAACACTTTCAATTACTGCAAACATGTGTAGTTTCAACATTACCGTATCCATATTGGGCTTACTTCAATTTACCTTTAATGACATTCCCTACTCAAATGCATATGTATATTTTATGGCTGTTTGTATTTCTGGGCATATCACATAATACATATAAAGCTGTCTCCATACACAATTGCTTAATACCTTAGAACTGGCATTTCATTTGAATAGTGTAACAAATTCTAGAGAATAAATAGTAGCAATGCTAACAAAACTAATATCAACTTTAACCCAAAATCCATGTACCTTATGTGCCATTAAATACATAAACATTTTCTTCTTAACCTTTTATGTTTGTTAGAAGAATATACGAAGTGTTGAGGGTAAAACACATGTGTAAATTTCCTTCGTATTTATTTGTTTATGTAGGTTTTATAGTTTAGGAATTGTATGTTTACAGACTGTTGAGTAGACATACAGTGAGAGCCAAAAATATAAAATATTATCTTATTTAAAATAAATTTCGACAAAAGTTTTTAATGGATTTGGCCAATTCCAATTGGCCAAGTTCCTCGTGACCGATAAGGTAAATCTTATGTATATTATAAGTTGAACTCATAATTTTTACATATGGTTTAAAAAAATTTTTAAAATTTTTAAATTTTTACATATGGTTTAGAAAAACTAAAGTTTTTGGTGAAGACTTTTTTTATATTTAAGAGTAAATGTGTATTTATTTAACCAAAAAGGGGAAATACCAAATTGTTTTAGAAAACTATATTGGATGTTTCACAAGCCATATCGTTAAAGTCCACTTTTCTTATTTATACTTACCATCAAAAACGATGGGGATATATTGATTTTGTCATTTCGTTTGTCCGTGCGTCTGTCTGTTAAAATCACAATAGGAACCACAAGGGAGGAGCTAGACAACTGAAAATTTTCATAAATATTCCCTATTGCTAAAGTTTGTTTTGTATTGAAAATAAGCAATATCGGTCCACGTTTTCGGATAACCTCCATACAAGTGGACCCATCAAAAACAGCATTAACGGGCATAATGTTTTAGAAGTACGAGTATATTCGACAAAAATCAGTTTCATATGAGCCATAAACTCTCAATCAAATTTTTTGAGGATCGGTCCATAATTAACCCTATCCCCAATAAAAGGTCCTCTTCAGAAAATTTCTTTAACAATCACTGCTGGCCTAAATTTTCGATATAGCGATAAAATTCTGCATAAGTAAGTTTCTTACAATATTTTTTACGAATTTTTTGAGGATCATGCCATAAATGACCCCATCTCCCATATAAGGTCCCCATCAGAAAATTACAATAACGCTTATTACTGGCTTAAAAATATGAATATAGTGACGAAATTCGACATACATGGGTTTTATAAATGTGTATTTATTTAACCAAAAAGGGGAAATACCAAATTGTTTTAGAAAACTATATTGGATGTTTCACAAGCCACATCGTTAAAGTCCACTTTTCTTATTTATACTTACCATCAAAAACGATGGGGGTATATTGATTTTGTCATTTCGTTTATCCGTGCGTCTGTTAAAATCACAATAGGAACCACAAGGGAGGAGCTAGACAACTGAAAATTTTCATAAATATTCCCTATTGCTAAAGTTTGTTTTGTATTGAAAATAAGCAATATCGGTCCACGTTTTCGGATAGCCTCCATTCAAGTGGACCCATCAAAAACAGCATTAACGGGCATAACTGTTTTAGAAGTACGAGTATATTCGACAAAAATCAGTTTCATATGAGCCAAAAACTCTCAACCAAATTTTTTGAGGATCGGTCCATAATTAACCCTATCCCCAATAAAAGGTCCTCTTCAGATAATTTCTTTAACAATCACTGCTGGCCTAAATTTTCGATATAGCGATAAAATTCTGCATAAGTAAGTTTCTTACAATTTTTTTTACGAATTTGTTGAGGATCATGCCATAAATGACCCCATCTCCCATATAAGGTCCCCATCAGAAAATTACAATAACGCTTATTACTGGCTTAAAAATATGAATATAGTGACGAAATTCGACATACATGGGTTTTATGCGAGCCAACATCTTTTTACTAAATTTAGTGGGGATCGGTCCATAATTGACCCTACTCCCCATACAAGGTCCCAATCAGAAAATAAGTTTAACGCTCATTACTGGCTGAAAAATAGGAGTAAAATTTGACACAAGTAAGTTCCTCGCGAGCCAAAATCTCTCTACCAACTTTTATGTGGATCAATCCATAATTGACACTACCCCCCATATGAGGTCCCCTTCAGAAAATGACATTAACGCTCATTACTGGCTTAAAAATACGACTTAGGCGATGAAATTCATCACACGTAAGTTTTATATAAGTAATAATCGCTCTATCAAAGTGTATGTGGACCGGTCCATAATTGACCCTACCCCCCATATAAAGTCCTCTTCAAAAATTACTTAAACGATCATTGCGTTTAAGTAATTTTGCGAGTTATAAAATGCGAGTTATAAAATTCGACATTATAACCTTTTATACGAACGTTAATCTTGCTACCGAATTTCATTTCAAGCCCCCTTCAGAAAATTATTTTAACGATAATTACTTTCATAAAATGCGAGTACAGAGATGATATGCAATGTAAACACGTTTTTTATGAACCAAACTCGATCTACAAAAAGTTATGAGGATCGGTCAATAATTGACCCCTAATTTTAGGTCCTCTTCCAAAAATTTTGATGATGAGGATTCAGAAAATTACCAGTTTATACTTAGGAACATAGTTCTTTATTCCGAATTTAATGTGGATTGATCTATAACTGACCCTAGCCCCTATAAATGGTTCCCATCAGGAACCTTTTGCTTATTAAAATACGAGTATTGTGATGAAATTTCACATAAACAATTACTATACAAAACAAAACCTATGTACAAAATTTTATGAGAATCGGTTCATAATTGACGCAAATATATTGACAAAAATATTTTGTTTTTAAAACTGCTGCTGTTAATGTGTACCTTTTATTAAGATAAAACAAATAAGGGCATTATATTCGGCTATGCCAAATCTTATATACCTACTATTGAAATATATCCTATATTGGAATAGATTCTTTATTGAATGTATGGTTTAAAGTTCTTCCGAATTTAAAAGAGTAATACCTCTTTTAAAATATGGACCAAATTTCCCCTAGCAAATTTGTGAATATATTTATATTTACATAATATTTTATTGTGCTCAATTTCATCGCGATATTTGTGTTTATAAGTTAATTTTGGACATTCAAGTAATTTTGTGAAGGGGACTTTGTATGGGAGCTAGGGTCAAATGAGTCCCGATCTCTATGAAATTTGACAAGGTCATCAAGGCTCGTATAAAAATTAGTTGTGCCGCTTTTTATCAATATATAGGTATTTTTAATATAATTATGAGCTCAGAAGTCCTTTTCGGGGGTTCTGTTGTATGGGGCTAGGTGAAATAATCGACCGATTTTAACCATTTTCAATAGTCTTCCTCCTTGGGCCAAAAAAGAGTGTGTGCCAAATTTCATCCAATTATCTTCAAAATTGCGACCTGTACCTTGCGCACAAGGTTTACATGGACAGCCAGCCAGACGGACGGACGGACATAGCTCAATCGACTGAGAAAACGATTCTAAGCCGATTGGTATACTTTAAGGTATATATATTTAGAGGACGAATATTTTTGTATGTTACAAACATCAGCACAAACCCAATATACCCTCCCCACTGAAGTGATGTAGGGTATAAACATTTAGACTTTCTCCTTCGGGTTCTATATTGTTTTCAAAATACAGACAGACCGACAGACTGATGTGGCTTGATCGTCTTAGAATCTAATAAGGACCGAGAATGTATATACATACTTTAGTGTCTTAGATCAATATTTCGATATGTTACAAATATAAAGACAAAATACCCCATTTTTTATACCCTCCACCACCATCAGTGGTGATAGAGGGTATATATAACTTTGTCATTCCGTGTGTAACACCAAGAAATATTCATCTGAGACCCAACAAAGTATATATATTCTGGGTCCTTATCAAATTCTGAGTCGATTTAGCTATGTCCGTCTGTCCGTCTGTCTGTGTAAAACACGCTCACGATAAAACGAAGCAATAGAGCTTAACCAAATTTACCCAAAATGTTCTTCATTTTCCTAAGTTGTTTGGTATTGCAAATGGGCAAAATCGGTTCACACCGGGAAAAGTTATGAATCAAAATTTAAAACAACCTCGGAAAAAAATAAGCATTTTTTACACATTCTGATGTAATTTTCTCGAAAACTATGCAAGATAATTCCATGGAAATCACCATACATTCGTTTCTGCACAAGATATTGATCCCCGCTGAAAATTGAATTTCATATACCTCCCATACAAAAGTACATATTCCCGGAAAATGGGTTTTTTGTTAATAACTTCCGCCACAATGTCGATATCTTCACAAAATTTTACAAATCAAAATCTTATGTCATTAGAATTCTTTCAGAGGAAAAATTTTATGGATCGGTCCATAATTGGACATAGCTCCCATACAAGGTCCCCTCCCGAAAATCACTTAAACGCGCATAACTCATTACTAAATTAAGATATCCATATAAAATTTGGTATAAGTATTGCCCATATGCATAGAAATATTACTGTGAAAGTATTTTCCGATCGGTCCATAATTGGTCATAGCTCCCATACAAGGTCCCCTCCCGAAAATCACTTAAACGCGCATAACTCAGTACTAAATTAAGATATCCATATAAAATTTGGTATAAATATTGCCCATATGCATAGAAATATTATTACGAAATTTTTTTCCGATCGGTCCATAATTGGTCATAGCTCCCATACAAGGTCCCCTCCCGAAAATCACTTAAACGCGCATAACTCATTACTAAATTAAGATATCAATACAAAATTTGGCACAAGTATTACTCATATGTACAGAAATATTACTGTGAAAATTTTTTTCGATCGGTCCATAATTGGTCATAGCTCCCATACAAGGTCCCCTCCCGAAAATCACTTAAACGCGCATAACACATTACTAAATTAAGATATCCATATAAGGTTTGGTAAAAGTATTACTCATATACACAGAAATATTACTGTGAAATTTTTTTCCGATCGGTCCATAATTGGTCATAGCTCCCATACAAGGTCCCCTCCCGAAAATCACTTAAACGCGCATAACTCATTACTAAATTAAGATATCCATATAAAATTTGGTATAAGTATTGCCCATATGCATAGAAATGTTACTGTGAAATTTTTTTCCGATCGGTCCATAATTGGTCATAGCTTTCATACAAGGTCCCCTCCCGAAAATCACTTAAACGCGCATAACTCATTACTAAATTACGATATCCATATAAAATTTGGTATAAGTATTGCCCATATGCATAGAAATATTACTGAAAATTATTTTCCGATCGGTCCATAATTGGTCATAGCCCCCATACAAGGTCCCTTCCCGAAAATCACTTAAACGCGCATAACTCATTACTTAATTAAGATACCCATATGGTACAAATATTACTCATATGCACAGAAATATTACAGATAATTTTTTTTCCGATCGGTCCATAACTGGTCATAGCTCCCATACAAGTTCCCCTCCCGAAAATCACTTAAACGCACATAACTCATTACTAAATTAAGATATCCATATAAAGTTTGGCAGAAATATTGCTCATATATAGAGAAATATTACTGTGAAATTGTTTTCCTATCGATCCATAATTGATCATAGCTCCCATACAAGGTCCCTTTCAGAAAAACACTTAAAGGCACATAACTCATTACCAAATAATGATATAAATAAATACTATTTTTGTTCATAAATACTATTTTGTAATGCAAAAAGCACTTAATGTTATTTCAAAAATTTTTCACGATCGGTCTATATTTGGTCATATCTCTCATACTAGGTCCTGCCCCTAAAAGCGCTTTAACCGTATTTAACTATTTGCATTATCAATTTGTGTAGAACAAAATTATATATAGGTATGTATTTTTAAAATCCTTAAATCTTTCACACACATGCATACATGCAAATACGAGATATCGCTAAAGCATATCTTAGGGTGCTATACAAATTTAAATGAAAGTGGCGTTTCTAATGTTCAATAAATCTTGGAATTGTAGTAGATTTAAGCTGTTTAAATCTTGGGATTTTTCTATTTCTATATTCTATATTTCTATAAGATATATCTCCCATATTTCTATAAGACATGAGAAAACTTATTTCTACAAATATTTTATTAATTAGAAATGTATTAATACAAAAGTTGCTGGTGGAGGGTATTTAAGATTCGGCTCAGCCGAATATAGCACTCTAACTTGTTATGATTTAGACCGCTTGAGTAGGTATGCCTTTCAAAGTGATATAGTGTAGAAGAAACATGATTAAGGTCTTCGACCACAATACTTCAAAAAGACAAATTTTTATTTCGTCACAGGCATTTTTTGTGAATTTTCTACTTTAACTTTAACATAGGTTTTAAATCTAAATGAATTTAATATATGTATTTATTTAGAAAAACTTTTGAACTGAGGTAACTGTTGTTACATTTGTTATAAAATATTTGTTTTAATTTTTCAAAAGAGTACATAAATATTTTGTGAGATAATGCAATTTTATTTTAATGTAATAAAGTTTTATTTCAAACATTTAAAATCAGAAAATTTATGCGACAGAAGTTAGTAAATTTACCACAAGTTGATTTATTACAAATATATTTACAATAGTATGTATTAGCAGATGTAATACTCCCACTGAGTTATTACTAAACTCATTTTATAACGCTCATATGTCAAACAAAGAAAATATATTAACTACTCCACCAATAATAAAACAAAAACCACATAGATCTAGAAATATCAAATAAGCTGGTGATATAAATGGTAATTTTAAAACTACATGATTTAATGCAAAAACAAAGCACCAAACCGAATATTTACTATTATCAATATCAATGTATACACTTTATTATATACGATTCTGATTAAAATCTTTCTGTATTAGCTTATTGAAGAAAATAAACCTTCTTCAGTGCTGGTTTTACTAACAAACAAAAAAACGACTTATACGAAGCATTTAGTTGAATAATTCATTGTTATCCTGCTGTTTTTGTTTACTGAAAACAAGTGTCTCATGATATGATCACGTACAGTAGAGGAATGTCGTTAGTCTATGTATTTGTTTAAACAAATGTTGAATACAAATAAAGTGTTGCAAAATAAGACAAACAAACACCATAGAAAGTTCGCACGTTGTGCGTAAATATTTTTGGAAATAAGGTCAATATCCTTGTACACTTAAGAATGTATTGTTTTTACGGTGGGTGTGTATGTGTTTGGGTAAGAATATTTTTGTTTTCAAATTTAAAAGGATTTTGCAAATAAATAGTAACAAAAAAACTCAAATATTTTAAGAATAATTTTAAAAAATATGTGTTTCTATTGGATGGGAGAAAAAATATTTTGTTTTTAAGAATTAAAAAAAATCCTTTTGGAAAATTTTGCTTATAATTTACAAATAAGTCGTAGTTTGAAACTTTGTTGAGAAAAAATTATCAGATTATAATACTCAAAAATATAAGTTCAGAAATTATTTGTTCGCCATTTCCAAAAGATGCCATTTTTTTAAATTCGATTGCATAAAGTTTGTAGAAGGACTTAAAGGTTTTAAGTTACTTATTTTTGGCATCCTGCTGTTGCTTCAATGTTTAATTTAAGCATCCATGTAAAAATTTTGCTAGAATCATTCATACATATGTAATAAAAAAAACCGTACAGTTCCTAACGCTGTTGGTTTCTTATGTGAGTGTATTTACATCAAGTAACTTTAACTTTCAATTTATTCATGATGCAAACGTGCTCAAAATTATAACTACTAAAACGCCAAAAAAAAAACATTTTAACAATGTTCTTTATATTTATACATATGAACATATTTGTGTACAAGTAAAAACGTCATTCTATCATATACGTAAAACTTTCACCATTTATTTTGTTCAATGGAGTTTTCCCTGTTTCTGTTTTATAACTTCCGTCGAAGTAAATATGCTCAAGCATACTTGTACACACATACGAGCAAGTATTTTGTTTATTTATGTTTTGCATAAATATATGGTATTCAAGATAATAAACTTTCATATTTTATTGGTGAAATATATTTTAAGAAAATCAACTTAAATCTTAAAGTTAAATCTGTTTTGTTATTGTAGTAAATAAATTTTGTTGAAATATTAATAGGGTTGCACATAAAAACTATGGAAATATATTTAGAAGTTAAAAAATTTGTTTATATAACCGGCAAGCAAAATCCTATTAATATAATTATAATACTTAAAGAAATTTCGTATTTATATATATTTTACTAACATAACGATCCACTAGTAATTTTAATACATTATTATTTAATTTTTTCGCTTTTTATGGAAAAATGTTCGCTATTTTATAGCAATTTAATTTACTAATTAATGTAAGTGTAATAAAAATGTTTAACAGCTCCAATTACTTTCAACTTTATAGTGACAACATGAGAGGTCAATTGTATTTATTGGGTAGGGGAAAAGTGAAATTCATTAGAATGTGCTTTATTATATTGTACTTAATATTGGATACTATGAAGTATACATATATGTAATAAAATGTCAATATCGTGATGTAAATGGCCAAATTTTCAACAATTTTTTTTTTTGACATTCTTAGCCACCTACAGCAGAGATCTAAGTTTCGATATTATATGTACTGGTGGAACCACGAATCTCAACTTTAATTTACCTAATTTACCTGACCTCCAGCATGAGCTCGCTTAAAATAGAGATGTGTAATTGATTTAACCATTCATGGAAAAATGAAATCCAATAATGCAAGTTTATAGGAATTTTCTTAATTGTATTTAGTTTAATAAAAAGCGAGTAAAAGAGTAGTAAAATATATAGATAATATAATCAAATATTTTCACTTCTTCGAAATGGGTCTCAAAAATTCCATAATTTTAAGCTGATTACGGGAAAAATAATTTTTAATTTTTTCTAGAATATTTTTGGTCTGCAAAGTGATTTTTAGTGGGTTAAAGAGGCATATTATTTTCGCTTTTTATCGAAAATAGTGTCAAAATTGTCGTAATTTTCAGCTCATACAGAAAAATATTTAAAAAATAGTTTGGCATTTGCTTTAGTCCATTTCGGAATATTTTAGAATTTTTTGAAATTTATATGCCCTTTATAGTACAATAAAGGTCGTTTTGCGGATCAGAAATACACTAATAAAAATCTTAATTATTTTTCCCGCGATAAGCTAAAAATTACGGAATTTTTGACCCCAATTCGAAAAGATGGGGGTATATTGTTTTTGTCATTCCGTTTGTAACACATCGAAATATTGGTCATAGACCCAGAAAAGTATATATATTCTGGGTCCTTATTAAATTCTAAGATGATCTAGCCATGTGCGTCTGTCTGTTGAAAGCACGCTAGAGTCCGAACGAGAGAGCTAAGGAGCTGAAATTTTGCATAAATACTTTTCATTGATGCAGTTTGTTTGGTATTGAAAATAGACCATATCGGTCCATGTTTTCATATAGCCCCCATCAGTGTTGCCAATTTAGCACTTTTAGTGCTATATTTAGCACTTTTTAAACTCATTTAGCACCCAAAAATGTAATCTAGCTATCCTCAGATATAGTTCTAGAGAGGCTGTAGAGAACATATACACTTTCTTAAGAACTAGATATTTTTCCAGCGACTTTATGATTCAAATTGTTGAGATTAGGGGAGCCATATAAAAAATCTTTTTGGCATAAAGTAAGAATCGAAAAACTCTGAAACTAGTTATTATAAAAATTTTATTCTGTAATAAAATCGACCCATAATAAGTGGAGTTGTTCCATTTGCGTACTAAGCTAAAAATATTTTTTATGTAGTTTATTTTAAAAATTTAAATATTTTACAATAAAAAACCTTATTTTTATACCCACCATCAAAAAAGATGGGGGGTATATTGTTTTTGTCATTCCGTTTGTAACACATTGAAATATTCATCTAAGACCCATAAAAGTATATATATTCTGAGTCCTTATAAGATTCTAAGACGATCTAGCCATGTCCGTCCGTCTGTCCGTCTGTCTGTCTGTCTGTCTGTTGAAAACACGATAGAGTCCAAACGGAAGTAGCTAGCGAGCTGAAATTTTGCACAGATACTTCTAGTTGATGCAGTTTGTTTGGTATTGAAAATGGGCAATATCGGTCCACAATTTCGCCTAGCCCCTATATAAGGCCCCCTTCAGAAAATGACTTTATCGCTCATAACTTGCTAAGGGAAGAACCAATAGCGGTGAAATTCGGCACAAACATGTTTTATGGGAACCTAAATCTTTTTTTAAAATTTTATAAGGATAGGCTCATAATTGACCCTACCCCCCATATAAGGTCCCCTTCAGAAAATGACTTTATCGCCCATAACTGGCTAAGAGAAGCATCAATAGCGGTAAAATTCGGCACAAACATGTTTTATGAGAACCTAAATCTCTCTGTAAAATTTTATAAGTATCGGTCCATAATTGACCCTACCCCCCATATAAAGTCCCCTTCAAAAATGACTTTATCGCTCATAACTTGCTAAGGGAAGAACCAATAGCGGTGAAATTCGGCACAAACATGTTTCATGGGAACCTAAATCTCTTTTTAAAATTTTATAAGGATAGGCTCATAATTGACCCTACCCCCCATATAAAGTCCCCTTCGCCCATAACTAGCTAAGAGAAGCATCAATAGTGGTGAAATTCGGCACAAACATGTTCTATAGGAACATAAATCTTTCTGTGGAATTTTATAAGGATAGGCCCATAATTGACCCTACCCCCCATATAAAGTCCCCTTCAGAAATGACTTTATCGCCCATAACTGGATAAGAGTAGCATCAATAGCGGTGAAATTCGACACAAACATGTTCTATGGGAACATAAATCTCTTTGTAAAATTTTATAAGGATAGGCCCATAATTGACCCTACCCCCATATAAAGTCCCCTTCAGAAAATGACTTTATCGCCCATAACTGGCTAAGAGAAGCATCAATAGCGGTGAAATTCGGCACAAACATGTTTTATGGGAACATAAATCTCTTCATATAATTTTATAAGGATCGGTCCATAATTGACCCTACCCCCCATATAAAGTCCCCTTCAGAAAATTACTTTATCGCCCATGACTGGCTAAGAAAAGCATCAATAGCGATGAAATTCGGCACAAACATGTTTTATAAGAATTTAAATCTCTTCGTAAAATTTTATAAGGATCGGTTCATAATTGACCCTACCCCCAATACAAGGGCCCCTTCAGAAAATGACTTTAATGCTCATATCTGACTTTAAGAAACATATGTGCATATATATAGCAATAAAATTCGACATAAAAAATTTTTATAGGAACTAAAATCATTTTCTTAAATTTTATGAGAAAATGACTTTAAAGCTCATTACTAGCTTAAAACTGCGAGTACTGAGTACGACATGAACAATTTTCGTATTAAGGTCTCCTTCAGAAAATAACTTTAAGGTACAAACTAGTTTTGTGTGAGCCAAAAGTTCTTTATCAAATTTTATAAGGATCGGTCCTTAATTAGCCCTATCCCCCTTGTAAGGTCCCCTTCAGAAAATGACTTTAAAGCTCATTACTAGCTTAAAACTGCGAGTACTGAGTACGACATGAACAATTTTCGTATTAGCTACAATCTCTCACTAAATTTTATGAGGATCAGTCTGTAATTGACCATACCCCCCTATAAGGTCCCCTTCGGAAAATTACTTTAACGCTCACTACTGACTCAAAAATGCTATTACAGCAGTGAAATTCTACGTAAACAAGTTTTGTACTAGCCAAAAACTATTTATCACATTTTATGGGGATCGGTCTATAACTGACCCCACCCTCCATATAAGGTCCCCCTCAGATAGTGACTGTAACGCTCGTTACTGGCTGTAACGCTCAAATGCGACTACAGCGATGAAATTTCACATAAACAAGTTTTGTATGAGTTTATGGTTATAAATATTGGATCAAACAAAATTAATATTTTTAATTCGGAAGAGCACGGTCCATGCTTAAGCCTTTATTAAATTCCCCCTTCCAAATATTTCCCTGATGTTCATAATAATATCGACATATGATTCAACATAGATCGATAATATCAAAGTTTATTTATAAGGATGATTTGATGGTGGGTATATAAGATTCGGCATGGCCGAATATAACACTCTTACTTGTTGTTAGCACTTTTTGTAGCATTTTTGTCTTTATTTTTAGCACTTTCTAGCATTTTTTTTTTCAAAACAATCTAGCACTTTTTCACAATTAGGTTTTGGCAACACTGGCCCCCATACAAGTGGCCCGCCGAGAAACAGCATAAACAGACATAGCTGGTTTAAAAACACTTGTATGTCAATGAAATTCTACGTAAAGAAGTTTTATATGATCCAAAATGTCCATACCAAATTTTATGAGAATCTGTCCATAATTGACCCTACCCCCCATTGAGCTTATCCTCTATAAGTGGCCTTTCTCATAGAATGACATTAACGGCCATAACTGGATAAAAAATAACTAGATTCTAAAATCTTTCTATCAAATGTTATGAGTATTGATATTCGACGTAACAAGTTTTATTGAAACCATAATCTTTGTAAAATCTTGGAAGGATCGGTCCAAAATTGACCATAAGTAAATTTACGGAAAAAGTGGTCCACGGGACACCCTACTATACACGTATTTTTAAATAAGGAAAACTCGTATTTTAATCAGCCAAATCCTTTCCTGAAGGGAACCTTTTATAGGGGCTAGGTTTAGTTATAGATCAATCCTCATTAAATTCGGAATGAAGAATTATGTTCCTAAGTATAAACTTTTTTATGTAGCTTTTCATCTCTGTACTCGAAATTTTCTGAAACCTCCTAATCAAATTTTCTGAAGAGAACTTTATATGAGGGGTAGTGTCAATTATTGACCGATCCTCACAACATTTCGTAGACCGATTTTGGTAGCAAGATTAACATTCGTATAAAAGTTTCTCATGACGAATTTCATAACTATATTTCAAACTCATGATTTTTAAAACAGCAATGATCGTTTAAGTAAATTTTATCATCGTAATTTTTGCAAACGTATACTTATTTTTTTTTTTTTTATTTCTATAACGAATAATACTCATACGCTACAATAAGTTTGAACTTTATATACTCCACTTTTTAATTTATTGCAGAGTACTACATATTTTCTTAAAGAAAATTTTTTAAACTTTTATCAACTTGAAGATAATACTAACACTATAACATTATCTAAGGCGCATATTTTCTTCTGGTTATGAAATTTGAATATTTATTACTTTAGCCACAGTTTAACAGTCCATAAACATAAACTTCGAAAGCTTGTAGTCATGATTTTATTCTTTCCTCCGTTTAAGGGTGGTAAAATATAAAGAAAAAATTTGCTTTAATGGTATTTTGTATTTTAAGCAAAAACTAAAAAAAGCTGCTGATATAGATTTATATAAAATGATTTTACTTTTTATACCCTACACCACTATAGTGGGGAGGGTATTATGCGTTTGTGCTGATGTTTGTAACACCCAAAAATATTGGTCTTACACCCACCTTAAAGTATACCAATCGGCTCAGAATCACTTCCTGAGTCGATTAAGCTATGTCCGTCTGTCCGTCCGTCTGTCCGTCCGTCCGTCCGTCCGTCCGTCCGTCCGTCTGTGTGTCCATGTAAACCTTGTGCGCACTCTACAGGTCGCAATTTTTGAGATAATTTGATGAAATTTGGAACATGCACTTCTCTTGGTCCAAGGACGAACGCTATTGAAAATGGTTGTAATCGGTCCATTATTTCACCTAGCCCCCATACAACCGGACCCCCCGAATAGGGCTTTTGACCTGATAATTATGTTAAATGATCCACTATCTCTACAAAAATTGGAAAAATTTAGTTTTATATATGTCTTAATAATTATAGTGATTTTCGTAAAGATCGGGCATTATTTGACCCTAGCCCCCATACAAAGTCCCCCTCAGAAAATTACTTGAATGTCCACAATTCACTTATAAACACTAGTATCACGATGAAATTTGGCACAAATGAATTTTATATAAACATAATTCCCAACAATAATTTTTATAGGGATCGGACCAAGTTTTACCCTAGCCCCCATATAACCGGACCTTCCGATTTGGGCGTTTATGAGCTAAACTTTGTCAAATATACTACTATCTCTTCAAAAATCGGCAAAACTAAGTTTGATATAATTATAAATAACACTGTCGATTTTTATTATAATCGGGCATTATTTGACCCTATCCCCCATACAAAATTCCCTTCAGAAAATGACTTAAATGTCCACAATTCACTTATAAACACTAGTATCACGATGAAATTTGCCACAAATAGATTTTATATAAACATAAATGTCGACATTAAATTTTATAAGGATTGGATCAATTTTTGCCCTAGCCCCCATACAACTGGACCTACCGATTTGGGCCTTTTAGCTCATACTACTATCTTCCCAAAAATTGGAACAACTAAGTTTAATATAATTATAAATAACACGGTCATTTTTCGCCATGATCGGAAATAAAAAGTGGTCTATTGCCAGACATACAGGAATGTGCTGTGAAAATTTGAAGAAAATCGGTTTAGTCGTTTAGTAGTCTATAACGTTCAAACATACAAACATATAAACCCACAAACAAACAAACAAACATATAAACAGACAAACAAACACACATTCATTTTTATATGTGTATATAGATAATTCCCAATAATACATTTTATAAGGATCGGCTCAATTTCTGACTTAGCCCGCATACATCCGGACCTTCCGATTTCGGCCGTTTATCTTTTAACTACGTCTAATATACTACTATCTATCCAAAAGTCGGCACAATGTGGTGATGTTTGTAACACTCAAAAATATTTGTCCTTACTAAGCTATGTCCGTCTTTGTGACCCTATAAATCTTGTGTGCACGCAACAGATCGCAATTTTGAATATAATTTGTTAAAATGGGTCACATACTATTTTCTGGATCCACTGACGATGGCTGTTGAAAATGATTGAAATCGGTCTTTTATTTCTCCTAGTCAGCATACAATCGAACATGAACAGACATTATTTGGAACCTATATAAGATTAACATTATTAACATTTATTATTGAAATTAATCACATTTAATATTCGCAATTGGTGTAGGGTATCATATGGTCGGCCACGCCCGACTATAATTTCTTACTTGTTTTTTGTTATTGAATATAATGCTTGTTTTTGATATCAATATTTTACTAATCTCCTAAGTATGATTGTACAGCATTATGGCCATTATCATTGTATATCGCATTAGTGTTATTGGCTTTTTGTTGACTTTAAGTCAGCAAAGGGAGAGTATGTTATGCGGTGGTAAGCAACTGCGTAAAAAAATGTCTACATAACTAGTTGAGAACTTAATCGTGCCTAAAGTATTTAAGCCTGATTGAAATTTATTGTCCTCTTTTAGTTGACGTAGTTTCATCTATCAGTTTGTGTTTCATCTTTGAGTTAAATGATTTGTTTTTAATTATAGGAACTGTTGAATTAAATTTATAGAAATTTTAATCTTTTATGGAAATCTGTTTGATGTACATATATTGCAAGGTTTGCATATTTTTTTTTTCTTTTTATACCCTCCACCACCATTAATGGTGACAGAAATAAGCATTTTTTACACATTCTGATGTAATTTACTCGAAAACCATTTAAGATAATTCCATGAAAATCACCATACATTCGTTCATACACAAGAGCTTGATCCCTGCTGAAAATTGCCAGAATCGGTCCACAATTTCATATACCTCCCATACAAAAGTACATATTCCCCGAAAATGGGTTTTTTGTCAATAACTTCCGTCACAATGTCGATATCTTTTTTATACCCTCCACCACCATCAGTGGTGATAGAGGGTATATATAAGTTTGTCGTTCCGTGTGTAACACCAAGAAATATTCATCTAAGACCCAACAAAGTATATATATTCTGGGTCCTTATGAAATTCTGAGTCGATTTAGCTATGTCCGTCTGTCCGTCTGTCTGTCTGTCTGTGTAAAACACGCTCACGTTAAAACTAAGCAAAGGAAATCAACCAAATTTACCCAAAATATTTATTATTATCCTAAGCAGTTTGGTAATCAGCAAAATCGGTTCACGACGTAAAAAGTTATGAGTAAAAATTTCAGACTACCTCGAAAAAAATTACGTTTTTTTCATAATTCTTTTAAAGTTTTCTCAGAAACTACCAAAGATATTTCGATGAATTTTGTCACACATTATTTTTTCATGGCAGTGATCAATTATATTGAAAATCTTTAGAATCGATCCAATATTTCCCATAGCCCCCATACAAAGGTATATATTCCCGGAAATTAGTTTATCGTTAATAACTCCCTCAAATATATCGGTCTCAACACAAAATGTTGTACATGCAAATATAATATGAACAGAAATCATACTGTTAACGTAGGTCCTCAGTCGGTCCACAATTGGTCATAGCTCCCATACAAGGTCCACTTCCGAAAATCACCTAAACGGACATATTTCAATGATGAATAAAGCTATTGTGATAAAATTCGAGTTAATATGTTTTGTGTACATACAAATCATTCTTCAAATTTTTTACGGATCGGTACATTATTGGTCATAGCTCCCATATAAGGCCCACTTCCGAAAATCATTTAAAAGCTCATATTTCATTGTCATATAAAGCTATCTTGATGAAATTCGACACAAATATGTATAGTCTAAATATAAATCACTCTACGAAATTTTTTCCGGATAGATCCATATTTGGTCATAGCTCCCATATAAAGTCCATTTCCGAAAATCACTTAAACGCATATATTTTATTGAATTATAAAGCTATCGGGATAAAATTCGACACAAATATGTTTTGTATACATACAAATCATTTTACAAATTTTTTTACGGATCGGTCCATTATTGGTCATAGCTCCCATATAACCCCACTTCCGAAAATCACTTAAAAATACATATTTCATTGTCAAATAAAGCTATCGTGATAAAATTCGACATAAATATATTTCGTATAAATATAAATTATTCTACTAAATTTTTTCCGGATAGGCCCATAATTGGTCATAGCTCCCATATAAAGTCCCCTTCCGAAAATCACTTAAACGCATATATTTTATTGAATTATAAAGCTATCGGGATAAAATTCGACACAAATATGTTTTGTATACATACAAATCATTTTACAAATTTTTTTACGGATCGGTCCATTATTGGTCATAGCTCCCATATAACCCCACTTCCGAAAATCACTTAAAAATACATATTTCATTGTCAAATAAAGCTATCGTGATAAAATTCGACATAAGTATATTTCGTATAAATATAAATTATTCTACTAAATTTTTTCCGGATAGGCCCATAATTGGTCATAGCTCCCATATAAAGTCCCCTTCCGAAAATCACTTAAACGCATATATTTCATTGAATTATAAAGCTATCGGGATAAAATTCGACACAAATATGTTTGATATACATTCAAATTATTTCACAAAATTTTTTAAGGATCGGTGCATTATTGGTCATAGCTACCATATAAGGCCCACTTCCGAAAATCACTTAAAAGCACATATTTCATTGTCAAATAAAGCTATCGTGATAAAATTCGACACAAATATGTTTTGTCTTTATATGAGTCAAAATTTTTTCCGGATAGGCTCATAATTGGTCATAGCTCCCATATGAGGTCCACTTCAAAAATCACTTAAATGAATATATTTCATTAAATTCTAAAGCTATAAGGATAAAATTCGACTTGAATATGTTTTGTGTACATATAAATCATTCTACCACTTTTTCCCCGGATCGGTTCATTATTGGTCATAGCTCCCATATAAGTCCCACTTCCGAAAATTACTTAAACGCACATATTTAATTGTCAAATAAAGTTATCTTGATAAAATTCGACACAAATATGTTTTGTTTTATATGAATCACTCTACGAAATTTTTTCCGGATAGGCTCCCACTTACGAAAATCACTTAAACGCACATATTACAATAAAGCTATCTGGATAAAGTACGACTTGAATATGCTTTGTGAGCATATAAATCAATCTACCAAATTTTTTCCGGATTGTTCCATATATGGTATATTTCCTTAAAAAAAATCACTTAAACGCACATATTTCATTATCAAATAAAGATATCTTGATAAAATTCTACACAAATATGTTTTGTGTAAGGTCATAGCTTCTATACATATAATAATTAATAAAATTATTTTGAATTTTGATTATTTTTTTTTTTTTTGGCATATAAACATTATACGAAATTTTTTCATTATCGGTTGATAATTGGTCACAACTCCCATATAAGGACCATTTCCTTATATGGGAGTTGTGACTCAAATACACATTAACAATCAAAATTATCGGGATAAAATTCGACATAAATGTGTATTTTGTATATATATAAATCATTCTACGGATTTTTTCTTCCGGATCGGTACATAGGTTCTCTTAGCTCACATATAAGGTATACTTCTGAAAACCACTTAATACCACTTAATTCGTAATTAAATGATTACATCCGGATAAAATTCAAAATGAGTATGTTCTGTGTACAGATAAATCATTATATTAAAATGTTATCAAACTGGCCTATTAATATACATTTTTCTCGACCTAATTAAAATTAATTTGACATATGCATAAATGTTATTACCCTCAATAAGGAAACAAAAATTTTGCCAAGTTATCTAAAAATTATATAGTTAAATGGGTTTCAATAAAAAGTAGCTCGCTGGTGGAGGGTATTTAAGATTCGGCATAGCCGAATATAGCACTCTAACTTGTTAATATTAATTACCAAAATTAAATTAATAATAACATGGTTTTTAATTAATTCTAATTACAAATTGTTAGCATAAACCAACACGTGCAGCAGCTTTTATAAAACATTAACAAGCCATTTTTCAGATGTCAATGTTATTTACATACAATCATTTAATTAAAGTAACAATTACCTTTTTACAATTAACAAATTTTAATAATTTTAACACCAAACGTCAACATCACTTCAATGAAACATTTTAAAGAAAAGTGTAAATAATTGCGATTCTTCATTTATTAACCTCGTTTGAATGTATGGCACAACCAATGTTGCCAGCTTACTGGAATTAATTTTTTATCTGTTAACTTTATAGCACTTTTTATAAGAAATCAAAGCCTAAATTTTCTTAGCAAGCTTTCTTATCTATTTCTTAAATTAATTTTACATTACTATTTCTTTTTTTTACAAAAGCTCTTGGCAACTCTAATTACAAGCAACTTTCATTAACGTTATCATTTTTGTCATCAAAGAGGGGAGAGCAAAAAAGTGAAAAGGTTACATACATACATATGTATTTATAAGTAAATAAAAGTCTTTACTTACTTACTTTTATAAATCTGCCTGGCATAAAAGAAAACCTTATAACAAAACGGAAAGAACATATTGACATTAATTTATTTGTTAAACACAATGTATGTACTTGCCTAAACATATTGTGCTTTTCACTTTTGTTACTGTCTATACTGATGCTGATTTTATCAAATCCTTACAAATTATATGACATGTACAAAAAATGCGTAATTGTTTGTTTTTGTCATTTGTATTAGACTAATTTGTAAATCATTTATGAAAAATTGCAGGCAAATAAAAAAATTATATTTTTTATAGTTTTGCAATTAAGACTGAAATTTTTGCAAAATTATATATGTATGTATTAGTAATATAAGTTGTTAGTTTAATGGTAAATTATAGTGAAATCCCAAAGACTTTTATCTATAATTCCACATGTCCAATGATATCAATTTTGTTAAGATGGTTTTTATTTTATTGACTTGTGTTTTGGGAACTCATGCAGGAAAGGACATTTTTAGATTTATTCAAAAATACTTTGAGACCAAAAATTTCAAGCACTGGTAGTGAACTGAGGGCCTTTAAAAAATATATCTTTTATTTTTATCGTACATTAACACTCTTCGTTTGATGAAAACATGACTTTTAGCTTCTACGTTTAGTTTCCTCAGTTCTATAATTTACCGAATTTTAGAATATATCAGACTTGTAGTAAATGTATTTAGATTTTGTTTCACAAATTTTTTTATTAACTTTCATAAATTTATTATTCTTACTTTATTATTTTCGTCTTTTTGTTGTTATTGCTATATCGCGTTATTAGAATACAGATTAATTTTAGAGCATTATAATACATAGAAATAAAATAAATTTGAATTTTTATTTTGTGTGATGTAAAGAAAAATAATAAATGAATAATTTGTTTTATGCAAATTTTTCTTTTATTATTGTCGAATGAAAATAACCAAAATTTATATTAGAAAAAGAAAATAGTGTTTCCATTTTTGAGAAAATTAAAATCTAATTTGTAGTCAAAATAAAATTGCAAAAAATATTTACAAATTTAAAACTTTTGCTTATTGCGAATACTTTTAGTTTAAGGCAATAAATAAATAAATAAATAAATAAATAAATAAATAAATAAATAAATAAATAAATAAATAAATAAATAATGAAAAACTTTTAAAATAGTGCCGTTAGATTCTTATGACGTTTTTCTGTTTCCCCTGTAAAATTTACTAAACTGGACTTGGCACGTTTGCATACTAAGCTAACGATATAAGCTTTTTATTATCAAACACATCAAAATTGATCTGATTTATTTGTTTAAGTAACAAATTAATATTTTGCTTAAATATTTAATGTGAGAGTAAAACTAATACGTATGAGTAATACTATATAATATTAAATAAATATTCCTCATACATCTATCAAATAATAATTACATAGTACATAAGTACATAAATAATGTATAATAAATAATAAATAAAATACAATATAGCAGGACATAAACACATTGTATGTTAAAAAATTATTTCGCTTGAATTACGCAAAAATAATACCAACTATTTATATTTCTATTATTAAAGAGCATACGATTTCAAAAGAAGGAATTCCAAACTTATATTAAAAATTTGATATTAATATCTAATGATGCGGAGAACTTATGCTTCAAAATAGTATTATTTTTGTCAATACATCAGGATTAAATATGAAATGAAAGCTTAAAGAAAATTTGTCAGAGAAAAGTTGTTTGCAATTTTTGTTTCGAAAATGAGACCTATTTTAAATTTAATTTATATTTCGGTTTTTTATGAATTTTAAATATTTAATCTTATGGTATCTAAATTTCTTACCATTAGTAAAGTATTTCAATAATTATTAAAAGACATTAAGAGTATTGAAAATATTAATTTAAAGTAAACTAAATTTACTTATATGATGATGTTTCGTTATGTGTACTACAACATAGGTCAATTGTTACTTTAGAGATTAAGAATTGTGTTTTTCTTATACGTATATGTAACATACGTTTGTAAGCAATAGTCCTGTCCCTAAAATAAAATAATTTTAAATTTTGTTGACTTTTATTTATGACTACTAAAACTAACTTTTTAGTAGTTTTAGAATAAACTAAGAAAATTATTGACTATAATAATCGATCTTTATAGATTATTGCAGTCAATAATATTCTTAATTAGGTAAAGCTTTTTTTCGATTTTTGGCAAGCGTGCTTTTAATGAATTACCTCTAATTTTACACGACATTATTGCTTGCTAAATAGTGGATCTCCTTCAAGAATCTAAGTTTGAAGGGCATGCTTCTTAAGAAACTTTTAGCAAATACATACGAAAAATAAACAACCAAGGTAAACTTAAACAAGGTAAATTTAAACAAGTTAGAGTGCTATATTCGGCTGAGCCGAATCTTAAATACCCTCCACCAGCTACTTTTATATTAATACTTTTCTAATTGATCAAATATTTGTAGAAATAAGTTTTCTCATGTCTTAAATAGAAAAATACCAAGATTTAAACAAATTAAATCTATTACGATTCCAAGATTTATTGAACATTACAAACGCCATTTTCTTTTTATAGCGCTTAGCAATATTTAGTAATTTGTATGTATGCATGTGTGTGTGAAAGATTTAAGGATTTTCAAAATACATATATATAATTTTGTTCTACACAAATTGATAATGCAACCTACTATGTGAGATATGACCAAATATAGACCGATCGTAAAAAATTCTGTAAGCTAAATTTCTGTACATAAAAGCTATATTTCAGTCAAATTTTGTATCTATATCGTAATTTAGTAATAAGTAATGTGTGTTTAAGTGATTTTCTGAAGGGAACCTTGTATGTTATGCACCCATGTTATGAACCGATCGTGAAAAAAATCTTGAAATAGAATTTTTGTATACAAAACTAATATTTGTGCCAAATTTTGTATCAATAGCTTTATTTGGTAATGATTAATGTGCGTTTAAGAGATTTTCGTAAAAGGACCTTGTATGGGAGCAATGACCAATTATGTATATAAAGGCAAAATTTTAAAATTCTGTATCTACATCATTATTTGGTAATAAATACTGTGCATTTAAGTGATTTTCTGGAGAGGACCTAGTATGAGAGCTATGACCAAATATGGAGCGATCGTAAAACAATTTTATAGTGTAATTTATGTATATAAGAGCAATGATTTTGCTAAATGTATGGATATCAATATTTGGTAATGAGTTATGTGCCTTTAAGTGTTTTTCTGTAGCAGCTGTGACAATTTCACAGTAATATTTCCCTGTATATGAGCAATACTTCTGCCAAACTTTATATGCATATCTTAATTTAGTAATGAGTTATGTGCGTTTAAGTGATTTTCGGGAGGGGACTTTGTATGGGAGCTATGACCAGTTATGGTCCGATCGCAAAAAACTTTCGTAGTAATATTTCTGTATATGTGAGCTATACTTGTACCAAATTTTATATGGATATCCTAATTTAGTAATGAGTTATGTGCGTTTAAGTGATTTGGGAAGGGGACCTTGTATGGGAGCTATGACCAATTATGAACCGATCGGAAAAAAATTGCACAGTAATATTTTTGTGCATTTGAGTAATACTTATACCAAATTTGATATGGATATTTTAATTTTGTGACGAGTTATGTGCGTTTAAGTGATTTTCGGGAGGGGACCTTGTATGGGAGCTATGCCCAATTATGGACCGATCGGAAAAAACTTTCACAGTAATATTTTTATGCATACGGGCAATACTTATACCAAATTTTATATGGATATCTTAATTTTGTAATGAGTTATGTGCGTTTAAGTGATTTTCGGGAGGGGACCTTGTATGGGAGCTATGACCAATTTTGGACCGATCGGAAAAAAATTTCACAGTAATATTTTTATGCATATGAGTAATACTTGTACCAAATTTTATATGGATATCTTAATTTAGTAATGAGTTATGCGGGTTTAAGTGATTTTCGGGAGGGGACCTTGTACGGGAGCTATGACCAATTATGGACCGATCGGAAAAAAACTTTCACAGTAATATTTCTAGGCATATGAGTAATACTTGTACCAAATTTTATATGGATTTCTCAATTTAGTAATGAGTTATGCGCATTTAAGAGATTTTCGGGAGGGTAGCTTGTATGGGAGCTATGACCAATTATGGACCGATCGGAAAAAACTTTCACAGTAATATTTCTATGCATATGAGTAATACTTATACCAAATTTTATATGGATATCTTAATTTAGTAATGAGTTATGCGCGTTTAAGTGATTTTCGGGAGGGGACCTTGTATGGGAGCTATGGCCAATTTTGGACCGATCGGAAAAAAATTTCACAGTAATATTTCTATGCATATGAGTAATACTTGTACCAAATTTTATATGGATATCTTAATTTAGTAATGAGTTATGCGCGTTTAAGTGATTTTCGGCAGGGGACCTTGTATGGGAGCTATGACCAATTTTGGACCGATCGAAAAAATTTTTTCTCTGAATGAATTCTATTGACAAAACATTTTAATCTGTGAAATTTTGTGAAGATATCTTCATTGTGACGGTAGTTATTAGCAAAAAACCCATTTTCCGGGAATATGTACTTTTGTATGGGAGGTATATGAAATTGTGGACCGATTCTGGCAATTTTCAGCAGGGATCAAGATCCTGTGTAGAAACGAATGTATGGTGATTTTCATGGAATTATCTTGCATAGTTTTCAAGAAAATTACATCAGAATGTGTAAAAAATGCTTATTTTTTTCGAGGTTGTTTTAAATTTTGATTCATAACTTTTCACGATGTGAACCGATTTTGCTCATTTTCAATACCAAACTGTACCGGATAATAATGAATGTTTTGGGTGAATTTGGTTTAATTGTATTGCTTCGTCTTAACGTGAGCGTGTTTTACACAGACAGACAGACAGACGGACGGACGGACGGACGGACAGACGGACATAGCTAAATCGACTCAGAATTTCATAAGGACCCAGAATATATATACTTTGTTGGGTCTCAGGTGAATATTTCTTGGTGTTACACACGGAATGACAAAGTTATATATACCCTCTATCACCACTGATGGTGGTGGAGGGTATAAAAAAGAAAACTGGAAAATTCAAAAAACCAAGAAGATATTACGACATGTTGTATATTTACAGATTTATTTTTTTACCTTATAAAAATTGGTACAAATATTACTCATATGCACAGAAATTTTGTTGTGAAATTTTTTTCCGATCGGTCCATAATTGATCATAGCTCCCATACAAGGTCCCCTCCCGAAAATCACTTAAACGCGCATAACTCATTACTAAATTCAGATATCCATATAAAATTTGGTACAAGTATTGCCCATATGCACAGAAATATTACTGTGAAATTTTTTTCCGATCGGTCCATAATTGGTCATAGCACCCATACAAGGTCCCCTCTCGAAAATCACTTAAACGCGCATAACTCATTACTAAATTAAGATATCAATATAAAATTTGGCACAAGTATTACTCATATGCGCAGAAATATTACTGTGAAAATTTTTTTCGATCGGTCCATAATTGGTCATAGCTCCCATACAAGGTCCCCTCCTGAAAATCACTTAAACGCGCATAACTCATTACGTAATTAAGATACCCATATGGTACAAATATTACTCATATGCACATAAATATTACAGATAATTTTTTTTCCGATCGGTCCATAACTGGTCATAGCTCCCATACAAGGTCCCCTCCCGAAAATCACTTAAACGCACATAACTCATTACTAAATTAAGATATCCACAAAAAGTTGGCAAAAATATTGCTCGTATACAGAGAAATATTACTGTGAAATTGTTTTCCTATCGATCCATAATTGATCATAGCTCCCATACAAGGTCCGTTTCAGAAAAACACTTAAAGGCACATAACTCATTACCAAATAATGATATAAATAAATACTATTTTTGTTCATAAATACTATTTTACAATGCAAAACCACAATATTTCAAAAATTTTTCACGATCGGTCTATATTTGGTCATATCTCTCATACTAGGTCCTGCCCCTAAAAGCGCTTTAACCATATTTAACTATTTGCATTATCAATTTGTGTAGAACAAAATTATATATATGTATGTATTTTTAAAATCCTTAAATCTTTCACACACATGCATACATGCAAATACGAGATATCGCTAAAGCATATCTTAGGGCACTATAAAAATTTAAATGAAAGTGGCGTTTCTAATGTTCAATAAATATTGGAATTGTAGTAGATTTAAGCTGTTTAAATCTTGGGATTTTTCTATTTAAGACATGAGAACACTTATTTCTACAAATATTTTATTAATTAGAAATGTATTAATACAAAAGTTGCTGGTGGTGGGTATTTAAGATTCGGCTCAGCCGAATATAGCACTCTAACTTGTTTTCCATCAGACTTGCTTTTTATACCCTACACCACCATAGTGGGGAGGGTATTATACATTTGTACTGATGTTGGTAACTCACAAAAATATTGATCATACACCGGCCAATACCGATCGACTCAGAATCACTTTCTGAGTCGATTTCGTAAATATCGGAATTTATTTGACCCTAGCCCCTATACAAAGTCCCCTTCAGAAAATGACTTGAAGGTCATTATATCAAATCCAGCATACATAACTCTAATGTAAACGTAAAGCCATGTACTAAAATTTATAAGGATAGGCCCATATTTACCCTTGCCCCATATAACCCCTCTTTTAAGAAATCACTTTCTTCAACAAATTTTTAAAATGTTTCGGAATTAAAGTAAACAACTTAAATGCTTTATTATTAAAAATATTGATAAAAATACAAGTTTTTGTAAATTTTTAACAAAACATTAAAATTGGGCAAGGGATCTAAAATTATTATTTCCATATATTTGATAGGTAAAACATAAGCACTATAAACCTCATAGAATAAGTTTTTGTTAAAAATTTACATTATCTATCCTGTACATCAACATTTTAAAGCTCCAAGCTGGCAGCCAATAAATATTGTAAATTTCTCTTAAAACACTCACCGGATTTCATGAAATAATTAAATGAAATTTCATACGAACTCAAGTTAAGTTTTCAATTACATTATACCAAAATAGCTTTACAAATATTTAAATAATAGTGAAATTATTTTTCATAATATTTTCATATTTCTATACACCTCATTTTCTACATTGTTGTTGGAAAATGTTTTCACATTTACGTTGTAATAAATAACAACAAATTTAATAAATATTCACGCCAAACTCATTTTACGCATTATCAGTGTGCAATCTTTAAAACAATATTGACTTTATATAAAAAATTTGTAAAAAAAAACTATATGATAATTTTATATTTTAACATTGCACTGTGGGACAGGCAATTTTGTAGATGAAACTGTTCGAAGGGGGAGGGGGGGAGTAGAATCTCGTACCACCACTTGGAGTGATGGAGTTAAGAATGCGGAGAATAGAGTTAAATTATATAACAATTTCTCTCTCAGACCTTAATCGACAATAGATCGAAACATTTTGAGAGGTCACGATTTAATGTTTTTCTTGCAAAGGAGCACACCAAAGCGACGAACACTCATACAAATGAACCCAAACATGCAATACTGCTTAGGTGTTCTCAATATAATTTTGAAAAGGATGAATAATTATGCTCCTATTTCACATGTAGCACACACTATTATTAATATGTATAATTAATTTTAATTTCCACCTATGAACGATTTTTCGCTCTTTATGCGCACTTGTATGAACGGAATGCAGTTTGAGCAAAAATTTAATAAAGCTTTTAAATTATTTTATAACGACTACAAAATGTAATCATTGACATGTATTTCAACATTTTATCGCTGTAAACGATAAAATTTGTTGAGACCATAATTAATGGACGTCAAATGTGTAAAATTTATTTAAGTTTAAAGTTTTTTTTATCATGTTTTATAAACAAGTAAGAAACTATAGTTGGGCGTGGCCCACCATATGATACCATACACGAAATTAAATGTGATTCATTTTCAATAAGAAAGCATTTAAGTTGACTTTTACTTTGGTTCTAAATAATGTCTGTTCTTGTACGGTGTTCTGCTGCCTAGGTGATCAATCATTTTCAATAGCCTTCGTCATTGGACCTCAGAAAAGAGTATGTGACATTTTAACAAATTATGTTGAAAATTGCAAGCTGTAGCGTGCACATAAGTTTACACGGACACACAGACGGACATAGCTTAATCTAATCAGAAAGTGATTCTGAACCGACTGGTACACTTAAAGATAAATATTTTTGAGTGTAACAAACATCAGAACATTGTGCCAATTTCTGGATAGATACTAGAATATTAGAAGTAGTTAAGATATAACAAGTAAGAGTGTTATATTCGGCTGTGCCGAATCTTGTATACCCACCATCAAATCATTGCCAAAAAGGAATGCTTCCTTATAAATAAACTTTGATATTTAAGAATCGATGCTTTTGTTATTATCAAAACAATTTTCTCATTTATTACATCTATGTATAGGGAAATTTTTGTCGAATTTTGTCGCTGTCCTTGTATTTTTAAGGTAGCAAAAGCGTTAAAATTATTTTCTGAGGGGACGTTTGGTAATTATGGACCGATCCTCGTCAAATTTACTATAACGATTTTAGTTTAGGCTAGTAATGAGCGTTAAAGCCATTTTCCGAAGGGAACCGTATATGGAGGTAGGATAAATTATGGACCGATCGTTATAAAATTTTACAAAGCGATTTAGGTTTCTATATAATAAGTTTATGTCGAATTTCATCGCTATAGATGCTTCTTTTAGACAATTATGAACCTTAAAGCCATTTTCTGAAGGGGACCTTATATGGGGGGTAGGGTCAATTATGGACCGATCCTTATAAAATTTTACAATGATATTAAAGTTTCTATAAAATATGTTCGTGTCGAATTTCTATAGATGCTTATTTTAGACCATTCTGAGCGTCAAAGTATTTTTCTGAAGGGGACCTTATATGGGGAGTAGGGTCAATTATGAACCGATCCTTATAAAATTTTACAATGATATAAAGGTTCCTAAAAAATATGTTTATGTCGAATTTCATCGCTATAGATGCTTTTTTTAGTCAGTTATGAGCGTTAATGTCATTTTCTGAGCGGTACCTTATATGGGGGATAGGGTCAATTATGGACCGATTCTTATAAAATTTTACAATGATATTAAGGTTCCAAAAAATATGTTTAAGTCGACTTTGATCGCTATAGCTGCTTTTTTAGTCAGTTATGAGCGTTAATGTCGTTTTCTGAGGGGGACCTTATATGGGGGATAGGGTCAATTATGGACCGATTCTTATAAAATTTTACAATAATATTAAGGTTCCAAAAAAATATGTTTAAGTCGAATTTCATCGCTATAGCTGCTCTTTTTAGTCAGTTATGAGCGTTAATGTCATTTTCTGAGGGGGACCTTATATGGGGGATAGGGTCAATTATAGACCGATCCTTATAAAATTTTACAATGATATTAAGGTTCCTAAAAAATATGTGTATGTCGAATTTCATCGCTATGGCTGCTTTTTTTAGTCAGTTATGAGCGTTAAAGTCATTTTCTGAGGGGGTCCTTATATGGGGGATAGGGTCAATTATGGACCGATCCTTATAAAATTTTACAATGATATTAAGATTCCTATAAAATATGTGTATGTCGAATTTCATCGCTATAGCTGCTCTTTTTAGTCAGTTATGAGCGTTAATGTCATTTTCTGAGGGGGACCTTATATGGGGGATAGGGTCAATTATAGACCGATCCTTATAAAATTTTACAATGATATTAAGGTTCCTAAAAAATATGTGTATGTCGAATTTCATCGCTATGGCTGCTTTTTTTAGTCAGTTATGAGCGTTAAAGTCATTATCTGAGGGGGTCCTTATATGGGGGATAGGGTCAATTATGGACCGATCCTTATTAAATTTTACAATGATATTAAGATTCCTATAAAATATGTGTATGTCGAATTTCATTGCTATACCTGCTTTTTTTAGTCAGTTATGAGCATTAAAGTCATTTTCTGAGGGGGACCTTATATGGGGGATAGGGTCAATTATAGACCGATCCTTATAAAATTTTACAATGATATTAAGGTTCCTAAAAAATATGTATATGTCGAATTTCATTGCTATACCTGCTTTTTTTTAGTCAGTTATGAGCGTTAATGTCATTTTCTGAGGGGGGCCTTATATGGGGGCTAGGCGAAATCGTGGACCGATATTGCCCATTTTCAATACCAAACCAACTGCATCAATATAAAATATTTGTGCAAAAATTCAGCTCGCTAGCTGCTTCCGTTTAGACTCTATCGTGTTTTCAACAGACGGACAGACAGATGGACAGACGGACAGACGGACGGACATGGCTAGATCGTCTTAGAATTTAATGAGGATCCAGAATATATATACTTTTGGGTCTTAGATGAATATTTCGATGTGTTACAAACGGAATGACAAAAACAATATACCCCCCATCTTTTTTGATGGTGGGTATAAAAAAGGCCCAAATCGGAAGGTCCAGTTGTATTGGGAATAGGGCAAAAATAGGGCCGATTCTTATAAAACTTATTATTAGGATTTATGTTTGTATTTTAACATTTGTACTGAATTTCACCGTGATATTAGTAATAGTTGACATTCAAGTCACTTTCTTAAAGGGACTTTGTATGAGGGCTAGATTAAATGAGGCCCAATCATTACGAAAATCTACAGGGTTATTTAGAATAATATCAAACTTAATTCGGTAAATAGAATAGAATAATATCAAAAGATCCGGTAAAATGGGGCAAGTGCAAAAATTGGGCCGATCCTTAAAAGATTTATTGTCGGGATTTAAGGCTAGGATCAAGTAAGACCCGATCATTACGAAAATCGACAGTGTTATTTATAATTATATCAAACTTAACTGTGTCGATTTGTTACGTGTTTATGTGCTAAAAAGGTCCAGCTCGGTAGGTCCAGTTATATAGGGGCAAGGTCAAAAAGTTATTTATAAGTGAATTTTTAACATTCAACTTATGTTGTGAAGGGGACTATGGTCAATTTAGCCCCGATTATTACGAAAATTGACAATGTTGTTTATGATTATATCAAACTTAGTTGTGTCAATTTTTTAGAATATTTGACGTAGTTATAAGCTAAAATGCCCAAATCGGGAGGTCCGATTATGTGGGTGTTAGGGAAAAAATTGGGACGAACTTCGTAGTGATACTAGTGTTTATAAGTGAGTTGTGGGCATTCAAGTAATTTTTTAAAGGCGACTTTGTATAGGGGCTAAGGTCAAATGAGGCCCGATCATTACGAAAATCATCATTTTTAATTAGGCTTACATAAAACTAACTTCTGTTAGTGAGATAAAAAGCCCTATTCGCGGCGTGTTGTATGAGGTATAGGTGAAATAATTGACGGATATCAACCATTTGCAATAGCATTTGTCCTTAAACCAAAAGTAGCGTACTTGCCAAATTTCATAAAATTATCTTAAAAATTGCGACCTGTAGCGTACGCACAAAGTTTATATGGACACAGAGTCAGACAGACGGACATAGATTTTTGAGGTATTACAAACATTAGCTCAAGCGGATTATATCCTCCCCAATACAGTGGCATAGGGTATAAAAGAGAAAAATAACTACAATATGTACAACACCAAATTTGAGTATCAAACTGATTTAGGTACTTAGTAAAGTTAAAGTTCTCATTAGCTTTTATTATGGATTAAATATAAATATAATTATTTTGAAACTAATTTTTTACATTTAATGCTAATGACGTATAATTAATGACGATTAAATAAAAATTCGATAATTACTTGGAAAATACACTTCTAACATCTAAGTCCATATATAGGACCACCTTCCGTAATTAACTTTAATTTACAACTTACACTTTGATGGTGGGTAGATAAGATTCGACATAGCCTATTATAGCACTCTTATTTGTTTTTGTTAATTCAGTTTGTTTTATTACATAAGTATTTTTTAAAAACAAATTCAAATATTTATATAAATAAGTCCAACTTTGACAGTATGTGAAATCTTACTTATTTAACAAAGCTAAATAAATTTAAAATCATTTTTTGAAAGTCAATATGATAATGTTTTTAAATAAAAGTTTCTCTTTACTGTGATGCTTTTTTCGTTAATACATAATTTACTAACTTTAGTAAACAAATATAAAAAGATAAATAAATTTAAACTTGACAGATTACAGAAAGATGCTTACTTTTACATTTTGTCTATTTACTGCAAGAACGGCATAACTCAAAATTAAGGTTTTATTACAAAATGCTACAAAATATGAACTGCAATGTCTTTCTATTACATCAATGTCTACTATTTTCGGAGTAATGAAGATTTTTTGATATAAACTTTAAATTAAAATGTATATTTCTTCATATATTTAATAAATAATTGATATTTAAAACAAGCGTTTTTTTAATCCCGTAATTTAAGAAATAGTAAAATGTTATAACAACGAAACGAAATTTTTGTAGTTATACCAGTCTTGTGATAAATGAATCACATAAAGGCGATATAAACTACAGAATTTTCTACCTTTTTTACTGTTGAGAATATAGTTGTTTATATGACAAAAAAGTGAAAAATAACATGATTTCAAATATGATGGAAAACTGTTATGACAATAAAATTTACACACAAGCAAATATGTTATTTTACTTGGTCCTTTTTATAAATCATTCACAGTGTACTGTGGTTAGGAGTGAAAATAAAAAATGTAAAATTATCTGCACCGTACAAGGCAAGGATTAGCTTTAATACTTCTTCAAATCAGCAATGGAAAATGTTATATAATTGCTTCTATAAAAATATAAAAATTTTCCTACGATCCCACTGTGTTTTACACAAAACTTACATCCTACGTTTAGTGTATGGAAGTGTAAAATTGATACATTTTAAAAGGCTCTTTAAAAAATATACGAAAGTACTTCTTTGCCTTCATAGGATTGTTTGTATATTGTACAGAGCTGAAAAATAAACTTTTATATTTTATAACAGATGTTTTGTCATAACAAATATTTATGTCTTTCAATAGCATAACTTTACTATACAGATTTACAACATAGAGTGTTTTTTTATAAACAAATAACTGACCCCTTTTTCTACATGTAACATAGATCTAAGCAAAATGAATGTTAAAGGCTTATAATGGAGCTTTAGTAGTGACACTTTGTAGTTTATGTGTAGCATTAATGTCAGAAAAATGTCAAAAATATGAAGTGTTTCTATATTTAAAAGCATTTATTTAAGTTATATAAAACGAATTGCTAAACATATAAATAGATTAGTAAGTATAAGGACACAATTTTTAGATTATATTAGTTTTTGTAAAAATCTAGTTATTTTTTATTACAGAATATTGTAAACTTAAATAATAAACAAATGTATGTATTTAGTTAAAAAATAAAATATCCTTTTATCTTTTTATACCATTTTACACAAAAAATCATGTTGCATTTTGCTTTTTTTTAATTTATTATTATATTATACTAAAAGAAATTTAAAAAATAAAGATTAGCCATCAACCATCTCCCACTATACTGTAAAGGATACTGAAAATTGCTGAAATCTTAATGCTGAAATTTTTGTTAAGTAATTTTTATAAATTACAGAACAAAATATCACATAGTTTACTTATGATGATATTGATGTAAGCTTTAAGCACCGGTACCTTGAATTTTTAAAGTTTAGTGTGATGTCATTTGAATTTAAGTATTAAACTAAGAACAAATAAAATATTTCTCAATATTTAAAAAGCCTTCGAATAATTAAAACAATTTCGTATTATAGATTGTATTCAAACTATAAAAAGATTTCGAGAATTCATGTATTTAAATTAAAAATTGTATAACAAATACTTTTGATTAGCTCCCAATATTTTGCACAGTATTACATTATTTATGTATATAATTTCTTTTACTTTCACCACCTACCTCTCAATTCTCTACTGTCTGAAGGACTAATATTCCTTGACCAAACACTAAAATAGTATATATGTATATATGTTCTTATGGGAATAAAACTGTTCAGTGAGCAAATAAAGAGTAGTCAATGTGGTTCCTTTTTGATTAAATTTTTATTGGTTTTTCGCCTTTTGTAAAAGCTTCTTTTTTTGTATACATACAACAGTTTAACTCTGTTGAAGAAGAATGTTTCAATTAGATTAAGTAAACTAGAATTGGGATGACAAATTTTGCTTTAAGTAAAAATATTTTAAAATGTTAGTAAATTGTATGTAAAGCAACTATATCTAATATCTAAATTTCCACATACATATGAATCATTTACTACACACAGAAAAAAGATCGATCGGAAATCGGGTTTAATAACAAATAATTAGTTACTGTAGAAGAATATTAATTATAATTATGAAAAAACTGCAAATTCAACAATTTTTTTATAATAAGAACTGAAAAAACATAACTGTAATCGAAATAAAGATCATACAATTATTAATTTTGTTAACATAATCAATATGAGCCTTTTAAAAACTTATTTCATTATCTTGTCAAGCACAACCAAACTTAAATGTATAATTATTCGCTTTAATCGAAAATATCAGTACTTGCAATCAAAAAATTGGTTATTTAATGCAGAAATATATTTTTTGTTACTGATATTCTATATTTCTATTAACAGCTACGAAAATACAATTATCTCTAATATAATAAAAATTAATTCGGTATTTTAAACCGAAATGTTATAAATGTCGGTTATCTTGATTATAATAAAGCTTTATTCGGTATTTCCAATCATAGAATATTACCTATGTTTCCAATCGACTACACAATACATACGAAAAATTTTCTTGACATTTTAAAAAATACGTTGTTCTAAAATAAAAGAAACAAAAATTTACACATTTTTTATTTATTTAAATTTTATACGCATTTTCAAATAAAAATAAACATGGATTTCGCCGGCCTTTACTGATGATTGTAAGTTAAGAAAATCGTCTCCATTTACAAAATATTGTATAATAATAGTTCGTTTAATTTCAGATTATGTGAGAGAATTATAAAAAGTTGCAGCCATAGAAAAGGTATACATAGATCTGAAACTGAGTATGACAAAAACCTAAGTCCGCTGTCAAAAACCTAATTCGTGAGAATGTATTAGTTGAAAAATATGTAACACAACAAACACGAACTCTTTCGTTTAAAAAGTTTTTATATTTTTGTTTGATATTATATTTCGATATTTTATGAAATAATGTTTTGAATTAGCCATTTTTATTCAATATCAGTTGACCAATGTAAGAAAGATCTTCATTAAAAATTATTCTTAATTTTAAATAAACTCTTTGTGTTTGCTGGGTTGAGTCAATATTGACACTTGAAAATTATATTAAAAAAATAAAAACGATTGAAAAATTTGTTTTTTTTCTGAAAATGTTTTCAATAATTTTATAGGAAAAACATAACTTTTAGCAGTGTTTATTGCAGCAGCAGGGGCTATTTTGCTAAAGGAATTGTGCTAATGCTAAAATTAACGCTTGATATGCACGATTATTGTTAATTTCAAAGCAGCCCAAATGCAGTCAAAATACACCCTACACCACACTAATGGGAACGGCATTTTACTATGGCTGATTGTAAAATGATTATGAATGAATTTAATAATGTATTTAATAATATTATTATATTATAATATGTTATCTATTAATAAAAATATATAAAAATAATTTAAACATTTTTATTGGTTCCTAATAATAATAGTTTCGGTCTTTGTAACCGAATTGATTTTTTATACCCTCCACCACAATCAGTGGTGATAGAGGGTATATATAACTTTGCATTACGTGTGTAACACCAAGAAATATTCACCTGAGACCCAACAAAGTATATATATTCTGGGTCCTTATGAAATTCTGAGTCGATTTAGCTATGTCCGTCTGTCCGTCCGTCCGTCCGTCCGTCCGTCCGTCTGTCTGTCTGTCTGTGTAAAACACGCTCACGTTAAGACGAAGCAATACAATTAAACCAAATTCACCCAAAACATTCATTATTATCCGGTACAGTTTGGTATTGAAAATGAGCAAAATCGGTTCACATCGTGAAAAGTTATGAATCAAAATTTAAAACAACCTCGAAAAAAATAAGCATTTTTTACACATTCTGATGTAATTTTCTTGAAAACTATGCAAGATAATTCCATAAAAATCACCATACATTCGTTTCTACACAGGATCTTGATCCCTGCTGAAAATTGCTAGAATCGGTCCACAATTTCATATACCTCCCATACAAAAGTACATATTCCCGGAAAATGGGTTTTTTTCTAATAACTACCGTCACAATGAAGATATCTTCACAAAATTTCACAGATTAAAATGTTTTGTCAATAGAATTCATTCAGAGAAAAAATTTTCTGGATCGGTCCAAAATTGGTCATAGCTCCCATACAAGGTCCCCTCCCGAAAATCACTTAAACGGGCATAACTCATTACTAAATTAAGATATCCATATAAAATTTGGTACAAGTATTACTCATATGCATAGAAATATTACTGTGAAACTTTTTTCCGATCGGTCCAAAATTGGTCATAGCTCCCATACAAGGTCCCCTGCCGAAAATCACTTAAACGCGCATAACTCATTACTAAATTAAGATATCCATATAAAATTTGGTACAAGTATTACTCATATGCATAGAAATATTACTGTGAAAGTTTTTTCCGATCGGTCCATAATTGGTCATAGCTCCCATACAAGGTCCCCTCCCGAAAATCACTTAAACGCGCATAACTCATTACTAAATTAAGATATCCATATAAAATTTGGTACAAGTATTACTCAAATGCCTAGAAATATTACTGTGAAAGTTTTTTTCCGATCGGTCCATAATTGGTCATAGCTCCCATACAAGGTCCCCTCCCGAAAATCACTTAAACGCGCATAACTCATTACTAAATTAAGATATCCATATAAAATTTGGTACAAGTATTACTCATATGCATAAAAATATTACTGTGACATTTTTTTCCGATCGGTCCAAAATTGGTCATAGCTCCCATACAAGGTCCCCTCCCGAAAATCACTTAAACGCACATAACTCATTACAAAATTAAGATATCCATATAAAATTTGGTATAAGTATTGCCCGTATGCATAAAAATATTACTGTGAAAGTTTTTTCCGATCGGTCCATAATTGGGCATAGCTCCCATACAAGGTCCCCTCCCGAAAATCACTTAAACGCACATAACTCGTCACAAAATTAAAATATCCATATCAAATTTGGTATAAGTATTACTCAAATGCACAAAAATATTACTGTGAAATTTTTTTCCGATCGGTTCATAATTGGTCATAGCTCCCATACAAGGTCCCCTTCCCAAATCTCTTAAACGCACATAACTCATTACTAAATTAGGATATCCATATAAAATTTGGTACAAGTATAGCTCACATATACAGAAATATTACTACGAAAGTTTTTTGCGATCGGACCATAACTGGTCATAGCTCCCATACACTTAAACGCACATAACTCATTACTAAATTAAGATATGCATATAAAGTTTGGCAGAAGTATTGCTCATATACAGGGAAATATTACTGTGAAATTGTCACAGCTGCTACAGAAAAACACTTAAAGGCACATAACTCATTACCAAATAGTGATATAAATAAATATTATTTTTATACATAAATACGATTTTTGTACACATAAATGTTAAATTTTTTAACGATCGGTATATCCTTGGTCATAGTTCTATACAAGGTTCACTCCCGAAAATCACTTAAACGCACATAACTCATTACCAAATATTGATATCCATACATTTAGCAAAATCATTGCTCTTATATACATAAATTACACTATAAAATTGTTTTACGATCGCTCCATATTTGGTCATAGCTCTCATACTAGGTCCTCTCCAGAAAATCACTTAAATGCACAGTATTTATTACCAAATAATGATGTAGATACAGAATTTTAAAATTTTGCCTTTATATACATAATTGGTCATTGCTCCCATACAAGGTCCTTTTACGAAAATCTCTTAAACGCACATTAATCATTACCAAATAAAGCTATTGATACAAAATTTGGCACAAATATTAGTTTTGTATACAAAAATTCTATTTCAAGATTTTTTCACGATCGGTTCATAACATGGGTGCGGTCGGTCCCATACAAGGTTCCCTTCAGAAAATCACTTAAACACACATTACTTATTACTAAATTACGATATAGATACAAAATTTGACTGAAATATAGCTTTTATGTACAGAAATTTAGCTTACAGAATTTTTTACGATCGGTCTATATTTGGTCATATCTCACATAGTAGGTTGCATTATCAATTTGTGTAGAACAAAATTATATATATGTATTTTGAAAATCCTTAAATCTTTCACACACACATGCATACATACAAATTACTAAATATTGCTAAGCGCTATAAAAAGAAAATGGCGTTTGTAATGTTCAATAAATCTTGGAATCGTAATAGATTTAATTTGTTTAAATCTTGGTATTTTTCTATTTAAGACATGAGAAAACTTATTTCTACAAATATTTGATCAATTAGAAAAGTATTAATATAAAAGTAGCTGGTGGAGGGTATTTAAGATTCGGCTCAGCCGAATATAGCACTCTAACTTGTTTCATAGTTACATGTACAATATTTATACTAAAAATTTAGTTACTTTAATCGAAAATTCGGTTACAACTACTATTTATGTTCTAAATATATGGTGTTAGCAAAAGAAATATTCGGTATTTGCAATCGATATATGATATAATTAGTGTAACCGACCAAATTCGATTGGAAACAAATTCGGTTGAGACAATGAATCTGTTTTCTCTGTATACACATACTGGTATTGTAATTCAAAATTCGGGTAATTTTTAGCGACTATAAAGCTCTTTAAAGGAAATTGTATAAGCTTTCTGTTGAGCAAAAAAAAAAGGCCGACTTTAAAAAAAATTTAAATTTTTTCAAACAAAACATTTGAACATTTTTTGCAAGGACCAATAGGTGAAAAGTTACACTCATTTGAAACAAAACCTGCATGACCAAAATGTCCAATTTTGACTCCCTCTTACTCCGACAGTTCTTGACCGATAGAACTGAAAATTTGTGTCTGACCTACTATCCAAACGTACTAACCTTGGTGCAAATTTCAACCAAATTAATTTTTTAAGTTGGGTCACTTGTCACGAAATTGCATATATTTATATGTAATAAAGAGCCACAAAGCGTATGAGTATTATGAAACCAATATTATAAATTAAGTATACGCACACTATTATTTGGTTAAGCAGCCCCAATGTATGAATTTTATGAGAATTATGGGAATTATGAAAAAATTATGAAAGTATTTGATATTTTAACAATTAAGAAATTATATTCGAGCATGGTCGATCATATAATGATCTTCACTGTTTTGAGTATACCCTACACCAATTGCAAATATTAAATGTGATTCATTTTCAATAATAAAGCATTTATGTTGACTCTTACATAGGTTCCAAAAGAATGTGTGTTCATTTACGGTTGTATGATGAAATAAAAGACCGATTTCAATCATTTTCAATAGCCTTCGACATTGAATCCAGGGAAGAGTATGTGACAAATTTTAACAAATTATATTGAAAATTACGAGCTGTAGTGTGCACACAAAGTTTACACGGTCACAAAGACGATTTTGAACCGACTGGTATATATAAAGACAAATATTTTTCAGTGTTACAAACTTCCGCACATTGCTCCGAATTTTTGATAGATAGTAGTATGTTAGACGTAGTTAAGAGATCCGAAGGTCCGGTTGTATGGAGACTAGGGCAGAAATTCATCCTTATAAAACTTATTTTTGGGAATTATGTTTAGGTAAAATTATTATAAAACTTATTAGTTCCTAATTTTCGTTGTCGATTTCTGAAACGAACCTTTTTTCAGTGCAAATGTATGGAATTTTGTTTTCGGTACCGGCTACTGTATATGTAGAAGCGTAGCTTAATTAGTTCAAAATTAGTTAATTTTTGAGGTCCATTTCCAAACAAATTGCTGGTAGGGACCGTTCCAAAAAAAATATTTTTTTATTTTTCTCGTGTGCAGTACATTAATACGAATCGATTGAGTGCTATTCCTACATATATGTCTTCGGAACACTCTAATGTATACATGTTATTGAAATGCTTTGCCTCTTTTATTGCACAAGTCTTCCTATTTTACCACAAATAATACAAAATAAAAATTTTTAAATTAAATAGCTTCCAGTCAAAACACAGACATAAAATAAACACAACATAGTTACGGAGCAATCAACATACACTTGACTGAATTATGCATATGATATTGTAAAAACAAATACAAATATTACATCCATAGTAACCCTACTAGCAATATACACAGTTGGTAAACCGCCACGATTTTTCTAAGTATGATGTTAATAGCTAAACCAATAAACTATATAAAATGTTTAACTCCCACAAAATATTTATGCACCTAGCAAAAATTTTCATTGAAAAGTAATAAGTTTAAAAGTTAAAAAATCCAATTTTCACTACTTATTATTCATAAGCATTTTAACTCATTATTTCTACACGGTAATGACATTGGAGGCAAATACTTACCACGTTCGCGATCGATTAAAACAGCAAAACTCAAAATGAAGTACTTACGTATCTGATGAAATGTAAGTAACTATAAGAGTATTTGAAAGTGATGCAGACGAAATGTAGGAAGTGGTTATGTCATTACCGAGTTTTTGCTGGGCATATATTTTTGTAAATAAAGATGAGATGGAAAACGCAAAGCATAGCATGTCAATTATGGACCGACTTATTTGTTTCGAATTTCATCGCTCTACTCATATTTTCAATTCATTCAGTAATTTTCTGAAGGGGATCGTATTTTTAAACCAATAATGAGCGTTAAAGTCAGGGGGACCCCATATATATGTATAGACATGAAGGGTTTAGTGCAGTAACTTGATAAACTACAAAATAACAGTATTTAATACAAAACGATTACAAAATTTATGAAATTTATATATGTAGGCTTTATATTTTAGTGGTGGTAGTTAAAATAAATGATAAAGTAATTAGCACAAAAAAAATTTTCGTAATCGAGTGCCTTATTATGTTACTTCAATAAGCCACTCATATGTATAAAAAACTAAATACTACTATTTTTAATTCCCTTAGATTTTCAAGAATATGATAAAATTTGGTGCACAATATAAAATTATAGTACCACAATATTTGCATTGACCAATGAACAAAAAAAAAAAAAAACGAATAAAACATTATGGAGAAATTGACGAGTGTGTATCACTACATATGACAAACAAGTAAAAGTGTTACATTCGGCTGTGCCGAATCTCATATACCCACCATCAAACCGTATGCCGTAAAAGGAATGCTCCTCTATAAACATCAGGGTGATATTTGGAATATACCTTAAGTCAATTATTGACCGAGCTCTTTTGAACAAAATATTTATTTTTAAAAACAATTATGGACCGATCCATATAAATTTTGGTAGATAGATTTTAAATTTATGTGTGTCCAGTTTCATCGCTCTACTGTTATTATTAAGCCAGTAATGGGCATTAAAGTCATTTTCTGAAGAGGACCCTATATGGGAGGTAGGGTCAATTATGGACCGATCCACACAAAATTTGTTAGAGAGGTTTTGGATCGTAAGGGACTTGATTATGTCAATTTTCTTTAATATACTCGTATTTTTACGATTGTGATGAGTGTTAAAGAAATTTTTTGAAGAGACCTTATATGAGGGGTAGGATCAATTATGGTTAGATCCTCATGAAATTTAATAGGAAGATTTTTGCTCATATTTTCATTTAATTTCATCGCTATATTCGAACCTTTAAAACAGATATGCCCATTAAAACTGTTTTTTGGGGGTCCACTTGTATGCGGGCTATCCGAAAGCGTGGACTTATATGGCCCAGTTTCAATGTCAAACAAACCTTACCCATGGAAAATATTTGTGGAAATTTTCTGCCCTCTAGTGCTGTCCGTTCGGACTCTATCGTGTTTTCAACAGAAAAACAGACAGACAGATGGACGGACATGGCTAGATCGCCTTTTAATTTGATTTCATGGATCCAGAATATATATACTTTTGTGGGTCTATGACCAATATTTCGATGTGTTACAAATTGAATGACAAAATCAATATACCCCCATGTTTTTTGATGGTGGGTTGGAAAACATGTGGGAATATATATGTATAGTCGGGCATGTACGACCATATGCTAACCTAAAACAGAGCATTTAACTTGTTTTTCACCATACTTTCGAAATTCTTTAACAGATGTTTGACAAAAATGTGAAGGCGAATTATGCGCTTATTCTTATAAATTTTAGTAGAGGGATTTATGTTTACATTAAAGTTTTTTATGCAGAATTTCAACGTGATACATGAAAATTGCTACCTATAGAGTGCGTACAAGGTTTATATTGACACACAGCTGGACACAGCATAATCGACTCAGAAAGTGATTCTGTTGCAAACACCAGTACACCCTTCCCACTATAGTGGAGTAGGGTATAAAAAAATACAAAACGCGAAGATCTTATGTAAGCTTATAGAGGTCTTTGCACATATTGAATTCAAATATATGCTGAGCTATATTCAATTTGACCTAGAATAAATCTACACAACAAATTCCAAACATGCAAACACAAAATGATAAACATTTTTGTGCAAGGGATGTATTATTAGTAACTAAATGCACATTGCAGAGTACAATAAACAAATGAAATGCACATCAGAGCGTATGATTTACACAGCACATGAGGGATATGGAAATTCCAAAAAAATACAAAAATAATGAAATAAATAAAAATGAATTCCCTTTAAAGGAATAAAACCACTTTATAATGCATGTGTGGGTATACAAACGTGTGCACGCACATTTACAAAAATAATCTTAAATCATAGTCTTATAAAAAGTAAAATCTTGCAAAACTATAAAGTTCCAACTTAATGTTGAATAAAAAAGGAATTTGTACATCTTATTCCACATATGCAGCATGTAAATGTTTTTAATTAAAACACGAAGCCTCCAAATAAAATATAAAAAAATTCTTTTAATAACTTTTAAAGTAAGTCCTCAATGCCATGCATGACATGTTTCGCTTTAAAAGTCATACAAAAATTCGTATTTGGAAAACTTTTACTTTACAAAGAAAATACATTAAAATTTCTGTATGCATAAGAGAGTTATTACTGCTATAGTGCATATGTATATGCAGGTAGGAATTAACTTTAGATTGTTCCCGAAAGACATATTACGAAATGCGATATAATCTGTACAATGTTTCACACATTGTATGATTTAAATCATACTTTTTTAACCCATTATCAACTATGCATACTATCATGTTGCATATTTGTTTAATATTTTTTCAAAAGAAAATTTGTCAAAAAATATCAACCCCTGAAAACGGTTTTTAAGCTCACAATTATGTTCATTGTTCTTGTATCTCTACAAAAATCGAAAAGGAAACGTTGTTTTATATAAGTCCAAATGCTGCCGATTTATCTCATTTAACCCTAACCCCCATAATATTTCGGATTTATGACAATAAACAACATAAATGCTTTGTTATTTAAAATAATTGTCATTTTTTATGTACTACTCCCTGGTGTAGGGTATCACATGGTCGGCCTAGCCCGACTATAAATACCTACTTGTTTTTAAATAGATAAATCATTTTACTGGATAGAGTGACTAGTTTTCCATAAAACTCACTTTTTTGGAGTTCAAATTCGAATTAAGTTGCGTTACGTTCATACATATGTATATGTAACTGTGGGCATTAATGGGTTAAGAATTACAGATTGTGAAATATTATGAGTACATGCGTTTTCAAAAGATTATGGCAGATTATATAATAGTATATTATTCCGTTTTTATACCCTTCATCTAGTGAGCAAACTACTTTTTACTGAAACCCATCTAACTATCTAATTTTTAGATAACTTGCCAAAATTTTTGTCGAACTAATTTTGATTAGGTCCAGCAAAATGTATATTAATACGCCAGTTCGAAAACATTTTAATAGAATGATGTATCTATACACAGAATATGGGAGTTGTGACCAATTATGGACTGATCAGGAAACAATTTCGTATAATCATTTATATGCAGAAAAAGATCAGGTCTAATTTTACTCCAATAGCTTTATTAATCAATGAAATATGTGCGTTTAGGTGACTTTAGGAAGTGGACTTTATATAGGAGCTATGAGCAATTAAGGGCCTATCCGAAAAAATTTCGCAGAGTGATTCATATGTGCACAAATCATATTTTATCAAGATATCTTTATTTGATAATTAAATATGTGCGTTTAAGAGATTTTTTGAAGTGGACCTATTACCAAATATGGACCGATACAGAAAAAATTTGGTAGAATGTTTTATATGCCTATCCGCAAAAAATTTCGTAGAGTGATTTATGTAAAGACAAAACATATTTGTGTTGAATTTTCTCAAATTAACTTTATTTGACAATGAAATATGTGTGCTTAAGTGACTCTCAGAAGTGGACCTTATATAGAAGCTATGACCAATAATGGACCGATCTGAGAAAAAAGTGGTAGAAAGATTCATATGTAAACAAAACTTATTCAAGTCGAATTTTACCCCTATAGCTTTAGAATTCAATGAAATATATGCGTGTAACAGATTTGGACCTTATATGGGAACTATGACCAATTATGGGCCTATTCGGGAAACATTTCGCAGAGTGATTCATATTTGGACAAAACGTGCTTTTAAGTGATTTTCGTAAGTGGACCTTATATGGGAGTTATGACCAATAATGGACCGACAGGTAAAAAATTTATAAAATGATTTATATGTACACAAAACATATTCAAGTCGAATATTATCTCAATATCTTTAGAATTCAATGAAATATATGCGTTTAAGTGATTTTCGGAAGTGGACCTTATATGGGAGCTATGACCAATTATAGGCCTATCCGGAAAAAATTTCAAAGAGTCATTCATGTTTAGGTAAAACATATTTGTGTCGAATTTTATCAATATAGCTTTACTTGGCATTGAAATATGTGCTTTTAAGTGATTTTCGGAAGTGGGCCTTATATAGGATCTATGACCAATTATGGACCGATCCGTAAACAATTTTGTAGAATGATTTGTATGTATACAAAACAGATTTGTGTCGAATTTTACCCCGATAGCTTTATAATTCAATGAAATATATGCGTTTAAGTGATTTTCGGAAGTGGACCTTATATGGGAGCTATGACCAATTATGGGCCTATCCGGAAAAAATTTCGTAGAGTGATTTATATTTCGACTAAACATATTTGTGTCGAATTTCATCAAAATAGCTTTAGTTGGCAATGAAATATGAGCTTTTAAATGATTTTCGGAAGTGGGCTTTATATGGGAGCTATGACCAATAATGGACCAATCCGTAAAAAATTTTGTAGAATGATTTGTATGTACACAAAACATATCCAACTAGAATTTTATCACAATAGCTTTATTCATCAATGAAATATGTGCGTTTAGGTGATTTTCGGAATAGGACCTTATATGGGAGCTATGACCAATTGTGGACCGACTAAGATCTATGTTGAAAGTATGATTTTTGTTCATATTATATTTACATTTACAAAATTTCGTGTGGATACCGATATATTTGAGGGAGTTATTAACGAAAAACTAATTTCCGGGAATATATACCTTTGTATGGGGGCTATGAGAAATATTGGATCGATTGTAAAGATTTTGAATATAATTAATCACTACTCTGAAAAAATAACGTGTGACAAAATTCATCGAAATATCTTTGATAGTTTCTGAGAAAACTTCAAAAGAATTATGAAAAAAACGTAATTTTTTTCGAGGTAGTCTGAAATTTTTACTCATAACTCTTTACATTGTGAACCGATTTTGCTGATTTTCAATACCAAACTGCTTAGGATAATAGTAAATATTTTGGGTGAATTTGGTTTATTTCCTTTGCTTAGTTTTAACGTGAGCGTGTTTTACACAGACAGACAGACGGACAGACGGACGGACATAGCTAAATCGACTCAGAATTTGATAAGGACCCAGAATATATATACTTTGTTGGGTCTTAGATGAATATTTCTTGGTGTTACACACGGAACGACAAACTTATATATACCCTCTATCACCACTGATGGTGGTGGAGGGTATAATAAATGTATACACACAGTTATACAATTGAACAAAAACAAGTTTTATAAGAACTAAAGACTCTCTACTAAATTTTTTTAGGATCGGTCCGGAATTGCCCCTATCTCCCATATAAAGCTCCCCTTAGAAAATCACTTTAACGCTCATAACGGACTTAAGTTCTGAAATTAGGCAAAATAAGTTTTATAGAAACAAAAATATCTCTATAAAATTTTATAAGGATAGGTCCATAATTGACTCTACTCTCTTATAAGACCTCTTATATGGGTGACGGAATACAATATAAAAGGTTTTGTAGGAACAAAATTTGATGAGTATCGGTCATTTCTTATCCAACCACTCATACAAGGTCAAGAAATATTATTCACTATTTTAAATTTAAATCGGCATAGCCGAATATAGCACTCTTACTTGTTCTTTTCGGTTATTTACTGAACGGGACCTAATATGGGAGGTATTATGTAACTTCTACTGGGTTTATATAGCTGTTTATAATAAAGAGAGCAAAGTAAATTTTATTATAGGGAGTATTCAGAATTGCAATTAAAATCTTTTAAAATATGTTAATATGAATGTTTTTTAGAAGGCTTACAAAGTGATGCTCCAGCATTTATTTTCCTACTGGGATATGTCATTGTACTAAATAAAAGTTGTTTTATAATTAACTCATTGCAGATATATATTTTCTTTATAAATATATTTTTTTTTATATTTCAACATTAAATAATTTAATTATCATTTTCTATCTCCCTCCTCCCGACAAAATTTATTCAAATCAAAATTAGTAAAACAATAGACAATCACTTACTTATTCTGTCAGCATTAAATTGCAAACAATATTAAACTTTTATTAAAGTCATCCACTATATTCACAACCTCTGCAATATTTCCACAGACATTATTAAAATTCACAACGATTATTAAGGTTAAAATATTAATATGTATTCTGTATTATTCTAATAACTTTTGCATGCAGAAAAAAAACCATTGTCTCCTAAAAATGAAAAATATTCTACAACCAAGATATTGCATTGTGCTCCAATAAAAGTTTTTTTTTATTCATCTGCAGAAAAACGCAGAATAACATCAGTCGTTGTTGATTTTATAGTTGAGGAAGGACTGAAGAACAAGTAACGTAAATCATACATATTATTTTTTATAACCTAAACCACTATATCTAGTGGGACGAATACAATGCGTCTATGCAAAGATTTGTTGTGAATAGAGATATTAAAACGACAATCACCTTAATCGACTGAGAACCAATTTCTGAATATGTTTATGAAAAAAGTACAAACATTATATTTATACATATTTTTCACAATCGATCTATAATTGGACCTAACATTTAAAAATCAATTATAAATTACTCTTATAGGAAAATAACTCATATTATTAGATGTTTGGTATACATTTTTTCGAAACTGCCTTAAAGGAAATTATTACGAAAATTACTTTATATTGTTGTTGGGTATCACACAATCGGACTTGACTGATGAAACTTTTTTACTTGTTTATACTGTTGGAGCTGGTGTAAATCAACAGAGGAAAGAAATTTTCTTTAAATAAAAGAATGCATAAACAGAGTTTTTATATTAAAATAAAACAATACGACCGTACTACATAGTTGTTCAAATCACATTGTATTGTTATTGAGGAGTAAAATGTGCAATGAAAACGAGGGAAAAATAGACAATTTTGAAGAATCAAAAGAATTTCTAGTGCAAACATTGCATACAACTTCATGCGTTTTATAACATGATGATATACTTTATATACGAAAGATGTTTGATGACAAATTACATGATGCAGAAATTTTTTGAAAACAATAGTTTTAGAATTTTTGAATTCTAGTAAAATTCGTTTAATTAAGAATATGTACATACATACTTGTAATTATTACCTGAAAATTACTTCTAGTGCGTTTTTAATGCCGAAAACTAATATTTTCTTACGTCATCGTATTTAAATACTATCCACTGTGAATAGGCGATTATAATGGGGAGGGTATTATGTGTTTGTGCTGATGTTTGTAACACCCAAAAATATTGATCCTACAACCACCTTAAAGTATACCAATCGGCTCAGAATCACTTTCTGAGTCGATTAAGCTATGTCCGTCTGTCTGTGTGTCCATGTAAACTATGTGCGCATTCTGCATGTCGCAAATTTTTGAGATAATTTGATGAAATTGCGCTTATTTTGGTCCAAGGACAAATGCTTTTGAAAATGGTTGAAATCGGTCCATTATTTCACCTACCTATCTCAAAAAAAAAAAAATTGGCAAAACTTAGTCTTATATAAGTCTTAATAATTCCAGCGATTTTCGTAAAGATCGAGCATTATTTTACCTAGCCCTCATACAAAGTCTCCTTCAGAAAATGTCCACAATTAAGTTATAAACACTAGTATCACAATGAAATTTGACACAAATAAGTTTTATATAAACATAAATCTTGACAATAAATTTTATAATGATAGGCCCAAGTTTTGCCGATTTTGGCCTATTAGCTCTTAACTACGTCAAACATACTACTATTTTCACAAAAATTGGCACAACTAAGTTTGGTATAATACTAAACAATTCTGTCAATTTTAGTAGTGATCGGGCCTTATTTGACCCCCATACAAAGTCCGGTTCAGAAAATGATTTGAACGTCAACAATTCACCTATAAACACTAGTAAACATAAATCTCGACAATAAATAAATTTTATAAGGATCGGACAAATTTTTTCCATAGGCCGCATACAACCGGACCTAGCGATTTGGGTCTTTTAGATCATAACTACAACGAATATAGTACTAACTTTCCCAAAATCAGTATAACGAGGGACTATATTCAATAGTCGCTATCTGTCATTTTTATGAAAATGAGATTTTGATGGCAAAATATTCAGCAAACTATCGCGCATCAGTGATATAAATTTCAAAAAAAAAAAAATATTTTTTGGCAATTTTATAGCATTTTTTAAATTTCTCTATCTTAAAAAAAGAAAAATTCTGAATGCAAAACTCTCTATCTTATCCAAATTTTGGACATGCTGAACACAAATCCGTCAAAATATTTAAAATCGGTCTAATAGTTTTTGAGATATCGCTCATTATGATACTAATTATATCAATTTTATTGTCTTGTTTAACCATGTAACATTGATTTTGGACCAAAACATTATAATCTGTTGCTTTTTCAACAATTTGGTTTCTTTTCCTCCATTAAATTGTATAAAATATAATATTTATTGATTTTAATTCAAATAAAAATTTTATGTTTCCATGAAAAACTCTCTACACAGAAAAAATTATCAGTAGTTTATTTTCAATTAACATGTTTTTCTCTTTCTTTAGTTTTAATTTAAGTAATTTTTTATTTGTCATAATTATCTCGTTGTTTAAAACCTAAGTTTATAAATTTGATTAAATTTTTAATTGATTCAATTAGTTTTTTAATTGATTGAAAAAAATTTTCTGGCCAACTTTTCTACTTTAACTTTTTTTAAATATTTTATTTTGATTTCTTATGCTAACAATGATTATAATTCTTAAATAGTCAATACGATTTTAGGCATATAATATTCAAGTTTCCTGACATTTTATAAAACACTTTATATGTTCAAATTTGATAATAAAGTGATATTTTTTGTAAATGCTCAAAGCATTGTTAAAGGTCAAGCATTCCTTTAATATTGTGAGTAATAAGTTAATAATTTGATTGTTTTAATCATCAACTTAATTGGTTTTTAATACATTTTCTACCAAACAAACTAATTCATTTGATTAATAAATTAATAAAAATTAGATTTTATTTTTATTAAATATTTAATTTATACAATTAATGAATTAATCAATTTTAAATTTTGTCTCAATTATTGATATTAATTGTTCTGATTAATTCGTTATTTGGAAAAAAAAGTATTTTTTTTAATTTTTTTACAAATTTGATAATTGATATCATCATTTTGGTGATAGGTGCAAAACTTGCTTGATACAATTATTTTGATAATTGAAACATATTTTTAGTTTTTTCTGTGTATCTGTTGGTTGAATGAACATTTTCGTAGAAAAATAAGCTCTATCTGATATAAATTTGTGAATAATTTTGTAAATAATGCAAAAATTAAGATTCTTTTTATATAATGATTTAGAATATGGTCGTAAAAATATATTGTAAAAGAAAAAATTAAAAAATCTTCACGAACTAGCGAAATAAACAGTTTTTTTGCTCTCCTGAAAACTTGTATTATTTTAGATAGAGACTATTGAATATAGTCCCTCGATAATTAAACTTGATATAATTATAGGTAACACTGTAGATTTTCGTAATTATCAGGTCTCATGCAAAGTCTGAAAATGACTCGAATGCCCACAACTCAATTATAAACACTAGTATCACGAAATTTGACACAAATAAGTTTTATAATAAGCTTAAGGATCGGCTCAATTTCTGCCCATACAAGAGGACCTTCCGATTTGGGCTTTTTATCTTAACTACTTCTAATATACATACTACTATCTATCTATCTATCCAGAAATCAGTATAATTAAGTTTTATGTAATTATAAATAACTCTGTCGATTTTCGTAAAGATTGGGCCTTATGTAACACTAGCGCCTATATAAAGTCCCCTTCAGAAAATGACTTGATTGTCCACATGTCCATAGTATCATGATGAAATTTGGCACAAATAAGTGTTATATAAACATAATTCCCAACAATAAATTTTCTAAGTTTCGCCTCTATTACTGCCCTAGCTCCCGTACAATCGGACCTTCCGATTTGGGCCTATTATCTCTAAACTATGTCTAATATACTACTATCTATCCATAAATCGGCTGATATTTGTAGCACTCAAAAATATTTGACCCTAAGTATACCAGTCGGTTCAGAATCACTTTCTGATTCGATTGAGCTATGTCCGTCCTTGTGACCGTGTAAACTTTGTGTGCACGCCACAGCTCTCAATTTTCAAAATAATTTGTTAAAATATGTCACATACTCTGGATCCAATGACGAAGGCTGCTGAAAATTATTGAAATCGGTCTTTTATTATTAGATATTATTTGGAACCTATCTAAGATTAAACATTAATGCTTTATTTTTGAAAATACATAACATTTAATATTCGGAATTGGTGTATGGTATCATATGGTCGGCGATGTCCGACTATAGTTTCTTATTTGTTTTAAATTAAAATGTATATATTAGTTATAGATTATTTTCAGTGTATACAATAAATTTGTAAAAGAGACACTCTATTCCATACCTATGTTATTATCAATCACTTCTTTTTTAGCATTTTCTTTACATCAACATCTTTTATACAGTTCACTTAGTTTTTCGGTCAACGGTTATCAATTAATGGCGCACTAAAAAGAACAATAGTTTTTTTCTTCGAAATTTATTATACCCTCCACCACCATCAGTGGTGATAGAGGGTATATATAAGTTTGTCATTCCGTGTGTAACACCTAGAAATATTCACCTGAGACCTAACAAAGTATATATATTCTTGATCCTTATGAAATTCTGAGTCGATTTAGCTATGTCCGTCTGTCCGTCTGTCTGTCTGTCTGTCTGTCTGTCTGGTTAAAACACGCTCACGTTAAAACTAAGCAAAAGAAATTAGCCAAATTCACTAAGAATATTCATTATTGTCCTAAGCAGTTTGGTATTGAAAATCAGCAAAATCGGTTCACAACGTAAAAAGTTATAAGTAAAAATTTCAGACTACCTCGAAAAAAATTACGGTTTTTACATAATTCTTTTGAAGTTTTCTCGGAAACTACCAAAGATATTTCGATGAATTTTGTCACACACTATTTTTTCAGGGCAGTAATCAATTATGTTCAAAATCTTTACAATCGGTCCAATATTTCCCATAGCCCCCATACAATGGTATATATTCCCGGAAATTAGTTTATCGTTAATAACTCCCTCAAATATATCGGTATCAACACAAAATTTTGTACATGCAAATATAATATGAACAGAAATCATACTATCAACGCACATCTCAGTCGGTCCACAATTGGTCATAGCTCTCATATAAGGTCCACTTCCGAAAATCACCTAAACGCACATATTTCTTTGACGAGTAAAGCTATTGTGATAAAAGTCGAGTTAAATATGTTTTGTATACACACAAATCATTCTACCAAATTTTTTACGGATCGGTCCATTATTGGCCATAGCTCCCATATAAGGCCCACTTCCGAAAATCATTTAAAAGCTCATATATCATTGTCAAACAAAGCTATCTTGATAAAATTCGACACAAATATGTTTAGTCTAAATATGAATCACTCTACGAAATTTTTTCCGGATAGGCCAATAATTGGTCATAGCTCCCATATAAGGTCCACTTCCGAAAATCACTTAAACGCATATATATCAATGAATTATAAAGCTATTGGGATAAAATTCGACACAAATATGTTTTGTATACATACAAATCATTTTACAATTTTTTTTACGGATCGGTCCATTATTGGTCATAGCTTCCATATAAGGCCCACTTCCGAAAATCACTTAAAAACACATATTTCATTGTCAAATAAAGCTATCGTGATAAAATTCGACATAAAATTACTCTACTAAATTTTTTCCGAATAGGCCCATAATTGGTCATAGCTCCCATATAAGGTCCACTTCCGAAAATCACTTAAACGCATATATTTTATTGAATTCTAAAGTTATCGGGATGAAATTCGACAAAAATATGTTTTGTGTACATTAAAATCATTCCACCAAATTTTTTACGGATCGGTTCATTATTGGTCATAGCTCCCATTATAAGGCCCACTTTCGAAAATCACATAAAAGCACATATTTCGTTGTCAAATAAAGCTATCTTGATAAAATTCGACACAAATATGTTTTGTCTTTATATGAGTCACTCTACGAAATTTTTTCCGGATAGGCTCATAATAGGTCATAGCCCCCATATAGGTCATAGCCCCCATAATATATTCGTTTCAATTAAACGAATATATTTCATTAAATTCTAAAGCTATAAGGATAAAATTCGACTTGAATATGTAATGTGTACATATAAATCATTCTACCACTTCTTCCCCGGATCGGTCCATTATTGGTGATAGCTCCCATATAAGCCCCACTTACGAAAATTACTTAATCGCACATATTTCATTGTTAAATAAAGTTATCTTCATAAAATTCGACACAAATATGTATTGTCTTTATATGAATCACTCTACGAAATTTTTTTTGCGGATAGGCTCCCATAGAGGGTCCACATACGAAAATCACTTAAACGCATATATTTCTTTGAATAATAAGGCTATCGGGATGAAGTACGACTTGAATATGTTTTGTGAGCATATAAATAATTCTACCAAATTTTTTCCGGATTGATCCATATATTATAGTAGCTCCTATATAAGGTCCACTTCAAAAAAATCACTTAAACGCACATATTTCATTATCAAATAAAGGTATCTTGATAAAATTCGACACAAATATGTTTTGTGTAAGGTCATAGCTCCTATTCATATAAAGTCCACTTCCGAAAATCACCTAAACGCAAATATTTCATTAATTAATAAATCTATTGTAGTAAACATTATACTTAATCATTATACAAAATTTTTTCTTTATCGGTTGATAATTGGTCACAACTCCCATATAAGGTCCATTTCCGAAAATTACTCAAATGCACTTGATAATCAAAGTTATCGGGATAAAATTCGACATAAATGTTTATTTTGTATACATAAATCATTCTACGGATTTTTTTCTTCCGGATCGGTCCATAGGTTGTCTTAGCTCCCATATAAGGTATACTTCTGAAAATCACTTAATTCGTAATTAAATGCTTATATCCGGATAAAATTCAAAATGAGTATGTTCTGTGTACTGATATATCATTATATTAAAATGTTTTCAAACTGGCCTATTAATATACATACATATTTCTCGACATAATTAAAATTAGTTTGACATATGCATAAATGTTAGTACCCTCAATAAGGAAACAAAAATTTCGCCAAGTTATCTAAAAATTAGATAGTTAAATGGGTCTCAATGAAAAGTTGCTTTCTGGTGGAGGGTATTTAAGATTCGGCAGAGCCGAATATAGCACTCTAACTTGTTTTTATTGTCGTCTTGTTTTTCAAATAAACCAATTAAAAATGCAAATGAAAACCATAGAGGAATGAACAATCAAATGTAACAGATTTTTAATGAAAATTTTAGTACGGATAAAAAAAAAAACTTAATTGGGCTGGAATTTCAACATTAATTTATAGGATATTTTATTGGATAAAAAAGAAAACAAATAAAATTATGTGCTTGTTTTTTTTCATAAACATTTTCTAGAGGGTTAATTATGAACCGAGCGGTTGTAGAGCGATTTTGGTTCATACTAAACTTATTTATGTCGAATTTTATCTCTGTATTCGTATTTCTAATCCACTTGTCGATTTTGACATTCCGTTTGTGAAACATCGAAATATTGGTTTGATACAAACAGAGTATATGTGTCCTTATTAAAATCTAAGACGAACTAGCCATGCCCGATAATCTGTCTATTTGTTGAAAGCACAATAGAGTCCAAAAAAACAAAATCCAAAGTGCCAAATTTTATACAAATATTCCCTAAAGGCAAGTTTTTTTTTGCCCCATTTGCCCTGCGAAATATGGTTTAAACCGTCATAAAAACTTTGTTAGGCAGAAATTCGTCGCAATAAATTATTCAACAAAGTATGTCGGACATTCGACTATAACTGATCGTTCCCCCATAGAAGGTCTTCTATAGCAGGGAAATTGGATATGAACGATGTTTCTACCCTATTTAATAAGGATTGTTCCATAATTGGCCCTATTCGAAATATAAAGTCCACTTTAAAAATCATATCAAACTTAAAAGTATTGCTGTAAAATTTGATGTGAAACACTTTCATAGGATCAAACAAGAAACTATAGTCGGGCGTGGCCGAACATATGATACCCTACACCAAATGCGAATATTTATTATGATTAATTTTCAATAATAAAGCATTTGTGTTGAATCTTACAAATAATGCCCGTTTATGTAAGGTTGTATGCTGACTAGGAGAAATAAAAGACGGATTTCAATAATTTTCAACCGCCTTCGTCATTGGATCCAGAAAAGAGTATATGACAAATGTTAACAATTGTATTGAAAATTGCGAACTGAAGCATGTACACGGTAACAAAGACGGACATAGCAGAATCGAAAGCGATTCTGAACCGACCGGTATACTTAAGGACAAATATTTTTGAGTACTAACAAGTTAGAGTGCTATATTCGGCTGAGCCGAATCTTAAATACCCTCCACCAGCTACTTTTATATTAATACTTTTCTAATTGATCAAATATATGTAGAAAAAAGTTTTCTCATGTCTTAAATAGAAAAATCCCAAGATTTACATCTTAAATCTATTACAATTCCAAGATTTATTGAACAATACAAAAGTCATTTTCTTTATATTTTAATAGCGCTTAGAGATATTTAGTATTTGCATGTAAGCATGTGTGTGAAAGATTTAAGGATTTTCAAAATACATATATGTAATTTTGTTCTACACAAATTGATAATGCAACTAGTTAAATACGGTTAAATTGCTTTTAGGGGCTGGACCTAGTATGGGAGATATGACCAAATATAGACCGATCGTAAAAAATTCTTTAAGTAAAATTTCTGTACGTAAAAGCTATATTTCAGTCTAATTTTGAATCTATATCGTAATTTTGTAATAAGTAATGTGCGTTTAAGGGATTTTCATAAAAGGACCTTGTATGGGAGCTATAACCAATTGTGTATATAAAGTTATGTGCGTTTAAGTGATTTTCGTGAGAGGACCTTGTATGGGAGTTATGACCAGTTATGGACAGATCGTAAAACCATTTTGTAGTAATATTTCTGTGCATATACACAATACTTGTACCAAACGGATATCTTAATTTAGTAATGAGTTATGTGCGTTTAAGTGATTTTCAGGAGGGGACCTTGTATCGGAGCTATGACCAGTTACGGACCGATCGGAAAAAAATTTCTCAGTAATATTTCTACACAGAAAAAATTATCAGTAGTTTATTTTCAATTAACATGTTTTTCTCTTTCTTTAGTTTTAATTTAAGCAATTTTTTATTTGTCTTAATTATCTCGTTGTTTAAAACCTAAGTTTACAAATTTGATTAAATTTTTAATTGATTCAATTAGTTTTTTAATTGATTGAAAAAAATTTTCTGGCCAACTTTTCTATTTTAGTTTTTTTCTTAAATATTTTATTTTGATTTCTTATGCTAACAATGTTTATAATTCTTAAATAGTCAATACGATTTTAGGCATATAATATTCAAGTTTCCTGACAATTTATAAAATACTTTATATGTTCAAATTTGATAATAAAGTGATATTTTTTGTAAATGCTCAACGCATTGTTAAAGGTCAAGCATTCCTTTAACATTGTGAGTAATCAGTTAATAATTTGATTGTTTTAATCATCAACTTAATTAGTTTTTAATACATTTTCTACCAAACAAACTAATTCATTTGATTAATAAATTAATAAAAATTAGATTCTATTTTTATTAAATATTTAATTTATACAATTAATGAATTAATCAATTTTAAATTTTGTCTCAATTATTGATATTAATTGTTCTGATTAATTCGTTATTCGAAAAAAAAAGTATTTTTTTAATTTTTTTACAAATTTGATAATTGATATCATCATTTTGGTGATAGGTGCAAAACTTGCTTGATACAATTATTTTGATAATTGAAACATATTTTTAGTTTTTTTCTGTGTAGGTATACAAGCAATACTTGTGCCAAATTGTATATAGATATTTTAATTAAGTAATGAGTTATGCGCGTTTAAGTGATTTTCGGGAGGGGACCTTGTATGGGAGCTATGACCAATTATGGACCGATCGAAAAAAATTTCACATCAATATTTCTGTGCATATGAGTAATACTTATGCCAAATTTTATATGGATATCTTAATTTAGTAATGAGTTATGCGCGTTTAAGTGATTTTCGGGAGGGGACCTTGTATGGGAGCTATGACCAATTATGGACCGATCGGAAAAAACTTTCACAGTAATATTCCTATGCATATGAACAATACTTATACCAAATTTTATATGGATATCTTAATTTGGTAATGAGTTATGCGCGTTTAAGTGATTTTCATATAAAGTCTGATTTATATGAGGGCAAATAACTTGCTTAAAATATCATATAGTGAGATGAAGATATTTATCATTCAAACATCCTCTTTAAAGCTTTATGTTGATCGATACATAAATTACCTTATTCCCTTATGTAACTAACACCTCTTTCAGAAAATATTTTGGAATATGACCCATTGTGGGCAGAATTCCGATAATGTGCATACGCTACCGATATGTGATTATTAAATTCAGCATAGATCGAATAAAGGAGTAAATCGTGGTAGCGACATAGCCCAATATATCGGAGATCTGAAATTCGGCAGAAAAACTGCTGTCTAAAACATAAGTAAAAATTGTTTGAAAATAAAAGCAAAACACGCATGTGTCATATTTTGAGACTTTTTAGTTTCATCGGCTTGTACCGTCATTTAACAATATTTTAAGCTTTTTTTGTGGTGAATTATTTTATTCTATTCAAAAACCATATTGAGAATGGATATGAAAGTTGAGTGGTGGATTTGAACTTAGAGTTAAACAGATTCTGATTGAGAGAACTTGTTAGTTAAAACAATTTCAAATTTTAACTATATTTGATGTTTTGTCAAAAAAAATAGCTGAATTTTATTCCACTAGTATTTCGTGGTCTGAAATGTACTTTATGAAAACAAAATTCATATACATACATAAGTAAAAATTTTTCTTTAGCTTCCGCTCCATACATTTGTAGCTTCAAGCTTAATTTTAATATGATTAACTAATGTAGAATTCTAAGACTGGCAAAGTTACAAATAACTTTATTTAACATAAACACTTTTACATTTTATAGAGAACTGTACATACTTAATAGCGGTTCTGTTTATTCATTTCTAATAAGAATATTTAATTGGAAATATGTATGAAAAGTACTTTTGTAAAATACAGAGTGAGCTAGTATAAATAAATACATATTAAGACACATATTGATATATGATAATAAATTTTGACAAGGAAGATTAATAGTTTGAAAATGAAGAATTGAAGGCATTACTCCACGAAGATTATTGTCAAACTCAATCTTATAAAGTCATTAAAAGCTCAAACAGCAAGAATTGGAGGCAGTACTCCACGTAGATTGTTGTAAAACCCAATCTGATCTTATAAAGTAATTAGGCGCTACTCAGATAGCAATTTCAGGATTCATCTTAAAGGAGGAAATTGAACTTGAAAGCATTATTCGTAATGACAAATATCTGCTACATGTTGCAATAAGTGTTAAAAGTTAACTAAAAAACGTTTGGATGTTTTTACTCAGTCTTCTTATAGTCATGATCTTTTCCGGTCCGATTAGTATTTGTTTCGATCGATGCAGAACGCTCTGATACTCTTCACTTCAGTACAGAATATATGAAATAAGATTGATTCGTTCTTGCTCCCAAAAGATGAGTTGGGAATCCATCTATTTTGCAAGATATCAGGGAAAAGTTCACAGCTAACAATATTAACTATTTTTAACAAAAATCGCTAAAAAACGAGTTTTGAATACAAAACGAAAAGAACTTTTTAGTCCTTATTTTGAATTTATAGATTCTGCTTTACCATATAGCCGAATAGAAAGCTTTAGGACTAAATTATAAAAGCTTTTTATGCAGTGAAGGAATCAACCTTGATATAATACCCTTAAAGCTTGCAGTCATTATAGCAATAAATTTATAATATAAACTTTATTTCAAATAAAATAATGAAAAAAGCTTTCAGGATATTATTTAAGAAAAGTCTATTGTTTGCTACAAAAGTTAGTCTCATACAAAAACTTTTAAAGCTTCAAATGTAACAAAATATTATTACCATAGATTACGCTATTGGGGATTTCAGTTGCCGCCAGTTATTTTAACTGCAAATATAAGAAAAGGCATAAATTCATTGTTTACATTTCGTTGTCTTTTGTAACTTTTTTTCAGCATGTAACGGAAAAAGTAATATAAAACACTTAAGGAGAAAACTTTAAAAGTGTTAAATGGTTTGGAAAGCAAGTAATTGTAAATGTTTATGTCTCTTTTTGCCATTTAAAATACAAAACACTAGTCTTAACGAGTACAAAAGCAAAATAACTAAAATTTATTAAAAAAAAAAAAAACTCGTAAACAATAACGATAAAGAGGTGTGTAGTACAGTGATGCTAAAATTACGTAAAAACTAATAGGTTACATAACGTTAAGGTAAATTATGGAAGTTGAGTAAGTAAAATATTTCCAATATGTATGAATGTATATTTATTTCTAAATTTTGGTAATTATCATAAATTTTTATATTAGCAAAAATATTTTCTTTAAAATATCTATATAAGAAAATAATTTCCTCTTTGCTTTGGTAGTGATTTAAACAAAAGGGGTAATTATGTACATGTTAAGGATAACAATAAAAAAGTGTAAAATAAAGTTTTTCCTACACTTTTTTATGTTTGTATGTCTGTATGTGTACACTAAAAGGAAAGTTAGCAATTTGACTTTGACATTAGAAAAAAGTTGTTCGTTTCATATTTCTCTCCTTTATTTAAAACGCTTTTTGGTGGTTGCCATTAACTTTGAAAAGTTGTTATCTCAAAATGGATGTGTAACAAATTAGTTGATAACAGTTTGTTTTAAATAGTAAAAAAAAAAATATATTTCGAAAAATGGGGTTCTGCACAATTTTAATGACTCTTTAAGTTTTTGTGGTTAATTATTATGCGTATAATGTTACTTATTTTATCTAAGTAAATTTTAATAAATTTTAATGTACAATATTAAAAGCTATTCATATTTATTTAAAGATATTATTAGATTTTTACTTTAACTGATGGGGACAAAATAAGTACTTCAATAAAAATATGTACGAGTAATGGAAAATTAATTTTTTTAAATAGACAAAAATAGTATTTAATTGGAACATTATTTTGTACTTGTACTTCTTGTACTTTTCGGGATTGTTATCTGAATTATTTTAGAGATTTTTAATGTCTGTTCCAAGACTTTTGAAGTAAGTACTTGAAACTTTTCGGAATAAATGATTTATTTTTAACAAGTAATAGTGCTATATTCGGCTATGCAGAATCTTATATACCCACCATCAAATCATGTGAAAATGGACCTACCTATACTGTATAAATCGATGTTTTTATTGTTTTTTTTTTTTTTTTTTTTTTTTTTGAACTAAGTTATCATATATAAATAGTAATATACAAAGAATAAATAAGAAATGAGACTGTTGTCAAAAGTACCTAAGTCTACTGTCATCCGGTACCTAACTCTAAGAATGTATTAGTAGAATTCTCAAGTCAACATAGTTGCAAAAAATCGTATTGAAAAATATTGAAAAAAAAATATTACATTTCAATTTATACTTTGAAAGGTTTCTTAAGATATTTTCCACATATTTCATCTACAAACATTTTATAAACACGTCTATTTGTTTTTTAATCTATAATATTGAAAAAATAAATTATTTATTTGAAATATCTTTTTCGTTTACCATACGAAAATTTACAACGTTGTTTTTTTAGTTTTAATTTCAACCAACAAAAATTCAATGTCAAAAAATAAAAAATATTTTTTTTTCGTTTGTAAAAAATATATTATTTTCGGGCTATTAAATGTGTTTAAATTGTGCAAAAAAATTATAAAATATAATGTTAAGTGCCTAAGATTTTACAAAGATTTTGGTTTCAGTAAAACTTGTTATGTCGAATATCAATGCTTTCTAAGCCTTATATGAGGGCTTTGATACAATATGTGGCGCTATGCTTATAATATTTGACAGAAAGATTTTAGATCTTATAAAACTAGTTCATGACGAATTTTATCGATATACTGGTACTTAAGCCAGTTATGACCGTTAATCATTCTATGAGAAAGGCCGTTGATAGGAGAATGATTTTAGATCCTATAAACTAGTTCATGACGAATTTTATCGATATAATGGTATTTTTGAGTCAGTTATGGCCGTTAATGTCATTCTATCACAAAGACCGTCGGTCCAATCATGGACCGATCCTCAAAAAAAAGTTAGAACAATGTTCCTATAAAACTTGTTTATGTCGAATTTTGTTGCTGAATTTCGTGGTATCCATACAATATGTTAATGTCAATTTCGTTGATATATTGGAATTTTAAGGCAAATTATTAACTTTAAATTTATTTTATGAGAGGAACCTTATATGGGGGGTAAGCTTAATTAAGGGCCGATCTCCATTAAATTTGGCAGAGAGTTTTAAGTTCTCCGAAAACTTGTTTACGTCGAATTTCGTTGCTTTACTATAATTTCGCAGCAAGTTATGAACGTTATTGTTATTTTATGAGGGAACCTTATATTGGTGGTCAATTAAGAACCGACCTTCATATAATTTGGAAAAGAGATTTTAGTTCCTCTAAAATTTATTTATGTTGATTTACTGGGATTTTCAACAAAGTAATGTGCTTTAAAGTAATTTTCTGGTGGGTAGTGTCAAATATGGGTCGATCTCCATAAAATATGGGAGAGATATTTTAGTTCCCCAAAAACTTGTTTACGATGAATTTCGTTGCTTAACTATTATTTTGAAGCAAGTTGTAAGAGTTAAAATCATTTACTGAAGTGGAGCTTGTATGGGCGGTAGGGTCAATTATGGGCCGATTTCCAAAAAATTTAGCAGATATATTTATGTTCCCCTAAAACTTGTATATATCGAATTTCGTCGCATTGGTATCATTTTGAAGCATGACCGTTATAGTCGTTTTCTGAGAGGGACCTTATATGGGGACCGGTTCTTATATATGGACCGATTCTCGTAAAATTCGGTAGGGTGATTTTGACTAATATAAAACTTATTTATGTAGAATTTTATTGACATTCTTATGTTTTTAAAACATCTATGACTGTATACACTGTTTTTCGGGGGCACTTGAATGGGGGCTATGCGAAAACATGGACTGATATCATCCATTTTCAATACCAAACAAACTGCATCAATAAAAAATATTTGTGTAAAATTTCACCTCCTTAGCTCTTCTTGTTCGGACTCTATCGTGCGTTCAACAGACAGACGGACGGATCTTTTTTGATGGTGGGTATAAAAATGACAACTAGTCTATACTTATGATTATTCTATTGACTATTTAGTTTTGCAAAAATAGTATACATATGTAGATAGAGTAACATTGCTGCTCGTGGAACCTTCTAGTTAAAAGTAAATACTAAAATAAGCATATCTTGGAGCTAATTCTCTCTGCTGAGATCAGAAAATTATCCGCTTTTATTAGAAGTTTTTGACTGAATAAGTTGAATAAAATAAATTGTATATTCTCTTCTCTAGATAAATAATGGGAAATTAAAATAAATAATAAACATTTATTTTAAATTTAATGTCACACGCTTGCACTGACAACCATAGTATTTAATACCCAGAAATAAATTCATGCAAAGTGTTGTATTAATCTGAATGCGTTTATGATAATTACACATGAAAGCATTAAAAAAGATTTATTTGAGAAAAACAAAATAAATCCTGGTAACATAAAAAGCGAAAAAAAACTCCCTTTCAACTGTTTTGAAAATTTCAAAAAAATATTCTCCACAAGAGGGGATAAATGTGGAAAAGTAGACAAACATACATACATATGTATGTACGTAAAATATTATATAATAGAATTGCATTACAACATTTGAAATAAATAAAATTTAATAAAGACATTTGTTTTTGGCAGTAATAAATTGTATTAAATAAAAGCATTAAATAATGCTGATTACTTAAATGCAAATAAATAAAATTTAAACAAATTTTCGGTATTATAAAACAAAGAGGTATTTATAGAGATATAAATCATAAAAGGGAATTATAAATATTTAACAGTTGTTTTATTGAGGATACAAATTTCCCGAATATTTATAAAAATTTCAAACATTGTACTCATCATCTAATCATATGCGGTAAAAGGAATCCTCCCTTTTAAATATCAGGGTGATATAGGGTCTTTAATGAGTGAATTATAGACTGAACTTTTCTGAATTAACAAGTACTAATTTTAAAATAATAATTCATTTGTAATTATTAATTTAAAACAACAATTTGGTTTTATATGGGGAAACTTTATTGGGTGTAGCATCAATTATGGACCAATTATCAATTATCATTCTGTGTGTAACACCAAGAAATATTCATCTGAGATCCAACAAAGTGTATATATTTCTGGGCCTTATCAAATTCTGAGTCGATCTATGTCCGTCTGTCTACCCAAAACTCGCTCCACTTCCGTAAGTAACATCCCACTAAAAAAATTTTAGACTTTAGGAAGCTAAAAAGGGAACTAACTGCATCTGTATTCGCTTACTATTAAACCTGAGAAGCAGGAAATAAGGGAATACCAATGATAGGAGTAATTGTACAATGTATGCTGAAAAAAATTAAAAGCTTACTACTATCCCTTACAGAGAAGCAGGTTGTAAGTGAAGTATTTAAATAATATTTAAGCTTACTCTTGTCCCTTACAAGGAAGCAGCAAAGACTATTGAAATCGGCAGTTTTACCGAGTCTTTTGCGACAAAAAAAAAAAAAACAAGTTAGAGTGCTATATTCGGCTGAGCCGAATCTTAAATACCCTCCACCAGCAACTTTTGTATTAATACATTTCTAATTAATAAAATATTTGTAGAAATAACTTTTCTCATGTCTTAAATAGAAAAATTCCAAGATTTAAACAGCTTAAATCTACTACAATTCCAAGATTTATTGAACCTTAGAAACGCCACTTTCATTTAAATTTTTATAGCGCCCTAAGATATGCTTTAACGATATCTCTTATTTGCATGTGTGTGAAAGATTTACGGATTTTAAAAATACATACATATAATTTTGTTCTACACAAATTGATAATGCAAATAGTTAAATACGGTTAAAGCGCTTCTAGGGGCAGGACCTAGTATGAGAGATATGACCAAATATAGACCGATCGTGAAAAATTTTTGAAATAGCATTAAGTGCTTTTTGCATTACAAAATAATATTTATGAACAAAAATAGTATTTATTTATATCATTATTTGGTAATGAGTTATGTGCCTTTAAGTGTTTTTCTGAAAGGGACCTTGTATGGGAGCTATGATCAATTATGGATCGATAGGAAAACAATTTCACAGTAATATTTCTCAGTATATGAGCAATATTTTTGCCAAACTTTATATGGATATCTTAATTTAGTAATGAGTTATGTGAGTTTAAGTGATTTTCGGGAGGAGACCTTGTATGGGAGCTATGACCAGTTGTGGACCGATCGGAAAAAAATTATCTGTAATATTTCTGTGCATATGAGTAATATTTGTACCATATGGGTATCTTAATTACGTAATGAGTTATGCGCGTTTAAGTGATTTTCGGGAGGGGAGCTTGTATGGGAGCTATGACTAATTATGGACCGATCGAAAAAAATGTTCACAGTAATATTTCTGTGCATATGAGTAATACTTGTGCCAAATGTTATATTGATATCTTAATTTAGTAATGAGTTATGCGCGTTTAAGTGATTTTCGGGAGGGGACCTTGTATGGGAGCTATGACCAATTATGGACCGATCGGAAAAAAATTTCACAGTAATATTTCTGTGCATATGAGTAATACTTGTACCAAACCTTATATGGATATCTTAATTTAGTAATGTGTTATGCGCGTTTAAGTGATTTTCGAGAGGGGACCTTGTATGGGAGCTATGACCAATTATGGACCGATCGGAAAAAAAATTTCACAGTAATATTTCTATGCATATGGGCAATACTTATACCAAATTTTATATGGATATCTGAATTTAGTAATGAGTTATGCGCGTTTAAGTGATTTTCGGGAGGGGACCTTGTATGGGAGCTATGACCAATTATGGACCGATCGGAAAAAAAATTTCACAGCAAAATTTCTGTGCATATGTGTAATATTTGTACCAAATTTTATATGGATATCTTAATTTAGTTATGAGTTAAGCGCGTTTAAGTGATTTTCGGGAGGGGACCCTGTATGGGAGCTATGACCAATTATGGACCGATCAGAAAAAAATTTCACAGTAATATTTCTATGCATATGGGCAATACTTATACCAAATTTTATATGGATATCTTAATTTAGTACTGAGTTATGAGCGTTTAAGTGATTTTCGGGAGGGGACCTTGTATGGGAGCTATGACCAATTATGGACCGATCGGAAAAAAATTTCACAACAATATTTCTGTGCATATGAGTAATATTTGTACCAAATTTTATTTGGATATCTTAATTTAGTAATGAGTTATGCGCGTTTAAGTGATTTTCGGGAGGGGACCTTGTATGGGAGCTATGTCCAATTATGGACCGATCCATAAAATTTTTCCTCTGAAAGACTTCTATTGACATAAGATTTTAACTTGTAAAATTTTGTGGAGATATCGACATTGTGGCGGAAGTTATTAACAAAAAACCCATTTTCCGATAATATGTACTTTTGTATGGGAGGTATATGAAATTGTGGACCGATTCCGGCAATTTTCAGCAGGGATCAAGATCTTGTGCAGAAACGAATATATGGTGATTTCCATGGCATTATCTTGCATAGTTTTCGAGAAAACTACATCAGAATGTGTAAAAAATGCTTATTTTTTTCCGAGGTTGTTTTAAATTTTGATTCATAACTTTTCCCGGTGTGAACCGATTTTGCCCATTTGCAACACCAAACAACTTAGGAAAACGAAGAACATTTTGTGTGAATTTGGTTAAGCTCTATTGCTTCGTTTTATCGTGAGCGTGTTTTACACAGACAGACGGACAGACGGACATAGCTAAATCGACTCAGAATTTGATAAGGACCCAGAATATATATACCTTGTTGGGTCTCAGATGAATATTTCTTGGTGTTACACACGGAATGACAAAGTTATATATACCCTCTATCACCACTGATGGTGGTGGAGGGTATAAAAAAAAAAAACATTTAAATTACATAATATAAAATGTTTAGTCATCGAGTTGCATTTGTTTAGATAAGACGTGAATAAAAGTGTAAAAAAATATTCTTAGAAAATATAACAAGTTAGAGTGCTATATTCGGCTGAGCCGAATCTTAAATACCCTCCACCAGCAACTTTTGTATTAATACATTTCTAATTAATAAAATATTTGTAGAAATAAGTTTTCTCATGTCTTAAATAGAAAAATCCCAAGATTTAAACAGATTAAATCTACTACAATTCCAAGATTTATTGAACCTTAGAAACGCCACTTTCATTTAAATTTTTATAGCGCCCTAAGATATGCTTTAACGATATCTCTTATTTGCATGTGTGTGAAAGATTTACGGATTTTAAAAATACATACATACATATAATTTTGTTCTACACAAATTGATAATGCAAATAGTTAAATACGGTTAAAGCGCTTTTAGGGGCAGGACCTAGTATGAGAGATATGACCAAATATAGACCGATCGTGAAAAATTTTTGAAATAGCATTAAATGCTTTTTGCATTACAAAATAGTATTTATGAACAAAAATAGTATTTATTTATATCATTATTTGGTAATGAGTTATGTGCATTTAAGTGTTTTTTCTGAAAGGGACCTTGTATGGGAGCTATGAGCAATTATGGATCGATAGGAAAACAATTTCACAGTAATATTTCTCTGTATATGAGCAATATTTTTGCCAAACTTTATATGGATATCTTAATTTAGTAATGAGTTATGTGCGTTTAAGTGATTTTCGGGAGGGGACCTTGTATGGGAGCTATGACCAGTTATGGACCGATCGGAAAAAGGTTATCTGTAATATTTCTGTGCATATGAGTAATATTTGTACCATATGGGTATCTTAATTACGTAGTGAGTTATGCGCGTTTAAGTGATTTTCGGGAGGGGACCCTGTATGGGAGCTATGACCAATTATGGACCGATCGGAAAAAAATTTCACAGTAATATTTCTATGCATATGGGCAATACTTATACCAAATTTTATATGGATATCTTAATTTAGTACTGAGTTATGCGCGTTTAAGTGATTTTCGGGAGGGGACCTTGTATGGGAGCTATGACCAATTATGGACCGATCGGAAAAAACTTTCACAGTAATATTTCTATGCATATGGGCAATACTTACACCAAATTTTATTTGGATATCTTAATTTAGTAATGAGTTATGCGCGTTTAAGTGATATTCGGGAGGGGACCTTGTATGGGAGCTATGATCAATTATGGACCGATCGGAAAAAAATTTCAACACAAAATATTTCTGTGCATATGAGTAATATTTGTACCAAATTTTATATGGATATCTTAATTTAGTTATGAGTTAAGCGCGTTTAAGTGATTTTCGGGAGGGGACCTTGTATGGGAGCTATGACCAATTATGGACCGATCGGAAAAAAATTTCACAGTACTATTTCTATTGATATGGGCAATACTTATACCAAATTTTATTTAGATATCTTAATTTAGTAATGAGTTATGCGCGTTTAAGTGATTTTCGGGAGGGGACCTTGTATGGGACCTATGTCCAATTATGGACCGATCCAGAAAATATTTTCTTTGAATGAATTCTATTGACACAAAATTTTATTGTGTACAATTTTGTGAAGATTTCGACATTGTGACGGAAGTTATTAACAAAAAACCAATTTTCCGGGAATATGTACATTTGTATGGGAGGTATATGAAATTATGGACCCATGCTAGCAATTTTTGGCAGGGATCAAGCTCTCATGTAGAAACTGATGTATGGTAATTTTCACGAATTTATCTTGCATGGTTTTCGAGAAAATTACATCAGAATGTGTAAAAAATGCTTATTTTTTTCGAGGTTGTTTTAAATTTTGATTCATAACTCTTCCCGGTGTGAACCGATTTTGCTTATTTTCAATACTAAACTGCTTAGGATAACAATGAATATTTTCGATGAATTTGGTTTACTTCCTTTGCTTTGTTTTAACGTGAGCGTGTTTTAGGCAGACAGACAGACAGACAGACGGACAGACGGACATAGCTAAATCGACTCAGAATTTGATAAGGACCCAGAATATATATACTTTGTTGGGTCTCAGATGAATATTTCTTGGTGTTACACACGGAATGACAAAGTTATATATACCCTCTATCACCACTGATGGTGGTGGAGGGTATAAAAAGATTTTTATTATAAATATAAATCTATAAAGTGATTTTAATTAATTCACGTCTTCTGGAAAAGCATTACGGAAGAGCTTTTTGTAAACAATGAAAGAAGTAATGCCATAGAAACATGAAATAAGTACTTACTTATAGCTGTTACTCACAGCTGAATGTAATGAGTGAAAATACGCTTCATTTTTTAAAAAGTAATGCTTCCAAGTGGGAATTCGCTATATAAAAATCATGCCTTATCGAAGCAGGTTTGTAAGGGAGAAAATAGCTTCATTCCCTTTTAAACCTGTTTGCACGTAAGCTTAAATTTTTACTGGGATTAGCCCATATATTTCATAAATATAAATATATCCGTATAATAATCCGACATAGTATGTTTTGTGTATCAATAAATCGTTCTGCTAAATAATTGATTATATCCCCCATAAAAGCCACATAAACTGGTTATGGACTTGATAAAAATTAGCTCCATAGATGTATAAGCAATTAATAAATGATTTCTAAATGATAGCACCCTCATCACAAAAGCAAAATTTAAACTTTCACAACTTTTAACAAGTAAAAAACAAGTAAGAAATTATAGTCGGGCGAGGCCGACCATATAATACCCTACACCTGTTACAAAAAAAATGTGATTTAATTTTCATAATAAAGCATTTAAGTTGAATTGTACCTTGCCTCAGATATACTTAGGCCATTTATTGTTGAATAAAATTGTGGACATTTAAGTCGAATTTTGAAGGGGGCTATGGTTAAATGAGACCCTATAATTAAAAAATTCATGAGGGTCATCAAGGCTAGTATAGAACTTGGTTTTGCAGCTTTTTGTCGTGATACGAGTATATTCAACATAATTATGAACTTAAAAGCCCTATTCGTCCGGTTCAGTTGTATGGGGGCTAGGTTAAATGATGGACCGATGTTAACCATTTCCAACAGGCTTCGTCTCCCGTAGCAGTTACAAAAAAAATGTGATTTAGTTTTCATAATAAAGCATTTAAGTTGAATTGTACCTTGCCCCAGATATACTTAAGCCATTTATTGTTGAATAAAATTGTAGACATTTAAGTCGAATTTTGAAGGGGGCTTTGAATGGGGCTATGTTCAAATGAGACTCTATAATTAAAAAATGCATAAGGGTCATCAAGGCTAGTATAGAACTTGGTTTTGCAGCTTTATGTCGAGATACGAGTATATTAAACATAATTATGGACTTAAAAGACCTATTAGTCCGGTTCAGTTGTATGGGGGCTAGGTGAAATAATGGACCGATGTTAACCATTTTCAATAAACTTTCTCTCTGGTGCCATGGAAGATCGTATGCCAAATTTTATTGAATTATCTTCAAAATTGCGACCTGTAGTTTGATTACAAGGTTTACAAGCCCTATTCAGGGGTTCAGTTGTGAAATAATGAACCGATCTTAACCATTTTAAATAGGCTTCGTCCCTAGGAGAATAGAAGATCATGTACCAAATTTCATTGAATTATCTTCAAAATTGCGACCTGTAGTTTGATTACAAGGTTTACTGGACGGACGGACATAGCTAAATCGACTCAGAAAATGATTCTGTATAGGAGCAATATTATTGTGCGTTACAAACATCAGCACAAACCCAATATACCCTCCCCACTAAAGTGGTGTAGGGTATAACTATAGTCGGGCGTGCCAAACCCCATTTTCACAATGTCTAGCTATATTTTATACCCTCCACCACCATCAGTATATATTCATCTGAGACCCAACAAAGTATATATATTCTGGGTCATTATCAAATTCTGAGTCGATTTTGCTATGTCTGTCTGTGTAAAACACGCTCACGATAAAACGAAGCATAAAACGAAAATTGCATCAGAAGATTCTGATGCAATTTTCACGAAAACTATGTAATATAATTCCATGAAAATCATCATACATTCGTTTTTATATGAGAACTTGAATCCTGTTAAAAATTGGCGGAATCGGTTCACCATTTCATAAAATGATATGTCAAAAGAATTCATTCAGAGAAAAAATTTTCTGAATCGGTCCATAATTGGACATGGCTCCCATACAAGGTCTCCTCCCGAAAATCACTTAAACGCTTAAACTCATTAGTAAACTAAAATATCCATGTACAATTTTTACAAGTATTTTTCATGTATACATAAATATTACTGAAAAATATTTTTCCGATCGGTCCATAATTTGTCATAGCTCCCATACAAGGTTCATTACCAAATAATGATATAGATACAGAATTTAGCCAAAATTTTGTCTTTATATACACTAATGTTACTGTGGAAATAATTGGTCATAGCTCCCATAATACAAGGTTCTCTTACGAAAATCTCTTAAACGCATATTGCTCACTACCAAAATAGCTATTAATACAAAATTTGGCACAAATATTAGTTTTTTATACAAAATTACATTCATAATATGGGTGCGATCAGTCCCATACGAGGTTCCCTTCCAAAAACCACTTTAACCGGATTTGAATAGTTGCATTATCAATTTGGGTGGAACAATATTATACATATATATTTTGAATTTCCTTAAATCTTCCACACACATGCATACATTCAAATTATTAAATATCGCTAAAGCATATCTTAGGGCGCAATAAAAAGATAAAAGAAAATTGAAAAGTTTGAAAATTTATAAAATTATAAAATTACTAGTTGTAAGCCTTTTTTAATTTGTATGGAAAAACTAAATAAAATGTCGTCACTTTTCAATCAGAAACCAAATAAAGTCTAAAACTACTTAGTTTTTGGTTAGTGTAAATATTTTAATTACATTTCCACAATATTTTTAATTGAAACAAGCAATATTGTTTATTACTAAACTAAATAATTTTATTTGCATAAAAAGTTATACGCACATAAAAAATAATCTCTATTTTACAGTAAAATTTTTACATAAAACTTTTTATAAATTACAAAATTTTGCAAATAAAAATACAAAAATCTGACTTCACCTGATCGTTATAAAAATACACTTATTTATATAGAAAATTAAAATCTCACAAAACTTGTACTTGTAATCTTTCAATAGACAGTTTTGTTATAAATTATTTCCAATAGTAAGCCAATAGTATGGATAGTATGGAAATTAAACCAAAATTTACATAATTATGTCCCGAACTACTAGCTATATGTATTCCAGATGATTCGGCCATCAAAGCTGAGGAGCGAATATTACTGTAATAGCCGGGTAATTTCATAATGTCAGGTTGGCCGTATGGATTTAGTGGAGCTAATGGCACAGATCCTTCGGGTACCACTAAAGGTGTTGTGGTTTGTAAAGAAGCCAAGGCTACACCTCCTTCTAATGTAGTTAATTTTTCTGCAACAACTGGCGTGGTAGCTACTGTTGTGCCGGAATCTGTTGTCGGATGAGAGGTTGTCGCTTCAGTTGGTACTTCGGAATAACAAGCTTTCTTTTCAACTTCAATTGTTTTCGTACTGTCATTTGGATCAGGTACCTGAACCTTGACGGGTACACATGTCGTTGTTGGAGCAGGGGTTGTCACTTCTGGTGGTGGGGCTGGATAACAGGCAATTTTTTCAACTTCAATAGTTTTGGTGCTATCATTTGGATCGGGTTCAGGTACCTTGACCGGTACACAAATTATTCCGCCCGGAGCTGGTGCTTGTTCTGCGGGAGCTGCACCAGGAGTCATAGGTTGTTCGGATTGTAATGGACCTTGTGCAGTTGGTTGAGGTAACATTGGGCTCTGTGCCATCGCTGAAGTAACGGCTGCTCCCGTTGCTAAGCCAGCTACAGCAGCACCTGCAGTCGCCATATTACCAGTGTTTGTATTATCCATATTATTGGGATTAATGGGAGCTAGTTGTGGTGGTTGTTCACCAGCTGGAGGGGGTGGTGCATATGATGGATTTATTGGAACGGGAGCTGCAGCAGGAGTTTGAGGCTGCGCAGCACCTGCATTTATTACAGTAGTACCGCCGCCAACATCAGTAGTGGATACAGAGCCAGGAGGTCCATTATTAATAATTATAATCCTATCATTGTTATCGGCATTATTGCCACCACCGCCGCCACCACCACTATAGCCACCACCTCCGCCACTGTAAGAAGGAACATGCTCCACGACTTTGGTATGTGTAGGTGTTAAAGCATGGCCTAAAAGACCACCAGCTAAGCCACCAGCAATTAAACCGCTTCCTATAAAAAGTAAAAAAATATAATTTTATGGTTTAAAGAACATCATTAATACTAGAACTTACCAAAACCTAAGCCAGATGATGATTTCTGAGGCTGTTGTATAAAAGTGGCTCCAGCTGGTATAGCTGAGCCAGCAGGCAAGAAAGTAGCTCCAGCTGGTAATGCTGCAGGTGAAGGATAATATGCAGGAGCAGCGGCTACAGGAGGTGAGGGGTAGTAAGTAGCACCTGCTGGCAAATGACCGGGACTATGGTAAGTAGCACCAGCTGGGTATCCGCCACCTACAGGTGCCGAAGGGTAATATGTAGCACCTGCTGGCAATTGTCCGGGAGAATGATAAGTGGCTCCAGCAGGTACGTGACCAGCAGGATGATAAGTTGCTCCAGCTGGCAACTGTCCAGCAGGATGATAAGTGGCTCCAGCCGGCAACGAAGAAGATGACGGATAATATGTGGCTCCAGCCGGCACCTGTTGTCTCGGATAACTTGATTGTACATTGTGAGCATTGGTAGCTGTTATGGGTGTATGATGGGCACCGCTGCCAAAACTACCTCCAGTAGAGTTAAAGCGATTACGATTATAGCTTGATTGTTGAGTATTGTGATGTGTAGCTGATATTGGTCTATTTGCCGTATTGGTTGCAGACTGATAACTAGGTGGTGCCGAGTAACTGGGATTATAAGCTGGAGGTTTTTCATTAACATTAGTTCTAGCACCTCCTGCTGTATTCGTTGCCGAATAGGCTGGTGGTGGTCCCTGTTTAGGTGGCACATTCCAGCCTATGGGTGCATTACTAGGTCTTGCTGCCGATGTATGAGTATTACTGCTACTGGCCGGTCGAGATGCACTCACTGTACCCGTACCAGCAGGACGTCTATTAGCCTGTTGATTATAGCCAGCATAACTCAATGAACTTAAACCTGTATGTGACAAGGAGGGACTTGAGTGACTCGAAGAACTGGGACTATGACTCGAGTAGCTATGACTACTGCTGGGTTTATTATATGAGGTACGTCTGACATTTGATGAAGACGAGGAAGATGTGCGTCGTCCACTGCTTGAGCTGTAGATACGTTTAGCTTGTACATTTACATCTGTGACAATGGCGAACATGACCATTGCCAGAAAAATGTAGTTTAATTTGTTTCGCGTACCCATTGTGATATGGGCTAAATTATCTGTAATTGAGAAAACAACAGATTAAATTAAATTTACACATAAGACAGCTAAATTTACGTCTTGAAGAATATCTTCGTGCTTAACTAAGAATATCTACAATTTGTTTCATCCGGTCTTCAGTAATTTGCAGTATTTATAATAATCTTAATAAAAATATTTTATTCATTTGTGCAATGTACACGTCCAACACCGAACTTTCTCGTAAGTTCGAATAATTGAAAAAGATTAATTATAAATTATTTAACTCAAATATCGAAATAAAAAAATGAATTTCCCTTTAATTTTTATGAATTATTTTAAACCATTCATTCCTCACAATATAAGTACATATATATTTAATAAAGATTTTTCTTAGAACAAATTAATAATTGATACAAAAATATTGCACTAAATTCTCTTATACATATACATATATTTATGTATATAAAAAAATTCTTATCTCAATTAAAACTTGACACTTGTTGATCTATGATTATCTCTCTGCCAGTTTAATGTTCTATAGATTATAAACATGGAAATTACAGACAGATCTTTTTATTTCAAATAAATACTGGGAATTTCATGTAAAAAATTAAAACAACAAAAGCAAAACAGCGATATTTTGTAAACAATCTTCTATATTATATGTATATATAAAAGAGTAGCGTTACTGACTGACTGATTCCTCATCGCACAGCCCAAACGGCTAAACCTAAAATCATGAAATTTTGACAGTAAATGACTTTTTGGATATGCAGATCCACTAAGGAGGGAAAATTGTACATTAAGGGTTAAAAAGGGGAAAACGGATAAAAAAAAGTTTTCTCGATTATCTCAAACAATATTAGTAATACAAAAAAATTTAAACGTATCTATTTCTATTCTTAAAAAGAGCAGATGGGTATCTAGTACATTTTCGAAATTCGTACTTTCAATGGGTGAAACTGTGTAGGAAAGCTGATTTTGCTACTATACTTGTTTCGAACTTTTTTAAAATTCATTCCTTTTTGGGTGTAAAAGGGAAAAAATTTAATTTTTGGTACTTTTTTTAGCACATCATAAAAATTTTTACGATTAGATATGCCTATTAAACAAAATATTTGGTATTTCTCTGGGGGGAAAAAGTACCGAAAAGGGGAAAAACGGGAAATTTAATTTTATTCAAACTCCAATTTTTGTACTCACCATCAAAAAAGAAGGGGGCATATTGATTTCCGTTTGTAATACATCGAAATATTGGTCAAAGACCCACCAAAGTATATATATTCTGGAACCTTATTAAATTCTAAGACGATTTAGCCATATCTGTCCGTCTGTCTGTATGTCGAAAGCACGATATAGTCCGAACGGAATGAGCTAGAGGCTTGAAATTTTCCACAAATATTCTCTATAGATAAGGTTTGTTTGGTATTGAAAATGGGCAATATCGGTCCACGTTTTCGGATAGCCAAGTGGACCCCCGACAGCTTTAATGGGCATATCTGTTTTAAAAGTACGAGTAAAGCGAAGAAATTCGACACAAATAAGTGTCGAATCCAAAATCTCCCTACCAATTTTTGTTAGGATCGGTTCATAATTAACCCTACCTCCATAAGGTGACACTAAGACGATTTAGCCATATCTGTCCGTCTGTCTGTATGTTGAAAGCACGATATAGTCCGAACGGAATGAGCTAGAGGCTTGAAATTTTCCACAAATATTCTCTATAGATAAGGTTTGTTTGGTATTGAAAATGGGCAATAACGCTCCACGTTTTCGGATAGCCAAGTGGACCCCCGAAGTGATATTCGATGTAAAGATATTGTATATAAACCAAAATCGGTCTAAAAAAATTATGAAAAATTTTAAGAAAAACGGTCAATAATTAACCCTATCTCTCATATAAGATCCTCGTTAGTTAATTTGATGAGTAACATCACCCTGATGTTTATAAAGGAGCAGTAGGGCATACGGTTTGATGGTGGGTTAATGAGATTCGGCACAGCCGGATATAACACTCTTACTTGTTATAAAATTTTAAAAAAATTTAAATTTTACTCACACAAAATAAGCTATTAGTATATTATTTTGGAATTCGGGTACTAAGGCCTTTACAGGACCAAATTCGGGTAAATTGTTTGGTACTTTTTGAAAGCACAATTTTTCTGGAATAAATGAATGCAGATTTCAATCGTTTGAGGCAATCAATATGTACTTAATTCTGGTTAGGGTAGCGAAGCACTCAGGGTATTCTAGTTGTAAATAAAACAGTATCAGCTCCAATTCACAGAAGTGTAATGTATGCACTAATATACACATAACCATACATATACATTTGTATAAAGTGGACGTCATTAAAAAAAGCAAATATGTATTATTACTTATATAAAAACTATGTTTTTAAATATTTGTATAGTATGACTCATTTTTATGCCCACCATCATTAGATAGTTGGTATATTGAGATTGTCATTCAATATGTAACACATTGAACTGTTGCTCGTTTAATATCTATGGTCCATACATATGTACCTATATTTGGCGCTAATATGATGGGTCTTAGATCAATATTTCGATGTGTTACAAACGAAATGACAAAACCAATATTCCGCCATAATTTTTTGATAGGGGGTATGCAAATTCTATCGAATTTTATATTAAATACTTGAGAAATTGCTTTATATTGTTGAATATATAAAAAACCTGTGTTTACTGTTATTTTATTTGAAAATGTTCGTAATATCTAAAAAAACTTTATTGCACACTTTCTACGAATTATTTAAAATAATTTTCAAACGAATTTTGTTTTAAATCGCTATTGTTATTTTTCAGATAGATATTTGTTATTGTTATTATTTTACGTTGGTGTATTGTGTTGTATATGTTACACTCAAAATACCGGTTATAAATACAATAATATTGTATTGTAATTGGTTTTATTAAATAAATTTTGGCAAATATTAATTTGACTACTTGAATTTAGCAAAAAAAAAAAAAAATCCACAATTCATTTCTATAAAACGCAGTATCGGTATGAAATACTACGTTCAAAACAAAATCAGCAGTTTTAAAAGTGGCACGAGCGACTCAAATACAACAGGTTTGTTCGTTTTAAGACATAAATCTGTATTTTGTTTATTTTATTTTTATGTGAAGTTCATTATTTTATTTATGTTTATTAATTTTTATTTAAAGGTCACGCATGTGCCAGCAAAGTCTATTCACTTGTATTCACATATTCTTTGTTCAAAAAAAAAAAATACACTTTCATTAAATAAGCCAATCAAAAATTTAATTGATTGATAATGTGAGTTTTTTTATTCTTGCTGGTTTCAAAAATTCTTTAAATTAATATTTTACCAGTAGCTTGTTGTTGTTGCTGTTTTCTCACTTTACTTCAGTGGTTTAAAATAATTTAATTAATTCGTTTTATTTGTAGGTTGTTGTTTTATTCGTGTTACTTGTTCAACGTTTCTCAATAAACTAAATTGTTTTGTAGTTTGTTGTCTGTATTTTGTTTTCTTTTGTATTGAGTTTAAATAATGTATTTGTTTTGTTATTGTTTTATTTGTATAAATCATAGAGATCTGAGTTTTTAGTGATGTACAATTTTTGTTGGCTTATGTATGGCTCTACGTTTGAGTAGTTGTTGATGACTAATATATGTATATTTCGCTACCTACTTAAATGGTATTGTTTTTTCATACACATAGTTTTAAATAATAAAGATACCTGTTTACTCTTTTTCTACACTTATTAAAAAGGAAAAAATGCAGTTAATGTTTTGTGTGGAAATGGTGAGAGAAAGACACCAAAAAGAAATAAGAAACAAAAAACAAGTAAGAAATTATATTCGTGCGAGGCCGACCATATAATAACCTACACCTGTTACAAAAACAAAATATGATTTAGTTTTCATAATAAAGCATTCAAGCTGGAATTATACTTAAGCCATTTATTGTTGAACAAAATTGTTGACATTTAAGTCAAATTTTGAAGGGGGATTTGTATAGGGGCTATGGTCAAATGAGACCCTATAATTATAAAATTCATCAGAGTCATTAAAGCTAGTATAGAACTTGTTTTTGCAGCTTTTTATCGAGTATATTAAACATAATTATGAACTTAAAATCCCTATTCGTCGGGTTCAGTTGTATGGGGACTAGGTGATATAATGGACCGATGTTAACCATTTTCAATAGACTTCGTCTCCGGTACCATAGAAGATCATATGCCAAATTTCATTGAATTATCTTCAAAATTGCGGCCTGTAGTTTGATTGCAATGTTTACAAGCCCTATTCGGGCGTTCAGTTGTATGGGGGCTAGGTGAGAAAATCGATGTTAACCCTTTTCAATAGGCTTTGTCTTCGATACCATAGAAGATCATGTGTCAAATTTCATTGAATTATCTTCAAAATTGCGACCAGTAGTTTGATTACAAGGTTTAAAAGCTCTATTCAGGGGTTTAGTTGTATAGGGGCTAGGTGAAATAATGGACCGATCTTTACCATTTTCAATAGGTTTCGTTCCTGCGACAATAGAAGATCATGTGTCAAATTTCATTGAATTATCTGCAAAATTGCGACCTGTAGTTTGATTACAAGGTTTACATGGACGGACAGACAGACAGACAGACAGACAGACAGACAGACAGACAGACAGACAGCCAGACGGACGGACAGAGGAACATAGCTAAGTCAACTCAGAAAATGATGAACCGACTGATATTATTATCAAATTGTCGTAAAAATTGAGACCTGTAGCGTGAGCGCAAGATTTACATGCACACACAGACGGACGGACACACGAACATTGTTATACTTTAAAGTGGGTGTAGGATCAATATTTTTGTTACAAATATCAGAGCAAACGCTCCCCACTACAGTGGTGTAGGGTATAAAAAGTAGGAGTATTATATTCGGTCATGTCGAATCTTATATACCCATCATCAAATCATGTGCCATAAATTTTAAATTATTCGGCCCTTTTGTTATTTGATCAAAAATTAATCATTAATACTGAACTATATTGAGTTTTAGAATCGTATATCAAAAGTTATACTATTTTCAATACCATTTTCCGAATAGTGCATTCAATGGGGGTAGAAACTATATTGCGTTTTTTTGGTTTCTATTACATTTATTTCTTTTTGTATAAAACTTGGTCGAATTTCATCGCTGTACTGTATTTTCAAGCCAATATTGAGCGTTAAAGCAATTTTCTGAACGGGACCTTATATGGACCGATCGTCATCAAATTTGTTAGAGAGATTTGGTTAGTATAAAACTTGTTTATGTCGAATTATATTACTATGCACATATTTTTGAGCCAGTAATGATCGCTAAAACTATTTTTTAAGAGGCCTAATCTAATCTAAATATACCAATCACTGATTGAGCATTAAGATTAGATTATAGGACAATACGGTTATAGGACAATACGGTTATAGGACATAACGGTCCGATTGTCTACTCAGCAAAAACTAACATTGAAATATAATGAGTTAGAAAGTAATGAGTCTTTTAACGAGGTGATGACATGTCTTCAGACTCGCTTACGTATAACTAAGATAAGTACTTAAAAAATATGGAGTTAAAAAGTTTTACGGCAAAATAATTGCTCACTCAGAGTACTAACGAACCTGGGACTCTAGTTCGTTAGTTTGCTGTCGTACTTACAACACCACTGCTTAGATATTTCGTTGTGCGTCCAATAATAGCGCAGAAAAACTGAATCCGTTTTGAGTGTGTTTTCACGCAGAAAAACTGGTCAAATCAAAATGTGTATTTACATATCCAATTATAAAAATGCTTAAAAGTGATGCAGACGGTATGTATTAGTCATTGAAAGGTAAGTTGTAGTGTAACTAAAAGTCATTGCCGACTTTTTGAAAATACAATAGGGTCCAAGCATGATCAGCTAGCTTAAATTTTGTTAGTATTTATTTAATATTGAAAACGCACAGTTTCAGTCCTCGATTTTTTCTAGCTCTTTAAAAATGTCCGTCTAGAAACAATTTAGCAATGCTTATCAATAATTTGTGAAAACTTCAGCCTTCTACCTGCTCTAATTTAGACCCTATCATTACGAATGACAAACAGATGGACAAGGTTATTAGAATCTAATGAAGACCTATATTATATTTGTGGGCCTTAGGCAAATATTTCGATGTGTCTGTTATTTGGATAGTAGGTGTATATGTATATAAATATTGCCGAATAAACTTATTTAACATCACTGTCTCTGTAATTCCCCCTAAAAACATTACATGTACTACTACTTAGTAAAATTAATTCACAAATAAAGTTTAGCTTTTAGTTTATTGAAAATATAATTCTCTGTTTGTTTTTTCTGTTGGTTATTTAATTTATTTAATTTTTTTAGTTTTAGTGGCGTTGGTTTTGTTTTGAGTTGATTGTATTTGTTTCATGTGTTTAACTTCATAACTAAATCATCTCAATAAATTGAATTGAATAAATACGTATATACATATATACCGGTCTTTATTGTAAACACTTAAATTGTATTAAATAATCATTTTGTTTTCATTGTAATAAATTTCTCAAATTTTCTACGAAGACGCAAATTACAAAAATGAACAATCTTAATGTAATTTAATATTTCTTTTTTAACAATTATGTATGTGTAGTGAAATTTAATATTTTCGTAGAAAATAAAAGTAGGCAAAAATAGAACATCTCGAATATATATGTGAAATTTTAGATTTTAAATGGAATGATTCCTTGAATAATCTTTTGTATATTTAAAATTCCAAAAGTCAGGATAAAATTTAAATTTACAATATAAGAAATTTATTATATAAACATATTAAACATTTAATTTTCCCACGTTTATCAATTACTTGCAACAGGCAAGTAATTGATATATAAGACCAGTATAACAAAGAATTTGACATGCCTTATCAACAAATTTGGAATCATTGCTTTTAGTTACAGTTGGATATTTTCTGGTTATTGGTGAAGTGGTGGTGGTTGTTGTTGTTGTTGGAAATAATGGTCTGGGAGCCGGATAGCATATGGGTCTTTTAATATCTACAACTACGCCTGATGTATTTGTTTCGCTAAATGTTAGACGTTCACAAATAACACCATTCGGAGCAGAACTTTCTAAAGCATCTAAAGGATCTGGCTTGTGATGGAAAATATCATTTAAAATATCATCCGTAAAAGCTTCAATATCTATAGTTTTATATGGTTCTGGTTTTTCACCTCTATTGACTTTATCTAAAAATTCTCGAAATTTTTTTGATTCCCAAAGCAAGGCTTCTCTTAATTTATCACCGCTTGTTAATGGCTTTTCATCAGTCAAATATGGAAATTCCAAAGATCTAGGATATATACACTTTAATGAATGGACATAACTATCAGGTGTTCCTTGTATTGCTAAATAATATTTTCGTAAAAAACCATAACGTGCTAAAAAAATGAATGAAATATATCACATTAAAAAAAATACCGTAGAATATGAGTATCTAGATTCTTAAACTACCTGTTTCGGAGGTTATCGGTCCCGTGCAATATATGGCATTTTCCGGTAAATTGTGAAGACTTCTATGAAATGACATATTTGGAGACCATTTTTGCTGTTTTATAGAGTCTCTTTTCAAACGTAGCTTAGAAACAAATTCATTATAGTAATTATTATTACAATTGCATTGGACCAATTGAATCATCAAGACGGCCACTAGTAGAACAATTTTATTATTTTGAGTTTCCATTGATAGAACTGTTTCTAAAATAAATTATTCTTTACACTATTGCAGATTTAACGCGACTAATCCGTTTTTATTATAAATTCGTATTTAAATGTTCGGAGAAAATAAATCTGGGAAAATATATGTAATTTAAGATAAACTAATAAAATGAAATGTTGGAAGAAAAATAAAATGTTGAATCATGTAACCACTACTGTCGTTCGTAGATAAATTTTTGAGTTTTTTATACCCTCCACCACCATCAGTGGTGATAGAGGGTATATATAAGTTTGTCGTTCCGTGTGTAACACAAAGAAATATTCATCTAAGACCCAACAAAGTATATATATTCTGGGTCCTTATGAAATTCTGAGTCGATTTAGCTGTGTCCGTCTGTCCGTCTGTCTGTCTGTCTGTCTGTGTAAAACACGCTCACGTTAAAACTAAGTAAAGAAAATCAACCAAATTCACCCAAAATATTTATTGGTTTCCTAAGCAGTTTGGTATTGAAAATCAGCAAAATCGGTTCTCAACGTAAAAAGTTATGAGTAAAAATTTCAGACTACCTCGAAAAAAATTACGTTTTTTTCCTAATTCTTTTGAAGTTTTCTCAGAAACTAACAAAGATATTGCGATGAATTTTGTCACACTTTATTTTTTTAGGGCAGTGATCAATTTTGTTCAAAATCTTTATAATCGATCCAATACTTCTCATAGCCCCCATACAAAGGTATATATTCCCGGAAATTAGTTTATCGTTAATAACTCAATTAGATATATCGGTATCAACACCAAATTTTGTACATACAAATATAATATGAACAGAAATCATACTACCAACGTAGATCTCAGTCGCTCCACAATTGGTCATAGCTCCCATATAAGGTCCACTTCCGAAAATCACCTAAACGCACATATTTCATTGATGAATAAAGCTATTGTGATAAAATTTGGGCTGGATATGTTTTGTGTACATACAAATCATTCTACCAAATTTTTTGCGGATCGGTCCATTATTGGTCATAGCTCCCATATAAGGCCCACTTCCCAAAATCACTTAAAAGCACATATTTCAATGTCAAGTAAAGCTATCTTGATAAAATTCTACACAAATATGTTAAGTCAAAATATAAATCACTCTACGAAATTTTTTCCGGATAGGCCCATAATTGGTCATAGCTCCCATATAAGGTCGACTTCCGAAAATCACTTAAACGCATATATTTCATTGAATTATAAAGCTATCGGGATAAAATTCGACACAAATCTGTTTTGTATACATACAAATAAATTATTATATCCGGATAAAATTTGACATAAGTATATTCTGTGTATAGATAAATCATTCTAAATTTTTCTGGACCTAATCAAAATTAGTTCGACAAAAATTTTGGCGACTTATCTAAAAATTAGATAGTTAGATGGGTTTCAATAAAAAGTAGCTTGCTGGTGGAGGGTATTTAAGATTCGGCATAGCCGAATATAGCACTCTAACTTGTTTTAACTTCTGTTTTTTGTTAAATATAAATAAATTGTTATACCTTACACCATTATAGTGGGGAGGGAATTGTGCGCTTGTGCTGTTGTTTGTAACACCAAAACATATTGATCGCACACCCACTTTAAAGTATACCAATCGGCTCAGATTCACTTTGTGAGTCGAAGAAATTTGGCATGTACGCCTCTTTCGATTCGAGGACGAACGTTAAGTATACTGGCTACATTGGAAGGTTATACGCAATCATCGGACGTGCCTGATCGTATACCAGGCACAGAATATGTCGGAAACTTTGAAACGCTGATCCCAGATAGAATGTCTTGGTCAAGCGGAACATTAGAGCAAATACCAGTAGGAATCCATTGTTACACGGATGGCTCTAAATTGGGGGCTGCAACCTTGCTCTGTAGAGCCTTTAATTTAAAGAATTTATTTATACTAATTTAATGTTTTGGTTATTCTTTAAAATTTATGTTTCCCCATCCCTGACAATAACAAACATAAAACGGTGTTTATTGTAAACACTTAAATTTTATTAAATAATTATTTTATTTTCTTTGTAATAAATTTCTTTAATTTTCTACAAAAATGTACATTGTACAATCATAATGTATGTAATTTAATATATTTTTATAAACAATCATGTATCTACATATACTGAAATTAAAGATTTGCGATGAAATAAAATTTCTTAAGATGACTTTGCACATTAGGAATGCCGAAAAAATGGTAATTGCATACATATACATACAGTGAATCAATTAAGTAATTTGCCTATGTAAAATTTTATAAATTTTAAAAAAAAACTTTATCTGAACAATTATTTTTAGCAAAATAAAGCAATTTGTTTGTTGTATTTTTTAAAGAATATCTTATATTTTAATTTTCTACCATAAAAAGTAAAATCGTGATATTAATTAACGAGATTTTTCATAAAATGTGAACGTATTGTTAATTTTTAAGGTCAATAAAGTATTTTGCTTTTTTAGGTTTTTTGTTCATTTTTTAATATTGCTGCATTATTTTATAAAATTTAATATTTTTATTACTCCTATATATTAGAATAACATTTTTTAGATATTTTAGTAGTGGAACGACTAAGTTTGGACGTTTCTTAACCGATTTATTATCCTATATACCTATAAGAATTTTCAATATTTGACTTAACATGAAATCTATCGTTTCTTTGATTTAATTTCGAAAATAATAAGTAATTTTGAATTGGATACATAATATATTAGATAATCAATGGATTTGGACATAAAAAAAATGTTTAGTGGGGTATAAATCTATATATTATAACAAAAATGATCTGGGTTTTTGGTAATTTTGAATTGATAAACAAAAACTACATTACGGAAACCCCATCTATTTGGGGAGTACTGTGTGAATTTTATTCAGAATTGTATGATATTGATTCTTATTCAATAAAGCTAACACTAAGTACCATCCTAGCCACTCTAAGTATGGGGATATCACCGTATACCACTATAGAACTATTACATGCTAGAATCTTGATATTCTACCTCATATTTTGAATGCATTATTTTATGAATAAACAAGTAAGAAATTATAGTCGGGCGTGGCCGACAATATGATACCCTACACCAATTGCGAATATTAAATGTGATTAATTTCAATAATGAAGCATTCTGTTAATCTTATATAGGTTCCAAATAATGTCTGTTTATGTACGGTTGTATGCTGACTAGGAGAAATAAAAGACCGATTTAATCATTTTCAACAGCCTTTGTTATTGGATCCAGAGAATAGTATGTGACCTTTAACAAATTATATTCAAAATTGTGATCTGTTGCGTGCACACAAGGTTTAGAGTCACAACGACGGACATAGCTTAATAAGGACAAATATTTTTGAGTGTTACAAACATCACCACATTGTGCCGACTTTTGGATAGATAGTAGTATATTATACGTAGTTGAAAGATAAAAGGCCGTAATCGGAAGGTCCGGATGTATGGGGGCTAGGGCAGAAATTGAGCCGATCCTTATAAATTGTATTATTGGGAATTATCTATATACATATATAAAAATTAATGTGTGTTTGTTTGTATGATTGTATGTTCATATGTTTGTGTGTTTATATGTTTTCTTAAAATTTCCACAGCGTATTCCTGTATATCTGGCAATAGGCTACTTTTTATTTTCGATCACGGTAGGTATGGTTGTATGGGGGCTAGGGCAAAAATTGGTCCGATCCTTACAAAATTTAATGTCGGCATTTATGTTTATATAAAATCTATTTGTGGCAAATTTCATCGTGATACTAGGGTTTATAAGTGAATTGTGGACATTAAAGTAATTTTTTGAAGATTTTGTATGGGGGATAGGGTCAAATAATGCCCGATCATTATAAAAATCGACAGTCTTATTTATAATTATATCAAATTTTTGGAGAGATAGTAGTATACTTGACAAAGTTATGAGCTAAAAGGCCCAAATCGGAAGGTCCGTTTATATTGGGGCTAGGGCAAAACTTGGGCCGATCCCTATAAAATTTATTTTTGGGTATTATGTCAATACAAAACTCATTTTTGCCAAATTTCATCGAGATACTAGGGTTTATAAGTGAATTGCGGACATTCAAGTCATTTTCTGAGGGGGACTTTGTATGGGGGCTAGGGTCAAATAATGCCCAATCTTTACGAAAATCACTACAATTATTAAGACGTATATAAAAATAAATTTTTCCTATTTTTTGTAGAGATAGTATATCATTTAACATAATTATGAGGTCAAAAGCCCTATTCGGGGGGTCCAGTTGTATGGGGGCTAGGTGAAATAATGGACCGATTTCAACCATTTTCAATAGCGTTCGTCCTTGGACCAAGAGAAGTGCACGTTCCAAATTTCATCAAATTATCTCAAAAATTGCGACCTGTAGAGTGCGCACAAGGTTTACATGGACACACAGACAGACAGACGGACGGACGGACGGACGGACAGACGGACATAGTTTAATCTCAGGAAGTGATTCTGAGCCGATTGGTATACTTTAAGGTGGGTGTAGGACCAGTATTTTTGGGTGTTACAAACATCAGCACAAACGCATAATACCCTCCCCACTATAGTGGTGTAGGGTATAAATACAGTAGGCGTAGTTGGATTTGGATAGTTATTCTTGATTTGGGTTCTAACTATATATAAGTGTATGTATTAGCTGAAAAATATTGCTTTTGTGGATCTTAGGTGATGAGAACCGCCTCTATTTGTAAATATCTAAATTAAGTATTTTTCCCGTACCACACGATAGTTCACTTTATATTGTTTCCAAACAACCTAAGGTCTGTTTAGAGGTCTAAATTTAAACATAGTGTTCTTTTAAGTTCGTATATGGACTTTGGAGAAGATAAATGAGGACTTCAATGGTTTTTGCTTGGATACAAGTCGCTCTCCTTTGGCAGTTAAAGATTTTGAAAGACAACTCAGTGCGTTTTTTTTAAATAATTCTTTGTGTTATTTCATCAATTTCTATATTTTATATTTTTTAATGATTGATTAAACATCTCATAATTGAATTTAATTGATTTATACTTGTTCTAAAAATCTAAACTAATTTTTTATATTGGAATTGCCTCATTATTTCCCTTTAAACATTTTTAACGCAAATAACTACACAGTTTCACACAATAATTTTTGAAAATTACAATTGAAAAATACTTAACACGTGTCATTTTAACAATAAAACAATAAATTCCAAAAAGCAATTAAAAAATAATTTGATAAATCCAACAAAATTAACTGGAAATTTCAATATGCAAAATACTTTATTGACGTGCAAATTCTGATGAAAAATAATAAAATGCAACAACAAATGCACCAAAATTTTTTTTTATAATTTTTTTTTTCTTGGTTTTCCCATTCTACACAATCTCTATTTTCAATTGGAAAACATAAATTTACTTTTTACCTGTTTTTTGGAATTTTATTTATGAACAAAAAACAAAATTCTCTTAAAAAAAAGGTAGGCAAAAAACATAGTTGATACACTGTATGTATGTATTGAATTTTCCCACGATTAAGTCATTACTTGCAACAGGGTAGTAATTGATATATTAGACCCGTATAACAAAGTATATGACATGCCTTATCAACAAATTTAGAATCGTTACTTTTAGTTACAGTTGTTACTGTTGGATATTTGCTCATAATTGGCAAAGTGGTTGTTGTTGTAAATTGTGGTCTTGGCGCCGGATAGCATATCGGCCTTTTAATATCTACCACTATACCATGCTCATTTGTCTCGTTAAAATGTAGATGTTCACAAATAACACCATATGGAGCAGAACTTTCTAAATAATCTAAAGGATCTGGTTTCGGATTAAAAATTTCATCAAAAATATCATCGGCCAAAATATTAATGTCCATAGTTTTATATGGTTCTGCTTTTTCACCTCTTTCGACTTTTTCTAAAAGTTCTTTCAAATTTTTTGCTTCCATTAGCAAGGCCTCGTTAAGTTTATCAACAGCCGTTTTAGGTTTTTCTACTGGCGAACTTGGAAATTCCAATGATTTTGGATATATACACTCTAATTCATAGCCATAGCTATTAGGTTTTCCTTGTATTGCTGAATAGTATTTGCGTAAAAATCCATATCGTTCTGAAGACGAAAAAACAAATCATCACAATTAAATAAAGAAGAAATAAATTTATCTCAATTAAAAAAGTACTATAAAAATATGATTGTTAAAATTACCTGTATCAGAATTAATGGATTCTGTGCAATATATGGCATTTTCAGGTAAATTGTGAAGATTGCTATGAAAAGACATATTTGGAAGCAAATTCTGTATTGTATTATCCTCTATTGTGTAGTCCCTTTTCAAACGTAGTTTAGAAACAAATTCATTAAAGTAATTATTATTACAATTGCATTGGACCAATTGAATTATCAAGACGCCTAGTAGTAGAACGATTTTATTATTTTGAGTTTTCATTGAGAGAATTGTTTATTTAAACAAATTATTGTTTACACTATTGTAGATTAAACGCGACTAATTTGTTTCTATTATTATGTCGTATTTAAATGTTCAGAGAAAATAAACCTGGGAAAATATAGTTTAATATAAACTAATAAAATAAAATGCAAAAAAAGTCATTCTCGGTTTTTTTTTAACAATTTATTTTGTTAAGTATAAATAAATTGTTTTCAATATATAAATATAATGACGATTTTGTGAATAGTAAAGTCTTATATTAACTGATAAAGTCATGAATTTTAATAAATATTGTTTATGGTTTTATAGAATATTATATACCCATCACCAAATTATTTGCTTCAAAGTCTAAAAATTTTAGTAAAATATTTTTTCGAATTTTTTAATATCAAACATTTCAGATCAATAGAGAGAATATGATGTGAAAATAAAATTTCCAGAGGACTTCTCATTTAAAATTTCAGCGTATTATAAATAAAGATTAATTCGAACAGACATGTATGTTTATTGTTATGCCATACACCACTATAGTGAGGAGGATATTATGCATATGGGCTGATGTTTATAACACCCAAAAATATTGATTCTACACCCATCTTAAAGTATACCAATCGGCCCGTCTTTCAGTCCGTCCAGCTGTACGTCAGCTTGGCATGTACGCCTTTTTTGATACAGGTACGAACCCTATTGAAAATGGTTGAAATCGGTCTATTATTTCAGCAAAATTTTATAAAGATCAGTCCATAATTGACCCTACCCCCCATATAAGGTCCCCTTCAGAAAATGACTTTAACGCTAATAACTGCTTTAAAGTAGCAGCTATAGCTATCAAATTCGACATTAACATATTTTATAACAACCTTAATACCTTTGTAAAATTTTGTAAAGATCGGTCCATAATTGACCCTACCCCCATATAAGGTCCCCTTCAGAAAAAAACTTTAACGCTAATAACTGCTTTAAAGAAGCATCTATAGCGATGAAGTTCGACACGAACATATTTTATGGGAAACTTAATGTCATTGTAAAATAGTATAAGGATAGGTTCATAATTGACCCTATCCCCCATATAAGGTCCCCTTCAGAAAATGACACGAACATATTTTATAGGAAACTTAATATCATTGTAAAATTGTATAAGAATCGGTCCATAATTGACCCCATCCCCCATATAAGGTCCCCTTCAGAAAAAAATTTAACGCTCATAAATATCTAAAAGAAGCATATATAGCGATGAAATTAGACATGAACATATTTTATAGAAATCTTAATGTCATTGTGAAATAGTATAATGATCGGTTCATAATTGACCCTATCCCCCATATAAGGTGTCCTTCAGAAAATGACTTTAACGCTCATAACTGTCTAAAAGAATCATCTATAGCGATGTAATTCGACATGAACATATTTTACAGGAACCTAAATCGATTTGTAAAATTTTATAAGGATCGGTTCATAATTGTTCCTACCCCCATATAAAGTCCCATTCAGAAAATGGCTTTGACGCTCATTACTGCCTCAATTAAATCGTTCTAGAAAATTTGACGAGGATCGGTCTATAATTGACCAAAAAAAGCAATTTATTGGCGAAAAACTTATTTTCTAAAAGAGGCTTTTATATAGGAGCAAATGTGGACCGATCCCGATAAAATGGGCTGGATAGATTTGTATTTATATAATATATATAATATTTGTCTGTGCTAAATTTCATTGCAATAACTTTCTGAAGGGGGCTTTGTGTGGGGGCTAGGGTCAAATAAAGTCCGATTATTTCGAAATTCGGCAAGGTCATCAAGGTTTATATAACACTTAGTTGTGCGAACTTTCATCGACCCCCCTTTTCGGGGGGTTCAGTTGTATGAGGGCTAGGTGAAATAATGGACCGATCTTAACCATTTTGACGTCCTTGGGTCAAAACAAACGTGTGTTCCAAATTTCATCAAATTATCTTGAAAATTGCTACCTGTACATTGATAACAATGTTTACATGGACACACGGATGGTCGGACGGACAGACGAACATCGTTAAATCGACTCAGAAGGTGATTCTGAGTCGATCGGTATACTTTATTTACTAATATTTTAATGCGTTACCAGTTTGTATACCCTACAACACTAGTGGAGAGGGCACTATTCATTTGTACTGATGTTTGTAACACCCAAACTATTTGTTTTATACCCATCTTAAATTATACCTGTCGGTTCAGTATAATTTTCCGATTCGATTAAGCTATGTCCGTCTGTGTGTCCGTGTAAACCTTGTGAGCAAATTTCAAAATAATTTGAAAAAATAATTTGAAAAAATTTATAATGAAAATAAATCGCATTTAATATTCATAATTGGTGTAGGTTATCATATGGTCGGCCACGTCCAACTATAGTGTTTTTACTAGTTTCTAGTTATTCTTGTTTCTGGATTTGAAGCATTTTCGATAAGGAATGAGTTTTGCATAATATATTTTAGAAATTTCTTTCTTCTTTGTCTTAGAGCTTTATTAAATCGTAACTTTCTAAAATATATGTATACATACATATATGCTTTTTAACATCTACGACAAATATTTCATGGTGTTACAAACTGTATAACGTAATCAGTATATCTGCATATTTTGCGGACATCGTATCAGCATATTGTAAATATTTGTTAATCTGTTACTTCTTCTTGGAAATTCCAGATTTACGTAGTAAAATAAATTATTTCATAAATAAATATAAACAAATAAATTGCAAAATATCAATTATTAAGAAATAAGTAATAATCGGGTCAAATGATCTAATAAATAAACAGAATTTTTCAGATGCAGAGCAAACTAATTAATAATGCAAATATATGGAGACCAGAATATGTTATAAACTAATTAAATTTTTAATACTCTTAAAGCCTACAATATTTTGGTCTATTGAAAGTCAATATCTTGACCATCTAGAACACCCAAAGATGGTTATATCGATTTTATCTACGAAACCCAAAGATGGGTAAGTATATCGATTATATCTACAATTTATCTCTATAAGTTAAACTACATAAAATTTTAATTTTCACATGCAAATACATATATCGCAAATCGAAAATTTTATTTGGGAAAAAAAAAAAAATAATTAAAAATTAAGTTTATTTTTAAAGCAAAAATATTGTAATAAAAATTATAAAATTATTAATGCTCCATTATATCACCAGCTATTTCAACCGGTTTTGATTTCATTTCTTTTGGTGGTGAAGGTGGCGCCGGTGCAGGATAACAAACAGTTCTTTCATTCTGTACCGTTTCACCATTTTCATTTGTTTCATTTATTAACATGGGCATACAAATTATACCATATGTTGGTGCTGGCGGTTCTGTTGTACTTAAAGGTAGTTGAGTGGTGGTACTTCTGGTATCTCTCTCGCCAGAGCTTACTGTTGTTGTAGTAATTTCCGCCAAGGGTGCGATAAAAGGTTTCTCTGTGGTTAACTGTTGTGGGCCATTTATAATTACAACTTGTGGGGAAGTATTATTTAATTTGGCAGTATTTTCAGCAGCTGATGGATTGTCCCTATAGACATGAGTAACATGATAGTGGGGAGATGAAAAACCCATAGTTAAGAGGCGGCCGGTTAGATAGCCGGTTAAGAAATCACCAAAGTCTTAAAAATAAGGAACAATAAGTTTTGCTTATTAAAGTTGTAGGGTAATAACAACATACCTGATCCTCTGGGTGGAGCTTGAGCAACATATATAGCATTTCCGGGCAAAGCGGCCGTATTATGATAATATGAACCTCCCGTTGGTAGTGGCGGCGTATTATAATAATTACTTCCCTTTAAATTTTTCTGAAATTTATCACTACTACTGGATTTTTTATTCTCATGCATGGCTTTCGTAATGGGTGTGTGTACCGGTGAACTACTTACAATACGCCGTGAACTTCCACCACCACTTGAAGGTTTTTTATATTTACGCCAACTGCCAAAGAGACCACCAAATGAACCGCCACGCCTACCACCACGTGCCTCACATAATGACAGCAATACAATCGCAATGATTAATATTTTCACTAGTATTTTTTCACACTTCATACTATAAATCTTATTTTTTTTTAAAAAGTTTCTTTTAAATAATTTTTTTTTCCAGCTACAACTTAATTCTTTCTTTCCTTTGTATGAAATTTCTTTATAGACCTTAGACTATTTTTGCGATCATTCCACTTTGCTGTCTCTTAATACAATGATCAACGTAATCACATTTTGTATTCAAGTCTTTAGTCTAGAGGCCATTTGACTTAAATATAAATGATCGTACGTGTAGTCATACATGCTGCACCAGAAATGCGATATAATTTAATTTATCAAAAGAAATTTAAGTTATGAGGGCGGTAACGCTGATATATTCATGGATAATAAATGAAGTCTTGTAATACCCTATAGGCTATTACGTTTGTAAACAATGTATGTAAGTATATTACATATTTTACTAATTAAGTTTTTTTTTAGAAATTACGTCAATGATAATTGTTATTGTAGAGAAGAAATATAAATGCATATATTACATTCTTGTTGTAAATAAAATACAAAATTCATAAAATATTTTTCGCTCTAATGAAATAGTTTACGATTCGAAATCTGTTGTTATCTGTAGATCGTTACATACATATCTTTTGATTCCATTATACTAACCATAAAAATTATTTATTTTATTTCCAGTATGTGTGACTACTACAAAATGCTAATTGATTTGTTTAAATTAATTTAAATTAATATGTTGACAGACATAGTTCCAATTTATATAAATTGTGAGAAAGTCCATAGATATTAAACGTTTGTGATAAAAAAAATGGAAATTTTACTATATAAATCATATTGTAAGGTATCAAATATGGTAACATTTTATTATAATTTAATTTATATCGCACATGTCCCTCAGGTTAAAAATTTAAATAACAGTGTCAAATACAAATAATACAATTATTAACTACGATCTTACTTTTATTAAATTCTAGCAGAAATTGTATTATAAATGTTACTTCAAAGGGGCTTCTGCATAAAAGGAGTAAAATTGAAACTGTATACTTTAAAATAGCGGGTGGTCCAAATGCTAGTACATATATCTTTATAATTTGTTTAATTTTGATACTCAAAAATTATTTATACTTAATCAAAGTATTGAATATCAGTCAGGGTAATGCTTCTGCATTAAACAAATTTTATATGACCCAAAATATTTTTACCAAATTTTATGAGGATCGGTCCGTAATTGACCCTACCCCATATAATGTCCCTTTCAGAAAATAACTTTATCGCTCATTACTGAACTAAAAATACGAATAAAGCAACGAAATCACGACACCAATTATATGACCCAAAGTCTTTCTACCAAATTTTGTGAGGATCGGTCCATAATTGACCCTACTCTCCATATAAAGTCCCCTTCCGAAAATGATTTTAACGCTCATTACTGAATTCAAAAATACGAGTATAACGATGAAATTCGACATAAATAAGTTTCATATGACTCAAAATCTCTCTACTAAATTTTATGAGGATCGGTACATAATTGACCCTACCAGCCGAAAAAATTTCTACCAAATATAATGAGTATCGGTCCAAAATTGCCTCTTCATCCCATATAAGGTCCACTTTTCTTTTACGCTCAGTACTGGAATAATAATACGAGTACAGCGAAGAATTTCGCATAAGCCAGATGTATATAAACCAGAATTGGTTAACCAAATTTTATAAGAATCGGCTCAAGTTTCATATGAACAAAAATCGATGTATAAAATTTTATGAGGTGCATAATTAAACCTATCCCTCATATATAAAGCCACTTTCAGATTGTTACGAGTACAGTTTCATCTCTGTTCTCGTAACTTTCGACTTAAACAAGTTTTATAGGAATATAATTCTTCATTCTGAATTCATTGAGGATTAATCTAAAACTGACAATATCACATATATATGGTTCCCTTCAGGTAAGGTACTTCCTTATTTAAAAATTCGAGAATATTGATGACATCTTTCAACCGAATTTTACGACAAGCGATCCATAGCACATATATGTATATAAATTCATGGTTTAAAAATTGGACAAAAATATTTTGTTAATTCGAATGAGCTCGGTCCATAATTGACTTAAGCCCTATTCCAAATACTGTCCTTATGTTTATAGGGAAGCATTCTTTTTATGGTATACGGTTTGATGGTGGGTATATAAGATTCGGCATAGCCGAATATAACACTCTTACATGCTTTTCATTGATAGGTTTATATCAATTTTCGCATTTACTTGTGGTTTAAAACGTTTTAATTTACAAACTGATTTTGTAGAAATTTATTTATACTACCTCTATTTTATATACCTAGCCTCCATAAAAAGTGCCCTTCAGACAATAACTTTAACGTTCAGTGCTTACGTAAAAATCTTTATTATGATGTTAGTGAAACTCGACATGAAAATTTTTTATGAAAACTAAAATCTTGCTACACAATTCCATGAAGATCAGTATATAAAACTCTTTACAGAGTTTTATGAAAATCGGTCTAAACTCAACCTAAACGCCATTAAATAACCCCTTCAGAAATTGACTTAAACTCTGATTACTCACTTAAAAATACGAGTACATCGATAAAATTCTACATATACAGCTTCTATATTAACTAAAATCTCTCCGCCAAATTTTATGAAAATAGGTCAGTAACTCAATCCATCATATCAGATCCCCTTCAAAAAAATAATTTATTACATAAATAAGGTTTATATGAACCGAAATTTCTTTACCAAACTTTATGAGAATCGGTATATAATTGACCCTACCCCTCACACAAATATAAATACAGTCCTATATTACATCTTGCATTGCGGTAGTGTAGACTTTAATTAAAGATTTCTTTATGTTGTGATGTTTAAATGAAAAATCATATTGACTTCAACCAGACATTGTTAAATTCATAAAAGCAATCTTTAACAAAGAAAGTTAATCATTCTTGTATCTATATAACATTTTAGTTTTAATTAATTGTTTTTTTAAAAGACAAAAGATAACATATGTACATTAGGGTTATAACCTTTTTTTGGGCGGCAAAATACCACAGCACTGCCTTATAGCCAATACTGTCATGTCGCGAAAAAATTATATATTCCTTAACATCTGTTTACGTCCTACAGGGTCCTGCTATGGTAATTTAATTATTCCAAAAATTAAAAAAGTTACACCTAATACACATACATATACATATGTATATCAATTTATTTTCGATTTTGTCGAATCAAATGTACCCTACAATATGAGACAAATGAATTCAGTCTTCAACTAAATGTTATGGGGATCGGTACAAGAATGAGCATGCCATAACCTCGTTGCAGAAAATAAATTTTTGTTTAAATATCATTAAGCAAAAAGTCTAGAAATTCTTTCTCAAATTCGAGTGACTTCGGGCGACATTAGACCGACTCACTCTATATTGAAAGCAAAAACGTGCTTTTGTTACCCCTCTCAAAATGTACTTTGCATTTTTTATGATGATGAATATTTTAAGTCTATATCGATGAATATTTTAAGTCTATCGATGTTTGTTCGTGAGCTGGACTTAAACAAGAAAACGTTTTGTATTCGGCTATGCTGAATGTTATATAACCACCATCAAATTATGTGCCAAATATTTCAAGTTAATTTCGATGATATGAATCGATCATTTTATTATTTGTTACCACAATTTACTCATTTATTCTAAATTTTAATATCGTATATAATTAGTAATCAGGGCTCTCAAGTAAAGTCTCTTTCACAAAATTAATTTTTATACACTTCACCACTATTAGTGGTGATATAGAGTATATATAACTTTGTTATTCCGGGTGAAACACCAAGAAATATTAATCTAAGACCAAACAATGTATATACATATATTTTGGGTCCTTATCATATTCTAAAACGATTTAGCCATGTCCATCTGTTCTCATGCTCACATTAGAACTAAGCAAAAGAAATAAACCAAATTCACCAAATATATTTATTGTTATCCTGAGGAGTGTGGTGTTGAAAATTGGAAAAATCGGTTCACAATGTTAAAGGTTATGAGTAAAAAAATCAAACTACCTCGAAAAAATTATGTCTTTTTATACCTTCCACCACCATCAGTGGTGATAGAGGGTATATATAAGTCTGTCGTTCCGTGTGTAACACCAAGAAATATTCATCTAAGACCCAACAAAGTATATATATTCTGGGTCCTTATGAAATTCTGAGTCGATTTAGCTATGTCCGTCTGTCCGTCCGTCTGTCTGTCTGTGTAAAATACGCTTAGGTTAAAACTAAGCAAAGGAAATCAACCAAACTCACCCAAAATATTTATTATTATCCTAAGCAGTTTGGTATTGAAAATCAGCTAAATTGGTTCACGACGTAAAAAGTTATGAGTAAAAATTTCAGACTACCTCGAAAAAAATTACGTTTTTTTTCATAATTCTTTTGAAGTTTTCTCAGAAACTACTAAAGATATTTCGATGAATTTTGTCACACATTATTTTTTCATGGCAGTGATAAATTATGTTGAAAATCTTTAGAATCGATCCAATATTTCCCATAGCCCCCATACAAAGGTATATATTCCCGGAAATTAGTTTATCGTTAATAACTCCCTCAAATATATCGGTATCAACACAAAATTTTGTACATGCAAATATAATATGAACAGAAATCATACTGTTAACGTAGGTCCTCAGTCGGTCCACAATTGGTCATAGCTCCCATACAAGGTCCACTTCCGAAAATCACCTAAACGGACATATTTCAATGACGAATAAAGCTATTGTGATAAAATTCGAGTTAAATATGTTTTGTGTACATACAAATCATTCTTCCCAATTTTTTACGGATCGGTCCTTTATTCGTCATAGCTCCCATATAAGGCCCACTTCCGAAAATCGTTTAAAAGCTATTGTGATAAAATTCGAGTTAAATATGTTTTGTGTACATACAAATCATTCTTCCAAATTTTTTACGGATCGGTCCTTTATTGGTCATAGCTCCCATATAAGGCCCACTTCCGAAAATCGTTTAAAAGCTCATATTTCATTGTCATATAAAGCTAACTTATTGAAATTCTACACAAATATGTACAGTCTAAATATAAATCACTCTACGAAATTTTTTCCGGATAGGTCCATATTTGGTCATAGCTCCCATATAAAGTCGCCTTCCGAAAATAACGTAAACGCATATATTTCATTGAAATATAAAGCTATCGGGATAAAATTCGACACAAATATGTTTTGTATACATACAAATTATTTTACAAATTTTTTTACGGATCGGTCCATTATTGGTCATAGCTCCCATATAACCTCACTTCCGAAAATCACTTAAAAATACATATTTCATTGTCAAATAAAGCTATCGTGATAAAATTCGACATAAATATATTTCGTATAAATATAAATTATTCTACTAAATTTTTTCCGGATAGGCCCATAATTGGTCATAGCTTCCATATAAAGTCCCCTTCCGAAAATCACTTAAACGCATATATTTCATTGAATTATAAAGTTATCGGGATAAAATTCGACACGAATATGTTTGGTATACATTCAAATCATTTCACCAAATTTTTTACGGATCGGTCCATTATTGGTCATAGCTACCATATAAGGCCCACTTCCGAAAATCTCTTAAAAGCACATATTGCATTGTCAAATAAAGCTATCGTGATAAAATTCGACACAAATATGTTTTATCTTTATATGAGTCAAAATTTTTTCCGGATAGGCTCATAATTGGTCATAGCTCCCATATGAGGTCCACTTCCAAAAATCACTTAAACGAATATATTTCATTAAATTCTAAAGCTATAAGGATAAAATTCGACTTGAATATGTTTTGTGTACATATAAATCATTCTACCACTTTTTCCCCGGATCGGTTCATTATTGGTCATAGCTCCAATATAAGTCTCACTTCCGAAAATTACTTAAACGCACATATTTAATTGTCAAATAAAGTTATCTTGATAAAATTCGACACAAATATATTTTGTCTTTATATGAATCACTCTACGAAATTTTTTCCGGATAGGCTCCCACTTACGAAAATCACTTAAACGCACATATTATAATAAAGCTATCTGGATAAAGTACGACTTGAATATGCTTTGTGAGCATATAAATCAATCTACCAAATTTTTTCCGGATTGTTCCATATATGGTAATATTTCCTTCAAAAAAAATCACTTAAACGCACATATTTCATTATCAAATAAAGATATCTTGATAAAATTGTACACAAATATGTTTTGTGTAAGGTCATAGCTTCTATACATATAAAGTCCACTTCCGAAAATCACCTAAACGCACATATTTCATTAATTAATAAAATTATTTTGAATTTTGATTTTTTTTTTTTTGGCATATAAATCATTATACGAAATTTTTTCATTATCGGTTGATAATTGGTCACAACTCCCATATAAGGACCATTTCCTTATATGGGAGTTGTGACTCAAATGCACATTAACAATCAAAATTATTGGGATAAAATTCGACATAAATGTGTATTTTGTATATATAAATCATTCTACGGATTTTTTCTTCCGGATCGGTCCATAGGTTGTCTTAGCTTACATATAAGGTATACTTCTGAAAACCACTTAATACCACTTAATTCGTAATTAAATGATTACATCCGGATAAAATTCAAAATGAGTATGTTCTGTGTACAGATAAATCATTATATTAAAATGTTATCAAACTGGCCTATTAATATACATTTTTCTCGACCTAATTAAAATTAATTTGACATATGCATAAATGTTAGTACCCTCAATAAGGAAACAAAAATTTTGCCAAGTTATCTAAAAATTATATAGTTAAATGGGTTTCAATAAAAAGTAGCTTGCTTGTGGAGGGTATTTAAGATTCGGCATAGCCGAATATAGCACTCTAACTTGTTTTTGTAATTCTTAAGCAGTTTTCTCAGAAACTACAAAAGATAATTAAATGAATGTAGACACACGGTCCTTTTTTACCCAGGGATCAATTATGTTCAAAATCATAACAATCGATCCAAAATTTCTCATAGCCCCCATACATTTCTCGCAGAATTTATACTTATTAAAATACGTTACAAAAGAAGTAACTTAATGATGCTTGGTATAAAAATTTGTAAACAAAATAATTAAATTTTATAAAACGGACCTCTTAAATACACCAAATGTAACAACATATTACAAATTTAACATGTAGAAAATTTTACATGTTTATGACTCATTTCCAGCTACATTTGTAGACTAATATATTTTTTAATGCAAAAATACTAAAAATTTTAAATATATATGTTTCTTATCGCCATTACTGAATATGATTCTGAATAATTGAGAGTACTAGTATATTAGGAAAACCAAAGACATATTCTTATCACTTTTAAAAAGAACAGCAAAGTAAAAAGGTCGCTGCTAATGAAATTGTTATTTATACAAAATTAAAATAATAATTGTGAATAATTGTGAAAAAATAAGCTTTGTGTAATGCATAAGGTGTTAGTATTTGTGTATTGTGCTATAATTGCATTCATACTAGTTTCTACAGCAGAAGCTAAAGGTGGAAGAGGTGGTGGAGGTAGAAGTGGCGGCAGAAGCAGTGGAAGAAGTTCTAGTGGAAGAGGAGGTTTTTTTGGTAGTAGTAAAAGTAGTAGCAGTAGTAGTTTTGGTAGTGGTAAAAGTAGCCACTTTGGAGGCAGTCATGGAGGCTCACATACCAGTGGTGGCTGGGTTAATGGTTTCTTTCACAGTACACCTTACCGTTACAGCTACAGACCCATCTATATAAGTAGAACTAGTACACATACAGGTTCATATCATGTACCAAACAAAGAAGAAGAGGAAGCAACAGATCACAATAAAGGTTAGTATGGAGGTCTTGCATATTTAAAACTTTTATTATTAATATGTATATTTAAAAATTATTTTAGATACCGGAAATTATGCTGTGGGTTACTCCATTAGTAAGGCATTAAGCAATGACTTTTTCTCCATTTTTAATGTGGTCCATGATATTTCAAAATATCCCGAAAAAATCAGAAATAAGGAACTAACAACTACAACAACACAAAGTCCAGTAGATACATATGATTTAAACTACATTATAAATACCCCCTATACAACAACTAGGTCAATATATGATACTGATCCTAAATCATATTTTCTTGATGATGATACTCTTTTCGATATGATGACATCGAAAAAGACCTCGGATGAAAACATTCATCAAGATTATGATGCAAAGCAATCCAGTGTCGAAAATTTAGATAATGTTCTTGAAGAATCAGCTACAGAAAGCACTACTACGGTTGTTGATTACATCAAATCCAATTCTGATTTTAAACCTATTTCTTGGAGGGATAATACTATGTCCAACACAGGAATAATTTCGGATTACAACGATGAAAGTATTCAGAAAATGTTGAAAGGGATTCAATCAAGCGTTGTAAATTTTGATAATATTTCAGAAGGTGGTACTTTTAAAAGAACTGAGAAGAAAGATCCAAATGAATCAGTTGATGAAATGTTGAAGCAATTACAGAAAAATATGGAATCGTTTAAATTGTATTAGTAATATATTATTTCCGCATTTATAGTTATAATTTGGGTTCTAATATTTAGAAATAGATTTAGGCATAAGTTTATATTTTAATACATTTTTATTCACTATCAGTTGAAAATAAATGAAAATTTTTTATAACAAATATATTGATTTATTTAGAAAATGTAATTTTTTATAAAAATTTATCTCTCCTTTTATAAGGCGTTTATTAAAATTATTAATTATTTTTTGGCGGACTGGTCCATTTTAGGGCCTGCTCGATATCAGTTCATATTCTAGTAATATATATTATAAGGTGTTCTGGATGTTCTCAGTTTAGACTTTTGAGGAATTTTATTATTCTCTGTAATATTTTTTTCTACAAAATAACTGCCTATCGATTTAAAATTATCCATAAGGTCTCAAAAAGAATAGTCAAAACAATTGGTAAAAAAACAGACAAGTCGTTCATAAGTCTTTTAAATTCCGTAGAGTTTGATAGATAATTGTTCAAAATCCTCTCCCGAAAAGCATATTGATGCTCATATTAATACGTATTACGTATGATAACGTTTTGATGGTGAATATATGTATATATTGATATAATCCAATATAATAAAATTATTTTCTTTATTTTCTTGCTTTTTTTATTTGTCCAGACACTAATTAGCCACCTATCAATTCTATTAACTAATTAAATCTTATAACTAATAAATAATTCTTAAAACTAATAAAAAGAATCATAACATTCAATAACAATATTTTCAAATTATTAGTTCCATAGAAAAATATTTATAGAACTCTCATTGTTTAAATGAGCATTATTTTCTAGGGTTAACTGTTATCAGACAAAAATTATTGAGAATATAATAAACAATAATATATAAAAGCAAACATTTAGAAAATGATAATTATTTAATATAAATACGTATTTCAGTTAAGTACAAACAAAACATTCAATGAACTTTCGAATATTTTTTGGTATTTTGTTGATTGCAACAGCATTCTTAGCAACTAGTGGAGCAACTAGCGGTAGCAGTGGTTGGGGTGAAAGTATTTGCAAGGCTATAAGCTATTTTTTTAGAAAACTTATTAGCGGAGTGCCCAAAGCTGAACAGCCTTCCACGTTTCCCAAGAAAACCTATACGTATGATGATTTACCAGCTATAAATGCTCGTCATTTATATCCAAGCTTAACACAATATCCTAATAGTGGTTTTGATTATCAGTCTAAAATTGAACCTTCTTCAAAAACAGGTAAGTAAATCTCCCAATAAGATGTAAAATTAAGATTAATTGTTTGTTATATTAACTAATTATTTTTTATTATTTAGATAACACACTTGTTGAGCGTATTGAATCAAATATCAAGAGAGAGAAGAGAAGAACGAATATGTTAATAGCTAATTAAAAGTTATGATGATTTTTTGATTAAGAATGATATCAGGGATCATTAAATAATAACGCACGACATGAGTTCAAAAGTTTATAAAATTCTATATATGTACATATCTTTATAACTTGTATCTTTAAATCAAAATGTTTCATTCTTAAGTATTTATATAATGATGAAAACTAAGTAAAGATATTCTAAATAATATTCCAATACTAAACTTTTTACATTTTAAATGGTTATACCGATTTCAATCATATATCTAGAAAAGAAAAGACGTCGAATTTAATGTTCATTTCTAGATCTCTTAAACCTTCAGGCTAGTAGAGCAAGTCGGGTATGAAAATATAAAACCACAGTGAATATACCAGACTATACTCTGGTATCTTTAGTTAGGACTATAGAGTAGTCCATAGTCTAGGCTATAAGAAAATAGTACATAGTCTAGACTTTAGACTAGTCTATACCCTGGACTATATATAGTTTATAGTTTGGACTATATATAGATCAGTCTACAGTCCGGACTATAAATCAGTCTTTAATTTTTGGATTCTAGATTAGTCCATAGTCTGGACCATTGGTTGGACTATAATCTGGACTATAAACTAATCTATAGTTCAGACTATAGACTAAACTGGACTATTGATTAGTCTATAGCCTGGACTAAGGATTAGTCTATAGTCTGGACTATAGATGAGATCTATAGTCCAGACTATAGACTGATCTATAGTCTGGACTATAGATTAATCCGTATTCTAAACAATAGATTGGTCTACAGTCTTTACTATAGATTAGTCTATAGTCTGGATTATAGATTGGTCTATAATCTGGACTATAGATTAGTATATAGTCTGTACTATAGATTAGTCTATAGTCTGGACTATAGATTAGTCTATAGGCTGGACTATACATTAGTCTATAGTCTGGACTAAAGATTAGTCTATAGTCTGGACTATAGGTTAGTCTATAGTATGTGCTATAGATTAGTCTATAGTCTAGACTAAAGATTAGTCTATAGTCTGGACTATAGATTAGTCTATAGTCTGGACTATAGATTAGTCTATAGTCTGGACTATAGATTAGTCTATAGTATGTATTATAGATTAGTCTATAGTCTAGACTATAGGTTAGTCTATAGCCTGGACTACAGATTAATCTATAGTCTGGCCTATAGATCAGTCTATAGTCTGGACTATAGATCAGTCTATAGTCTGGACTATTAGTCTATAGTTTGGACTATAGTTCAGTCTAAAGTTTAGACTATAGATCAGTAGCCTATAGTCTTAATATAGATTAGACCATAGTGTGGATTAGTTTCTAGTCTGAACTATAGGTCACTCTATTGTCAGTACAATATATCATTGTATAGACTGCAAAATATATCAGTCTATAGTGTGGACTATGTATATGTAGATCAGCCTATAGTCTGGACTATAAGTCAGTCTGGGCTGTAGATCAGTCTATGGTCTCGACTTTAGATTAGTATACAATTTGCACTTCAGATAAGTTTATAGCCTGGACTATAATCTGGATTATAAAGTAATCTATAATCTTGACTGTAGACCAACTTTTAACCTTGATTATATACGATTTGTAATTTTTAGCGGAATTTTCACTATATTTTCCTTCTTATAAAAAGAGACATTTTGAGTTTAAATTATTAGCTAAAAATATGTTATAATTGTGTTAATTATTTTACATACAAAATAATACAAAGTACAACTAATTTAAATATAGTTTGACAATTAGCAACTTTATATTTAGATAATAGCGGCCAATGGAGGGTTTTGGTATGTAGTTGGAGTGGGCGTGATACTGGTAGGATCACAATTAACTCCTGGATTTTGTTGTAGTTCGTTATTTACTATTTTGTCAGGTACTGGAGTGCCAGTTATGCATGGATTTGTAACAGTAGTAGGGGCAACTGTAGTCGTTGTCGTTGTTGTCTTTCTACGTCTTAGTTTTCGGCGAGCTGAATTAGCTCCTGCTACATAACCTGCTGCGAAATCATCTAAAATTTTTAAATTGTTAATATTTTTAATTGAAAATGTAAAAATCTTAAATACCTGTTCCTGAAGATTGTGTATTTGGTTGCTGTGCATTTACGATATAAACAGGTTGTTGAGGAGTATTTACAATAGTATCTCCATTATTTGGAATAGCAGTTTGTTGTTTTGGATAGCTTTCAGGTTGATTGAAATTATGAGGACTTTCTGGAGTATTTGCTACATGAGTATTACTATGAGTTTTTGCTACTTCGGTATTTGAATCATGAGTATGTTGTTTGGAATTACGGTCAGCAGTATTATGATGTTGGCTAACAACTGCATGATGTTCACCTGCGCTTCCTCTTTTGTTATGACCGCTTCCACTTTTATTAAGAATACTCTCACTATGCTGAGTACTTTGTTTATTTGAAGTAGATCTATTACGTGGTTTCGATCGTTTGCGAGCTTCGGCGCCAGCTGTAAACGCAATAGCTATAATTAGCATACTAAATAACACAGTTTTTAATTTCATTTTTGGTTCCTTGTCGATTGGTGTATACAAAAGTATTTCAAAATTATAAAATTATTCGTCTCTTGTTGGAAATAAAATGATTCTACTTGCTAAGTGTATTATGAATTTATACAGTAATCTTAAAGAAATTAAAATTGTGATTATTAAAGTGAATTTTATATATTCATAATTTTTTGATATTTCAATCTCTACCTAATGATTTTGAGTAAATTTGAAAACATGTTTGCAAAATATAAAACAAATAATGCGCATTTTTTAATACTTAGAATCGTAATTATTACTTGAATTGACGTTTTCAACTGCATATCAGAAATTTTTGTGTGACGGCAATTGTTATAAAAATGTTATGATTATTCAGAAAGTTTTCAGATTATTTAGTGGAGGTTTGGATCATGGACCGAGCTTTAAAGAATTTAAAATATTGATTTACGATTAAAAGACAGTTTCTGTATCATAATACTAAAATGTCTCACTATTTTATTGAGAATGCAATTGTTCTGGGCCTTATTATAAAATAATATAAGACTCGTATAATTATATAAAATCTAAACAGGATCTATTCGAAACACAAATATTAACTGGGTTAAAATATGTATATTATATACACACATTTGCTTGTTTTAATTTGCTCCAGGGAAAAGTATTTATAATATTTTTTTTTGTCTCTTATGTTTAACTTAATTAAATGTTTTCTGTCTTTTCTGGAAACGTACGTAAAACCAACAATCAGTCAGTTGCTTTTGAACTAAGTGTACCAAGTTCCATAATAGGACAATAGTAATTATGAAAGAGTATAAATCAAGATAAAAATATGTAAAAACATTTAAACATTTAAAATAAATTATAACATACAAAGATTACAAATATGAATTTTTCTGTAATGGTTATGATTAAGTAAAATAAACATATGAATACATATTAAATGATTTAAGCTTTTATATAAAAAAACAAGTAAGAAATTATAGTCGGGCGAGGCCGACCATATAATACCATACACCTGTTACAAAAAAATGTGATTTAGTTTTCATAATAAAGCATTTAAGTTGAATTGTACCTTGCCTCAGATATACTTAAGCCATTTATTGTTGAATAAAATTGTGGACATTTAAGTCGAATTTTTAAGGGGGCTATGATCGAATGAGACCCTATAATTAAAAAGTGCATGAGGGTCATCAAAGCTAGTATAGAACTTGGTTTTGAAGCTTTTTGTCGAGATACGAGTATATTAAACATAATTATGAACTTAAAGGCCCTATTAGTCCAGTTCAGTTGTATGCGGGCTAGGTGAAATAATGGACCGATGTTAACCATTTTCAATAGGCTTCGTCTCCGGTACCATAGAAGATCGTGTTCAATGAATTATCTTCAAAATTGCGACCTGTAGTTTGATTACAAGGACAGACGAACGGACGACAGACGGACGGACATAGCTAAATCGACTCAGAAAATTATTCTAAGCCGATTGGTTTACTTTAAGGTGGGTATAGGACCAATATTATTGTGCGTTACAAACATCAGCACAAACCCAATATACCCTCCCCACTAAAGTGCTTTAGTATAGAATAATTATGAACTTAAACAAAAACCATAAGTTATATAGAAGAAAATGGTAATTCTTGTATCCCCTTATATTCATATTCATCATTTTTATTAAATTTCGTATGACCGATCTGAGAAAAATTTCATTTCACATTTATTCTGATTTTCGGAAGTTAACCTTTCTTCAAAGTTTAATTTTTGTAAAATTGTTCCCAAAATTTTTAGCCCGTTTCTTGTTTGAAATTTGTTTTCTTAGGGAATAAATGTGGGGATTATTCATGTTTTTCGGCGATTTTCGCAAGAGGCTTTATATGGAACCGTTCGGAACCATATAATGGACCAATCATGAAAAAATTTTAAAATAGCATTTTGTATACAAAAATAATATCTGTGCAAAGCTTTGTATGGATATCATTGTTTGGTAATGAATAATGTGAATTTAAGTGATATCTGGGAGGGGACCTTCGAGCCAAAATTTTTTCTGGTATAATATCTGTATATAAAAGCAATATTTGGGACATATTTTGTACACAGAGAAAACAGATTCGTTGTGATAACCGAATTTGTTTCCAATCGAATTCAGTCGGTTTGCACAACTATCCCATATTTCGATTGTAACTACTGTAAATTTCGGTTCCTGTTACTGAATATATGGTGTACGCAACTACTTTAAATTATTATTCTATAATCTGGATCGAAATTATCGGTATTTGGAACTGAAATATTATTTATTAAAACCAATTTGTGGATTAGTTTATTTGAAAATATATTTTATTTTGTTTAAAATAATTACAATAAAATATAAATATAAATGCACATTTACAAATCTACAAAACTTATTACTATAAAATAGTCACTTTTCTTCTCTAGTTTTGAGATATTGATGGTAAAAACCATATTTATGTACCAGGGATTTTGCTCTTAATTTTGTCCAACATTTCCAAAGGAACACTACCATAACACGCCTTTCCGCTGCTGTAAAATTATTAAAGATTATAGGAAAATAACACAAAATAGATGTTAAGATATAAAATAGACTAAACTTACCTTTTCTATCCCATTTTTCCGTATTAATTTACATTTAATTGTTAATAGTTTTATTATATAATGTATTGGAGAGGAAAATTTTAGAATTGGTTCCAAGAAAACTAGAATAAGTGTGAACAGAACCACCTTTTAAAAAGAAATTTGTATAGAAAATAAATCAGCAAATTTCGGAAATTATTTTGAATCAAGTTTAATTTTTTTAAATTTTTGCTTGTCGTATTTTAATGAAATAGTATACACTCTTATAGAAGACAAAAAAATTTTTTCTCCAGGGAAAATTATAATATGTGTATGTATTTTGGTCTCTTGTGCTTAACGTAGTTAAATGTTTTTCTTAAATGTATGTATGTAGAACGAACAATCAGTCAGTCAGTTTTGAACTTAACATGTAAAGTTCTACAGGATAGAAAATGTAATTATGAATAAATATAAATCAAGATAAAATAAGTAATAATATTTAAGCATTTTAAATAAATTATAACATACAAAGATTACAAATATAAATATCATTTTGCACTGGTTATGGCCAAGCTGACATAAAAGAAAGATTAAAGAATGTAGTGTTTAATAAAAGCTAATAAAATTTTATTATTTAGAAAATGTACTAGTACTAACATAATTTCACAGAAATAAACTAAAATTTTTATATACATACATATATTTATCTCAAATGGCTTTTATTCATTTCATGCCACAGAATTTAGGTTTAACTATTCTTCATTTAAACATACAACAAAATAAGTTATAGGAAAAAAATAATAATTATTTTTATGTTAGGTTGGCAAAAAACGACAACAAAATGTGGAAATATAAATTTGAAAAAAAAAAACAAAAATTTAACACCCGTCGTGTAATGAACACAAAAATACAAAATGAAATGTAAAAGAAACTGTTGGTCGTAACTATAGGCAACTCATGCTTAAATGCTGCCTGACATCATCTTCCGCATCAGCGGCTGGTTTCAAAATAGGAAAAAAAATTCTTGTTCATAGGGTCTAACAACAATCGAGGGTGGGTGGTTCGTTAGTATTTGATATTGCTTTATTTCTATTTTTCGCCTTGGAAAGGTTAGCTTGGTTTGGCTGACTGTGTCGCTGCTTGAGTGATGACAAATTATATTTGTCAGATTTATGACCAATTATGAGAGTGTTATATTTCACAGAACAAACCATCATCACCATCACCTTTAAGTGTGGTTCAAATTTAAGGCTTGCATTTGTTATTGTTTCTGTGACAGCCTGTGAATGGATGTACGATATAAATCCCGAGTATAAAGGGAAAAATTGTGTGGGACATTAACATCAAAACAATAAGAATACATGTAGTTTGGAGTATGGGAATTACTGTAGTGCGTTTGTTTTTTCCACTTTACTGTATGAGTGTTGTTTTCGCTTTTTCCCCTCATTTGACAACATCAGCAATTTTTCTTTATTTTTTAAAAGCAATGTGTCAAAAAGAGCAGAAGAATGCTAGTGCAATTATGATAGTTTACAGAGATGTGGTTAAGAGCTAGATATATGTATGTTTAAGGGCAAATAAAGAGAGATTCATCATGCGCCTGAATTAATTATGGACCGATCCTTATAAAATGTAACAAGATTTAAAATTTTGAGCCTTTAATTGAATTTTGATTAAGACTTATAACCGGCTTGGGACAATTTCGAATACCGCTTTGTTAAAGTTATTTGTTGAAGTATGCATACACCATTCATGGTTCAAATATTGTCTGATATTCATACTTCATAGTTTCGGAGACATTATAGAATAATTGATATTTAGTCAATGTATTTGTGAGCTTTTAAGAGCTTTTTCTAGAAGACATCCGCTTGGGGACCACTTACCCTTGACAATTGACTCAAAATAATTTTCTTTATTAATATTGAGATGCTCATTTATTTATAAATGAATTAAAATTTGATCATATCCACCTAAAATTCTCAAAAAGGAGTTTTAACTGAACTTTCATTTAAAGTTTTTAGTTTTAAATATCTACTACTCCACGTCTCTGTTTATGGTACAATTTTAAAACTATAATAAAAGAAAAACCAAAAAAAAACAAGTAAGAAATTATAGTCGGGCGTGGCCGACCATATGATACCCTACACCAATTGCGAATATTAAATGTGATTAATTTCAATAATGAAGCATTCTGTTAATCTTATATAGGTTCCAAATAATGTCTGTTTATGTACGGTTGTATGCTGACTAGGAGAAATAAAAGACCGATTTAATCATTTTCAACAGCCTTCGTTATTGGATCCAGAGAATAGTATGTGACCCATTTTAACAAATTATATTCAAAATTGTGATCTGTTGCGTGCACACAAGGTTTACAGTCACAATGACGGACATAGCTTAATAAGGACAAATATTTTTGAGTGTTACAAACATCACCACATTGTGCCGACTTTTGGATAGATAGTAGTATATTAGACGTAGTTAAAAGATAAAAGGCCGTAATCGGAAGGTCCGGATGTATGGGGGCTAGGGCAGAAATTGAGCCGATCCTTATAAAATGTATTATTGGGAATTATCTATATACATATATAAAAATTAATGTGTGTTTGTTTGTATGATTGTATGTTCATATGTTTGTGTGTTTATATGTTTTCTTCAAATTTCCACAGCGTATTCCTGTATATCTGGCAATAGGCCACTTTTTATTTCCGATCATGGCGAAAAATGACAATTTTATTTATAATTATATCAAACTTAGTTGTGCCAATTTTTGGAAAGATAGTAGTATATTTGTAGTAGTTATGAGCTAAAAGTCCCAAATCAGTAGGTACGGTTGTATGGGGGCTAGGGCAAAAATTGGTCCGATCCTTATAAAATTTAATGTCGGCATTTATATTTATATAAAATCTATTTGTGGCAAATTTCATCGTGATACTAGTGTTTATAAGTGAATTGTGGACATTAAAGTAATTTTCTGAAGGGGATTTTGTATGGGGGATAGGGTCAAATAATGCCCGATCATTATAAAAATCGACAGTGTTATTTATAATTATATCAAACTTGGTTGCGCAGATTTTTGGAGAGATAGTAGTATATTTGACAAAGTTATGAGCTAAAAGGCCCAAATCGGAAGGTCCGTTTATATGGGGCTAGGGCAAAACTTGGGCCGATCCCTATAAAATTTATTTTTGGGTATTATGTCAATACAAAACTCATTTTTGCCAAATTTCATCGAGATACTAGGGTTTATAAGTGAATTGCGGACATTCAAGTCATTTTCTGAGGGTGACTTTGTATGGGAGCTAGGGTCAAATAATGCCCGATCTTTACGAAAATCACTATAATTATTAAGACATATATAAAAATAAATTTTTCCAATTTTTGTAGAGATAGTATATCATTTAACATAATTATGAGGTCAAAAGTAATATTCGGGGGTCCAGTTGTATGGGGGCTAGGTGAAATAATGGACCGATTTCAACCATTTTCAATAGCGTTCGTGATTGGACCAAGAGAAGTGCACGTTCCAAATTTCATCAAATTATCTCAAAAATTGCGACCTGTAGAGTGCGCACAAGGTTTACATGGACACACAGACAGACAGACGGACGGACGGACGGACGGACAGACGGACATAGCTTAATCGACTCAGGAAGTGATTCTGAGCCGATTGGTATACTTTATGGTGGGTGTAGGACCAGTATTTTTGGGTGTTACAAACATCAGCACAAACGCATAATACCCTCCCCACTATAGTGGTGTAGGGTATAAAAAAAACAACATCATTGTTTTCATACCTTATTTATAACGTTAATATTGTGAAAATAGCTGAAATTGCTTTTATTACATGCGTAATAACACTTCAATTAATGTGCATTTATTTCTTTGCCACCAACAAGAGCCACAAACAAACACGTCCTTTGTAAAGTAAGTGTAACGTACTTACACTTACAAAAAAATTTAACGTTTTTGAGTTATTGTAGGCATTAATAAGTACGCACGTATACACATACATGTATGTATGTATTATCACACAAACACTAAAATCTACAATACATTCATATACCTATTTGTATACACACGTATTTATTACTTAGATATACTTACATACATACCTACACAGATTTGTTGCTTTCTTTTATTTTCAAGATTTATTTGTACTTTTTGCACTTTTTTGGGAATAATTTTTTTATGGCTTTTCTTGATAATCCCTTAAATTATGGCTTCATCATAAAAGCACCGAAGAAAAATAAAGCATTAAACTGAAATTCGTTCTTAATTTAAAAAAAAACAAACCAAAATTAACTTCATTCTAACTTCTGCTTGTCTACAACATCGTTATATATTTCTAAAATGTTTTTGGGCCAAATTCCGGTACATACATACATATGCATAGGTATAGAAAGAGACGTAAGTAACCTGAAGGCTTTTAGTGTCTTACATTTCCGTTCGTAGTCGTATACAAAATATTTTATTATTTAAATTCTACTTTTATTTTCTTTCTTGTCTACATCATTTTGATTGTTCTTTATTTTATTTGTGGTTGCAAAGTTTACAAGCACTGCAGCTACTACCATACAACTATATACTTACATTGTATATAATGCTATTATTGTCGGTAAAACTCTACACTAATTGAGAGTAGCCATATTTGTTGTACACAAGATGCAGTTAAAAGTGGTAATTTACAATTTAAATTTGTGGATTTAAATAATATTTGTACAAATTTAAGATATTTGAAAGACATCGGATTCATTTTACTTGACATGACCCCGCTTACATGTATATACGTATATATTACTTTTGAATTGATTTTGAACGTTTATCGTCAAAAGAAGTACAATTGTTGTTCCCACGAAATTTTCATACCCTTTGAAGAGGAATGAAATTGTCGTTATCATTGCATTCTTAATAGTTGATTTTGATCGAAACAGCTGTATTATTCAATAGAAAATTCCATTAAAAAATTCTACAACAGGGAAAACCTAAAACTTTTTATTTCAAGACATAACTTGATAATAGATAAAAATCAGTCTGGCTATATTATTTGGTTCTATAGAGTTATTTTTATATCCACCATCAAAAATGATAAGGGGTATATTTACTTTGTCATTCCGTTTGTAACACATCGAAATATTGGTCATAGATACACAAAATTATATATATTCTGGGTCCTTATTAAATTCTAAGACGATCTAGCAATGTCCGTCAGTCTGTTAAAAACACGATAGGGCTCGAACAGAATGAGATCGAGAGTTCATAATGTATTTCCTATACGTAAGGTTTGTTCGGTATTAAAAATGGGCAATATCGGTCCACCAACCAATGGTCAATATCGGTCCACCACGAACCAAAATCTCCTTACCAAATTTTATGAGGATCGGTCCATAATTGACCCTACCCTCCATATAAGGTCCCCTTAACGCTCATGACTGGCTACAGCGATAAAATACGACATAAACAAGTTTTTAACGAACCAAAGTCTCTTCCAAATTCTACGAAGATCTTCCCATAATTGATAACGAGGATAGATCGATAATTGACTGATACGCGGTTCCTTTTAAAAAATTACTTTAAAATGCCTTTAACCTCTTTAAAGCGATGGAAGTCGATATCAACAAGATCTATATGAAACAAAATCGTTCTACAAATTTTTAGGAGGAACGGTCCCTAAGTGACCCTACGGTCGGAGGTAGACCTCGACATGAACAAGTTGTATGGAAACTGAAATCTTCTTACCGAATTTTATGAGGAATTTTACAGAACTGAAATTTTTCCACAGCTGATTCAACCCCCCATTAACGGTTTCATTCAGAAAATTCCCTTAAGCTCATAACTGAATTAAAGATACTAATACAGCGATGATACTCGAAACAAATAGTTGTTGTAGACAAGGGGTTAATATGGTCCATGGTAGAGAATTTATGTCTACATTAGTTATTTATGCAGAATATCAGCGCAATATTAGTGGTTAAGTAAAATATAAATAATTTTGACCATTAAGTCATTTACTGAAGTGGACTTTTTATGGGGGATAGGGTCACATAAGGCCCGATCATTACAAAAATCAGCAGTATTATTAAGACTTATATAATACTAAGTCTTGACAATTTTTGAAGTTTGAAGAATTTTTGAACATTTAACATATTTATGAGCTCAAAAGCCCTATTCGGAGTTATGCGGGCTATACGAAATAATGGACCGATTTTAATCATTTTCAATTGCTTCGTCCTTGGTCACAAAAAGAGTATGTACCAAATTTCATCAAATTTTCTTGAAAGTTGCGACCTGTAGAGTGCGCACAAGTTTTAAATGGACACAGCGGTTGGTATACTTTAAGGAGGGTGTAGGACCAATATTTTTGGTGTTACAAATATCAGCACAAACGCATAATACCCTCCCCACTATAGTGGTGTAGGGTATAAAAACAATCAATTCATAAATATTATAGTTTATTTATAAGAAATCATTGCTTTTGGGCATTGATTTGGTGGTGGGTATGTAAGATTCGGCTTGGTCGAATATAACACTCTTAGTTTTTATATTTTGCAGTTGCTTGTTATCATTGTCACTCGGATTTTAGCCCACAAGATCTCATGCTAAAGTACTTCTGATATACTATTTTCAGTTACATGTATACTAGTATATTTGTATGAACAATTTTGTGAAATTGTTCATGTTTTATTTTTGTCTATTTATTTAAGTGTTTCTACATTTCCTTGCCTTGTTGTCTGATGAAAAATTATTGCAAAATTGCATGTTCACTCAGACATGTAGTTTTTGTTTCATCTCTCACTTTTTTTGGATACTTTTTTGTTAAGGAAAATTTCATATTTTAGGTTTTCCATAATTGCTCCGTTTCGCTTTACGAATAATTTAAAAACTAACATACGAAAACAATTACTGTAGATTGGATTAAAAAAACTATTATTTCTAAAATTTCAAAATTTTACTGTGTACGGATAAAATCACTAAGTTTAACAACCGAATTTTAACTTTTGTTTGAATATTTTATTGTAGAAAAATATTTGTTTCGGAATAAAAAAATTTATTTAGAATTTAGCTGGATTATGTAGACATAGATATGGTTTTGACTCTTAGTAAGCTGCAGACAGTCTTCTTGAGATTAATTGTTTATCTGACAAAATTTTGTCTGATAAAAATTCGTTCCAATCGTTTGCCTTTTAGATTTTTTTTTTAACCAAATTAGGAAATAACGATATAATCTTACATATACAGATGTACATATATACGTACTACAAGTTTATGTGTATCTCCAACTTAACAACAAAAGATGTGCTCTGAATTGTATTTGGGTATGTTTTGTTTTTCCATCCTTTTGGTGTTTGCATTCGAATAGGAAGTAAATCTGTGTTAAATCACTTGTGTGTGCAACTTCAGTTGCTGAAAGTGCTATTGTTTAAGCACAAACATAAAAAGGAAAAATATATATTTGTACGTATGTATGTCTATAGAATTCCATGTTGTATATTATATAAGTAATAGTGGCAAACGGATGTAGACAAACGGCAAATGCGCCTTCAAAATAAGATTTATTGCATTTTAAATTCAGCGGCAGCCATGTCTTTCAAATACGTTTAGTGCTAGGGTTTGTTCAATGCATTTTAAAGTAAAAGTACCAGTAGTTTATCTTAATTTTTATTTTATGTTTCTTTTTTCCATTTAATTCTTTTTTCCTTCTTTACATTTTTTTTTAGTTAAAAATAAGTATTGGTTGAAATTTCATTTATTTTCTAAACTGAAATTTTTAAGTTTTTAATGATAAATGTTTTTTGTGTGTATGTCACCGGAATGAAATATGTAGAACAGGGACAAAAATAATGTTTTCCTTGGACTATCAAAATGAAAGCGGAATTGAAAAATACTATATCTTTTTAATAGGAAATATTTTTAATAATCAAGATAGAGTCCGAGCGGAAGGAGATTAAGAGCTGAAATTTAGCCCAAATATTTTCAAATTATGTAGTTTCTTTATTTAGAAAATATCTTTAATCCTCATAACTTACTTCAAAATTTTATTACAGCAACGAAATTTGATTTTTTTATACGAACCAAAAATTTTAGGAAGAGAAATCAAAATTGTGGAGTTATATTAATTGTGATATTAGTTGTGGGTTGTTATTTTTTATTAATTATTAAAATTACGTTTTGGTGACTTTCCTTAGAATTTGTAAACAATAAAAATATACATCCTAAAAGTATGCCAAACTTTTTATTATTTTAATGGCCAGCCAGAGTTGGGGGTAGTGCACTAAATTTCCAGTTTCCACTAAAAGTTAGTGATAGTGCAAAATTTTTCACTATCACTAATAGCTATTTAGTGGTGAGTTGAAAAATAACAGCCTCACTAAGCAATAGTGGTAGTGGTAAAAGAAAAATTTTCACTAAAATTAATTTAGTGATAGTGAGAAACCTTTTTTTTACAGCTTAGTGCAATTTTTTTTTCTCCACTAACAGGATAGTGGAAAAATATAATCATTCACTAATGTTAATGGGACTCAAAAAAAAATTACATATATATTTCCATGTGTATTTTACATATGCAATGTTTCATATGTATCAGACGATATGTACAACTTTTACATATGGAAAATTTGACAGTACATATGTAAAATACATGCCGTGTGATAACACCTTTAAAAATTTTAAGTTTTTATTTAATTTTTTTATGCAATAAAAAATAATAAAATGAAAATATTTTGACTATATTTTCAATTTGTTTGAAATATTTTTATAAACACTATTTTTTTTGAGATTTTAGTGCATATAATATAATTAAAGCATTCATGTAGTGACTGTTAAAAATTTGCACTATTTTATTGTAGTGCAAAATTTTCACTACCACTAATGGTTAGTGGTAGTGGAAAAATTTTACACTACCACTAATTTTTTTAGTGGTAGTTAAAACATGTTTCACTACCACTAATTTTTTTAGTGGTAGTTACGATATGTTTCACTACCACTATAGTGATGAAAAATAGTGGAAAATCAAAATGTTGTCACTATAGTGGGATTTAGTGAAAACCTTAGTGCACTAAATATTTAGTGCACTACCCCCAACTCTGTGGCCAGCTTATTATTGAAGCGTATGAGCATTATACCTGCGATATTTATACCAGTTATATTAAGTATTCGTCCCAGAGAACTTTGAAGTTATTTCCACAAACATACAGTGGTTTAGCAACTTTTATTTTTTGAAATAATTCAGTATATCTGAAACTATTGGATATATTGCAATAAAATTTCACACGTTTGGAGCTGCGATATTCTCAAGTTGATTGGCAGTTGTAGATGGTCGACGACGGAATGGGGGCCAGTGGGTAGCTCGGGTATTATTATTTATTTTAAATCGCTAAAAATCCGTTTATGATCGGAATGAGCTGACATGCTTACATATGTGGGTTATTTCTTATGCTTTATGAGACATCTAGGTTTAAATTTGCTTCTTTCTTAATTTTTCCCGCCTACGGATGTCCGTATTTTTTTTAAATGTCCTCTAGTTTTCTGACAAATTTCTAAATAAAAAACAAGTAAGAAATTATAGTCGGTCGAGGCCGACCATATAATACCGTACACCTGTTACAAAAAAATGTCAATTAGTTTTCATAATAAAGCATTTAAGTTGAATTGTACCTTGCCTCAGATATACTTAGGCCATTTATTGTTGAATAAAATTTTGGACATTTAAGTCGAATTTTGAAGGGGAATTTGATGGTCAAATGAGACCCTATAATTAAAAAATGCATGAGGGTCATCAAGGCTAGTATAGAACTTGGTTTTGTAGCTTTTTGTCGAGATACGAGTATATTAAACATAATTATGAACTTAAAAGCCCTATTAGTCCGATTCAGTTGTATGGGGGCTAGGTGAAATAATGGACCGATGTTAACCATTTTCAACAGGCTTTGTCCCTAGGACAATAGAAGATTATGTACCAAATTTCATTGAATTATCTTCAAAATTGTGACCTGTAGTTTGATTACAATGTTTACATGGACGGACGGACAGGCGGACGAACATAGCTAAATCGACTCAGAAAGTGATTCTTAGCCGATTGGTATACTTTAAGGTGGGTATAGAGCAATATTATTGTGCGTTACAAACATCAGCATAAACCCAATATACCCTCCCCACTAAAGTGGTGTAGGTTATAAAAAACAAATTCTCAACAGTTATCAAAACACAAAGCACCGATCCTTACAGCAGGTCCATATTTACATAGCTATCCATATATGTTCCTTAAATATATAAAATGTATTTTTACTATCACACGGTAAATAACTTCACAGTGGGCACTTTTGTCAAAAAAAACTAATTTTTTGGAACACATTTTTTTTTCGCTTTAGGAATTTTGGTATTTGTAAAAAATGAGATAATTGGTAAATGTATTATTTTATATAGACTTATCCGTTCAAATTTTACTTTAATTAAATTTATATATTTGTGATTTCAAAAAATTTCTATAGTATGATTTTTGAACTCTTTCGTAAATGCTGTTCTAATTAAAGATCCGCTATATTATATATATATTAAAGTTTAATCCCTAAGTCATTAAGTTTTTAATGATACCAAATACTTGTATAAAAGCTTAACTTAATCTCCAGAAAGTCCCCAAACTTATACTCCTTTTGATAGTTTTAATAATTTGCAAGAAATTTTATCTTATTAGTCCTGCCCCAGAAAACAAAAATTGTCTTTGGTAAGTCCAACTTTATTTCATCGGATCTATGTATAATAAACTGGCTTTAACCAAATCGGATAATGAAAATTCGTGGAAGAATTTGATTAGTTATCACTAAATTAGTTAAAATTTACATCATTTTAACCAAAATTTTTACATATAAGAAATTTTTAAAATTTAAAAATTTCAAGTCTCCTCATAATTAAAGGGTTAATGATAGATTTTTGTTTGTTTTTGCAGCATTTCACTGTTAGAGAAATATACAATTTAGTGGCGCAAAAATAAAAAAATAACTTTCAAATTTTTTTTTAAAATTATAATGCGGTTTAAGTCTCAGGTTGTCAATGAGCTCAAATAAATACAACATAATTATATAGTTTCTCACATAATGGGTTAACACTAAGTTGAATGTGAACATTTTTGCATATTTAAAATTTCAGTATTTCGGAGTAGTTTTGAGATCATTGAATATTTATGTCATTTGTTAGTATATAGTGGATGATTTATTGTTTTCATATAATTTGGTAACTATTCGAGGCAAACTAATTAATTTTATGTTGTATTTGCTTTTCTTAGCAGTAGAACCGAGCAAAATATTTGATAATATAGTCATATAGTTCATATAGTTCTACTTTAAAAAGCTATTAGTTATCAGCTCAGTGAAATACTTTTGGTATGTATTGTATAGTAAAACTTATGAAAAATTTAGCTACGAAGAAGTGCGAACTAATTTTTTTAGAAAATATGTCGACTTTAAAATATTAATAATTTCTGGATCTTAGTCAAATAAATGTTTTTGCAAAATATAGGATCCTACAGTTATATCTAAAACTTTAATGAGAAGCGTCACTTAGTTATGAAGTAGAATAAATTAAAAATAATACCCTTCCCACTATAGTGGTGTAGGGTATAACAATAAAGAGTGCTACATTCTGCTGAGCCGAATCTTAAGTATCTCCACCAGAGCTATGTCTAATTATGGATTCTATTGGCATAAGATTTTAATTTGTAAAATTTTGTGAATATATCAATATTCTGAAGGAAGTTATTAACAATAAACTCATTTTCCGGGAATATTTACTTTTGTATGGGAGGTATATAAAATTGTGGACCGATTCCAACAATTTTCAACAGGAGTCAAGTTCTCACGTAGAAACGAATGATGATTTTTGTGGAATTATAGTGAAAATTACATCAGAATGTGTAAAAAAATGCTTATTTTTGCCGAGGTTGTTTTAAATTTTGATTTATAACTTTTCATGATGTGAACCGATTTACCAAACAACTTAGGAAAATGAAGAATATTTTGGGTGAATTTGGTTAAATCCTATTGTTTCGTTTTATCGTTAGCGTGTTTTACACAGACTGACGGACATAGCTAAATCGACTCAGAATTTGATAATGACCCAGAATATATATATTTTGTTGGGTGCCAGATGAATATTTCTTGGTGTTACACTTGGAATGAGGATGAATGTAGGGTATAAAAATCGTAACAAATGTTTTTTTACAAAAAATTAAATATTTACATATATACTAAATCTGAACAATTCATCATCTATTAAACATTATATTAGTCCAATCTTAGCATATGTATTTTATTTCATTTAAACTCTCCAATATTATATGTAGTGTCTTAATTAATGTAATTTTATAGAAATCTGGAGTATATATTTAATATTATACATATAGTATTATAAACATATTACCTTTAATTATAATACATTTACAAATGAGGTTGTAACACGTTATAGCTCACCCTGTATTAAACCAGTATATTCCAAAGTACACTTATTCGATAAACCATATCTTTGTCTGAAATATCACTATACATCTCTGGATGGATCAGATCACAAAAAAAGAAGATTTGAATTAAATTCAGCTAAATTTGGGTTTTCTCCCACTGTGCATTTGTCTCAGCAAAAAAGCATACTTTGATTATGCACAAAGAAAACAATTTTTTGAAATATTTTTTGAAAAAAGTGAATCTTTAGTAATACTAAGTGCACTTTTGTAGCATTATAAAAGTGTGAAGTTAAGCTTATTCTTTTTGATTTTTCCTATAAAATTGAAGCATTATTTCCTATAAATTCTGCAGTTTCGCCTCTGTAAAAAAAAGGTAGCACTAGTTTATATAAATATATTTCAAATAAATAAGCATTTGTACAAAGACTATTATATTTAAGATTTTAAGCAAATTATAAAACTACTAAATACATTAAAAGAATTCATTCAACATAAAGAAACAGATTCAAATTATATTTATAATTTTCATTATATGTGCATTAACAACTAATATTTTATCAATAATATCGAAGAAAATAAATAGTTTGAATGCCAAAGAAAAACTAAAGGAAAACATAACTATGTATAAGGATATTTATAAGCTTACAAAAGCATTTTACAGATTAAAAGATGAGTTAGCTAGTTTTTTTTTGTAACATGTTTTTTTATAGATATTGTTATAAAATCTACCATTCATTCATTTTTCTTTTGATAAAAATAAAAACTATAATATTTTCCTTTATATATTTGTGTTACAACTCTAAAAATTATCTTTTGCAAACCATTCATTCCCTGCTTGTAGTAGTTCTATTCAGGGAAGATGATTACGCTAAAAATTAAAGCTTTAATGGTATGAAAGTATTTTCAAAAATATAAGTATTTATCCTATTGTTATTAATGTCATTTATAAGACAACAATTTGTGTTAAGTCATTATAGTGTACTTTTTATAATAAATTATAGTTCCAATAAATGCTTGAAAAAAGTATAATTATCGTTGTCTATTGTTTTGTATTCATTCCAGTAGAAGCCAATGATGAACATAAATTGATTGAGATAAATATGTGTCATTAATAATGTGAGAAAAATTGTTTTGTTTTATGTCGGTGCATATTTATTTTTTTTAAGGACGTCAATATGATGGCTATTTATGAAAATTGGGTGTTCGTATATATCTTAAGGATAATTTTTAGTTTGTTTTCTTGTTATAGTTTACACTACTTTAGTAGGGGTCCCCAAATATTAGTCCTATATCCATCTTAAAGAACAAAAATTGCGTTAAAGTCGTTTTTGCCGTGTCCGTCCGTCTGACTCTCCATTTAAACATTTTGCAGATTTCAAACAGGTTTGGACCTCATTTAGGCCTAGCCCCTACAATACACCCTTCTGAAAATGACTTAAATGTTCTTAAATCACTTATAACCATAAATTTTGCCATAATATTCAGTATACGAATGTCGAAGTGCTTTACGTGAACATCTGCCGTGTTGGCCTTATTTCACGGTGGTCTTTTGTGACGAATCACCACCGCTGCATTGTGCGTCTTACACTCAGGTGCCAATTTACGTTCCAGTATACGTGCACTTTACTCTCTGACCATTGCTTGTCCGTTGCTTAACTCCCGAGATGCAAAAACATCACTTCCGTTTACAACCACACAGATGGGATGACCTCTGTTGAGTCGACAACAGAACCTAGAGACGTAACCGGTAGACCGAAATACGAATCCATCAAATAACCCGAGACTTTGTTCTTACTTACAGTGACACACTGTGGTAAAGTTGGTATGAACAGAGTTTACCCTGTTGCTTAACGTCCGAGATGCAAAAACACCACTTCCGTTTTCAACCACGCAGATGGGATGACCTCTGTTGAGTCGACAACAGTACCTAGAGACGTAACCGGTAGACCGAAATACGAATTCATCAAATAAGCCGAAACTTTGTTCTTACTTACACACTGTCATAAATTTGGTATGAACAGAGTTTACCCTGAACATACCTGGACAAGGAAGGAAAATTCAATTTTATCACTTGCATAAAATAGCTTTCATCCATCACCATTCAACCCAGCAGACTTCTCATTCATCCGACACACTCAATAGAGAACAACATCCGCCACACTTACTCTAGGTATACGGGTTGGCAAGGCCCGTATACCCCAACATTCATCCTGTATCATATACAATTAACACCAACTCATTTTCAACGCTTAGACCCACGGTCACTCCCCTTATCCGAACTTATCAGAAAATATATATTTCACCGTGCACCAGTCTTTTAATCGCAACTTACTTTTCCCGCCAATTTGGGTATTAACCACAGCCATTACGTGGTTCCCGAAGGAACCTCAACCAGCTGACCAGCCAGGACAAGTCTTGCGGGCAACTTGACACACGTATTACTAGGTTATATGGTTCTCTGGTTAGACCCCATATCAAATCATTCCAAGGACTAGCCGAGTAGTGAAGTGATATCACCAGTTTATAGTCCCGGCAGACTAGATGTAATGATAGCACCTCTTTACCCCAGCATTGCAATACACCAAATGAGGGTCTTTCATCAAGGAAACTTGCCCCGAGGTGATATTCAGTACAAATAAATTCGATAGAAACATAAATCATAAATCAAATTTCATGAGGATTAGACCTTACCAAAAATACGATCGGTTCAAAGAGCAAAACAGCTGCATATAATTAATATTATTAGTAGCATGAAACGTAGTTTATTTTAATTTAAATAACAGTCCTTATTTTCCTGATTATAAATTTCAATTAATTAAATTTACACTACATATTGTAAATACAGTAATCAGTTGCAAACTTGTAAATACTTAATTAATTCATCATACAAATGTCACTTTGAGTTCTGCAATGATGACAAACATCCGCTTGGAACAAGTATGTTTTTAAGGAAATTGCACTTGATATACTTAATGGCTATCAGTGGTACTGAATGCAAAACAATCATTGACATTTATATTCAAAATATTTAACTCGAGCAGAGAAGGGAAACTCTTTTAATAAACTGCATATTGTTTTTGAATTTTTTAGTTAAAATCAAGTAATGATTGCACATCTCAGTAAAAAGTAAAAAATACAAGTTAGAATGCTATATTCGGCTGAGCCGAATCTTAAATACCCTCCACCAGCAACTTTTGTATTAATACATTTCTAATTAATAAAATATTTGTAGAAATAAGTTTTCTCATGTCTTATATAGAAAAATCCCAAGATTTAAACAGCTTAAATCTACTACAATTCCAAGATTTATTGAACATTAGAAACGCCACTTCCATTTAAATTTTTATAGCGCCCTAAGATATGCTTTAGAGATATCTCGTATTTGCATGTATGCATGTGTGTGAAAGATTTAAGGATTTTAAAAATACATACATTTATATAATTTTGTTCTACACAAATTGATAATGCAAATAGTTAAATACGGTTAAAGCGCTTTTAGGGGCAGGACCTAGTATGAGAGATATGACCAAATATAGACCGATCGTGAAAAATTTTTGAAATAGCATTCAGTGCTTTTTGCATTACAAAATAGTATTTATGAACAAAAATAGTATTTATTTATATCATTATTTGGTAATGAGTTATGTGCCTTTAAGTATTTTTCTGAAAGGGATCTTGTATGGGAGCTATGATCAATTATGGATCGATAGGAAAACAATTTCACAGTAATATTTCTCTGTATCTGTATCTGTATGAATATCTTAATTTAGTAATGAGTTATGTGCGTTTAAGTGATTTTCGGGAGGGGACCTTGTATGGGAGCTATGACCAGTTATGGACCGATCGGAAAAAAAATTATCTGTAATATTTCTGTGCATATGAGTAATATTTGTACCATATGGATATCTTAATTACGTAATGAGTTATGCGCGTTTAAGTGATTTTCGGGAGGGGACCTTGTATGGGAGCTATGACCAATTATGGACCGATCGAAAAAAATTTTCACAGTAATATTTCTGTGCATATGAGTAATACTTGTGCCAAATTTTATATGGATATCTTAATTTAGTAATGAGTTATGCTCGTTTAAGTGATTTTCGGGAGGGAACCTTGTATGGGAGCTATGACCAATTATGAACCGATCGGAAAAAAATTTCACAGTAATATTTCTATGCATATGGGCAATACTTGTACCAAATTTTATATGGATATCTGAATTTAGTAATGAGTTATGCGCGTTTAAGTGATTTTCGGGAGGGGACCTTGTATGGGCGCTATGATCAATTATGGACCGATCGGAAAAAAATTTCACAACAAAATTTCTGTGCATATGAGTAATACTTATACCAAATTTTATATGGATATCTTAATTTAATACTGAGTTATGTGCGTTTAAGTGATTTTCGGGAGGGGACCTTGTATGGGAGCTATGACCAATTATGGACCGATCGGAAAAAACTTTCACAGTAATATTTCTATGCATATGTGCAATACTTACACCAAATTTTATTTGGATATCTTAATTTAGTAATGAGTTATGCGCGTTTAAGTGATTTTCGGGAGGGGACCTTGTATGGGAGCTATGATCAATTATGGACCGATCGGAAAAAAATTTCACAACAATATTTCTATGCATATGAGTAATATTTGTACCAAATTTTATATGGATATCTTAATTTAGTTATGAGTTAAGCGCGTTTAAGTGATTTTCGGGAGGGGACCTTGTATGGGAGCTATGACCAATTTTGGACCGATCGGAAAAAAATTTCACAGTAATATTTCTATGCATATGGGCAATACTTATACCAAATTTTATATGGATATCTTAATTTAGTACTGAGTTATGCGCGTTTAAGTGATTTTCGGGAGGGGACCTTGTATGGGAGCTATGTCCAATTATGGACCGATCCATAAAATTTTTCCTCTGAAAGAATTTTATTGACATAAGATTTTAATTTGTAAAATTTTGTGAAGATATCGACATTGTGGCGGAAGTTATTAACAAAAAACCCATTTTCCGGGAATATGTACTTTTGTATGGGAGGTATATGAAATTGTGGACCGATTCTGGCAATTTTCAGCAGGGATCAAGATCTTGTGCAGAAACGAATGTATGGTGATTTCCATGGAATTATCTTGCATAGTTTTCGAGAAAACTACATCAGAATGTGTAAAAAATGCTTATTTTTTTCCGAGGTTGTTTTAAATTTTGATTCATAACTTTTCCCGGTGTGAACCGATTTTGCCCATTTGCAATACCAAACAACTTAGGAAAATGAAGAACATTTTGGGTGAATTTGGTTAAGCTCTATTCCTTCGTTTTATCGTGAGCGTGTTTTACACAGACAGACGGACAGACGGACATAGCTAAATCGATTCAGAATTTGATAAGGACCCAGAATATATATACTTTGTTGGGTCTCAGATGAATATTTCTTGGTGTTACACACGGAATGACAAAGTTATATATACCCTCTATCACCACTGATGGTGGTGGAGGGTATAAAAAACATTTTTTTTCAACAAATTGATACTTAAATTCTTATTTTGGCACAACTCTTCATATAAGTATATTTATCTCTGATGTGTGATTAATACAATATCCTTTTACAAAAATGTTAATGACTTTTTGGAATATGTTTGATTATCAGACTGTATATGTATGCTCTTACACATACAAACATTTGGTACTGATGATGAATTCCAATTTTATATATGCTAGATAAAAAAAAATGACGTGAAGACAGGAAACAAATAATATAAATTGCAAACACAGGTGCAATAAACAGTATTTTTAATGAAATTTATTTAATGATTAATTTGAACGTAAATGTATGTTTTTCCATTAAATTGTAATTAAAGATTTTGTAGGTTAAGAATTTATTTAACATTCATAAAAGTTTTCATGGCAATAAATGTAAAATAAAGAAGGTTTTTATTTTATAATTTCAATTAAAGTTTAGATTAATTGTGAAATAGATTAGTTGTGGGTTGTTATTATATCTTTCACCTTCGTGAGAAGGGTATATATAAGTTTGTCATTCCGTTTGTAATTTCCACAATATAATTTTCCGGCCCTATAAATATATTCTGAATACTTATAGATAGCTGAGCCAATTAAGCCATGTCCGTCTGTCTGTCTGTCAGTCCGTCTGTGTGTCTGTTAAAATCAGTTTTCTGAAAACCCCAGATATCTTTGGGATCCAAATCTTCAACAATTCTGTCAGACATGCTTTCAAGAAGTTTCCTATTTAAAATCAAAAAAATCCGTCCACAAATAATGGAGATATAAGCAAAAATCCGAGACAACCTCTGAAAATTACTTCAAAAAAAGACAATTTTTGCATGCTTTGATAAATAAACAACAACAACACAGCTTATTCGATATGTTGGTTTCATTGCGTTGTGAATTTTGTTTCGTATGTTTGGATGTCTGTTAATTTCATTGCGTTGTGTATTTTGTTTCATATGTTTGAATGTCTGTTGGTTTCATTGCGTAGTGTATTTTGTTTGTTTGTGTGTTTTATTTCGTTTAGCGTTGTTATTGTTCATTTTGTTTTGCTATTGCAAATTAATATTTATTTAAATACACTATGGCGAAGGGTATATAAGATACGGCAAATTAGACTTCTTACTTGTTTTTCAATCATTTTTGGTTACTTTTCAGATTATAAAATGTCAAAATTACATTTTAGTGACTTTTCTATGCATTTTGAAAGAAATAAAAATACATCCTAAAAGTATGCAAAACTTTTTATTACTTTAGTGTTTAGCCTATTATGGAAGCGTATGAGCAATATATCCGCGCTATTTATATCTTGTTATATTAAGTATTCGTCCCAGAGTACTTTGAAGTTATTTTATTAATTAATTTCCAAAAATTAGAGAGAGATTAATTTCCAAAAATTCTACGAGAAACCTGCTTTTTGGAACAGATAAAGTAAAAATCGGTTAACTTAGTCTATTTTTTTCGGATATACTAGAACGGAACTCGTGCTTTTGGGTTTCAACGATTGTCTTTACTCTGCATTACAACGAATACATTCGGCGCCAATGACTACCCTACCCATACAAGTTATAGTCAACCAAGTGATTGTTAAAACATATTTGGAATTTGTTAAATCTATATGTATGACGTATGTTTTGTAGCCCTTAGTTAAAAAACACGAATTTTGGAGCATGCCACACTGGCAGTAAATGAGAGACAATAAAATTAGGCGCTATCACTATCTTCAGCTGCAAATTAGTTTGCTAAAATCAATCACAAATAAATGGATTTTCAACAGTACTAAATTTGGGTACTTAATGGGCAAAAAGGATAAACCGCAGCTCTTCTGCTTGCTTTTTCTCTTTGTAAGTATCATCGGTGCAACAATGACATTTGTATGTATAAGAAAATTACGATTTTGTATTAAAAAACTAACAATTTTGTTTAAATTAAATATCCAAAATTTTAAAGCATTTGCCGCGGAATTACATACATATGTATCTACCTAAAAATTACCAAATTTTGTAGAACATATCTAGAGAAAATATAAAAATTACACTCTACTTATATTTAAAAACAAAATTAGCAACCAAATATTGATAAATGCAAAATAATACCAAAAATGAAAACATTGTTTGCTGCTATAAAACTCTATCTTAATTTGCTACACAATTGTTATACGATATGCATTTCCAAATTTTTTAAATAATTTTGAAGAATAAACAAACAAAAAAAATTTGTTTCCATAAATGCACATTTAGTTTTCTTATTCACAAAAAAAAAAAAAAATGAAAATATACAAGAAAAACATTCTAACTTTGTTAAGCTTATAAACATGGCACACAAAAAGAATCTGCTGTATATAAAGCATAAAAAGAAAACTATGAAAATACAAGAAAATAGAAAACATCTTTTAGTAGATTGTATACTACAAAGATTATCTCAGTGATGCATCTGCAACTTTAGCATCCAAAATATTTAGTGATTTTTACTTGTGCTTCGTTTCTTTTCTTTTTATCGTCCTTCGTTTTGAAAAGCATATTTGTTTGTGCGTCAGTATGTATCATTGTAAATGCTGTTTTTCTTCTTATATTTTTCTTGGCTTTAAATTAAATTGCAAAAATTGTTTGTTATAATGCCGCTTCACTTTTAGTAAGCCACTTTATTAAAAAAAATAGAAATACGTAAACAATATACATTTTTTCTACATTATGTACATTATTGTGAATGCAACATGAAGTGGATAGAGTGGAGTATAGGACAAAATCACAAAGCAGAATATAAAGTAAAATTTGTCTGTTTACCATTTGCTGTATTAACTCTACTTTCTATACTTCTACATGTTTTTTAATTTATTTCATACTTTTTGCAAAGCACTTGATTAAGTTTTTTTATACCACTATAGTGGGGAGGGTATTATGCGTTTGTGCTGATGTTTGTAACATCCAGAAATATTGGTTCTACACCCACCTTAAAGTATACCAATCGGCTCAGAATCACTTACGATTTAGCTATGTCCATCCGTCCGTCTCCCTGAGTGTCCATGTAAACCTTGTGCGCACGCTACAATTTCGCAATTTTCGAGATAATTTGATGAAATTTGACACATATTTTGACTTAAGAACAAAATCGGTCCATTATTTCGCCTAGCCCCCATACAACCGTACCACCGAATAGGTCTTTTGAGCTCATAATTATGTTAAATGTTCCAATATCTCAACAAATATCTTCAAATCTTAGTTTAATAGAAGTCTGAATGATACCTCCGATTTTCATAATGAGCGGGCCTCTTTTATCCTAGCCCTTACATAAACTCCCCTTAAAAAAATTACTTAAAGGCCAAAAATCAATTATATCTTAATAACACGACGAAATTCTGCATACATAACCCGAAACACCTTAAATAAAATAATGTAGTAGTAATTTCCTCTATCAAAATTTATAAGGATAGGCCCATATTTACCCTTTCCCTTCATATAAACCCTCTTGTAGAAAATCTCTTTCTGACAACAAATTATAACAATTGAGAGTGTTATATTCGGCTGTGTCGAATCTCATATACCCACCATCAAACCGTATGCCGTAAAAGAAATGCTCCCCTATAAACACTAGGGTGATATTTGGAATATGGCATAAGTCAATTATGGACCGAGCTCTTTTGAACTAACAAAAAATTTATTTTTAAAAACAATATATTTTTGTTTAATTTTTAAACCGTGAGCGTATGAGTAAATTTTTGAAGAGGACCTTTATATGCGTCAATTATCAATTATTACCGATACTCATGAAATTTTGTTTATGTCAAATTTAATCGCAATACTCGTATTTTAAATAAGGAAAACTCGTATTTTAATAACCAAAACTCCTTCCTGAAGGGAACCTTTTATAGGGGCTAGGGTCAGTTATAGATCAGTCCTCGTTAAATTCGGAATGAAAAATTATGTTACTAAGTATATACTTTTTTATGTAGATTTTCATCGCTGTACTAGTAATTTTCTGAATCCTCCCCATCAAATTTTCTAAAAAGGACCTTATATGAGGGGTTTGGTCATTTATTGATCTATCCTCATTACTTTTTGTAAACCGATTTTTGTTCATATACAACTTGTCTACATTGAACATCATCGATGTACTCGCATTTTTATGCTAGTAATTAGCGTTAATGTAATTTTCTAAAGGGGGCTTATATGCGGGATAGAGTGAAATACCGCCACATTCCGCATGAAATTTCGTTATCAAGATTAACGTTCGTATATTATGTCGAATTTCATAACTCGTATTTTTAAGCCAGTAATGATTGTTTAAGTAATTTTCTGAAGGCGACCTTATATGGGGGGGTAGGGTCAATGATGGACCGATCCACATACAATTTGGTAAAGAGATTTTGTCTCGCAAGGAACTTACTTGTGTCAAATGTTATCGCTATTTTTTAACCAATAATGAGCGCTAAAGTCATATTCTGAAGGGGACCTTCTATGGTCAATTATGAACTGATCCTCACTAAATCTGGTAGAGAGATTTTGGATCGCATAAAACTTATGTGTGGCGAATTTTGTCACAATATTCATATTATTAAGCCATTAATGAGCGTTAAAGTCATTTTCAGAAGGGGACCTTATAAGAGGGTTAGAGTCATTTATGGGACGATCCTAAAAAAAGTTGGTAGAGAGGTTTTGGTCCATAAGGAACTTACTTATACCGAATTTCATTGCTATACTCGAATGTTTAGGCCAGTAATGAGTGCTAAAGTCACTTTCTGAAGGGGACCTTACATGGGGGGTAGGGTCAATTATGGACCGATCCTCAAAAAATTTGGTAGAAAGGTTTTGGCTCATATAAAACTTACTTATACCGAATTTCATCGCTATACTTGAATGTTTAGGAGAGTAATGAATGTTAAAGTCATTTTCTGAAGGGGACCGTATATGGGGAGTAAGGTCAATTATGGACCGATCCTCTAAAAATTGGGTAGAAAGATTTTGCCTCATATGAAACTTACTTATACTGAATTTCATCACTATACTTGAATGTTTAGGCCAGTGATGAGTGCTAAAGTCACTTTCTGAAGGAGACCTTATATGGGAGGTGGGGTCAATTATGGACTGATCCTCAAAAAATTTAGTAGAAAGATTTCGGCTGATATGAAACTTATTTATGTGTTCATCGCTATACTCGTACTTATAAAACAGATATGCCCGTTAAAGCTGTTTTTTGTATGGGGGCTATCCGAAAACGTGAACCGATATTGCTCATTTTCAATACCAAACAAACCTTAGCAAAAGAAAATATTTATGTGAAATTTCAACTGTCTAGCTCTTCCCGTGTGGGCCCTATCGTGATTTTAAAAGACAGACGGATGGACGGACGGACAGATGGACGGACATGGCTAGATCGTTTTAGAATTTAATGAGGACCCACAATATATATAGTTTTATGGGTCTATGACCAATATTTCGATATGTTATAAACAGAATGACAAAATCAATATACCCCCCATCTTTTTTAATGGTGGGTATAAAAATATTTCGTAATTAAGTTAAAAAACAAATTAAGTGCTTTATTAAAAAATCAATGTATATATTTAACATTCTCACTGGCGTAGGGTATCATATGGCCGGCCATGTCCGACTATACTTTTTTTACTTGTTTTATTTTTAATTCAGTCCTCCTCTTCCTATAATTTTTCCACCAAAAATACCGTATTCTTTGAGATGTTATTTTCTATGTGTATGTCCTTTTAAGATGATTTTAATGCATACAATTTTTTTTTTTCATTTTTTAAAAGAAAATCTAATTGCATTAAAATGTTGAAGAACTATTCAAATGAGTTTTAATAATATTTAATCAATTAAAGCAATTCGAAGTTTCAAAAGTTCTTCTATTTGCTGTTTACTTAAGTTGAATGGAATAAATTATTTACTTTATGTTAAGATAATTAAAACAAATTTAGGTTAACAATTTAGTAAAATAAATTGATTATTTCCATTCAATGTCTTAAAATGGTACAATATTTATACGGAATTTTATTGAACAAATGTATTTATACCCTACACCACTTCAGTGGGGAGGGTATATTGGGTTTGTGCTGATGTTTGTAACGCACAATAATATTGGTCCTATACCCACCTTAAAGTATACCAATCGGCTCAGAATCATTTTCTGAGTCGATTTAGCTATGTCCGTCCGTCTGTCCGTCCGTCCATGTAAACCTTGTAATCAAACTACAGGTCGCAGTTTTGAAGATAATTCAATGAAATTTGGTACATGATCTTCTATTGTCCCAGGGACGAAGCCTATTGAAAATGGTTAAGATCGTTCCATTATTTCACCTAGCCCCCATACAACTGAACCCCCGAATAGGGCTTTTAAGTTCATAATTATGTTTAATATACTCATATCTCGAAAAAAAAGCTGCGAAAACCAAGTTCACGAATTCCATAATAATAGGTCCTCATATGACCCTAGCCCATATGAAAAGCCCCCATCAAAATTTCACTTAAATGTCCAAAGTTTTATTCAACAATAAACGGCTTAAGTATGTATATCTGAGGCAAGGTACAATTCAATTTAAATGCTTTATTATGGCAAATAAATCACATTACATTTTTGTCAAAGGTGTAGGGTATTATATGGTCGGCCTCGCCCGACTATAATTTCTTACTTGTTTTTTCTTAAGGTAACATGAATAATGCTGACAATCAAATTTGCTTGTACTTTTAAAATAAACTTCAAAATTTTGACGATATTTTCTTTGAACTTTAAATTGATTATGCATGACTTTATCATATACATATGCCCTACATTAGTAAAGTGAAAATAATCTTATGAACTTGTGTCGATAATAGAACTATTTATCTATTTTCTACGACATAATGAGGCAAAATTTCATATAATATATTATATTCCAGAAATCGTAGGAAGTTTTCTTTAAAGCTTTAAATGTTTTCATAAAGATTTTTGTATTTGAATATATGCTAAAATAAGGGCCGATAAGTTGGTTCGGATTCCATGTTATCCACATTAAAGGTACAATTTTTTATACATCCAGATTATTTAGCTTTCCAATATACATATATTTCCTCCGGTACACTATTTACCACTTGTAAGTGAATCTTATGCAGCTAACATGTTTGTATTAATAGATGTTTGTTGAGTATGGCATAAAATATTTTATCATCGTCACAATGCTGTAAACTTGGCATTTATCCACACGCAAACACTTCATATACAGATATAATGTGTGTATGCAAGTAGTTATGATCGCATATACTTACCGAGTTACGTAAAAAAAATTAAAATATATTCCAATGGCAGTAAACAAACTGACACTGTAATATTTATGCAGCATATTTTAAAACTCGTAAAATATATCTAAAAAAATTTTGAAATAAAAAGGTAACAAGTTAACATAAGCAACTAATGACAGTGCAATAGAAAGTGAAAATATTATAAATGAACTAAAAGAAAAATTAATACATTTTTAAAATAAACGACAATAAAAAACCTGTAAAGGATAATAAATAAATACTAAATTATCAGTTACTTTAACAAATTTTTAAATACAACTTCAGAATATGAAAAATTCTACAGTTCGTTACACTGTTTATCAGTCAAAAACAAACTTTAAATATTTGCAAAAAAAAGTGTTTAGTTTGGCTTCTAAGTACAAAGGAAAAAAGTTAAAGCAAAACTGCATGCGTGATAAATTTCTTAATATTGGTAACATTATAAATGCATTTAAGCCAAGAAAGAAAAAGAGTAAAACCACAACACTATACAATATGCAAATTTTACAATGTCATATACACACACACACATACATATGTATTTATGTACATGCTTCCGCATATCTACATATAAATTTACATACATGCATTTACATATACGTTTTAGAAAAAGTTTTACTAAATTTGTTCTTATTTTACTTCCCCTTCAATTAAGTTTTTAAGCTCAATGGGCGTGGTTGTTTTTTCTTTATGCTTTATAATATACATACGTTGTTTTAGAAAAAGCAATAAATTTTAATTTAAATTTATTTCCTTCTGTTTAGAGAATGTTAAATTATTTAGAAATATGTATGTAAAAAAAATAATTATACAAATATTCATATGGATATACAAAATTTAAAGTAATGCAATGTTTAATATTATAAAACGATAAAAAACAAGTTAGAGTGCTATATTTGGCTGAGCCGAATCTTAAATACCCTTCACCAGCTAATATTTGTAGAAATAAGTTTTCTCATGTCTTAAATAGAAAAACTCCAAGATTTAAACAGCTTAAATCTGTTACAATTGCAAGATTTATTGAACATTACAAACGTCATTTTCTTTTATATTTTTATAGCGCCCTTTGTGCGTTTAAGCTATGACGAATTAAATTTTCTATCAATATCACTATGTGGTAATGAATATTGTGCATGTAAGTGATTTTCTGACCAAATATGGGCCGACCGTGAAACAATTTTATAGTGTCATTCATGTATATAAGAGCAATATTTGAGCTAAATGTATGGATATCAATATTTGGTAATGAGTTATGTGCGTTTAAGTGATTTTCGGGAGGGAACCTTGAATGGGAGCTGTGACCAATTATGGACCGATCGAAAAAATTTTCATAGTAATATCTTTGTATATAAGACCAATATTTGTACCAAAATTTATATGGATATCTTAACTAAGTAATGAGTTATGTGCGTTTAAGTGATTTTCGGGAGGGGACCTTGTATGGGAACTATGACCAATTATGGACCGATGAGAAACAAATTTCACAGCAATATTTTTGTATATAAGAACAATATTTGGGGACCTTGTATGGGAGCTATGGACCGTCCGGAAAAAAATTTACAGTAATATTTCTGTATACAAGAGTAACACTTGCACTAAATTTTATATGGATATTTTTAGTTATCTGCGTAGAAGTGATTTTCGGAAGGAGATCCTGTATGGGAGCTATGACCAATTATGGACCGATCTGAAAAAAATTTCATAGTAATATTTCTGTATGTAAGTGGAATATTTATGTCATATTTTATATGGATATCTTAATTAAGTAATGAGTTATGTGCGTTTAAGTGGTTTTCAGGAGGGGACCTTGTATGGGAGCTATGTCCAATTATGGACCGATCCAGAAAATTTTTCTCTGAATGAATTCTATTGATATAAGGTTTTAATTTGTAATTTTCTGATATCAACACTCTGACGGAAGGTATTAACGAAAAACTCATTTTCCGGTAATACGTGCTTTTGTATGGGAGGTTTATGAAATTGTGATTATTCCGATTATTCCAATTTTCATGAAGCTCTCGTGTAGAAACGAACGTATGATGATTTCCATGGAATTATATTTCATAGTTTTCGTAAAAATTACATCAGAATGCTTATTTTTTCAGAGTTGTTTTAAATTTTGATTCATAACTTGTCCCGATGTTAACCAATTTAGCTGATTTTCAATACAAAACTGGTTATGACAACAATTGATATTGTTGGTGAATTTGGTTTATTTAATTTGCATAGTTTTAACGTGAGCGTGTTATATAGGGTATAAAAATCCATAGAAAAAATTCGCCTAGCAAAAACTAGGTAATGACTTGTTCTTATATAAAAACTTACATTTCATTGACAACTATATATAGGGGAGCTCTGAAGGGGAGCTTATATAGGGATCAATCATATGCCGATTCCCATAAAAGTCAGTAGAGCGGTTTTGGCCCATAAGAAACTTGCTGAGTGTTAAAGTAATTTTCTGAAAGGGACCTTATAGGGGGTAAGGATCAATTATAGACCGATCCACATACAATTTTTTGATTTTGTCTCGTAAGGAAATTATTTCATCCGAATTTCATCGCTATACTTGTATTTAGAATCCAGTAATGAGCGTTAAAGTAATTTCATCGCTATACTCGTATTTTTAAGACAGTAATGAGCGTTAAAGTGATTTTCTGATGGGGATCACATATGGGGTAAGGTCAATTACGAACCGATCCACATAAATGTGGTAGAGAGATTTTTGCTAGTAAGACACTTACTTAGGTCAAATTTCATCGCTTTAGTCGTATTTTTAAGCGAGTAATGAGCGTTAAAGACATTTTCTGTATGGAGCCTTATATGGGGGGTAGGGTCAATTATGGATCGGTCGTCATAAAATTTGGCAGGGAGTTTTTGGCTCATATGAAACTTATTTATGTTGAATTTCGTTATAGTTTCACTTTTAAAACATATATGCGCGTTAAGGGTGCTTTTCGGGGGTCCGCTTGTATGGTGGCTATCTGAAACGTGGCCCATTCTCAATAGCAAACAAACCTTACCTATAGAAAATATTTCTAGCTCATTCCGTTCGGATTATATAGTGTTTTCAACAGACAGACGGACGGACATGGCTAGATCGTCTTAGAATTTAATAAGGACCCAGTATATATACTTTTGTGGGCCTATGACCAATATTTCGATGTGTTACAAACAGAATGACAAAATCAAAATACCCCCATCTTTTTTGATGACTCATAATATATAATAACTCATATAATCCTCTCGGAGGATCTAAACAAATAGTGAGAACATACTTTAATAACATATTAAGGTAAGCGGCTACAGTAGTTCAAAGAAAGTCGAATTTTTGGTTTGTCACAAGCAATTTTTTTTTTAGAAATTTTAACTTTGACTGCTCGTAGTTAGCTTTTAAATTTAAAAATATTTAAACATCAAAATTGGGAATCCTATGAGTCAATAGCAGCATTTTTTAAACAATTGGATTTATTAAATCTAAATTTTAGTTCTGGTACTGTACGCCAGGTGGATAAGGCAAAAGGTTTAAATCGAGACTAAACAAATTTCAAATCATAATGTCAGCAGCGACCAACAGATGGAGTTATTTCAAAACTTAATATTAAAATCATAAATTTTCCATAAAATTTGTAACAATTTTTTGCAAAAATTGGTATTTGCACTAAAATATCATGTGTGCAATATTTTAGTTACAGGAATTTTGTTTATTTTCCTATTTTTACACATTTTAAGAAATATTTGCCATCTATTGGTGAATAGCAAAATAAAACAAATTAGTTTATTTTAAAATTATTTTGGTTTTGTTCTATGAATACAAAGCATTGCCATATTGAAATTAGCTAAATCTAACTATTTTTTTTGGATTTAATAAATCCAAATTAGATTTACTTCTTTTAGCTGCAGAACCGCCATGTTTGCACTAAAATTAATTTTTCTTTGACCTTATATTAGCTTACAGAGTGTATTTTCAGATAATGATGTCCAAAACTAAATTCCAGCTTCCAAAGATAGTTTTTTTCTTGAAATAAAATAAATCCAAAATAAATCCAGTGATTAAAAAAAGCCCCTAATGTGTCATAAATTCAAATTTGTGCAAATTATATTAGGTCTGTTCATTTAGTTTCCCAGTAAATACTTGCAACGAGAGAGTAAAATCCAAATGTACAAAATTACTCTGAAAAATTAGTAAAAAGTAAATTAGTTATTGAACAGAGCTATTATTTAATTTCTGAGTCGATTTAGCTATATCTGTCCGTCTATTTGTCTGTCTATCTGTCTGTTTGTCTGTCTGCCCGTCCGTACATGTAAATCTTGTAATCAAAATACAGGTCGCAATTTCATTTCACCTAGGCCCCATACAACTGAATCCGCCGAATAGGCCTTTTAAGTTCATAATTATGTTTAATATACTCGTATCTCGACAAAAAGCTGTAAAACCAAGTTGTATACTGGGCTTAATTACCCTCATGAATTTTATAATTATCGGGTCTCATTTGACCATAGCCCCTATAAAAAGCCCCCTTCAAAATTTTACTTAAATGTTCACAATTTTATTTAACAATAAGTTGTTTAAGTATATCTGGTACAATTCAACTTAAATGCTTTATTATGAAAAATAAATCACATTTTATATTTGTAACAGGTATAGGGTATTATATAGTCGGCACTGCCCGACTATAATTTCTTACTTGTTTTTTTTTTTTTGTACTTAACCATATGTACCCTCTTTAAAAGATTATTTAAAATTAATATTGCTTAAAACGTCTACGTGCTAGAAATATTCTAAAACCACATTTCGATTCAAGGGCACTTAAGCTATTATAATCATGCACAAAAATCTAACAGAGCAAAATAAATCTTTGTGTTGTACATTAGTATATTAACTTAATTTATTTTAAAATTCAATGTCAATTAAACTTAGCAACGTTTTTTTAAGAAAATTGTATATTTGTTCTATTATCTCCCAATTGGAAGTTTTTTTTTACTTTAACAATTCTTTATAATAAGTGAGTAATGCAATATTTTATTTGATTCAATCATTTTAGTAATTGGAATGAAATCTTGGTTTTCTTCTGTATACTATTATAGGAAATTTATTTATTATTGCCAATGTTGTTCTCTGTAAGCATTATAAAATAAGCATATACATATATGTATTACGTTCCTCAAAATACCCATACTTAAATATTATTATTGTATTTTATTGTAAATTTAGTTAAACGAATATTTCTATGCATACTTTCGAAATGTAACTAGTTAGCAGCTTCAAAAATTTACAACTCTTGCAACTCAAATGCTTATTAATGTATTATAATACCATATGTTTCATTCTACATACATATCCATAGTGGTGCAAAATTGTTTACAGCACTTCATGCTAGATCCTTGTATCCAAACATGCATGCATTCAAGTACTTACCATATAATTCTGTTATTTTTTCCATGCTACTATTTTTGTATTTTTTCGGTAATAGTGCATTATCTTCTTTAAGTGTGTTTCGAAATGCCCCAGGTTTAGGGAAGAGAGAGTGAATGCAGCAACATAAAAAATATAGCGCAATTTTTCATTATATATGTGGCAAATTATTTCCTTCTTGTGAAAAACGAACAGAAATTAAATAAATGAAAAAAGTTTCTTAGCAAAATACTCTTCAACAGAAACACTTGAGTTGTTTTAGTTAAGGAAAGATATGTATTCTTACATCACAAAAATATTGTTAAAAGTTGTCAATGGTTATATAGCGAATACTCCTGCTGTACTTTCTTAATCTAGAAGTATCCCAGCCCTAGTATTATATACTGTCTTACTTTATTCAAATCACATACAGTGTTCACTTTATGCACAAAATTGTTTTTGTCAAGTTTAACATTAAAAATGAGTATGTGCACAAAAGTTTATTCTTTTTAAATGTCTGCTATTTTTGTATTTAAATAAGATAAATTATACTTTGGCAGACTATATGAAGTTTAAAAGACTAAAAGAATGATGGATTTTCTCTATAAATAAAATTCACAAATTACACACATATTTCTTTATAACGTTTACAATGTTTGTTGCATTGTTTAAAAGACTGTATACTGCAACATTTATTTTATTTTTTAATTCAAATTTAAGAGAACACGCATACACCCACTTAAAACCTATACAATTTATTTAGACATTAATATAGCTGTTAAGACATAGGGGCGTATGAGCAAAAAAAAAAAATACTCATACGTAGTCGTGTTACACTTATTGAAAAAAATGTTTACCATTCACCACTTTCAGTAGTAATGGAGGGTATATGTGAGTTTTTCATTTCGAGTGTTATTTTGAATCAATATAAAATTCTGCGTCAATTAAGCTATTTTCGTCTGTCTGTTTGTCTGCCTCCGCCCATCTGTCTGTCGTGCAAAGCACGCTCACAATAATATAAATTAATTAAAGAATATTTTATTCATAATTAAGAATGTATCGATGATAAAATATTGACATTATATACACTCTAAAAAATGCTTGTAAAATTACTGCTATGAAGGAAGTAAATTTTTATTTAAAATTACAAAAGTTGCGTAAATTTACACATATTATGTTTACCAAAAACATTTACATACTTTTCTTTGTAAAAATAAATAAAAAGTTTAGTATTTTAAATTTTTGGTAAACATGTTTCTAATATAGTAAACATTTTCCCTGTGTATTTACATATTTATGTGTAAAATTAAATTTTAAACATAAAATATGTAATTTTGCTCATTTTAAATGAGTGAAAAACATGTGTCAAAAAATTATTTTTTAAATAATAAAAATTTTAAAAAATTAAAGAAAATTTGCTTTTCAATATATTTTATACAAATATTCGAAAAAATAATAAATTATTAAAGCAATTAACGATACCTGTGTGGAATTAGCAAAATAAACTTTAAAATAGTGAGATAGCAGTTGTAATACAAGACCCTGTTAAAGTAAATTTTTTCAACTAAAAAATCTTATTTAAATATTCTATTTTTTTAATAGATTTAATTCCATCATCTACATACATATGTATGTATTTAATTCCATGTGCATTTTTGAGTCCATCAAATATACTACGAACGCAACCTGTTTTACAACAATAGTCCGCGTATTTGCGTTCACCATTGCCCTTGAGCTCAGCTAGGATCAGACGTCGCAAACACAAAACTTCAGCACGAAGAAATTTGGCTACCATACCTGCATCAGCTACAAAACTAAGGCACAATTGAATGTTATAGGACATGGCAGAACATCCTAATCTCAGTGCGGATTACAAAACCAAATTGTATAATCTTACTTCACCTCAACCTCCACCAATTATTAACTCAAGGACCAAACACTTACTTATAAAGCATCAATCAATATCTATATACATAGCTTTAATATTAATTTAATAAAACACAGTCAAAATAATGTTTTTAGCTTGTTTTTTTAATACAAAAGATAGGTGGTTTATTATTAAACAATTAAAATGTATATTTCCATGTGGTATTAAACATTTTAATTTCAAATTTACCCACAAAAATGTTTTTTTAGGCACAAAAAATTTAAATTTACACGATGTTGGAATGTTGCTAAACATTTTTAAACACATAAGCAAGTAAAAATACAAAATTTGTATCCAATATTTTTACATACAATGTGTTTAAAATTTTTGAATATTTTTCAAAATGCATTTTTACACTAATTATACTAGGAGTCTGGTTACCTACAATAAATAGTGTAAATTTAAACAAAAATTTATAAGAGTGTAAGTGACATATGTTCCCAACAGTACATGTTAGGGGCAATCATCATCAAATATTAATCAATAAATAAAACGGATTCTGGAACTTTAACCAAGTACTTTCTTATTAATATAATACTTTAAATAAAAGTTTAGTTTTGAGGTCAATAAACTACGTTTTACCTTTCATTTGTTTTACAATAAAGTCACAAATTCTCAAGTTTATAGCAACTTTTATATCTTAAGAATTTATTGTATTTACACTAACTATATTCCTAGAATATATAACATTTTCATTTCAGCTATCCGTATAATACGTTTTATTCAACTTTATCTCTCTCTTTTGGCCAATTTATAAGTGAAAATTGAAGTATTTACATAAATAGCATAGCTATCGTCATATGTAAGGTGTAAATAGAAAATGTACATACATATGCCCCAGCAGACTTAAAAGGATACTTTATAACGCATTTGAACATTATTTTATTCATATTGATTTAGATAATTTGTAAAACTGTGAAAAGTCTTTAGTCACTTGTCAGTGTTTTACTAAATACTATTACGGAAAGGTTTTCATGATTTTGAATCAATCCTTGAAATCGGAATAGGAGTAATAATTTTCATTTTCAATTTCAATTTACAAGGGTAGACTTCGTCCTAATATATACATAAACATTAGCTTATGCTAAACTATAAATCAAATCACTAGTTCGAGTAAATACCCCTCGAACTACAGGTACTAATCACAAGCGTACGTATGTGCGCAAATATGTATAAGTATTTGTGCGAATAAAAACCCTTAAATCTCTGATGATAGATGTGACACACTGTGTAACGCCATTTGTCAGCAGGTGTGTTCGCTTAAATAAACCCAGACAAATATTACAAACGCAACTCCAGTAAGGTGGAGAGTTTTTCTTCTTTTGTATTCTGTACTTACCCTAGTTTAGCTTTAGTTTTTTTTCGAAATTTTTATTTTTGTTTTAGAAACAAAAAGAATTGAAACAAACTTTGACATTTGCACGTACCACTATAAACCAGCATCTTAGTAGTCATAGTAAGCAGTTGAGGAAAGAAAATAAAAACTTTTCTAAAATTTATTTTGCAGCTTCAATAAACGCACCAACGTATATGCATACGATGTGTTACTAAATCCTTTTGACAAAAGTTACGTAATGGTTGCTGACTAAGTATACTTAGTGTATTTTTAAATATTTTGTTCCAAATTTTTTCCTGGACTAGATTTTTTTCTTAAAGATTTTTCTAACAAACTGCTAGATCTTCTAAATGTAGAAATTTAAACCGTGAGCGTATGAGTAATTTTCTGAAGATGACCTTATACATGTGTGTCAATTATGAACCGATACTCATAGAATTTTGTACATAGATTCTGTTTTGTATAGAACATGTTTATGTTAAATTTCATTGCAATACTCGTACTTCTAAAACAGTTATGCCCGTTTAAGCTAGAGGTGCACTTGTATAGGAGCTATCCGAAAACGTGGAGCGATATTGCCCATTTCCAATACCAAAAAAACCTTAGCAATAGAGAATATTTGTGCAAAATTTCAACTGTCTAGCTCCTCGTGATTTCAACGGACAGACGGACGGACATGGCTAGATTGTCTTAGAATTTAATAAGGACCCAGAATATATATACTTTTGTGAGTCTATGACCAATATTTCGATGTGTTACAAACGGAATGACAAAATCATTATACCTCCCATCTTTTTCGATGGTGGGTATAAAAAATTATTCGACGAAGACAATCTTCCTTGCGTTATGAAATTTAAAAAAAAAATATTATTTAAACACACACTTTCGTGATATACTGTTTGTACTTTTTTATAAGAATTAAATTAATAGGTAGAAGATATACTACATATGTATGAAAATAAATGTGTAAATATTGTTGCTATTTATAATGCTATATTTTGGATCATTATATTATTGCTTAAAAGCTGCATTGTACGAAAGTAAAAAGAATATTTAATATTTAAAAAGAATGCATTTTCGAATTGTTTTCGAAATGTACACAAAAACACTAATATCATATTTTTATTTATTATCAAATGTAGGGTGTAATTAGTCATCATTACACCTACCATCCTCATTTTCTCTTTGAATATACACTTTAGATGAGCAAAGAAATTGCATTCTTTATAGTCATCCTAAAGTTGTTTTATTTGTTGCTGCTGTTGATTATACAAGTTTATGAAAAACTTTATGGTTTATAATATTTCCACATGTTTTATTGGCCAATTTCTAGTGTTTGCAAACAATGAAAATAAAAAAGTTTTAATTTAAAATATAAAGAAGAAACTTCTAATTTTTTCGATTTATATTGTTAGAATCAACAGCTAAGTAAGGGTATTGTCTACAGACTGTTTAGAAAGTTTGTAACATTAATTCATCATAATACATATGCATATTCAGTCAATGAACTTAATATATATTTTTATAAAAAAAAAAACGAATTGAATTCAAAGCATGCGTACACATACCAAAAATATATTCATCAGCAGATCATTTACATAATCATATTTTAAATCAATCATTTTGACTATCAATTTAAACAATTCATTAAATAATTTTAAGAATTTTAGTTGCAGATAAAGTCAATTAAGTCTTTATTAATAATTAATAATATATTTAATTTTAAATAATTATTTAGCTTTCATTATACCCTCCACCACCATCAGTGGTGATAGAGGGTATATATAAGTTTGTCGTTCCATGTGTAACACAAGAAATATTCATCTAAGACCCAACAAAGTATATATATTCTGGGTCCTTATCAAATTTTGAGTCGATTTGTCCGTCTGTCCGTCTGTCTGTCTGTCTGTAAAACACGCTCACGTTAAAACTAAGTAAAGGAAATCAACCTAATTCACCAAAAATATTTATTATTATCCTAAGCAGTTTGGTATTGAAAATCAGCAAAATCGATTCACAACGTTAAGAGTTATGAGTAAAAATTTCAGACTACCTCGAAAAAATTACGTTTTTTCATAATTCTTTTGAAGTTTTCTCAGAAACTACCAAAGATATTTCGATGAATTTTGTCACACGTCATTTCTTCAGAGTAGTGATCAATTATATTCAAAATCTTTACAATCGATCCAATATTTCTCATAGCCCCCATACAAAGGTATATATTCCCGGAAATTAGTTTTTCGTCAATAACTCCCTCAAATATATCGGTATCCACACGAAATTTTGTACATGTAAATATAATATGAACAGAAATCATACTCTCAACGTAGATCTCAGTCGGTCCACAATTGGTCATAGCTCGCATATAAGGTCCTATTCCGAAAATCACCTAAACGCACATATTTCATTGATGAATAAAGCTATTGAGATAAAATTCGAGTTGGATATGTTTTGTGTACATACAAATCATTCTACAAAATTTTTTATGGATCGGTCCATTATTGGTCATAGCTCCCATATAAAGCCCACTTCCGAAAATCATTTAAAAACTCATATTTCATTGCCAACTAAAGTTATTTTGATGAAATTCGACACAAATATGTTTAGTCGAAATATAAATCACTCTACGAAATTTTTTCCGGATAGGCCCATAATTGGTCATAGCTCCCATATAAAGCCCACTTCCGAAAATCACTTAAACGCATATATTTCATTGAATTATAAAGCTATCGGGGTAAAATTCGACACAAATCTGTTTTGTATACATACAAATCATTCTACAAAATTTTTTACGGATCGGTCCATAATTGGTCATAGATCCCATATAAGGCCCACTTCCGAAAATCACTTAAAAGCACATATTTCAATGCCAAGTAAAGCTATATTGATAAAATTCGACACAAATATGTTTTACCTAAACATGAATGACTCTTTGAAATTTTTTCCGGATAGGCCATTAATTGGTCATAGCTCCCATATAAGGTCCACTTCCGAAAATCACTTAAACGCATATATTTCATTGAATTCTAAAGATATTGGGATAATATTCGACTTGATTATGTTTTGTGTACATACAAATCATTTTATAAATTTTTTACCTGTCGGTCCATTATTGGTCATAACTCCCATATAAGGTCCACTTACGAAAATCACTTAAAAGCACATATTTCATTATAAAATAAAGCTATATTGATAAAATTCGACACAAACATGTTTTGTCCAAATATGAATCACTCTGCGAAATGTTTCCCGAATAGGCCCATAATTGGTCATAGTTCCCATATAAGGTCCAAATCAGTTACACGCATATATTTCATTGAATTCTAAAGCTATAGGGGTAAAATTCGACTTGAATAAGTTTTGTGTACATATAAATCATTCTACCACTTTTTTCTCAGATCGGTCCATTATTGGTCATAGCTTCTATATAAGGTCCACTTCTGAGAGTCACTTAAACACACATATTTCATTGTCAAATAAAGTTAATTTGAGAAAATTCAACACAAATATGTTTTGTTTTTACATAAATCACTCTACGAAATTTTTTGCGGATAGGCATATAAAACATTCTACCACATTTTTTCTGTATCGGTCCATATTTGGTAATAGGTCCACTTCAAAAAATCCCTTAAACGCACATATTTAATTATCAAATAAAGATATCTTGATAAAATATGATTTATGCACATATGAATCACTCTGCGAAATTTTTCCGGATAGGCCCTTAATTGCTCATAGCTCCTATATAAATTCCACTTCCTAAAGTCACCTAAACGCACATATTTCATTGATTAATAAAGCTATTGGAGTAAAATTAGACCTGATCTTTTTCAGCATATAAATCATTATACGAAATTGTTTCCTGATCAGTCCATAATTGGTCACAACTCCCATATTCTATGTATAGATACATCATTCTATTAAAATGTTTTCGAACTGGCTTATTAATATACATTTTGCTGGACCTAATCAAAATTAGTTCGACAAAAATTTTGGCAAGTTATCTAAAAATTATATAGTTAGATAGGTTTCAATAAAAAGTAGTTTGCTGGTGGAGGGTATTTAAGATTCGTCATAGCCGAATATAGCACTCTAACTTGTTTTAGTATATATTTATTTCGTCTATTGTTGGACAACTTTGATACAAGCATACATACATTTCTATTTTTAAAAATTTTCTCTCACGTTTTCACATAAACCATGCTAATGTTAACATAAATTATGAGATAAAGTCCAGCAGTTAAAAACTTAAATAATTTATTTATCGTCTATTTGGGGAAAAATAAATTTAAGATTTTCTATTACTTAAACAAAAGCTGTATTCAATATTAATTCGTAACATAAGTAATCCTTGAAGTATGTTGCAGTTTTCTCTTAACCCAGCAAAAACTCGGTAATGGCTTGTACTTACATAACCACTCACTTTTCAATGACTACTACTTACCGTCTGCCTTACTTTTAAGTACTCTTATACTGACTGACATATAATCAGACAAGTAAGTACTTTATTCTGAGTTTTGCAGTTCTATTTGCACATTTTATTGCATTGCACGCTAGCAACTGTTTTTCACACATCTTCTATATGTAATTTTTCTGTGAAAATCATTATTGGACGCACAATAAAATAACTAAGAAGTGGTGTTGTGAGTAAGACAGCGAACTAACGAACATGAAGCCCAGGTTCGTATTCTGCGTGAGCAATTTTTTTGTTTTTAAAACAAAACAACTTTTTAACTTCTTATTTGTAAGTACTAATATAAGTAGGGATTTGTAAGCGATCGTGGTAAGTAGTTAACTCCAATGTCATCACCGTGTTAAAATAATGAGTTGAAATGCAAATAAATAAGTAGTGAAAGGCGGCTGGAAAGATACCTATACACGTTGAATTTGTGTATACATTTACCACACACGTTCGTAATCGTAGCCGTTTGTTTCGTCGCAAATGTTGATGCCTTAAATGATTTTCGGATGTGGACCTTTTGTAGGAGCAATGTTCAATTATGATCTAATCATCATGGGCTAAATTATGTCGAACTTTACTCCCATATCTATATTAATTTAAGAATTAATTATATTCAATTAAGTAATTGAAGCATGGAGCCGAATAAGGGCGTATAAACCATTTGGAAAATTTTACAGGAGAAGATAAAAACATCACAAAACTTTTAAATTGTATCTTTTCAGAATTTTTTCTATAAATATCCTTAGATATAAATTATAGCTACCTCTGTGAAAAAATTCTGTAAAAAATTCAAGTCACAACTTGTGAAAATCGATGCTTGAAATTTTGCTAAAATGGAATAAAGGCTTATATCCATATATTTTTGTTGAATATGTTTAGAATTAAATGATTTTTTTTACTCTTACAATAGATAGATTTTGATAAAATTTGGACGGTTTTAACATGAGAGACTGGAGTACAATTTGCTAAAGTTTCAAGGACATCCATAAACATAATTTTAAATTATTAAAAGACTAAAATTAAAATTACTTAAATATACTTAAATACTACTTAAATAAATCTAAAAATAATAGCTTTTTGCAAACTAATCAAATAATTCATAAATTTGAAAAGTTTTCCTCCTATTCTGCAAATTTAGTGCAATTAGGTTATATATTTAACCGGTTTTTAACCAAAAATACTTGAAAATTTAGATATTTTTTTCCTAAAATAAAAAATTAAATTACAAAATCGAGCTTTTAAAGGTAAATATTTTGGCGATGTAAGAAGATCAGTTGAACACTATTATATCAAAAAACGCGTTTTGGGAAAAGTGGTCTTTACGCCCTTATTCGCATCCATGCTTCAATTTTCTAACGATAATTTTACATGGGAGTTTCGTGACCAATAATGGTCCAAATCGAAAAAAAATTTTGCAGAAAGATTATACATATACGCGCAAAAAACTGTCTTGAAGAATTTTATCTGGATATTCTTATTTAAGTAATAATGAATTATGTGGTAATATGGGAGCTATGTCCAATTAGGGGCCGATCCGTAAAAGTCGAATATACATGTTTATACACAAATTATAATCATATCGAATAACTATTCATGATTATTCATGAAATATGTGTGTTTAAGTAATTTTAGGAAGTGAACCTTATATGGGAATTTTGACCAATTAAGTACCGATCTGTAAACAATTACGCAGATTGATATATGTATACACAAAACACATGTCGAGAGGCTTATATACACAAAACAAAATGTTGAATTTTATACCGATAGCATTATGTATCAATAAAATATGTGTTTTTAAGTGATTTTCGGAAGAAAACCTTATATGGGAGATATGATCTATTGTGGACCGAATCGCGATAAATGTAATTTTATTAGCTTTACATTGGTATATAACACTTTACCGTTTCATTGATCAACTATATAAAATTTTATCCCTATATTCCTATTTTAAACCTAGTAATGAGTGTTTGTGTCACTTTCTGAAGGGGACCCTATGTAGGGGAAGAGGTGTAATTATGTACGTACCAATTCGCATAAAATGTTGTAATTATATTTTTGTTCATATAAAACTGGATACGAAAATCTGACTTGTGTAATTATTTACGACTATTCACTGCGAGGTAAAATCGTAAACCATGGACCAAGAATAAGTTTATAAAATTTCAAATGATTACTTCCTAGTAATTAACGTAAAATAATAAATTGTATCTTCATTATAAGTTAATGGCGAAATATATTTGTAGTTTGCACATTCAGGTATTTAAATATTGTTTTAGCAGCCATTGAATATCACATCATTAGTAATTGGCAATATATCCGGGATACAGACATGTTAATTTATAAATCTATAAAAGTACTCGAACTATGTATGTAAATGTATCTACATTTAAGCTTACACATAAAAGCATTTTACACATTAAAACCATCAATTTGGTTAGGTGTGTATTAAGGTCTGTTTGTATAAATACATGTGTGATACAAAACCCCTTAACAGTTGATTCTGTAATATGATTTTGATTTTTTTTGTATTTTCTGCCTATCGTTCCTAATAAATTTATATGAATCAGTATTTTGTGTGCGGAAGTATTGCAGATATAATTTATCAATTGCTAAATGATAGCGAATGAGTGTGTTAATTTTTAACTAGAATATTTTGTGTGTGCTTTGCTGTTCGTAATTACATTTAAGCATTTGTTTTTACGATTCCCATACAAAATACGCTTATTATTTTGAGTGTTGAAATTGATTTTTCATAATAATATATATTTCCTGTTTTCAATCATGTTAGATTATTGTTGTTATAGAAATAGTAGTATATTATTTTGTTAATTACAAATGCCAAATCAAAAGCCAATTATCATTATGAAATGAAGTGAAAAATATATACGAGCGAATGAGTGATTGAATGAATGTATGAATGTGTATTGGTTTTATTAAGCATATAAATTGTATACATTTGTCATATAACAAAAGTTTCAATTTACTTGTCTAGACATGTATGGACCCAAAGTGTTCCTAATATTTTACATTGTTTTTACTCGCACATGGTAGTAGTTCTTAAAATAAGGGTGGAATTATTTTGAGAGTCTCATCTCTTATACGTACATGGTGGAATAAAAGCTTTTGGGAAATTTTCACCACTCTCGTTTTCTAAAGCTCTTATATTTGCTTAATATTTTCAGCCACATAGAAAAGCTTTTATTCACATTTGTATTTAAATTAGTGCAATTATAATAGAGTATGTTGAAGCTTTAAATAATATTTTTTGGTAAATATAAACAAAACATGTTAATTTAATATATTAACTAGCTCCAGTTTAATAAATAGATTTTAGAAAATTTTATTGCTCAAGTCTGAGAAACTGTAGAGTTTTTCATTATGTTCAATATTTATAATAATAAATTAGCCAAGGTGATTCCAAAAACGTTTAGTGTGATTGACCTATAGTCTTATGCTATGAATACATACACAATAATACATGTGTACTACATAATATATTAATACCCAGTAGTTGTGGGCAACAGTACCGATCTAATAATTAAACTTATTCCAAGTACTACTAGCTACTAATTAGTAATGTAAAAAACTTCTACAAGAGGTACATAAGTGAATAGTTTTACAAACTAATTTTAATTAGGTCCAGAAAAATTGTATATTAGTAGGCCAGTTCGAAAACATTTTAATAGAATGATTTATCTATACACAGAACATACTCATTTTGAATTTTATCGGGATATAATCATTTAATAACGAATTAAGAGGCATTAAGTGATTTTCAGAAGTATATCTTAAATGGGAGCTATGACAACTTATGCACCGATCCGGAAAAAAAAATCCGTAGAATGATTTATGTATACAAAATACACATTTATGTCGAATTTTATACCGATAACTTTGATTGTCAATGTGCATTTGAGTAATTTTCGGTAATGGTCCTTATATAGGAGTTGTAACCAATTATCGACCGATAAGATAAGTTATTCGATGCAGACCTGTAATATTTATAGGAGCTATGACCTTACACAAAACATATTTGTGTCGAATTTTTTCAAGATATCATTATTTGATAATGAAATATGTGCGTTTAAGAGATTTTTTTAAAGTGGACCTTATATAGGAGCTATTACCATATATGGACCAATTCAGAAAAATTTTGGTAGAATGATTTATATGCTCACAAAACATATTCAAGTCGTACTTTATCCCGATAACTTTATTATTCAAATAAATATATGCTATTTTAGTAAGTGGACTCTCTATGGGAGCCTATCCGGAAAAAAATTCGTAGGGTGATTCATATAAAGCCAAACATATTTGTGTCGAATTTTATCAAGATAATTTTATTTGACAATGAAATATATGTATTTAAGTGATTTTCGGAAGTGGGACTTATATGGAAGCTATGACCAATAAATGACCGATCCGGGAAAAAAGTTGTACAATGATTTGTATGTACACAATATATATTCAAGTCGAATTTTATCCTTATAGCTTTCGAATTTAATTAAATATATGCGTTTATGTGATTTTCGTATACGGACCTTATATGGGAGCTATGACCAATTATGAGCCTATCCGGAAAAAATTGCGTGACTCATATAACTAAAAAATATATTTGTGTCGAATTTTATCCAGATAGCTTTATTTGACAATGAAATTTGTGATTTTAAGTGATTTTCGGAAGTGGGCCTTATATGGGAGTTATCACCAATAATGAACCGATCCGTAAAAAATTTGGTAGAATGTTTTGAATGTACAAAAAACATATTTGTGTTGAATTTTATCCCGATAGCTTTATAATTCAATAGAAATAAAGATAGCTTTATTTGACAATGAAATATGAGCTTTTAAATGATTTTCGGATGTTTGTCTTATATGGGAGCTATGACCAATAATGGACCGATCCGTAAAAAATTTGGTAGAATGATTTGTATGTATACAAAACATATTCAACTCGAATTTTATCAGAATAGTTTTATTCATCAATGAAATATGAGCGTTTAAGTGATTTTCGGAAGTGGACCTTATATGGGAGCTATGACCAATTGTTGACCGACTGAGATCTACGTTGATAGTATGATATCTCTTCATATTATATTTGCATGTACAAAATTTTGTGTTGATGCAGATATATTTGAGGGAGTTGTTAACGATAAACTAATTTCCGAAATATATATATTTGTATGGGGGCTATGAGAAATATTGGATCGATTGTAAAGATTTTGAACATAATTGAACATATTATGTGACAAAATTCATCGAAATATCTTTGGTAGTTTCTGAAAAAACTTCAAAAGAATTAGGAAAAAAACGTAATTTTTTTTGAGGTAGTCTAAAATTTTTACTCATAACTTTTTACGTGGTGAACCGATTTTGCTGATTTTCAATATCAAACTGCTTAGGACAATAATAAATATTTTGGGTGAATGTGGTTGATTTCCTTTGTTTAGTTTTAACATGAACGTGTTTTAGACAGACAGACAGACAGACAGACATAGCTAAATCGACTCAGAATTTCATATGGACCCTGAATATATATATTTTGTTGAATATTTCTTGGTGTTACACACGGAACGACAAACTTATATATACCCTCTATCACCACTGATGGTGGTGGAGGATATAAAAATACTGTATAGTAAAAGTTTGTTATAAGTAGCTGACAGCATAAATAAACAATACCTAGTATCTTTTAAACAACTCGTCATAAAAAACCCCGAGAATATATTTGCTATAGTACGAAAATTGGTTTATTTACGTAGTTTAGGTTGAAACAAGATGTGTATGTATCAGTTCCGAAAAATACACTTTGTTTTCCGTCTTAATTTCTTAGAATTTTTAAGTCAGTGTTTCTTATAGATGTAATATATCGTGAGTCTTTTTATATTCAAAAAGTAACATTGCTCAAATGTAATACCAAACAGTGTTTATCAATGAAGAATATTTGGCAACATTTCAGCTTCTTTCGTTTAGGCACTATCGTGTATACAACACACAGATGACCTGGTTAAGAAATTCTGCGGCTAGTTATAATGCAAAAGTAGGTGAGATTGCTAGTACCGGACTGAAACCTTAACTTTAGGTTTTAAAAACCGCTACAAAAACACAACTAACATTTTTCAACATAAGATAATTTGCTGAAGATGATTAATCAGTATAAAAGAACAGATTCGATACCTATATTTCATGGTTGAAATAATGTTATTTATGTTGTGTCAATCTTTCACCATCATAATAATTCCCTAAAATGTTTTATTATGATTTTCCAATGAAAAAAAAAAAAAAAAAAACAAGTAAGAAATTATAGTCGGGCGAGGCCGACCATATAATACCCTACACCTTTGACAAAAATATAATGTGATTTATTTGCCATAATAAAGCATTTAAATTGAATTGTACATTGCCTCAGATATACATACTTAAGCCGTTTATTGTTGAATAAAATTGTGGACATTTAAGTGAAATTTTGATAGGTGCTTTTTATAGGGGCTAGAGTCATATGAGGACCTACTATTATGGAATTCGTGAGGGTCATCAAATCTTGTATAGAACTTGGTTTTTGCAGCTTTTTGTCGAGATATGAGTATATTAAACATAATTATGAACTTAAAAGCACTATTCGGCGGGTTCAGTTGTATGGGGGCTAGGTGAAACAATGAACCGATGTAAACCATTTTCAATAGACTTTGTCTATGGTACCATAAAAGACCATGAGCAAAATTTCATTGAATTATCTCCAAAATTGCGACCTGTAGTTTAATTACAAAGTTTAAAAGCCCTATTCGTGGGGTTCAGTCGTATGGAGGCTAGGTGAAATAATTGACCGATGTTAACCATTTCCAATAAACTTCGTCTATGGTACCATAAAAGATCATGTGCCAAATTTCATTGAATTATCTCCAAAATTGCGACCTGTAGTTTGATTAAAATGTTTAAAAGCCCTATATGGGGGGTTCAGTCGTATGGGGGCTAGGTGAAATAATGGACCGATGTTAACCATTTTCAATAGACTTTGTTTACGGTACCATAAAAAATCATGTGCCAAATTTCATTGAATTATCTCCAAAATTGCGACCTGTAGTTTGATTACAAAGTTTAAAAGCCCTATTCGGGGGGTTCATTCGTATGGAGGCTAGGTGAAATAATGGACCGATGTTAACCATTTTCAATAGACTCTGTCTACGGTACCATAAAAGATCATGTGCCAAATTTCATTGAATTATCTCCAAAATTGCGACCTGTAGTTTGATTACAAAGTTTAAAAGCCCTATTCGTGGGGTTCAGTCGTATGGAGGCTAGGTGAAATAATGGACCGATGTTAACCATTTTCAATAGACTTTGTCTACGGTATCATAAAAGATCATGTGCCAAATTTCATTGAGTTATCTCCAAAATTGCGACTTGTAGTTTGATTACAAGGTTTACAAGCCCTATTGGGGGGTTCAGTTGTATGGGGGCTAGGTGAAATAATGGAACGATTTTAACCATTTTCAATAGGCTTCGTCCCTGGGACAATAGAAGATCATGTACCAAATTTCATTGAATTATCTTCAAAATTGCGACCTGTAGTTTGATTACAAAGTTTACATGGACGGACGGACGGACGGACGGACAGACGGACGGACAGACGGACAGACGGACGGACAGACGGACGGACATAGCTAAATCGACTCAGAAAATGATTCTGAGTCGATTGGTGTACTTTAAGGTGGGTATAGGACCAATATTAATGTGCGTTACAAACATCAGCACAAACCCAATATACCCTAACCACTGAAGTGGTGTAGGGTATAACAATTTTTACTTGAAAAATTAAATTCAAGCTGGTCGACTGTTATTTTATGTATTAAAAAATCTTGATATCGCTCTCCTAGAGTTTTCAAAAATTTTTCTAAAATTGCTTTATTTTTGGATATTTTTTTATGAATTCAGAGTTAATGGGTTAAAAGTTTAGAAAAAAACTTGCACCGTAATTGATCCAATCTTTGTATTGCCTTTGAACTCTTTTTACGTCTACATGACATACTTTGATGATGGTTATATACAATTTGGCGTAGTAAAATACACTGCATTATTAATGTTGGAGTTATTTTACACTTTCCTAATCACTTATTTCATATTTCGATTCGAAAGAAAAATCTATCGAAATACATACATTAAATTTAACGTACAAATTTAAATGACAGATATTAAGGCATTTTTGAAGAAAAAATACATAAAATAAATAATTACATATATATTACGATACAAAAATAAATTGATTTAAACTTTCCAATCTATTGCAAAAGTAAATATACATTTTTCATAATCCTAGTAAAATTAAATAAAACAAAACAATATATGTATCTAATACACTCTGCTGAATATAGCAAATAGGCAAATATCAAATGCTTATTTCTTATTAAAATTAATTATACATTATTATATAGCTTACCTTGCTTTAACTTAATGACAAACGTAAAATAGTCGAAATAACAAAAAATGAAACTTGCAAGAGAAAATTAAAATTTTCCATTAGGAGTATAATTTCTTATTGGTTTAATGAAAATTCAAGACTGTGTACAGGTAAAACTTTAAATCCTTTTTCATATGTACATGTATATCTAAGTATTTATGTATGGATCTGTGTGTTTTTATTGCACAACATCTATGCATCATCATGTATTTACTAGTGTAGTTGTGAATATGTGTGATTGTATTAGGAACATTGGCTTATGGATGACTTCTAGCATAAGCAAACACAATTAGAATCAGCCTGTAAACAAATACATATACTAGAAACACATTTTCATACATACATATGAATGTGTTTGAGATGCAAAAACTAAAATGAAAAAAATAATTTTTGCATGTATAAATTTTATTCTACACGTATATATGGATGTGTGTACAAATGTATGTTTGAGTGTATGAGAGCTTATATATAGTAAGGTCTCATAGATTGCAAAATTGCATAGTGGGAAGTTTGTTAAAAAAGTTATTTTGCAAAATATTTTTGAACTAGTTTTGTATTTATTACTAAGAATTCTAGTAGTACAAATGGAAAATTTCGGCTCAAATCGGTAGAACATATACATGCTTAATATTTATGTATAGAGCCAAATGTATTACTTACTATATCCATTTAGTAATAGATCCGTTTCCTTAGTTTAAGATTCGGCATTAAGTATATACTTAGTTTCTATTGCTTTTTATTATGAAATTAGCCCACTGTAAAATATTGCTAGAAGGCTGGTCGATTTGGGATTTGTGAGAATATGTGCCCATGTGAAATGTTTAAATATTTAAAAGTACTCGATTAAATGAGGAGAATAATGTGAAATTCACATTCATACTGTTGCAAATACACAAAACTTCTACTGGTTTATGTATGATCAAGTAAACAGTGTAATTATAGAGAAGATTACCAAATATGAACACTCACACACACATACACACATGCATAGATACACTCGAGTTTAGACAAATATTCTATAAACTTATGATTTAAGGTGAAAATTAGAAAATAAACTTTTGTTAAATAATGAAGTAATGAGGGTAATACATTCAAATATATAAACAAAAATATATATAAATCCATGTATAAGTGGTTAAAGACATTTACATTAGTGTGGCTCGTTATAAATGAAGAAGAATAAGGTTTAGAAAGAAGGGAATATCCACACGGAGACCATAAGGTCCATTGTGATTCCCTTCAAAGAGTACAGATTCATAAATAGAGAAACAAAAACACTAGAAGAAAAACCAGAAAGAAAGTCAGTTCCCTAAAGACTGAAGAGATGAGAGAGAAAATCTTTGCCCCCCATAAATCCCAGCCGAAGAAGTGACTAATTTCCTTGACAAAATCTAGTAAACTGCAAGGATCAAGACACGCAATATCCCCCATTTCGTCATAAAACCTAATCCCTAGCCATTTTAGCCTGAGATTCTGTATCCTAGGACAGTAGGAAATTATATGCTCGATCGACTCTATTTCCTCCTCATCTTCGCATAACCTTCAATAGCCCGGTATATTGCTGTCCCACTTACTGACAAAGGCCCTAACTGAACACTGCGTCTATCCAGTCCTATAAGTAATTTGGGAGGCCCACATCAAGTTTTGGTCATAGGGCCAAAATCCAATCTACTATTCCAGGACTGGTTTATGATGTCACAGAATCTTCCGAATATCAAAAAATAATAATGATAAATGGGTGGTTTTACCATCCTTTTTCTGTCATCTATATCAAGGTTCGTACCTGATCTAGCTAGTTCGTCCACAACCTCATTACCATGCACATTACAGTGCCACGGCACCCAACACAGTCTAATGGCAAACAGTCTCATAATGTCCCTAAGGGCATTTCTACAATCCACAAGCAAATGTTATGAGAGCATAAATTGTCACAACTGACCCCGGATTCGTCAGAGAGTCTGAAGGATCATTTTATGCTGATATCAGCGATATAGACACCGGCACCCTTGACGATCTCCATCTTGGACCCATCAGTGAAAACTGCACACTCATCAAACAGTCTATCGGATACAAGCCAATCATCCGCAGTTGGAAATTCCATCAGAGGTGTTACACAGAATCGTAATATCATAATCTGTAATTCCGCAAGGGGAATTACCCGGATCAAGCAGACCTACATACTTCGTACAAAATTTTTGTATGGTCATTACTCGAAGGTTTGACTAAAGAAGACTCATAGAGTCTTAGCATATTCATAGCCGCTACGCCCGCTACATAATGTTCTATGGATGACATTTTGGGTAAGAAGAATGACAATTTATCCAAATTTTTGTTGTAGAGTCTAAGAATCTCAAACACGAATCGTCTTCAATCGATCCGTATTATTGTACTAAACACGAGAAAAATTCAATTTTTTTTTTTTTTTTGAAAGGGGCCTTAGTTCCCTGGTCCACGGGCACCCTAATGTACATACTAATACCTACAAGTAGATATAAATACAAAAGCATCAAAAGATATTGCAAGTTTAATGATGTTGCAATTGTAAATTTCATTTTAAATTGTATTTGCTAAATGTATCGTTTATATTGTTAATATATCGTGTTGATACTTACTTGTATTGTATAGTAAATATAGTAATATGATATTATTTTAAATTGAATTTATTTATTTTATAAACATCATTCTATTGTAAACGTAATAATGTTAAATACTTCCCAGTAAAAACTTTCATTACCATGTAAGAAGCTAAAATGCTAAAACTTACTTACTCAATAGTATTTTAAGTCATTATCTTAACATAGTGATGTCATTGGAGGCAAGTACTTATCACAAACGATTACAAGTAATTAAATAAAGTAGTCATAGTAATTCACATGAAAAAACGTATACAGTATCTGTATCATTACTGGCAAGATGACTAATGAATTAGAAAGTATTTAGCAAGACCTTATTAGACTACTTATATGTAATCCAGACCATATATAGTAGTCATTGAAAAGTATGTTGTTAGGTCAGTTATTACAATTGAAAGCCATTTCCCAGTTTTTGCTGGGTTAATATTAGTACGTTTTAATATATAAACACAAATGGGTAATATTTATTGTGTGTAGATTGTAACAAAAAACTCTTAAATAAGTTTTTTTGGAACATTTAAATATTAGCTTTGTTTGTTCATATTTAAAGATAAGAAAACAGGATTGTTCATATTGGCCGACCATATTAAACACTGCTTCATCTTGTAAGTAGTAGTAGATTTCATGTACTTATATTTACATACTTGAGTGTGTTTGAACAAATAACGAAATCCTGTAATAACCTTGATTTTCAATTAAAACAAGACTAAATTTGGGTTTCTGATCTTAGAAATTTATTACTTTTTTTAGTCCACAGTTTTAATTTATTCCACTTTAAAAGTTTAGCTTTCAATTAACAATACGAGCTAAACTTTTAAATCCCTTTGGTCTCATGCGGCAAAGATTTGACCCAAAATATGTTGCCTAGTGTTATTTAGCAATCATGCTATATTTGTTAATATATATATATTTATTGTACTTTTGTAATTAAAATCAAACCATTTTAATTTTGCTAAAGATTAAAATATGATTTAAATGCTTTCAAATGCAGACGAATATGCAACAGAGATACATAAAATATGATGTGGCAGCAATCAATGATCTAATATAAAATAAATTTAAATAGTTTATTGCTTTCAAATTGCACTTGCTCACTTTTTTTAATGTGTCAACACATATAGTTTTGCATATTTTATGTTTATATATTCGCATTATTTTCATATAAAATCCTATGAATTTGACAGATGACATGTACATATACAGCGCACCACCATGACAGGTAGTCAAACAGACAGGAAAATCCATACACTTATAAATGTATCATTTTATTTTAAACATAAAAAATGCATAACAAAACTATCTAAGAAAAGAAAATTTGTATCTGTTTTGTTTGCTTGTCAGATGTTGCCGTTTAAGTAGCAGTTGTGGCAACTCAAACCCATTGTAGTTTCTTTCTTTTAAATTTACCCTACTACTGTGTAAAAGGTATAATTCGTTTAGGCTTAAGTTTGTAATGTCTTGTATTAACCACAATATTTGCAGCTAAAATATTGGTATTTTTCCTATACATTGAAAATCAGCCAAATCGGTTCACCATCCTTAATATCGGCCCATAATTTTCTATATCTTCCACAAAAAAAAACTAATTCAATTAAAATACATACAATGTTCACATATTTTTCAATCACATGCATATTGTGTTATATTTTACATTTCAGTATGTTGTCTAACAAACGGTGTTTCTTCAAGGCATACTTTAAGGTATTATTTAAATGCATTTAATATTAAGGAAATGTTAATACATATTAACAAATTATTGATATTAAGTTCATAGATATTAAATTTTTATTACTCTATGTTTTTTATACCCACCATCAAAAAAGATGGGGGGTATATTGATTTTGTCATTCCGTGTGTAACACATCGAAATATTGTTCACATACCCCATAAAGTATATATATTCTGGGACCTCGTAAGATTCTAAGACGATCTAGCTATGTCAGTCCACAAAAAAGAGATATTAAGATGAAATTTTCTCAAAATATTTTTTATTGATCAGAAATATTTGGTATTGAAAATGGGCAAAATCGGTCAACGATTTCACATAGCCCCCATACAAATGTACCCCCCGGAATATTGTATAAAGAGCTTCAAACATTTACAAATTCATTGTTTATGAATCAAATACCATAAAATTTCGCATAGGTCAGTTTTTTGACTCCTGAAATAAAATTCTGAATTATGGCGGACATAGGACCATAATTGGTCCTACCCCCCATATAAGGTCCCCTTTAGAAAATTACTAAAAAGCTGATTACTGGCTTAAAAATGCGAATATAGCGATGCAATTCGACACACATAAGTTTCATGCGAGTCAATATCTCTCCACCAAATTTTATGTGGATCGGTCAATAATTGATCCTACCCCCATATAAGGTCCCCTTGACTTTAACGCTCATTATTGGCGTAAAAATACGAGTATAACGAAGAAATTTGACATAAGTATGTATCTTAGGAGCCAAAACATTTCTACCCTATTTTATGTGGATCGGTCCATAACATATAAAGTCCCCATCAGAAAAATAATTTAACGCTCATAACTGGCCTGAAAAACGAGTAAAGCGATGAAATTATACACAAACATGACCTGTATGAACCAAGATCGTTCTACAAAATTTTAAGAGGATCGGTCTATAATTGACCCTCCCCCATATAAGTCCCCTTCAGAAAATGACTTTTAAACTAAATACTGGCTTAAAAATACTAGTAGATCAATGAAATTCGACAAAAATGCTGTGGGGGTCGGCGCATAATTGACCCTACCCCCATTTAAGGTCCCCATCAGAAAAATACTTTAACGCTCATTACTGGCTTAAAAATGCGAGTACAGCGATGAAATTCGAAACGGATAAGTTCTATAGAAACCGAAATCTCTCTAATAATTTTACGAGGATCAATCCATAATTACCCCACCGAAAATGACTACAACGCTCATTACTGGTTGGAAATTATACATAAATATGATTTGTATAAATAAAAAACGTTCTACGAGATTTAAGAATGATCGGTTCATAATTAGTCTTACCCCCCATATAAGGTCCCCTTAAGAAAATTACTTTAACTGGCTGAAAATACGAATACCGAAATGCAATTCGACATAAACTTATTTTAAGCTAAAATCTCTCTACCATATTTTATGAGGATCGGTCCATAATTAGCCCTAACCCTTTATAAGTTTGCTTTAAGAAAATGACTTTAATGTTCATTACTGGCTTAAAAATATAAGTAGAACTATAAAGTTTGAAATAAATGAGGAACTGAAATCTTCCAACCGTCAAATCCGAAATCTTCACTGGCAATAGTTGAACCCCCATTAAGAGAACTATTTCAAATATTACCCTGATGTTCACATTAATATCGATATATAATAACAAGTAAGAAATTATAGTCGGGCGTGGCCGACCATATGATACCCTACACCAATTGCGAATATTAAATGTGATTAATTTCAATAATAAAGCATTTCTGTTAAACTTATAGAGGTTCCATATTCGATTATATGCTGACTAGGAGAAATAAAAGACCGATTTCAATCATTTTCAACAGCCATCGTCAGTGGATCCAGAAAATAGTATGTGACACATTTTAACAAATTATATTCAAAATTGCGATCTGTTGCGTGCACACAAGGTTTATACGGTCACAAAGACGGACATAGCTTAATAAGGACAAATATTTTTGAGTGTTGCAAACATCACCACATTGTGCCGACTTTTGGATAGATAGTAGTATAGTAGACGTAGTTAAAAGATAAACGGCCAAAATCGGAAGGTCCGGATGTATGGGGGCTAGGGCAGAAATTGAGCCGATCCTTATAAAATGTGTTATTGGAAATTATCTATATACATATATAAAAATGAATGTGTGTTTGTTTGTATGTTTATATGTTTGTTTGTTTGTGGGTTTATATGTTTGTATGTTTTAACGTTATAGACTACTAAACGGCTAAACCGATTTTCTTCAAATTTTCACAGCATATTCCTCTATATCTGGTAATAGGCTACTTTTTATTTCCGATCATGGCGAAAAATGACAGTGTTATTTATAATTATATCAAACTTAGTTGTGCCAATTTTTGGGAAGATAGTAGTATATTTGTCGTAATTATGAGCTAAAATGCCCAAATCGGTAGGTCCGGTTGTATGGGGGCTAGGGCAAAAATTGGTCCGATCCTTATAAAATTTAATGTCGACATTTATGTTTATATAAAATCTATTTGTGGGAAATTTCATCGTGGTACTAGTGTTTATAAGTGAATTGTGGACATTCAAGTCATTTTCTGAAGGGAATTTTGTATGGGGGATACGGTCAAATAATGCCCGATCATTATAAAAATCGACAGTGTAATTTATAATTATATCAAACTTAGTTGTGCCGATTTTTGGAGAGATAGTAGTATATTTGACAAAGTTATGAGCTAAAAGGCCCAAATCGGAAGGTCCGGTTATATGGGGGCTAGGGTAAAACTTGGTCCGATCCCTATAAAATTTATTGTTGGGAATTATGTTTATATAAAACTCATTTGTGCCAAATTTCATCGTGATACTAGTGTTTATAAGTGAATTGTGGACATTCAAGTCATTTTCTGAGGGGGACTTTGTATGGGGGCTAGAGTCAAATAATGCCCGATCTTTACGAAAATTACTATAATTATTAAGACATATATAAAACTAAATTTTACCAATTTTTGTAGAGATAGTAGATCATTTTACATAATTATCAGGTCAAAAGCCCTATTCGGGGGGTCCGGTTATATGGGGGCTAGGTGAAATAATGGACCGATTTCAACCATTTTCAATAGCGTTCGTCCTTGGACCAAGAGAAGTGCATGTTCCAAATTTCATCAAATTATCTCAAAAACTGCGACCTGTAGAGTGCGCACAAGGTTTACATGGACACACAGACAGACAGACAGACGGACAGACGGACAGACGGACATCGTGGTGTAGGGTATACTAAAATATTTAAAATAACAAAGTTTATTTATATGGCACTGATTTGATGGTGGGTATATAACATTCGGCATAGCCGAATATAACACTTTAACTTTTATATTTTATACTATTTCATTTTTGTCTTTGCTGCTATAGCACCATATTCAACATAATATTTCATGCGCACAAAATGGTTTTATTAACTGTGAAGCATATGCAGTTAAAAAAGAATCAAGAACAAGTTAGAGTGCTATATTCGGCTGAGCCGAATCTTAAATACCCTCCACCAGCAACTTTTGTATTAATATATTTCTAATTAATAAAATATTTGTAGAAATAAGTTTTCTCATGTCTTAAATAGAAAAATTCCAAGATTTAAACAGCTTAACCCCCTCATTTTATAAAACGAAACTTTCGTTAACGTAAAAAATTTGTATGAAGAATACAGGGAAATTTTTGAAAATATGAATTTTTTCCATACAAATTTTTTTGAACGTTTGTCGTTTCGTTTTATAAAATGAGACCCTAAATCTACTACAATTCCAAGATTTATTGAACATTAGAAACGCCACTTTCATTTAAATTTTTATAGCGCCCTAAGATATGCTTTAGCGATATCTCGTATTTGCATGTATGCATGTGTGTGAAAGATTTAAGGATTTTAAATATACATACATATATATAATTTTGTTCTACACAAATTGATAATGCAAATAGTTAAATACGGTTAAAGCGCTTTTAGGGGCAGGACCTAGTATGAGAGATATGACAAAATATAGACCGATCGTGAAAAATTTTTGAAATAGCATTAAGTGCTTTTTACATTACAAAATAGTATTTATTTATATCATTATTTGGTAATAAGTTATGTGCCTTTAAGTGTTTTTTCTGAAAGGGACCTTGTATGGGAGCTATGATCAATAATGGATCGATAGGAAAACAATTTCACAGTAATATTTCTCTGTATATGAGCAATATTTTTGCCAAACTTTATATGGATATCTTAATTTAGTAATGAGTTATGTGCGTTTAAGTGATTTTCGGGAGGGGACCTTGTATGGGAGCTATGACCAGTTAAGGACCGATCGGAAAAAAAATTATCTGTAATACTTCTGTACATATGAGTAATATTTGTACCATATGGGTATCTTAATTACGTAATGAATTATGCGCGTTTAAGTGATTTTCGGGAGGGGACCTTGTATGGGAGCTATGATCAATTATGGACCGATCGGAAAAAAATTTCACAGTAATATTTCTATGCATATGGGCAATACTTGTACCAAATTTTATATGGATATCTTAATTTAGTATTGAGTTATGCGCGTTTAAGTGATTTTCGGGAGGGGACCTTGTATGGGAGCTATGACCAATTATGGACCGATCGGAAAAAACTTTCACAGTAATATTTCTATGCATATGGGCAATACTTATACCAAATTTTATTTGGATATCTTAATTTAGTAATGAGTTATGCGCGTTTAAGTGATTTTCGGGAGGGGACCTTGTATGGGAGCTATGATCAATTATGGACTGATCGGAAAAAAATTTCACAGCAATATTTCTGTGCATATGAGTAATATCTGTACCAAATTTTATATGGATATCTTAATTTAGTTATGAGTTATGCGCGTTTAAGTGATTTTCGGGAGGGAACCTTGTATGGGAGCTATGTCCAATTATGGACCTATCCATAAAATTTTTCCTCTTAAAGAATTCTATTGACATAAGATTTTAACTTGTAAAATTTTGTGAAGATATCGACATTGTGGCGGAAGTTATTGACAAAAAACCCATTTTCCGGGAATATGTACTTTTGTATGGGAGGTATAGGAAATTGTGGACCGATTCTGGCAATTTTCAGCAGGGATCAAGATCTTGTGCAGAAACGAATGTGTGGTGATTTCCATGGAATTATCATGCACAGTTTTTGAGAAAACTACATCAGAATGTGTAAAAAATGCTTATTTTTTTCCGAGGTTGTTTTAAATTTTGATTCATAACTTTTCCCGGTGTTAACCGATTTTGCCCATTTGCAATACCAAACAACTTAGGAAAATGAAGAACATTTTGGGCGAATTTGGTTAAGCTCTATTGCTTCGTTTTATCGTGAGCGTGTTTTACACAGACAGACGGACAGACGGACATAGCTAAATCGACTCAGAATTTGATAAGGACCCAGAATATATATACTGTGTTGGGTCTCAGATGAATATTTCTTGGTGTTACACACGGAATGACAAAGTTATATATACCCTCTATCACCACTGATGGTGGTGGAGGGTATAAAAAGAAATAACTGCAAATAATGTTTATCCGAGCTTACTCGACTATAGCATGAACTACTTTGTCCAGCAGAAAATTATTAAAAAAAATTTTTTCTATGAAGAAGAACACCGTTTATTTATTCAAAATTCTTTTAAAAATCGATTTTTTTGTGAAATAATTCTGTGAATACTTAGTTATTTAAATAAGTGTCCAATTGAAAAAATAATCAGTAGCTGTGATCAATAAAATTTCAGGCTTAATTATATATCGCTCACAGTCTATAGCTTTGACTACAGAACAGTCTCATTGTCTATGGTGTATAGTTCTAATTATAGACTAGTTCATAGTATTGACATTACCAAAATTTCAACTCGAATATTTCTAGGATTCGTATAAAATTTTATCCCGATTGATCAGATTTATTGTTTAATATTATTTCGACAGCAAATATGAATAAAAGGGCATCGCGAATTTCGATGTTGTAGAGTGCAAATTTAAACAAGTGGGTATTTATGCATGTGTGCTTATGCAAAAAATAATAACAAAGTAATACAAACTATAAAGAATAGAAATTGTTATGCTTAAGTAAGCTGTTAAAGAAAAAGAACAACTAACAAACAGTGGAAAAATGAACACCAAGAAGAACAAGTAAGAGGGTATAGTCGGGCGTGACCGACCATATGATAACCTACACCAGTTATTAGTATTAATTGAGATTTATTTTTCATAATCCCGATAAAATTTTTTGATTCGATTTATATTTAAATAATGATATTAATTTGTACTGATTTTCATCGCAATATTAGTATTCAAATCATTTTCTGAAGGGGAATTTCTATGGAGAGTAGGATCAATGAGGACCAGTCTTTATGAAATTTGGCAAAGTCATTACAAAACATAGTTGTGTCGCTTTTTATCGAGATACAAGTATATTTAACATAATTATGAGCTGAAAGGCCCTTTTCAGGGGGTTCTGTTGTATGGGGGGCTAGGTGAAATAATGGTCCGAATTTAATCATTTTCAATCAGCTTCGTCCTTGAGCCAAAAAAAGCGTATGTCAAATTCTATAGAATTATATTGAAAATTGTGAACTGTAGCTTACGCACAAGGTTACATGGACAGCCACTCAGAACTATGGAAGTACATGTCTTAATCGACTCAGAAAATGATACTTAGCCGATTTGTAAACCTTAAGGTGGGTATAGGACAAATTTTTTTGCGCGTTACAAACATCAGTACAAACCCAATATACACTCCCCACTAAAGTGGTGTACGTTATAAAAACGTTTGAACGTATTATTATGTGGTAGTGCGCATAAAAACCAGGTTTACTATACATGCAAATAAAACTGCAAGCTTCAAACAAAACAAGTAAGAAATTATAGTCGGGCGAGGCCGACCATATAATACTCTACACCTGTTACATTAGAAGATCGTGTAAATTTCATCGAATTATTTTCAAAATTGCGACCTGTAGTTTGATTACAAAGTTTACATGGACGGACAGACGGGCAGACAGACAGACAGATGGACGGACGGACATACATAGCTAAATCGACTCAGAAAATGATTCTAAGCCGATTGGTTTACTTTAAGGTGGTTGTAGGATCAATATTTTTGGGTGTTACAAACATCAGCACAAACCCAATATACCCTCCCCAGGTAGGGTATAAAAATAAAATTGAAATATGTTTTTTAGGAACAGATTTAGGTCATCCTGTTTTTTATAAATTTAAATATTTATACTATTTACTTTTTTTTCCGAATTATTCAAAAACATAGGCCAACAATGAAAAATATTCTTAAATAATTTTCACTAATCTCAATATCATTTTATGTGCTGATTCAGAAAAATATTTGAAATCGAATCAGATTGGTTTTAAAGGATTTTCCAAATCTCCATTTCGTCGGACTGTGTAATCATACCTTTTGACATTAATATCTTTAAGAACTAAAGAAAACTATGTCAATTGAAATAATATCCGAACATTTGGGACTTTGCATAACATCAACATTTAATTTCTCTAAATATCATATTATTAAAGTATTATTTGAAGCTTATTAGATCCTGTGGCAATGAAGGTTAATTAGGGCGTTTTTTTTCCCAAAGTCGAAAAAGTCTTGCAAGATGGTTATGAATAAATCCTAGGATCTAGGCAGGTTGCACGGGCTAATACCTATCTGACTTTTCTGATTCGACACTTTGAAATTCACAAAATAAAAACAAGTAAGAGTGTTATATTCGGCCATGCCGAATCTTATATACCCACCATCAAATCATCCTTATAAATAAACTTTGATATTATCGATCTATGTTGAATCATATGTCGATATTATTATGAACATCAGGGAAATATTTGGAAGAGGGAATTTAATAAAGGCTTAAGCATGGACCGTGCTCTTCCGAATTAAAAATATTAATTTTGTTTTATCCAATATTTATAACCATAAACTCATACAAAACTTGTTTATGTGAAATTTCATCGCTGTAGTCGCATTTGACCGTTACAGCCAGTAACGAGCGTTACAGTCACTATCTGAGGGGGACCTTATATGGAGGGTGGGGTCAGTTATAGACCGATCCCCATAAAATGTGATAAACAGTTTTTGGCTAGTACAAAACTTGTTTACGTAGAATTTCACTGCTGTAATAGCATTTTTGAGTCAGTAGTGAGCGTTAAAGTAATTTTCCGAAGGGGACCTTATAGGGGGGTATGGTCAATTACAGACTGATCCTCATAAAATTTAGTGAGAGATTGTAGCTAATACGAAAATTGTTCATGTCGTACTCAGTACTCGCAGTTTTAAGCTAGTAATGAGCTTAAAAGTCATTTTCTGAAGGGGACCTTACAAGGGGGATAGGGCTAATTAAGGACCGATCCTTATAAAATTTGATAAAAACTTTTGGCTCACACAAAACTAGTTTGTACCTTAAAGTTATTTTTTGAAGGAGACCTTAATACGAAAATTGTTCATGTCGTACTCAGTACTCGCAGTTTTAAGCTAGTAATGAGCTTTAAAGTCATTTTCTCATAAAATTTAAGAAAATGATTTTAGTTCCTATAAAAATTTTTTATGTCGAATTTTATTGCTATATATATGCACATATGTTTCTTAAAGTCAGATATGAGCATTAAAGTCATTTTCTGAAGGGGCCCTTGTATTGGGGGTAGGGTCAATTATGAACCGATCGTTATAAAATTTTACGAAGAGATTTAAATTCTTATAAAACATGTTTGTGCCGAATTTCATCGCTATTGATGCTTTTCTTAGCCAGTCATGGGCGATAAAGTAATTTTCTAAAGGGGACTTTATATGGGGGGTAGGGTCAATTATGGACCGATCCTTATAAAATTATATGAAGAGATTTATGTTCCCATAAAACATGTTTGTGCCGAATTTCACCGCTATTGATGTTTCTCTTAGCCAGTTATGGGCGATAAAGTCATTTTCTGAAGGGGACTTTATATGGGGGGTAGGGTCAATTATGGGCCTATCCTTATAAAATTTTACAAAGAGATTTATGTTCCCATAGAACATGTTTGTGTCGAATTTCACCGCTATTGATGCTACTCTTATCCAGTTATGGGCGATAAAGTCATTTCTGAAGGGGACTTTATATGGGGGGTAGGGTCAATTATGGGCCTATCCTTATAAAATTCCACGAAAAGATTTATGTTCCTATAGAACATGTTTGTGCCGAATTTCACCACTATTGATGCTTCTCTTAGCCAGTTATGGGCGATAAAGTCATTTTCTGAAGGGGACTTTATATGGGGGGTAGGGTCAATTATGAGCCTATCCTTATAAAATTTTAAAAAGAGATTTAGGTTCCCATGAAACATGTTTGTGCCGAATTTCACCGCTATTGGTTCTTCCCTTAGCAAGTTATGAGCGATAAAGTCATTTTTGAAGGGGACTTTATATGGGGGGTAGGGTCAATTATGGACCGATACTTATAAAATTTTACATAGAGATTTAGGTTCTCATAAAACATGTTTGTGCCGAATTTTACCGCTATTGATGCTTCTCTTAGCCAGTTATGGGCGATAAAGTCATTTTCTGAAGGGGACTTTATATGGGGGGTAGGGTCAATTATGAGCCTATCCTTATAAAATTTTAAAAAAAGATTTAGGTTCCCATAAAACATGTTTGTGCCGAATTTCACCGCTATTGGTTCTTCCCTTAGCAAGTTATGAGCGATAAAGTCATTTTCTGAAGGGGACTTTGTATGGGGGGTAGGGTCAATTATAGACCGATCCTTATAAAATTTTACAGAGAGATTTAGGTTCCCATAAAACATGTTTGTGCCGAATTTCACCGCTATTGATGCTTTTCTTAGGCAGTTATGGGCGATAAAGTCATTTTCTGAAGGAGACTTTATATGGGGGGTAGGGTCAATTATGGACCGATCCTTATAAAATTCTACGAAGAGATTTAGGTTCCCATAAAACATATTTGTGCCAAATTTCGCCGCTATTGGTTCTTCCCTTAGCAAGTTATGAGCGATAAAGTCATTTTCTGAAGGGGGCCTTATATGGGGGCTAGGCGAAATTGTGGACCGATATTGCCCCTTTTCAATACCAAACAAACTGCATCAACTAGAAGTATCTGTGCAAAATTTCAGCTCGCTAGCTACTTCCGTTTGGACTCTATCGTGTTTTCAACAGACAGACAGACGGACAGACGGACGGACATGGCTAGATCGTCTTAGAATCTTATAAGGGCTCAGAATATATATACTTTTATGGGTCTTAGATGAATATTTCAATGTGTTACAAACGGAATGACAAAAACAATATACCCCCCATCTTTTTTGATGGTGGGTATAAAAACACCCTAATATATCTTATAAGTGCACTGCGTATGCTTTATAAGTATTTAGCAAAGCAATAAAAATGACAAGAGATAGCTATATATGTACATACACACATCACATACACATGGATATAGAACTATGTATGTGTGTTCAAGTATAAAGCACTATGTGAAAAAATCTTAGCATCAGTATGTATGTATCAAGGAATCTGTATTAAAAATGTTTTAGTATCTATGCAAGGATAAAGCAAAAGAGATTTTCTAGTGAATTATTTGTGTGGTTAAATATGTTGAATTTGATTAATTGCAGCTTAGGCGATATGCTTAGCGGTAATTCATAAACTTTTTGTCGTTTTTCAAACAAAAGTACGCAAGAAGCTAATTTACTAATTTAAATATGAAAGTTATAACTACACAACTAGTTAATAGATCTACATATATGCATGAAACTAAAGTAATCTTTAAAATCCTTTTCGGCCAAACATTTTTTCACAAATATTCTTTATTGAATAAAGTTTAAAAATTTACGAAATCGGCAATTAAATATAATAGAATATAACAAGTAAGAGTGTTATATTCGGCCATGCCGAATCTTATATACCCACCATCAAATCATCCTTATAAAAAAACTTTGATATTATCGATCTATGTTGAATCATATGTCGATATTAATATGAACATCAGGGAAATATTTGGTAGAGGGAATTTAATAAGGGCTTAAGCATGGACCGTGCTCTTCCGAATTAAAAATATTAATTTTGTTTGATCCAATATTTATAGTTATCCTCATCAAATTCAGTTGAAAACTTCCAGTTCCTATAACTACCGTAATTTGGAAGAACTTTTGAGCCATACATGAGCGTTAAAGTGATTCTCTGGAGTGAATCGCTAAAGGCGCCCCTATACGCCCACCCCCGTATAAGTCAATTATGGATCGATACTTCTAAAATTTAAAACGATTTTTAGTTTTTGGCTAGTACAAAACTTGTTTACGTAGATTTTCACTGCTGTAATCGCATTTTTGAGTCAGTAATGAGCGTTAAAGTCATTATCTGAAGGGGACCTTATAGGGGGGTAGGCTCAATTAAAGACTGATCCTCATAAAATTTAGTGGCAGATTTTAGCTAATACGAAAATTGTTTATGTCGAAATTCATCGATGTACTAATATTTTTGAGTCAGTAAAAAGCCTTAAAGTCATTTTCTGAAGGGGACCTTATATGGGGGGTAGGGTCAATTATGAACCGATCCTTATAAAATTTTACGAAGAGATTTAAATTCTTATAAAACATGTTTGTGCCGAATTTCGCCTCTATTGATACTTCCCTTAGCCCGTTATGTGCGATAAAGTCATTTTCTGACGGGGACTTTATATGGTGGGTAGGGTCAATTATGGGCCTATATTATAAAATTTTACAAATAGATTTAGGTTCTCATAGAACATGTTTGTGACAAATTTCACCGCAATTGATGCTTTTCTTAGTCAGTTATGGGCGATAAAGTCATTTTCTGCAGGGGACTTTATATGGGGGGTAGGGTCAATTATGTGCCTATCCTTATAAAATTTTACAAAGAGATTTATATTCCCATAAAACATGTTTGTGCCGAATTTCACTGTTATTAACGCTTTTCTTATCCAGTTATGGGCGATAAAGTCATTTTCTGAAGGGGACTTTATATGGGGGTAGGGTCAATTATGGACCGATCCCTATAAAATTCTACGAAGAGATTTATGTTTCATTAAAACATGTTTGTACCGAATTTCACCGCTATTGATGCTTTTCTTAGCCAGTTATGGGCGATAAAGTCATTTTCTTATCCAGTTATGGGCGATAAAGCCCTTTTCTGAAGGGCACTTTATATGGGGGGTAGGGTCAATTATGGACCGATCCTTATAAAATTCTACGAAGAGATTTATGTTTCCATAAAACATGTTTGTACCGAATTTCACCGCTACTGATGCTTTTCTTAGCCAGTTATGGGCGAACAGTCATTTTCTGCAGGGGAATTTATATGGGGGGTAGGGTCAATTATGCGCCTATCCTTATAAAATTTTACAAAGAGATTTATGTTCTCATAAAACATGTTTGTACCGAATTTCACCGCTATTAACGCTTCTCTTATCCAGTTATGGGCGATAAAGCCATTTTCTGAAGGGGACTTTATATGGGAGGTAGGGTCAATTATGGACCGATCCTTATAAAATTCTACGAATAGATTTATATTCCCGTAAAACATGTTTGTGCCGAATTTCACCGCTATTGATGCTTTTCTTAGCCAGTTATGGGCGATAAAGTCATTTTCTGAAGGGGACTTTATATGGGGGGTAGGGTCAACTATGGGCCTATCCTTATAAAATTTTACAAAGAGATTTATGTTCCCATAAAACATGATTGTGCCGAATTTCATCGATATTAACGCTTCTCTTATCCAGTTATGGGCGATAAAGTCATTTTCTGAAGGGGACTTTATATGGGAGGCAGGGTCAATTATGGACCGATCCTTATAAAATTCAACGAAGAGATTTATGTTCCCATAAAACATGTTTGTGCCGAATTTCACCGCAATTGATGCTTCTCTTAGCCATTTATGGGCGATAAAATCATTTTCTGAAGGGGACTTTATATGGGGGGTAGGGTCAATTATGGGCCTATCCCTACAAAATTTTACAAAGAGATTTATGTTCCCATAAAACATGTTTGTGCCTAATTTCACCGCTATTAACGCTTCTCTTATCCAGTTATGAGCGATAAGGTCATTTTCTGAAGGGGACTTTATATGGGGGGTAGGGTCAATTATGAACCGATCCTTATAAAATTCTACGAAGAGATTTATGTTCCCGTAAAACATATTTGTGCCTAATTTCACCGCTATTGATGCTTCCCTTAGCAAGTTATGAGCGATAAAGTCATTTTCTGAAGGGGGCCTTATATGGGGGCTAGGCGAAATCGTGGACGGAAATTACCCATTTTCAATACCAAACAAACTGCATCAACTATAAGTATCTGTGCAAAATTTCAGCTCGCTAGCTACTTCCGTTTGGACTCTACCGTGTTTTCAACAGACAGACAGACGGACAGACGGACGGACATGGCTAGATCGTCTTAGAATCTAATAAGGACCCATAATATATATACTTTTATGGGTCTTAGACGAATATTTCAATGTGTTACAAACGGAATGACAAAAACAATATACCCCCCATCTTTTTTGATGGTGGGTATAAAAATTATTTAGAAAAAACCCTATTTGTAACATCAACCTTCAAATAATATACTTACATATTATTCCAAATTATTGGATTTAGGTCATGTTAATTATACGCCATGTAGTACTTTCTAAAACATTTTTGTAATACAATCTAATAAATATTTTGGTAATTTAATTGAAAATCTCACATTTGAATATAAACATTTAATTACTGAAAAATTGCCAACATTTTAATTATTTTGTCTATTTCACAAACACCAAACCGATGCCCGTAATAACGGACAACTGAAATGCATATTATAAGCCAATTCTGTTTGCTAGAAAAAAAAACCAACAACGAAAAATATGGTAACAAAATTATAAATACATTTATTTAAAACAACCTACACCAACTGTAATGAAACAACAAAAACAGACAAAACCAAATGTTAATGTTATAAATTTATTTTAAAAGTATGTATAAATAAATAGTTTGTATATACAACGACATAAAAACAATTTATTTCTATGCCGGCAGTTGACAGAGGTTTACCCTACTTGTTTAATAAAACTAAATAATAAAAGTTTATGTTGAGTAAGAAGCACAATACTTACATATATTACTTATTTTTATCCAGATGTATACATTTGAAAAAATTATAGAAAATTCTATATTTACTTCTTTCTGGCACTTTTTATGACCAATTTATCATATTTATCATAATGCCGATTTTTGATTTAAAATATTTCAAGAGGACTGCAACAAATCTTATAAAACGTTGAACTTACCATTTGCGTTTAATGAAGTAGTTTTGTTTGTAAATATTAGTTTTGTTTCTAAATATTACATACCGCGATATTATATATTCTTTATGAATATAACAAAACTAATTAGGAATTTTAGGTTTAGCATTTCCGACTCATATGATAACCTAAGTCAACTGTTATAAAACGTATTATTGAAATAATTTTCAGATAGTTGTTCCATATACAGTCACTTTTGAACATATTCTTCTTGAATGACCCCGACTTATTGCATCTGTGGACGAAATCATATAACTACTGAAAACGTTATACGGTATCGAATATTTGGTCATTTAGTGGAATGGAATATTGTTTTTGCCTTTTGAGTTAAAATATATTTTTTTGATAGATATCCAAAAAATGAAACAAGTGAGAGTGTTATATACGGCTGTGCCGATTCTCATATACCCACCATCAAACCGTATGTCGTTAAAGGAATGCTCCCCTATAAACATCAGGGTGATATTCGGAATATGGCTTAAGTCAATTATGAACCGAGCTCTTTTAAACTAACAAAATATTAATTTTCTGATGAGGACCTTATATAGGGGTTAGGATCAATTATGGACCGATCCACATACAATTTGGTATAGACCAATCCTCACTAAATTTGGTAAAGGGTTTTGGGATCGCATAAAACTTATGTGTGTCGAATTTCGTTAATATATTCGTATTTTTAAGCCCGTAATGAGCGTTAAAGTCATTTTCAGAAAGGGAACTTATATGGGGGGTGGGGTCAATAATGAACCGATCCTCAAAGAATTTGGTAGAACGATTTTGGCTTATATGTAACTTATTTATGTCGAAACCGTGAAACCGTTAAAGCTGTTTTCTGAAGGTCCACTTGTATGGAGGCTAACCGAAAACGTGGACCGATAGTGCCTATTTTCAATTCTAAGCAAACCTTTGCAATAGAAAATATTTATGAAAAATTTCAACTGTCTAGTGACCCCTATCGTGATTGCAACAGACAGACGGACATACGGACGGACAAGGCTAGATCGTCTTAGACTTAGTTCCACGACCAATATTTCGATGTGTTACAAAACGGAATGACAAATCAATATACTCCCCATCTTTTTTGATGGTGGTTAGAAAAAAATGCAAATTGTGAAGAAATTGCTATCTAAACTCCTTTCGACAATTTTGGCTAAGACTAGGAATAGTTGAAAAGTTACACTCATTTGAATAAAACCCTGTATACCAAAATGTCCAACTTTGACCCCCTCTTAGACCGATATTTCTTGACCGATAGAGCTGAAAATATGTGTCCCTCCCACTATCCAAGAGTAATAACCTTGGTGCAAATTACATCTAATCGATTTTTTGAGTTTGGTCACGAAATTGCCTTATATGTTTTTTTTGTTTTTGGGGTGCTTGTGCCTCTTTTCAGAAAATATGTTTGTCAATGTGGCTATTTGGTAATAAGTAATTTGAGTTTAAGTGATTTTTGGAAAGGCCTTGTATGGGACCGATTGGACTCATATTATGTACCGATCGTGAAAAAATTTTAAAATATAATTTTTGTATACAAAAGTAATATTTGTGTCAAATTATGAATGGATATCATTGCTTGATAATTAGTAATGCACAGTGGGGCAGAATGGAAATTTTTTGGAAATAAATCTGGCATTTCTAAACGGCTGATACGATCGGGATAAAATTTGGCGTGAGCGTAGCCAAGGAGTATTCGAGTTTAAGTTTTGAAGATGAACCCTGCAGATGCCCCAGGGACGGCGCTGTGGCGGCTCAAAGTAGGGTACCTACGACATGTAAAATTTTTTAACTCGTGCCATTTTTTTGTTTTTCACCCAAATACAAAGATTTTTATACTTTGTGAAAGCGCTCGACGAGATCTTGAAAAAACATGCTTGGACATACTACTTATCTCTTATAATATCCGAGTTATAGGCATTTAAAAATTTAGTGATACAAAATTTACCATACCTTGGTCCGCCTTTTTTTGAATACCGGGCGTAATTTTGGACCAAATGGACTCAATTTTTTCTTGTTAGTTAGACAACAAAATTTCCAATAATATACAAAAAAATTCAGATCAATATCGTTTACAGATCCAAAAATATACGTTTTTTAATTTAAAAATTCAAAAAATTTTAGATTTTTGGCGTTTTTTTGCCAAAAATGTGTCTTAACTCTTTTATTAATAAACTAAAATTTTTATTAAGAGCATATAACAATTTTATAGTTTTCTAAAAGGTATCTTTACGCAGAACGCTTTGGCGTAAAAAACTTGTCCTATTTTTTGAAAATGTTGCCACTGCGTCCTTCCGAATATGACCTATTTTTTATCAAAACTTCAACTTTGGGCGACATGTTCTAAAATCCCAAAGCTGGGATCAGAAAACTGAAAGCAGTTCTGGAAATCTCAATATGTTTTCTATTTACTCCAAAAGTATTTTCCCAGCCCTGAAAGAAATGTGGACCCTATGGGCAAAAAAATAAAAAATCCCATTTTTGGGATTTTCATTCCTATTTTTGGGAATTGCGGGATGCCCTTTGACCTTTTCAATTTTTTTTTTTGTATATTCTTATTTGAAATGACAAATTTAACAAGCGTTGAAAATTTCATTGAGTTTTGTTCATAAATAAAGATTTTGTCATATATTACATATTTGTTTAATTTCTAAAACTATGATTTATATCAACATTTTAATAGGATTGCAGATAGCTACAACAATTTAGTCCATATTTATCCCTTAATATCATTTTTTAGTTAGATATGGAAATTCTCGACCCTTTACAAAAAATTTCAAGCCAATATCTCAATTACATTCAAAAATATGTTCATTTAAACCTGTGTCCTTTAATTTCATCTTTTTCATATTTTAGTATTATGTATGACAGAACATACATTTGGTGTTGAATAAAATATTTGGACAATTTTTAAAAATTATTTAGTTAATTATTTTATTATAATATTGTATATAAAATAAAAAAAATTATAATTTTATTATGAGCCACGCACAACAACACCTAAATCACCCCACACGAATTACCTTTCCCGCCCACCGAAATATAAAACACAATTTAATACAATATCATCAGTTAGTATAATAGCTTTTTTTATTTGAACTGTTTATCTTAAACATAATACAATTAATTCTTACAACCTACTTATATAGTTAATTCCTAACACTACTTATTTTCTATAAAATAATCTGTCATATCGGTATACATATCCAGAAGGTAATATAAGTCCTTTAAATCTTCCTTGTTTTGAGATGATAGAGTTTCATAACAAATCCATCTTTTTCGCATAGTTGAAAGAACAGGATCAGAAGATAGAAGTAAACTATTAAAAATATCTTCATTCTGTGATTGCCTGGAGCATTTTCTTGAGCTGAATAGTTGAACATGCTTAAAATCTCGATTCCTCGCTTCCTGGGCTTCTTCTGTTAACTCTCCAAGTGGAAGAATATTCGATTCAATTATTATTTGACCATGACACAATACTTTGTGTACTGTTGGTGTTAGTTCCCTCCATGGATACAGAGATACAAGTAATTTAGAAATTTCAGATGTGTATTCCCCAAATCGATTTTCATTAATTTTATGTTTACTATTCAGTGCCATTAAAATAGTTTTAACTCTTCGAAGCAACTCCTTGTCGACTCCAGTTATTTTTGAAGTAATTTCAAAATCACGAAAAAACCTTCTCGCCGTATTACCGTCATTTGTACTACCGCAACTTGAAAGTGGTTTGTCGATGTTTAATCCCATCTGAACTTTAAATTCTTCTTGGATTCTGCGTTTTTCCGCAGGTCTCAGTTCTTTCAATTCTTCATTATTTTTTGTTGATTTAGTAGGATAGTTTGTTTTTTTTTTCCTGGATCGCCTTGTATGATGGTAATATATTGTGTCCTTTTTCATGCAGAGCTTTCCTTAATATTTGGTACTTATTTCGACTGGGACCCAGTTCCAACATAAGCGCTATTGCTTCCTCTTCAGTAAAATTTGATTATGATGTTGGAGTTGGTATACTTTCCACAATTCGCTTAAGTCGTTTTGGTGATGCATTAGGAAGAATAGTTGCAATATGTACGACATCCATAGGTTGGTTTTCCTTTTTCAGCATTTCATTAAATGTATCAGCAATTTCCTCATTTGAGATTGAAAAAAGTTTTTGTGTGACCCTCTTTTTTTTTACCTTGAACATAAGTCTTCGTATGACTTGCAAGGCGCTCCTGTTGATGTGTTGTAAGTTGAGATTTCCGTAGTAGTTTCCATCCAACTACAAAATTTTAATCGAAATTTCTTTTGATTTCCATCCACAGACTTACTTTTTACATCAAAAAGTTTTAAAAAGTTTTCAATTTTTGATATGCCTGTTTTGTCTACTTTTCTACTATATGTAGTTTTTATATAATTTGAAATGTCTTCAATTCTTTCTGGCCCTTTTGAAGATATACTCCATAAAACGGAACACAACTCTTCGTACTTTAATGTAATCTTCATTGTAGATTTATTAAATATGGTACTTAAAATCTGAGAAGTTTACTTATATACCAAGTCTTGTCATTTCCGATACAGGTATTCCAAAGTAAAAAATTACGAATTGTCTACCTAACCTGTAATTCAGTCATTGATATTTCTTATTAGTGAATGAATCGAAATTATCATTACCTGTATATTTTTACCTACATGATCATAAACGAAACAGAACGAAATGATCTGTCGAAAAATTTAGGTAAAAAATAGTTATAAATTTTTGAAAATTTAAGCATAATAGGACCTTTCAATTATAAGGATAAGCAAACAATTAGAAAATAGGTAAATATAAGATTTAAATATGTGCTGTCATACTTAATACTAAAATATGAAAAAGATGAAATTAAAGGACACAGGTTTAAATGAACATATTTTTGAATGTAATTGAGATATTGGCTTGAAATTTTTTGTAAAGGGTCGAGAATTTCCATATCTAACTAAAAAATGATATTAAGGGATAAATATGGACTAAATTGTTGTAGCTATCTGCGATCCTATTAAAATTTTGATATAAATCATAGTTTTAGAAATTAAACAAATATGTAATATATGACAAAATCTTTATTTATGAACAAAACTCAATGAAATTTTCAACGCTTGTTAAATTTGTCATTTCAAATAAGAATATGCAGAAAAAGAATTGAAAAGGTCAAAGGGCATCCCGCAATTCCCAAATATAGGAATGAAAATCCCAAAAATGGGATTTTTTACTTTTTTGCCTATAGGGTCCACATTTCTTTCAGGGCTGGGAAAATACTTTTGGAGTAAATAGAAAACATATTGAGGTTTCCAAAACTGCTTTCAGTTTTCTGATCCCAGCTTTGGGATTTTAGAACATGTCGCCCAAAGTTGAAGTTTTGATAAAAAATAGGAAGGACGCAGTGGCAACATTTTCAAAAAATAGGACAAGTTTTTTACGCCAAAGCGTTCTGCGTAAAGATACCTTTTAGAAAACTATAAAATTGTTATATGCTCTTAATAAAAATTTTAGTTTATTAATAAAAGAGTTAAGACACATTTTTGGCAAAAAAACGCCAAAAATCTAAAATTTTTTGAATTTTTAAATTAAAAAACGTATATTTTTGGATCTGTAAACAATATTGATCTGAAATTTTTTGTATATTATTGGAAATTTTGTTGTCTAACTAACAAGAAAAAATTGAGTCCATTTGGTCCAAAATTACGCCCGGTATTCAAAAAAAGGCGGACCAAGGTATGGTAAATTTTGTATCACTAAATTTTTAAATGCCTATAACTCGGATATTATAAGAGATAAGTAGTATGTCCAAGCATGTTTTTTCAAGATCTCGTCGAGCGCTTTCACAAAGTATAAAAATCTTTGTATTTGGGTGAAAAACAAAAAAATGGCACGAGTTTAAAAATTTTACATGTCGTAGGTACCCTACTTTGAGCCGCCACAGCGCCGTCCCTGGGGCATCTGCAGGGTTCATCTTCAAAACTTAAACTCGAATACTCCTTGGCTACGCTCACGCCAAATTTTATCCCGATCGGATCAGCCGTTTAGAAATGCCAGATTTATTTCCAAAAAATTTCCATTCTGCCCCACTGTGTAATGTGCATTTAATGGGGACATTGGGAGGGGACCAAATATGGTCCGATCGTGAACAAATTTCGAGCTATTTGTGTCCATATCATTATTTGGTAATGAGTAATGTGATTATAAGTTTTTTATTGAAGTGGACCTTGTATTGGAGCTACGACCAAGTGATTTACGCTTAAGTGATTTTCTAGAGGGGTCCATGTATGGAAACTATGACCAAATATGGAGCGATAGTGAAAAAATTTAAAATAACTGTATATAATTAGAATTGGAAAGGAGTAATATGTGATTAAGATTTTCGAAGGTGACCTTGTATGGGAGCTACGACCAATTAAGAACCGATCGTAAAAAAAATTTACAGTAATATTTTTGCATATAAAGGCAATATTTGTGCCAAATTTTGTATGGATAGCAATATTTTTTAATACTTTAGATTTAAGGAGCAAGACCATTATGTATAGGTGTTACATATGTCAGAAGAAACGCATAATACTCTATGCACTGTAGTGGTGTAATGTATATATAACAACAACTAAGTAAATTTCAAATAGAATAACATGACTTGCATATTATACATAACTATATAATAACTTAACAATAATAATAACAACGGCTAGTAACTAACTATATGTTGTATAAAACAACATGTTAATAAAGTAACACTTGTACTAAGAGCATAAACAATTTGGTTTTGGCGGAAATATCAACAAATAACTTACGCTATTTCGTTTTATATTTTCTCGTGTTGTTGGTGCCTGTTTTTCCCACCACTTAGTTTGAGAAGACAGGTGGTTGGTTTCACCGAGTACTGTGGCTGCTGTTGTTGTCAATTTGTTGGATATGGCATTCTGTTGGGGCGGCGCATGAATGCAGAGCAAAATGTATGAGTGAAATGTTGTTAAGCAGGTTGCTTTATGGTTTAAATTCAGTATGCAACATATTAAATATGAGTATACTGCATGAATAAACATTTGAAATAGTAGATTGTACACGAAATTGTAAAACTTGGAAAAAAGTTAAAGATTATTTATATGAAACTATTCATGCAGTTTTAATATAGAGTATTGTTAGTCGTGTACATTCTTTATATTTGCATGTGTATCCTAGTTGTGGCTGGCAGGTTCCTGTATGTTTATGCCAATTTTGGTTTTACACTCACAATAACCACAGCCAAATTGTGAGTGTGAGTGGTTTTTTATTTATTTTTCCAGCTTTATAGTTTTTTTATTATATTCAATAATACAGAAATATATACCATTTTAAAAATATATATTTATAGTTTCTGCAGATATAAATTTATTTATTTATTTATTTGTATACAAATGAATTTCATGTAAACTCAATCTTTTATATAGAAATTTATTTAAGGCTGACAATAGAATCATTTGCATTAATGTTTTTACTATATTTTATTGAAATACTTGTCGTTTATTTATGGCAAGACTGTCATAATTTAAATAACACAATTTAGAGAAAATAGCTTTTAAATATTTTAGAATTTCTTAATTTTAAACAATGTATCTATTAAATGAAACATTCGTTTGTAAGGCATGAGTTTAAAAAGAAAACAATAAAAAATTTTAAATTAAAATACTTGGGCAATGCTTATTATCTTGTAGTAGTCAGTAAAATAAGGAAAGAGCTTGATTTTATGACACTCTTAAAATAAACAAATTTTATGTATATAAATTAGGGCACCACCGTTTGTAAGGAGGGAAAATAAGGCTGTTTCCATTGAAAATTAAAGTTTACTTTATTCAAAGATAAAGTTGAAATATATTCCGGAGGCCAGGTGAAGTCGTGAATCGCTCTCTAGCTTTTTATACCCACCATCAAAAAAGATGGGGGGTATATTTTTTTTTGTCATTCTGTTTGTAACACATCGAAATATTCATCTAAGACCCCTAAAAGTATATATATTCTGGATCCTTATTAAATTCTAAGACGATCTAGCCATGTCCGTCCGTCTGTCCGTCTGCTGAAAAGACGATAGAGTCCAAACGGAAGCAGCTAGCAAGCTGAAATTTTTCACAAATATTTTATATTGATGCAGTTTGTTTGGTATTGAAAATGAGCAATATCGGTCCACGATTTCGCCTAGCCCCCATATAAGGTTCCCTTCAGAAAACGACTTTAACGCTCATAACTGACTAAAAGAAATATCTATAGCGATGAAATTCGACATGAACATATTTTACAGGAACCTTAATATCATTATAATATTTTATAAAGATCGGTCCCTAATTGACCCTATCCCCCATATAAGGTCCCCCTCAGAAAATTACTTTAACGCTCATAACTGACTAAAAGAAACATCTATAGCGATGAAATTCGACAAAAATTCGAAAAAAAAATTTTATAACGATCGGTACATAATTGATCCTACCCCCCATATAAGGTCCCCTTCCGAAAAGGATTTTAACGCTCAGAACTGTCTAAAAGAAGCATCTATAGCGATGAAATTCGACATAAACATATTTTATAGGAACCTTAATAACTTTGTAAAATTTTATAAGGTTCGGTCCATACCCCCACATGAGGTCCCCTTCCGAAAATGACTTTAACGCTCATAACTGTCCAAAAGAAGCATCTATAGCGAAGAAATTCGATATGAACATATTTTATAGGAACCTTAATCGCTTTGTAAAATTTTATAAGGATCGGTCCATAATTGACCCTACCCCCCATATAAGGTCCCCTTCAGAAAATGGCTTTAACGCTCATTACTGTCTAAGAGAAGCATCTATAGCGATGAAATTCGACATGAACATATTTCACAGGAACCTTAATATCATTGTAAAATTTTATAAGGATCGGTCCATAATTGATCCTACCCCCCATATAAGGTCACCTTCAGAAAATGGCTTTAATGCACATTACTAGCCTAAACTAAAATCGTTCTAGAAAATTTGACGAGGATCGGTACATAATTGACCAAACGTCCCGCCCTAAATAAGGACCCTCTCAGAAAATAACTTAAACGTTTTTTACTACCTTAAAAATGCTAGTATAGCGACAAAATTCGATAAAAATTTCTCTATACATAGATGTAATAAATGAGAAAATTTGTTTGATAATAACAAAAGCGCCGAACGGGAAGGCTTAGGAAGCTGATATTTTTCACAAATATTCTCGATTACTGAAGTTTTCTTGGTATTGAAAATGGGAAATATAGGCCGATGTTTTCACCTAGCCCCCATACAAGTGGCCACCCGGAATGTAGTTTAAGCAGACATAACCGTTATAAATGAACGAACATAGAGACAAAAATCGACATACATTAGTTTTGTATAACACAAAATCTATCTACCAAATTTTATGAAGATCGATCCATAATTGAACACACTCCCCATATAAGGTCCCTTCAGAAAATGACTTTAACGCTCATTACTGGCTTAAAAATACAAATATTGTGACGAATTTCGATATAAATAAGTTTCATATGATGCAAAATCTCTCTTCCAATATTCTTAAAGGATCGGTCCATAATTGACCCTACTCCCCTTATAAGGCCCCCTTCAGAACGCTCATTACTGAGTTAAAAATACGTGTATAGAATTCGATATATGTATATTTAATATTTAAATATAATTCGCTAAAATCCTTCTACTAAGTTTTATGAGACTCGGTCCATAACTGACCCTTGCGCCCATATAAGATCACCTTCAGAAAATTACTTTAACGCTCAAGACTGGCTTCAAAATATAAGTATATCGATGAAATGCAACACAAATAAGTTCCTTACGAGCCAAAAATGTTCTACCAAATATAGTGAGGATCGCTTCAAAATATAGATTGGGTCGGTAACTGACCTCACCCTCCATATAGAGGGCCTTATATGGAGGGTGAAAAATTACTTTAACGTTAATTACTGTCATAAAAATGCCAGTACAGCGATGATATATGATATAAACAAGTTCTATGTGAACAAAAATCGGTCTACAACATTTCTCAACCATATATTACGACCATCAGTCCATAATTGACCATACAACAAAAAACATTTTGCTTATTCGAAGGAGCTCGGTCTATAATTGACTTAAGCCCTATTCCAAATATTACCCTGATGTTTATAGGGGAGCATTCCTCTTACGGCATATGGTTTGATCGTGGGTATATAAGATTCGGCATAGCCGAATATAACACCCTTGTTTAGAATGAACTGAAAGTAGTTTTTATTTTCGGCGGTAATACAGGCAACTTCCATTCTGGGCCTACCCTAATGTACTCACTTTAGTGTGGGTAAATATTTATGTTTATGTAGTTATAATATAAATTGTATTCATATTAATTCCATTTTAAACTTAAAAGTCATCCATACGTAAATATGAATATATTTCTATATATATTGTAGGTTAAGTAATGTGTGTATTTTCTTATAATGAGGACCTGTTACGGGGTCTTTGACCAACCAACTATAATTCATATGTTAAAAAAATTAAAAAAAAAAACTTTTATATTTAAGTGGGTTTTATGAATATAGTAAATAAAATAAAATTATAATGTAAAATTAAAGAAGTTTGTTAACAAAATTATTATTTTCAGCACGATTTTTCCGCGGACGTATCTATAGTGCAGATCTAAGGATATTTAGTGTATATACACATGTGTACATACACAAATAAGAGTCAACTGGGTAGACAGCCTTTCTCGGATACATTGATCCAAGACTTTCACTTTAAAAAGTTTTATCAAAACATTTTCATAAGAAAATCTTAAAACTAATCACACACAGAACTAAAAAAATAAAGACGATTTGTTTAAATATTCTGAAAAAGAATTCAATTTAATGTCTTTATCAATTTGTTTCATTTTTTAATTTAAGTATTTGTGCTAAAGGCTTATTACTGATAAAAATAAACTTTATTTTTCATTTAACCTTTTCTTTGTAAAAAGCAATTCTTTCCCCTTTCATTCGAAGAGTTTTATTGTAACTATTTTATCCTTTTTTTTCTGTTGTTTTTGTATATAAATATTTCTTGTTAGAATGAAATGTTCTTGACACTTTTAATTGAATTTATTACTATCGATCTAATCGGAAACCTTTTGCCAAAAAATTATATGTACTAGAAAACAAAAAGAAAAGTAAAGTAGTAAATTTAATTTGTTAAAGTTATTGGATAAACTTTGTTTTTCTTCGAGTCCTTTTCTACACCCACTTTAAACAAAACTATGGGAAGGAAGTTATGTGCATATTTCGTATTAATAATGCAATAGCTTAAAGGAATTGTAATTTTTTCATTGTTATTGTAAATAGACAAAATAATATTTATTTAAAAAAATTATGTGAATAAAAATAATTCTAAAGTATTAGGTACACTTCCCCTTACAATTTCATGTTAAGACAAAACTCTTGGAAAAGTTTACTCTACAAATAATAAGAGAATTAAAAAATAAAAAAAAATGTTATTGATTTAAATGTAAACTTAAATTTATTGTTTTCTAAAATTTTTAAAAATTCACAAATATTTGGACAAAATACTCTGAAAATTAATACTAATGAAACAATTTAAAAAAAAATTGTTTATAAAAAAGTAGAAACTTATATTTTTAGGCATTATTAAGTATTAATCTAGTAAACATTTAATTATTTTTTAGTAACAGGGGAAAACAAAATCAGATACAAAAAAGTAAGAGTGTTATATATGGCAACGCTGAATTCTATATACCAACCGATCGTAGGTAATTATATAACTGTATTCAGGAGACCCTCGTATGGAGGAAAAATCGTGCATCGATCTTGTCCATTTTCAATGGCAAACAACTTGTTCAATAAAAAGTGTTTGTGGAAAATTTCAGATTTCTAGATATTTTTATACGGACCCTAGCTTATTGCAATCTTTTTTTCAACAAACGGACGGATATGGCTAGATCTAAAGAGATCTAATGAGGACCTAGAATAAATATACTTTTATGGGTCTTATACATACAAGTAAGAGTGTTATATTCGGCTGTGCCGAATCTCATATACTCATCATCAAGCCGTATGATATTTGGTGATATTTGGAATATACCTTAATTAAGTATTGACCGAGCTCTTTTGAATTAACAAAATATGAGCGTTAAAGTAATTTTCTGAAGGGGACCTTATATGGGGGGTTCGGTAAATTATGGGCCGATCCACATAAAATTTAGTACAGATGTTTTGCCTTATCACAGACTTACGTGTGTGAAATTTCATCGCTATAATCGTATTTTCAGCCAGCAATGAGCGATAAAGTAATTTTCTAAAGGGGACTTATAAGGGGGTAGGTTCAATTATGCACCGTTCCCTATAAAATTTGTTAGAGAGATTTTGCCTAGTCTTATTTTTAAGCCAGTAATGGGTATTACAGTCATTTTCCGAAGGGGACCTTGTAGGGGGGTAGGGTCAATTATGGACCGATCCTCATAAAATTTGATAGGAAGATTTTTGGTCATATGAAACTTATTTATGTCGAATTTCATCGCTATTCTCGAACTTTTAAAATAGATATGCCCGTAAAAACTATTTTTCGGAGGTCCATTTGTATGGGGGCTATCCGAAAACGTGGACCGATATGACCCATTTTCAATACCAAATAAGCCTTATCTATAGAGAATATTTGTGGAAAATTGTAGCAAATTCCATTCGGACTCTACCAACAGACAGACAAACGGACGGACATGGCTAGATCGTCTTAGAATTCAATAAGGACCCAGAATATATATACTTTTGTGGGTCTATGACCAATGTTTCGCTATGTTACAAATGGAATGACAAAATCAATATAAGCCCCCCCCCCTCTTTTTTTGATGGTGGGTTTAAACAATATATTCCCCATGAACACAAACAGCGCCCAGTAAAAATTCTTTCGATAACTAAACCGTATGATACCCTACATCAAATACGAATATTAATTATACCCTACACCACTTTAGTGAGGTACAGTACAGATCGCAATTTTCAAGATAATTGGATGAAATTTTACACACACGCTTTTTTGACCCCAGGACGAAGCCTGATGAAAATGGTTAAAATCGGTCCATTATTTCACCTAGCCCCCATACAACAGAACGCCCGGAAATGGGCTTCTGAGCTCATAATTGTGTTAAATATACCTGTATATCGAGCGGCACAACTAAGTTTTATACAAGCCTTGAGACCTTGCCAAATTTCATAAAGATCGGGCCTCATTTGACCCTAGCTCCCATACAAAGTCCCCTTCGGCACAATGAATTATTATGAAAAATGAATCACATTTAATATTAATAACTGGTGTAGGATATCATATGGTCGGTCACGCCCGACTATACTTTCTTACTTGTTTTTTTTTTTTTTCAATAATAAAGTATTTATGTTGAGTTTTACCTTGGTTCCAATAAATTTATTGGCGAAAAACAAATTTACTGAAAAAAGCCATTAAACTTGTTTGATGGATTTGTATCAGAGCTAAGGTTAAATGAGGCTCAATTATTATGAAATTCATCAAGACCAACAGTGCTTGTATAAAACATAGTTGAGCTACTTTTTGGCGAGATACAACTACATATGTTTAACATAATTATGAGCTTAAAAGCCATTTACCGTGGGGGTTAGGTTTAATAATGGACCGATTTTAACCATTACAATATGTGCCAAATATTTTCAAATTGGACATTTAAGTGATTATCTAAATGGAACTTTGTATGGGGGCTAGGGTCAAATGAGGCCCGATCACTATGAAAATTAGTAGTGTTATTTTTGTAGTAGATCATTTAACATAATTATGAGGTCAAAAGCCCTATTCTGTGGGTCCGGTTGTATTGGGACTAGGTGAAATAATATACCAATTTCAGCCATTTTAGCTAAGTTAATAAGTTTGTTTTTGAAAATTCCCGGCTAAACAATATCTTTTGCTGGGATAAAGTTGAAATCATAATTATGATTACTACAGTAACTATCACGATAACGACAGCAATATATCAACTATATATAGTAGACGAAAGCAATAATATAGCGAATGAAAAAAAGATAAGAGAGAATGAGTGAAGAACGACATCATTACATCATTTGTCAGCAAATAACAAAAGTTTTTATATGAACTCATACACTTCGTTAAACTTATAATATTTTGATGTTTTATTCTTTATGATATACATATCGTTCATTTACTACAAGACTACCATAATCCAAAGAAAGTACTTTAAAAAAAATTTACTTTTACCCCCTTATTCATAAACAACATTTTGTTTTATAAAAGGTTTATAAAACAAAATTTCCATACGAAATTTGATTTATAAATCGTTTATAAAATAAAATTGTGTTTATGAATAAGGGGATTAATGTTTAATGATGTTTTATTTTATAAATAAATTTTGAAAAGTAAACGAGAATCAGATAACTGGTTAATATTTTTATAATTTAAATCGATATATAATTTTTATTTGTCTAATATTGCACACATATTTTTCCATTAGCAACCTAAAATCGGTTGAGATTCAGGTTACTGACCCAAAAACCAGTTTCTACCCGTATCTCAGGATTTTGAAGGTATTTGTCAAATTTCAAAAACAGATTCTTATTCTACTCGGATCCACTTTTCAGAAAAATAGTATGATTTCCCAGGTTTTTATTGTTGTCGCATAGTGATATTAGTTTTCTGAGTAATCTGACAATACAATGTAATAGATCTAACTTAATTTCTATTTATTTATTTATTCTCGATTTAAAGATTGTTTTTAAGTTGGTTTGAGACATCGCAAACGCGTTATACTCTGCCGGTATAGTAGTGTTTAAAAATAAACAAAATATAAAACAAAATTTTCTCTTTTCTTTAGTTTACAAAAAAAAAAAAAAAAAAAAATAGTAATAAAAAAATTAACACAAAAATTCTTAATTCACAAAACATTTTAAACAATATACTCAGTGGTAATTTCCTAAGGGTTCTGAGATGAGTACTCTTCATTTAGTCTTAATGTAATAATGTCTCCCAAAACGAAAAGAAAAAATTGTTCAGACTACAGTTGCTGCATGACTGCGAGTATTTAACAAATATGTCACCCAAAATAAACATAACTTTAGTTTCTTGTTTAACAATGTTAATGCTTGATGTTGCTGTTTGTATTGTTGACGATGATGATGTTGATGTTTTTGCTGATAAAAATGATGACGATGATTTTGTTGTAGCTTTAGCTTTAGCTTTTGGTAATGTTGGTAAATTATAAATATGATGACAAATGTTCATTTTGTACATAAAGTTTCGTATAAAGTTTCACAAATTAAATATTTGTTTGATTGAAGTTAATGTACTTGTACACATATTTTATGTACCCAACTAACTAAGTACTTAGTTTTATTGTTTTTTTCTGCTTTATTTGATTTTTTCTTTTGCTTGTTTTAACAATTATTTTCATTTGTCTTCTGACATTTTAGTTTTTTTTTTATCAGGCGCTCATCATGTCGGTGTTACTATATGACAGGTCATTTGTGAATTAACCCTTTAAAAAAAGAATGTTTCTTCTTTATACATTAGCAATTTTTTGCTTTCCTAAAGTACAATTATTATATGGACGTATACTTTATATACATAGATAAATTATAACAAGTATACGCAATGAGAACTAACATTTATTACTTATCAAAATATTGAATTGAGATTAATATTAATTTTTTTCAAAAATAGGAAAAGTGGTAGTTCTAATATAGGACTACTGTATATAATTCTTAATTTAGTGACTATTTCATCATAAAATTTCTTATGGGTTAAAGATGAAATCTAAGAGCAAATCTAAAGTGGCGTAAATTAAGAAGACAACACTACTATGTATTTTACTTAACTGTGACGAACAGAAGGTATTATTTACAATATAAATTTATTATTTTTGCTCTAAGTAGTAACTGCTACTTTAGTGAGGAGGGTATAATATTTATGTTTGTATTACCTAAAAATAAAAATTTTACACTAAATTTTAAGTATACAAATCGAATAAGAATTAGAAATTATAGTCATACAAAATATATGATAAAAGTCCCATAACTCAAAAACAGATAGACTTCTCAAAATATGTATGAACATTGGACAGAATGGAAAATATAATATAGTCCTGAAATTTTTTTTGGGAGCCAATTTAGCGTCGTTATGAATATTTAAGACAAAAATTTTGCATCCATGTGATCATTGGGTTATAATTTGGTGTAATAACAATATGAGCATGTCTCTTCCCATATGAATTAGATAAAAAATCCTATACCTGGGAATCCATTAAAATCTTCAGATTTTACACTTTGGAAAAACTTTATGAACTTGCAATAGTACCATACCATACAAGGTACCATCCTTAGTCATAGCTCCCCTACAAGGTTTAATATGAAAGATAATGGCGTTTGTAATGCTCAATAAATCTTGGAATTGTAATAGATTTAAGCTGTTTAAATCTTTGGATTTTTCTATTTATGACATGAAAAAATTTATTTCTACAAATATTTGATCAAGTAGAAAAGTATTAATATTAAAGTAGCTGGTGGAGGGTATTTAAGATTCGGTTCAGCCGAATATAGCACTCTAACTTGTTTTCAAATAATAAATACTAGAAGTAGTCCATGTTGCCACGTTAGACTTTTTATCCCCTCCACCACCATCAGTGGTGATAGAGGGTATATATAACTTTGTCATTCCGTGTATAAAACCAAGAAATATTCATCTGAGACCCAACAAAGTATAAATATTCTGGGTTCTTATCAAATTTTAAGTCGATCTAGCTATGTCCGTCTGTCCGTCTGTCTGTGTAAAATACGCTCACTATAAAACGATGCAATAGAATTTAACCAAATTTACCCAAAATGTTCTTTATTTTAAATTGTTTGGTATTGAAAATGAGAAAATCGGTTCACATCGGGAAAATTAATGAATCAAAATTTAAAACAACTCCGAAAAATACGTTTTTTTTTTACACATTCTGATGTAATTTTCACAAAAACTATGCAATATAATTCCATTAAAATCATCATAAGTGCGTTTATACACGAGAGATTGATTGAGTATGTTGAAAATTAGCAAAATCGGTCCACATATACCTCCCATACAAATGTACATATTCCCGGAAAATGACTTTATTGCTAATAAAATTCGTTAGAAAGTCGATATCTTTACAAAATTTTGCACGTTAAAGTTTTATGTCAAAAGAATTCATACGGAAGAAAAATGTTTTGGATCGGTCCATAATTGGTACTAACTCACATACAAGGTCCCCTCCCGAAAATCACTTAAACGCACATACCTCACTACTAAATTAAGATATCCATACAAGATTTGGCACAAATATTTCTTTTATATACAAAAATATTACTGTAATTTTGTTTTCGGATCGGTCCATAATTGGTTGTAGCTCCCACACAAGGTCCCCTTCCGAAAATCACTTAAACGCACATAACTCATTATTAAGAAATCCATACAAGATTTGGCACAAATATTTCTTTTATATACAGAAATGTTACTGTAGATGTTTTTTATGGAACGGTCCATAATTGGTCCTAGCCCTCCCGAAAATCACTTTAACGCAAATAAATCATTACTTAATTAGGATATCCATACAAGATTTGGCACAAATATTTCCTTTATATACAGAAATGTTGCTGCAAATTTTTTTTTTGGTCGGTCCATATTTGGTCGTAGCTTCCATACAAGGTCTCCTTCAACAAAACACTTAAACGCACTTAACTCATTACCGAACAATCATATCCATACAAATTTTTCACAAATGTTACCTTTGTACTCAAAAACGTAATTTTAAATTTTGTCCACGATCGGTCCATATTTGGTCATATATAGCTCCCATACAAGGTCCCCTCCCGAAAATCATTTTATATAAATATTAACTTTATGTACAGAAGTCTTACTATAAAATTTTGGTCATTGCTTCCATATAAGGTCCCTCCTGAAAAGCACTTAAACGCATATAACTCATAACCAAATAATGTTATCCATACAAAATTTAGCACAAATATTACTTTTATACACAGAAAAGATACTGTAGTTTTTTCGATCGGTCCATAATTGGGAGCTACGACCAAGGAAAATACATAAACGCATATTACTCATTACCAAATAATGGCAAAAATAATGCTTATATCTTTAGAAATGTTACTGTGAGCTTATTCTTTTAGTCATAACTTCCATACAAGGTACCCTTTCGAAAATCACTTAAATACACAATACTCATTAACAAATAATGATATCCTTAAAAAAATTGTCACAATCATTAGTTTTGTATACACAAATGTTATATATGGGTGCGATCGGTCCCATACAAGGTTACCTTCCGAAAATCAAAAACGCGGAAAACTTATTTGTACAAATATTTGATCAACTAAAAAAGTATTAATATAAAAGTAGCTGGTGGAGGGTAATTAAGATTCGTCTCAGCCGAATATAACACTCTAACATGTTTTATTTCAAGTGGAAAGTTTTAAATTGTAAAATTGCACTGTTTTTATTGCACACCTGTGCGTATACGTGTTAATGATTTATCGATATTACAAATATTAAGTATACGCCTAATAACACGTAAAAAATCGAGTTTTTTAAGGTTTTTTTCTATTTTGATATTGAAGTTGAATCATAATTTTGAAAGGAACAAGAATAAGAATTAAAAACATATATATACTTTTTACAAATTCTCTGAGAGTAATTTTAGTGCCATTCTAGACCTTTTGAATATCATTGGTTCAGGGCATTATATGGTCGGAATTCCGGACTATAATTTTTCACTCTTTTAGAACAGATTTAAAAAAAAATTGCCTTTTTCTAGCTTTATTTTTCAAATGTTTTAGCCTTTTCTTGCCTGCTTTAAAGTTCGATTTGGTCTTTTTTCCTGAAGCTCCTGTCAACATTGTTTGTAGTTAAAGTCAAATAAAATTTTATTTATAACGAATCTGTGTGCAAATTTATTTAAATAAACTATATTATTTGGCTTAAAACTTATTTTATCTTTTGTGTGCATATTTTTACAACAGAATTGTGTGACCGACCATTATCTGTCAGAAGGTTACTAACCTCAATTGCATAATATTCATTTTTATAATATTATTATTTTTTGCTTTTTGGTACACAAATATGGAGACAAACATTTGTTATTATTTTTCTACACAATTTATTTTTTTTAGCATTTTTTGCCAAACTAAACTATACATTTGACACAAAGTTTTGCAAATGATTTTTTTCTTATATTTTTTTTTTTAATTTTATGATGATGCTTTATAAATTTAACATTCTTATCAAACTTGCAACTGTATGTGCAAGTTTAAGTTTAGATGAGAAATTTTATTTGGTAAAGACTTTCATTGAAATGAATGCACGAATATTTTTGAGGATTTCTGTGTGTTGAGATATTATTTTGTAAGTCAAAAGTACTTTTTTTAAGTAAGGGACATATTTTCTACTAATAGTTTAAAGATCAAGATCGTCTTAGAATTTCACACAAATTTATATATTCTATAACACAGGAATGATTTAGTTAGTTTAGTTTTATTCTTCATTACACATTATTGATTATACTTAGAAAAAGTACCAATTTTCCAAAAATAACGTTGGTCCTTTTTAGTGTACTTTCAACATTTCAGCTAACAAATGATAAAGAAGAAGAAACAAGCCATTTTCTACTTAACATAGAAATTTATTGTAATGTTCAAAATTCTAATGCTCTACACATTCACTCTAACTAAAACTAATAGCTACTGCAATAACAACAGCAGCATCAGCAACAACAAAAATATTTAAGTACATACAACAACAACAACAAATGAAATGGTGACACTTATTTTACACTGTAAATGAGGTCAAATTTGTCAAATAAAGTTTAACACAGTAAAAAAGAATGGAAAACATTCAAATGCTGCTGATAATAAAATGATAAATGGTTAAAGAAATGCAAAGACACAAAGTTTGGTTGAACAAAAAAAGACACATACAAAAGACACCAAGACCAAAGAAAGTATTTTCAAATTCTGGTGATGACTTTAATAGAAGAAGCCATGTTAGAAACAAAGCAATTTATTGAATTAGAATTAGGAAGGCAAAAAAAAAGTTGAATATTTAATTTTATTTTACAACGAAGTAAATCAATCCTTTTATCTCTTTAATGTTGTTTATTACTAATCCCCATTTTGAGTTGTATTACTAATCAGGGTGTTTCTATACAAATTTCTTTAAAAATTACTTGTATTGAAATTATTTATACATTCATGACAAATTATTTAAGGATCCATTTTACTTAAAAAGGGTTACAAACACGCGCCGTATATTAAATGTAAATGTTTTATAGATACAAATCATAAAAGGATTTGGGAAAATTATAATATTGCAGATGAATTACTGGACAAAAGAGCCTGTGGTAAAGACTTTTTAAATTTATAACAAGTAAGAATGTATAGTCGGACATGACCGATCATGTGATACTCTACACCAGTAAAAATATCAATTTATTTAAACACAAACTCATTTAAACTAATTTCAAAATATTTTAAAAACTTTTTGATCAAAAAGTGATTTTCTGATAAATAATGGATTTACGTATTATTGAAGTTATTTGTGCAGAATTTTTTGTATTGGGTCAATGAGGCGCAATCATTACGCAAATCAGCAGTATCATTATACTCATATAAATTTAGGTTTTTTTCGATTTTTGTAGAGATATGTGAATATTAACATAATAATGAGCTCAAAAGTTATATTTTGGGGATTCGCTTGTATGGGAGCTAGGTGAAAGAATTGACCGGTTTCAACCATTTTCAATAGCGTTCGTTATTGGATCGAAAGAGGCATATGTGCCAAATTATCTTGAAACATGCGACTTGAGGAGAGCTTACATAGCTTAATCGATTCAGTGACTATTGATATGCTTTAAGGGTGGGTGTAGGACCAAAATTTTTATACCCACCATCAAAAAAGTTGGGGTATAAAGTTTTTGTCATTCCGTTTGTAACACATCGATCCGTTTTTAACACATCGATATTCATCTAAGACCCAAAAAAGTGTATATATTCTGTATCCTTTTTAGATTATAAGGCGATCTAGCCATGTCCGTCTGTCGGTCGGTCACGATAGGGACCACAAGAGAGAATCTAGACAGTTAAAATTTTGCACAAATATTCCCTATTGATAAGGTTTGTTTGGTGTTGAAAATTGGTAATATCAGTCCACGTTTTCGTAAAGCCACAATGCAAGCGGATTCCCGAAAAACTGCTTTTAAAACGTAAATAAGTATCATATGACCGAAAATCTCTCCAACTTATACCTTAATCTCTTAACCCAACTGGCTTAAAAATACGAGTAAAGCGATGCAATTCAACACACATAAGTTTTATACGAGCCGAAATCTCTCTACGAAATTTAGTGAGGATCGGTCCATAATTGACCCTACCCCCGATATAAGGTCCCATTTAGAAGATTTCTTCAACGATATTGCTGACTTAAAAATGAGTTATGAAATTCGACATAAGAAACCTTTAAAGGACCGTAATCTTTCTACCGAATTCCGGAATCTTCCGGTAACTCACCCAACACCCACTCTCCCTCAAAAAAAAGTAAGAAAATATTGTCGGGGTTGGCCGACCAGTTATGAATATTAAATGTGATTTATTTTTCATAACAAAGCATTTATCTTGAATACTACCATGATTCCGGTTTATTTAAGCAATTTATTGACGAAAAACTTATTTTCTAAAAGAGGATTTATATGGGGGATAGGAGCAAATTTGGACCGATCCCGATAAAATAGGCTGGATAGATTTGTATTTATATAATATTTGTCTGTGCTAATTTCATTGCAATAACAGTGTGAATAAATGAATTGCGGATATACAAGTCGCTTTCTGAAGGAGGCTTTGTATGGGGGCTAGGGTCAAATGAAGTCCGATCATTTCGAAATTCGGCAAAGTTTCATTGAGATTTATATTATAAATAATTATTAGCTCAAAAGCCCTTTTCGGGGGTTTCAGTTGTATGGGGGCTAGTTATAATAATGGATCGAATTTAACCATTTTCGATAGGCTTCGTCCTTGGGCCAAAACAAATGTGTATTCCAAATTGCATCGAATTATCTTGAAAATTGCGACCTGTACTTTGATAACAACGTTTACATGGACACACGGACGGACATCGTTAAATAGACTCAGAAAGTGATTCTGAGTCAATCGGTATGTGTGTTTGTATGTTTGTAAATTACTAAGTTTTTATACCCTCCACCACCATCAGTGGTGATAGAGGGTATATATAACTTTGTCAACTCAAGATAAAACGAAGCAATAGAGTTTAACCAAATTCACCCAAAATATTCTTCATTTTCCTAAGTTGTTTGGTATTAAAAATGGACAAAATCGGTTCACACCCGGAAAAGTTATGATTCAAAATTTAAAACAACCTCGAAAAAATAAAATATATTTTTTACACATTCTGATGTAATTTTCTCGAAAACTATGCAAAATAATTCTATGAAAATCACCATACATTCGTTTCTACACAACAGCTTGATATCTGCTGAAAATTGCCAGAATCGGTCCACAATTTCATATACCTCCCATACAAAAGTACATATTCCCGGAAAATGGGTTTTTTGTTAATAACTTCCGTTAAAATGTCCATATCTTCCATATCATTACAAATTAAAATCTTGTGTCAATAGAATTCTTTCAGAGAAAAAATTTTCTGGATCGGTCCCTAATTGGACATAGCTCCCATACAAGGTCCCCTCCCGAAAATCACTTAAACGCGCATAACTCATTACCAGATAAAAATATCCATACAAAATTTGGTACAGGTATTGCACACATATACAGAAATATTACTGTGAAAGTTTTTTTGGGATCGGTCCATAATTGGTCATAGCTCTCATACAAGGTCCCCTCCCGAAAATCACTTAAAAGCGCATAACACATTACTTAATTAAGAACAACATTTAAAGGCACATTTTTGTACATAAATACTATTTTTGTAATGCAAAAAACACATAAATATTACTTTTTTGGGGATCGGTCCATTCTTGGTCATAGCTCCCATACAAGGTTCCCTCCCGAAAATCACTTAAACTCACATAACTCATTACCAAATCTTGATATCCATATATTTACCAATAATATTGCTCTTATATACATAAATTACACTATAAAATTGTTTTACGATCGGTCCATATTTGTTCATAGCTCACATATTAGGTCCCTCCAGCAAATCACTTAAATGCACAATATTCATTACCAAATAATGATATAGATACAGAATTATGAAATTTTGTCTTTATATACATAATTAAACGCACACTACTCATTACCAAGTAAAGCTATTGATACAAAATTTGGCACAAATAATAGTTTTGTATACAAAAATTATATTTCAAGATTTTTTTACGATAGGTTCATAACATGGTCGATGTATGGTCGATCCCATACATTATCAATTGTGTAGAAAAAAATTATATATATTTGTATTTTGAAAATCCTTAAATCTTTCACACACATGCATACATGCAAATACTAAATATCGCTAAAGCATATCTTAGGACGCTATAAAAATATAAAAGAAAATGGCGTTTGTAATGTTCAATAAATCTTGGAATTGTAATAGATTTATGCTGATTAAATCTTGGTTTTTTTCTATTTAAGACATGAGAAAACTTATTCCTATAAATATTTGATCAATTAGAAAAGTATTAATATAAAAGTAACTGGTGGAGGGTATTTAAGATTCGGCTCAGACGAATATAGCACTCTAACTTGTTTGATTGTAACATAAAGATGAACAAAAAAATACCAGAAAACAAAAACAGACACAAATTATTGATAAATGCAAAATATTTATGAAGAAACGAAAGAATGAACAAAAGATAAAACATTTAAAATAAAACTTTACTAAATTGAAAACGTGGTGGTCATTTAAATTCTTAACTGTAAATATAATCACAAAATACTATCATGTCATAATTTGTCCTTATTATTAATACTGTCTTTTTCTCTGTCAATCATAGACTACATTTCTTTTCACTTTCCACTCTATTCTATAATTTTTAAATTAAATGATAAAATTTTTTATTGGTAATGGCATATTAAATGTGCCACAAAACATTTTAAGCTTAAATTTTTATCAGCGTCATTATCATACTTATTGTACTTATATAATTCTTGTGTTAAAAAGGATATTTTAAATTTGTTTTGTTTAAGAGCTTAATAATTAGAAACAACTTGCACATTGTTGTTTTGTATTTATTTGTTTGTTTTAAATCATTGAACTGGAAATGAAAGGAAATGAGGATGTAAAGTGGTTTTTCATCAACACAAGTAAAATTGAAAAATATTAATCCTGCTAAGAAAGATATTATGAATAAATTAAAAAATACGGAAAATGTTTTTTATTTGAATTTTTATGTTTAGGAATAAATTTGTCTCAGTTAATTTGTATTTTAAATAAAATTGTAGTCCATAATTGAATAAAATAAACATGAAAGAAATGTGTTTTTATATAATGTAATTACTTATTATAGTTAAGTGTTGAAAGAATATATTAATACTTTTTCGTGGAGTGAGATGTTGGTTTTTAGATAGATTTTTAAACTATTTATGAAATTTTCATTTTCCCCGCCTATACGCATATTAGAATTTTGTGTCTCTATAAAGGTTGTCTGTCGTTTAAAATTTTTTATTAATTTAAAAATTAATTTTGTCCGCTTATAAATCTATGTTTGATTCTTTAATTCTCAAATAAATGTTTCAACTTTAGCTCATAGATATTAATAACTCTAAGTACATTAACCACTGCCCCATACTCTTAAGTAAAGTAATAAATAAATAAATAAATAAATAATTTTATTAAAAGAATCTTTCGTTACTTAACTTTCAAAGCATTAACTATAATACCAACTACCAATAAGTACATGTTAAAGACTTGCCACAATTTATATACTTTTTGGTGTGACCTCGACTATTAAATATGCCCGGCATCAACAATCGAATAAAAAACAAAACTAAAAGAAAATGGAAACATAATACAATACAAATATTGGCCACATTGTATTTTTAATACACAAGACACATATTTCCCGATAAGATTTCCATAGAACATATACATTAAAAGATATATGGGAATCAATACCCAAGAGTGCTGTTAGTTAAGACCACATAAACAAACACACACACACACATCAGTTTGTGGAAAAATAAAAAAGCTCATACATCCACACTTAAGTATGTAAAGAAATAGAAAACTAATATGTGTGCGTTAAAATCTTATTACATAAACTTAAGTTGTACAATATATATATTTATTGGGGTGTTTTTTATTACTCCAACCCAGGAACATTTCTTATATTTTATAGAAATTTCTGTGTGAAAAAGGATAATGGTAAACCTTGCTGGACCAGGACCGAAATTTGAAAAATGGAAATGGAAAAGCGACAAAATTGTCGAACACCTGCCCTGAGGGCCTTATTTCGAGGTGGTTTTTTTTAACAACTGGATGAGTATAAAACTAACGACTCACCACAACCCTATTGTGCCAGTAGCAGTTTACGTATATGGATGTCCGGTCCAGTATACGTGCACTTTGCTCAAGTACTCAACCTATCTAATCTTTTGCCATAGTAGTCCCGTTGGGGAAGGACAGGTGTCATCAGCAAGCTCAATCTAATCCCGACAAAGGAAAACCTTATGTTTTAGAGTAAACTCAAACACTCTCAACCATGCCAAACCTTTGTTCAGCACACCATCTACGCCAATCCATCCGTCAAATCCGTCGAATAACCATCAAAAGCACCAGAAAAAACACCACCTCGTATACCCCATCCTTGCATTATCAGCTCCAATTCAACATGTTATCAAATCCAACATTTAATCATCAAAAGCACCAGAAAAACACCACCTCGTATACCCCATCCTTGCATTATCAGCTCAAATCCAACATTTTATTATTCCACAGTCATTCTCAGTAGTTTGTACCGCTCCTAGAATCTTGGAACGATAACAGAAATTCAGCATGAAAATTATATTTCTCCGTGTATCAATCTTTTAACCAAGCACCCCCTTCCTGCGATTTAGGTTTCAACTACAGCCACTACATTGATCCCGAAGGAACCTTAACCAACTGACCAGCCAGGACAAGTCCTGCAGGCAACTGGCCACACGTAGTACCAGATTATATGGTGCTCTGGTTAGACCCCTTTTCAAAGCATCCAATTACAACCCAAGAAATGAAAAATAAACACCAGTTTGTAGTCCCGGCAGACTAGAGGTACTGGTAGCAACTACATCAAGGAAACATGCGCCGGAGGAATTAACCAAGTGACCGTAGTAATAATTTACCTTACCTTATTCTCTATTTGTAAGCAAGCGTACTTGTTTCATGTCTTCAATTACATCGACGTGTTAAAATAATTGTACAAAGAATAAATAATACTTACACAGAAATATATGGGAGCTACGACCAATTGCGGGCCTATCCGGAAAAAATTTCGTAGAGTGATTGATATATAGACAAAACATATTTGTGTGGAATTTTATAACGATAACTTTATTTGAATTATGTGAGTTTAAATGATTTTCTGAAGTGGGCCTTATATGAGAGCTATGACCAATAATGGACCGATCCGGGAAAAATTGGTAGAATGTTTTATATGTACACAAAACATATTCAAGTTGAATTTTATACCGATTGCTTGAATTCAATGAAATATATGCGTTTAAATGATTTTCGGAAGTGGACCTTATATGGGAGCTATGACCAATTGTAGTTCGACTGAGATCTACGTTGATAGTATGATTTCTGTTCATATTATATTTGCATGTACAAAAGTTTGTTTTGATACCAATATTTTTGGGGGAGTTATTAATGACAAACTAATTTCCGGGAATATATACCTTAGTATGAGGGCTAATGAGGGAAATATTGGATCGATTGTAAAGATCTTGACCACAATTGATCACTGCCTTAAAAAAATAATGTGACAAAATTCACCGAAATATCTTTGGTAGTTTCTCAGAAAACTTCTTAAGAATTAGCTAGTCTGAAATTTTTACTCATAACTTTGTACATTGTGATCCGATTTTGCTGATTTTCAATACCAAACTACTTAGGATGATTATAAATGTTTTTTGTGAATTTGGTTGATTTCCTTCGCTTCGTTTTAACGTGAGCATGTTTTACACAGACCGATAGACAGACAGATGGACAGACGGACATAGCTAAATCGACTCAGAATTTCCTAAAGACCCAGAATATATATACTTTGTTGGGTCTTAGATGAAAATTTCTTGGTGTAACACACGGAGCGACAAACATATATACCCTCTATCACCAGGGTGGAGGAGGCTATAATAATATTTTGGAAAATACTTGTTCCGAACTAAGATTTCAAAATATCTGCGCCACTTTCTTATAAATTCATCGAATTTATAAATACATATTTTGCCCTTCCCTTCTGCTGTTATACATGAACCTTCATAATTTATTCTTTTCTTAACAACGTTTTCCTATTCTCTTTATTCCACTTTTCTTTTCTGTATATTTATGCTTTTGTATGCTTAACATTTGTAGTAGTAGTTTTGGGCAAAAACGGAAGAAACTCGTATATTTCTTTAGCCATAAAAGAGGGAGCCATAGAGCGAAAGAAAATAGAAAATAAAAGTTAAATCACGATATTTCAATTTTCCGCTACTATGATCTTCAGTAAAAATTTTTTTTCGTGATTTATGCGAAAATTGCGAGTAAAGCATTTACAATTTAACTGCAGAGTAAACTTCGATGAAATTTTTTCTTTGGATTTTATACTTTTCACTTCAATATGAAAGTTTTTTTCCTATTGAATGCCTTTGTTTGATTTTAATAAATTTTAGAATTTAATGTTGTCGAAAAGAAAATATAATCAAAAGGTAAATGTTTCTTATGCCATAAGAATTGTATAATTGCGTTTTAAATTTGTCCAAATGTTTATGATTTGAGACAAATTGTTTTATTGCTTAAATTATGCAGCAATAAATTTAAAATATTGTTTTCGAACGTGAGAAATTGGAAAGGAATTTAATGTTGTTGCTCATTTTTTACATTGTACACGCATATTTTTTAATGTAAGCCACTTTTATTTTAATGCTTAAAGTCTGTATATTAAACAATATTCGTTTGGCTTTCTTTCTCAGGTCATAATGAGATTATAAATTAATCCTACTTACTTTAGTAAACCTTTATTTTTTGCAATTCAAAGAATTTAACGTTTTCAATTGCCCTTATTGCACTAGACTTTAACGTTGACAAACATTATTTGTGAAGAAGAGAATTGTTTCTTTATCTATCAGGACTGATAACATGTATGTTTGTTATAATATACTTTATCGAGATGTGGAAAAAACCTAAAAATGGGACTTCAATTAAAGATATTTTTGCAGTTGTTCTCCTATCACGCAGGTATATTTTAGTAATTTTTGCTATGGTTACCGTTTTTACAGTTTAAGAGTAAACATTAGTAAACCAACGTTATTGAATGCGCCTGGACCTTTTATTGATCAAAAATGTTATTTTCGAAGGAAATATGACCTTTTTATATCCTACAACATTATAGTGGGGGAGGTTATTATGTGTTTGTACTGATGTTTGTAAAACCCAAAAATATAAAACCTTAAATTTACCAATCGCCTCAGAATCACTTTAATGTCCGTTTGTCTGTCTGTCTGAGTGTCCATATAAACGTTATTTTTAAGTTCCCAGCAAAAAAAGAACTTCGAAAGAAGCGAAAAAGAAGTAGAATTTACTTCATGGAAGTACTGAAAAAGACCTGAAGAAGTGATGATTTTAACACAGACTTGTCATTGGAGGGATGTCCTTTTTATTTGATTCCAAATTCATTACATCTGAAGTCGTTCTTAAGAAGTAATTTTTATGCTCTTTTTTAGGAAGTTATTCGGATAAGGGTAATAGATACATTTAAAACAGAAGCACAAAAATAAAATTTCTAATGTCACAAAAATGTAAGAACAAAAAAAAATATCTTCAGCATTGAAAAAATAGAATTATTTTCGCTTTTTCGGAAGTCATTAAACATCACTTCCACAGAAGGTAAAAAATTCTCTAATTGCTACTTTTGAAGTGGTGATAAATGTTATTCTTTTGGATTTTTGCTGGTATAATTTGCTGAAATTTGGAATTTACTCCTCTATTGAAGAAATCGGTCCTTATTAAATTCTAAGACGATCTAGCCATGTCCGTCCGTCTGTCTGTGGAAAGCACATTAGGGTTCGAACGGAAATTTTCCACAAATATTCCATATATGTAAGGTTTGTTTGGTATTGCAAATGGACAATGTCGGTCCATGATTTCGCATAGCCCCCATACAAGTGGCCCCCGAAAAACAGCTTTAATAGTCGTAACCATTTTGAAAATATGAGTACAAAGATAAAATTTGACATAAACAAGTTTTATATACGTCAAAATTTCTCCACCAAATTTTATGAGGATCGGTCCATAATAGACCCTACCCCCATAAAAGGTCCCCTTCAGAAAATGACATTAATACTCATTACAGGCTTACAAATACTAATATAGCGATGAAATTCGACATAAATAAGTTTAATATAAGCCAAAATCTCTCTACCAAATGTTATGGGAATCGGTCCATAATTGACCCTACTCCCCAAATAAGGTCCCCTTCAGAAAACGACTTCAAGGCTCATTGCTGGCTTACAAAAACGAGTTCAGCTATAAAATTCAATATAAATAAGTTTTATATAAGCCAAAATATCTTTACCAAATTTTATCGGTATCGGTCCATAATTGACCCTACCCTCCATATAAGGTCCCCATAAGATAATGACTTTAATCATTATTGACTTAAAAATACGGGTACAGCGATGAAATTCGACATAATTAAGTTTTATATGCATCAAAATTTCTTTACGAAATTTTATGTGGATCGGTCCATAATTGACTACCCCCCACATAAGGTCCCTATCAAAAAATGATTTAAACGCTCATTACTAACTTAAAACAAGTAAGAAATTATAGTCGGGCAAGGCCGACCATATAATACCCCCCACCTGTTGCAAAATTAAAATGTGATTTAGTTTTCAACACTAAAGTGGTGTAGGGTATAAATACGAGTACAGCGGAGATATTCGACATCTACTATATTATAAAATCTATATTATATCATTAAATCGTACTTTAAATTTTCTTTCAACTTAGAATAAAAACGAATTAACTATTCATTTTATTGTTAAAGTAACCGTTAAACCGTTAAACTTTTCAAATAGCCATTGTGCAATTCCATTTTCATCTGTTTTGGTTAGATAAGTAGTTAATCTTCAACCATTATCAAACTAACTAGGCTTATAATGTTCTGCGAACTAAATACAAAATTTAAATATTTTTTATTGCTCTAGCTGTCATTCAAGACAAAAAATAAATTATCTTCTTTTCTACATTTTCAAATAGAAAGGAATATTAAATTATGTGCCTCTTAATTTTAAAGTCATAAATTTTATTTGGAACGCCTTTTCTTTTACCGTACAAGTACTTTTTCTTAAACAAGATGACTACTTTTTACAAAAAAACCAGTATGTAACAGTACGTACGACAACTAAGTACGTTAAATAAATATATGTACATACTATGTATGTGTGCGAATACAATTATCTTTTGTATTGCTTTTGACAACCATAAAGTACATAATAAAACATTTTTAAATATTTTTTTTTCTAAAGATATTAAAAGAAGTAGGAAAATACACTTCATATAGAAAATATTTTCAAAGCCAACATTATTTTTGTTAGTATGAGTATCTTTTCCATATACTTATGAAGTGCTCTTGTAAGGCAACCCTAAGAATGTCCTTGAGACATTTTTCAAATATGGTCATTTTGAGAGTTTATTTTTTTTTCTTACTTTTTGAAGAGTTATACTAAGGGTTGGGGCTCATTTAGGGTTTTTTTGATGTTTAAATATTATATTTTATTTTTACACAGAAAATTTCTTAAGATAATGTTTTTAGTTATGATTTGGACAAGTTAAAGTTAAAATGAAAACATGTAAGAAACTATAGTCGGGCGTGGCCGATCATATGATACCCTACACCAATTGCGAAATTTTCAATAATAAAGTATTTGTTTTGAATCTTACATAGATTCCAAATAATATCTGTTAATGTACGGTTGTATGCTGACTAGGAGATTTCAATCATTTTCAACAGCTCTCGTCATTGCATCCAGAGAATAGTATGTGACACATTTTAACAAATTATATTGAAAATTGCGAGCTGTAGCGTTTACACGGTCACAGAGATGCCCATAGCAATCGGACAATCAGAAAGTGATTCTGAACTGACTGGTATACTTAAGGACTGTATGGGGGTAGGGCAGAAATTAAGCCGATCCTTATAAAATTTATTGTTGAGAATTATGTTTATTTGTGCCAAGTTTCATCGTGATACTAGTTTTTCATAAGTGAATTTTGGACATCCAAGTCAAATAATGCCCGATCTTAAATAAAATAGCTAGAGCATTAAGACATATGTATATAAGACTAAGTTTCGTCAATTTTTGTAGAGATAGTAGATCCTTTAACATAAATATGAGGTCAAAAGCCCTATCCGGGGGGTCTGGTTATATATCGTATATCGTTTCAATAGTGTTTTTCCTTAGACCAGAGCTCACGTTTCCAATTTCATCAAATTATCTTAAAAATTGCGACCTGAAGGGTGCGCACAAGGTTTACAGGGACACACAGACAGACATAGCTTAATCGACTCTGAGCTGTTTGGTACAATTTAACCCATTTACAGCCAATCAAAAAGTACAAGTTAAATTTTTGAAACTTCAAGGTATATTTATTTTCAACAATGCAAAAAAGCAGAAACAAAAAAAAATATTAAAAAATATTAATAATTAGGACATTAGAGAGGATTTCCGTTTTTATGTAGCTCGCGTTTTTTAACGGTTTAGAGACGTCCCAGAAACTAGAAACAGAGTGAAATGGCAGACACGGGCATTACTATGTTATCATATTATTTTTAGACCGTTTGTTTCAAATTAATAACTGTCATACTTTGTTTAAAAAATTATAACAAATTTATTTTATAACATGTTTTTAGTATATTTTTGGCCACTGAAGTTTAATAGATTATTACAACAATAACAATGAATTTAGTTAAATTGTTTGATTTAATATTTATTCTGAGCACTTTCCTCTACTCAATACTGAAAAAATAAATAAACCAGAGTTAACCGTTTTTTAATACATGGCACAGCGACCGTAAATGGGTTAAGGTGAGTGTAGAACCAATATTTTTGGGTGTTACAAATATCAGCACAAACGCATAGTACCCTCCTCATTATAGTGGTGTAAGGTATAACTAGATTCGGCAGTGTTGAATTATTTATACCCTCCACATTATTTCTTTGTGTTTAATTACCGAAGCATTCTAAGAAGTTTATGCTCTAATTGATCTACTATGCGTTACAAACGGAATGATAAAATCAATATATTCCATCATTTTGTAGATTATAAAAATACAGGATATTGTACTTAAAATCAAAGAGTTTTTACCTTTCCCTTTTTTTGATTTTTACTTAAGAAAAAACATGTGACATTTTGCAGTTTGTCAAGACTTGCAATTGATATTTTATGAGTGTTTTTAATGTCATTTTAAAAAGATGTGAATGTACTTTGTTAAGCAACTTATTTATACCCTACACCACTTTATTGCGGAGGGTATATTGGGTTTGTACTGATGTTTGTAACGCACAATAATATTGGTCATATACCCACCTTAAAGTATACCAATCGGTTTAGAATCATTTTCTGAGTCGATTTAACTATGTCCGTCCATGTAAACTTTGTAATCAAACTACAGTTCGCAATTTTGAAGATAAATCAATGAAATTTGGTACATGATCTTCTATTGTCCCAGGGACGAAGTCTATTGAAAATGGTTAATATCAGTCCATTATTTGACCTAGCCCCCCTACAACTGAACCCCTGAATAGAGCTTATAAACGTTGTAATCAAACTACAGGTCACAATTTTGATGATAATTCAATGAAATTTGACACATGATCTTCTATGGTACGGGAGACGAATGGTTAACATCGGTCCATGATTACACCTAGCCCCGATATAACTGAACCCGACGAATAGGGCTTTCAAGTTCATAATTATGTTTAATAAAAACGTATCACGACAAAAAGCTGCAAAACCAAGTTCTACTCATTATGACTCTCATGAATTTTATAATTATAGGGTCTCATTTGACAATGGCCCCTTTACAAAGCCCCCTTCAAAATTTGATTTAAATGTCCACAATTTTATTCAACAATAAATGGCTTAAGTATATCTGAGACAAGGTACAATTCAACTTAAATGCTTTATTATGAAAACTAAATCACATTTTATTTTTGTAACAGGTGTAGGGTATTATATGGTCGGCCTAGCACGACTACAATTTCTAACTTGTTTAAATATATTTTTAGATATTTTTAAAGACGATAATGAAAACATGCTCGCTCTTAGATTCAACCTATATATCACAAAATTTAAAGTGGACACAAACTATCCATTACCCATATATTCATATAATTCCAAGCAATTTAGCAATTCCCATATGTCTGCCTAAAGCACGCTTAAGTTAAAACTAAACTGTAGAAATCATACAAAGTCAACTTCTGATAATCATTTGAATTTTCATATTTAATTTATAAATAAAGATAACGGGATAAAAATTGACATAAATATTCATTCATTCTAATAATAATATAATGAAAAAATTCCACACGAATAGTTTCTGAATATAAAGAAATCATAACATATTCCTCCTTTGGCACTCATTTGTCTTGCACGATTTTTCCGTGTGAAACGAGGAATAGGTGTACTATAAATATTGATATCAAGATGTGCTATAAACGACTTTGCGAATAGTTTTATAATTCCTAGCATAATTTATGGCGGCGATATAATTGTATTGAATGATAATGGTTAAGATGAAATCCATTTCTGTTATGTGGTAAATGGAAATAATGCCTACATATGTATATATATATGTATATACCTATAAATGGATTAAAAATTACTTAATTATTATACTCTTGAACAAAATTTAAACTTTCACTTTTTAAAAATTTATTTTAAAATAAATACAAATAATATATAACATATCGTTTAGGGGTGGAATGTATTAAAGATTTGACATAGCCCTCAAACATGAATATTTTTTATACCACTGTGCATTATAAATAAATTACTTATTTAATTTAGTGCAGTAAGACTAAATGTATCATATGTAGCAAATAATTAATAACACTTTCTTCTTTTATTTTTGTCAATAGACAATTATGTTTCAAACATATTTTAAGATTTTTGAATAAATATTTAGAATACTCTCAACAATTTTAAAGTTAATTAATTTTAATCGTACAAACTAATTACCTATATGAATATAAAATAAAACCTTATGGCAATTGTAAACTTAAAATATTCAAAAATATTAAATATAATTTAAAGAAATTGCAATGTAAACATTCTTGAAGTATTTAATTTTAATATTAAATACATATATACATCAAGTATATTTAAACAGTAAAATAACAGTTTTAAGTTTTATTACAAACATAAGAAGAATTTAAGGTATATTTACATAGAAAGATACATATGTACATTAAAGAAGTTATTGTTTGTTGCATGATTGCATCATTTGGAAAATGGATTAATATTATTCCATACAGTAGATCTCTCCTATTCCTAATTTTACATTATTGGTTCGTTTCGGAAAAAAATTGTGTAAATCGAAAAAATTTTAATGAACAAGTAAGAGTGCTATATTCGGCCGAATCTTACATACCCACCATCAAATCATATTTTATAAAGATTTTTGTTTCAGTAAAACTCGTTATGTCGAATATCAATGCTTTCTAAGCCTTATATGAAGGCTTTGATATAATATGGCCCGATGATCATAATATTTGACAGAAAGATTTTAGATCCTATAAAACTTGTTCATGACGAATTTTATTGATATACTGGTATTTTTAAGCCAGTTATGAGCGTTAATGTGTTACTTTGAAAAAAGCTGTTTATGGATGATAAGGTCAATCATGGACCGATCCTCAAAAAACAGGTAAAACAATGTTCCTATAAATCATTTTTATGACGAATATCAATGCTTTCTAAGCCTTTTGTGAAGGCTTTGATACAATATGGCCCGATGCTCGTAATATTTGACAGAAAGATTTTAGATCCTATAAAACTAGTTCATGACGAATTTTATTGATATACTGATATTTTTAAGCCAGTTATGGCCGTTAATGTCTTACTTTGAGAAAGGCTTATAGGGGGGTTAAGCATAATTATCAGCCGATCTCCATAAAATTTGGCAGAGAGGTTTACGTCAAATTTCGTTGCTTTACTATAATTTTCAAGCAAGTTATGAACGTTATTGTTATTTTATGAGGGGACCTTATATCGGGGGTAGGTCAATTATGAACCGATCTTCATATAATTTGGCAGAGAGATTAAAGTTCCTCTTAAACTTATTTATGTTGACTTTCGTTGATTTACTGGGATTTTGAACAAAGTTATGAGCTTTAAAGTAATTTTCTGAGGGGAACCTTATATGGGGCGTAGGGTCAAATATGGACTGATCTTCATAAAATATGGGGGAGATATTTTAGTTCCCCACAAACTTGTTTGCGTTGAATTTCGTTGCTTAACTATCATTTTAAAGCAAGTCATAAGAGTTAAATTCATTTACTGACGGGGAGCTTATATGGGAGGGGGATGGTGATAGGGTCAATTATGGACCGATTTCCAAAAAGAGCACATATATTTATGTTCCCCTAAAACTAGTATATATCGAATTTCGTTGCATTGCAAGTTATGACCGTTATAGTCGTTTACTGAGAGGGACCTTATATGGGGGTAGGGTCAAATATGGACCGATTCTCTTAAAATTTGGTAAGCTAATTTTGGCTCATAAAAAAACTTGTTCATATAAAATTTCATTGACATTCATATGTTTTTCAACCACCTATGACACTTTACAGTGTTTTCGGGGCACCACTTGTATGGGGGCTATGCGAAAACATGGACCGATATGGCCGAATTTCAATACCAAACAAACTGCATCAATAAAAAATATGTATGCAAAATTTCCTTAGCTCTTCTCGTTCGGACTCTATCTTGCTTTCAACAGACAGACGGACGGACATGGCTAGATCGTCTTTGAATTTAATAAGGATCAAGAATATATATACTTTTATGGGTCTTAGATGAATATTTCGATGTGTTACAAACGGAATGACAAAAATAATATACCCCCCATCTTTTTTGATGGTGGGTATAAAAAACGTAGTTGGAATTCCCCAAGATGGTATTGATATTAACACCAATATCTTTAAAAAATCTTTATTGCCAAAATAGTAAGATCTTATTGGATTCAAAATGTGTATAGATTTCTGGAATTGTACCGATTATTACTGAATATTAAAATAAATATTTCTCTAATTAAGTAGAATTATTGTATATCGTTAAATTTCGTTTATTTAGATGTTTACATAAAATATACATATAATTTTAAGCTTCTTCGCTACCATTTAAAATAGCTTTGAAACTAAATGGCTGGAAGGCATATCCCAAACCTTCATAAAATTTGCTCATGAATTCGACCCTATTAGAAAAATAGAAGAAAAATGAAATTGTAACACAAATTTAGTTTAAACCATTTTAACAACTACTTACCAGTGCAAACGTAAAGTATGCAAGAATGCAGAAAGACCTTCAATTAATACCAAAATACCAATTGTTAATACAGCCCAAAAAGCGAAAATAAGGAAAAGCATTACAGCTCCAACATAATGGTTTACTATTAAGCCCATATGCATGACCATATTCCATAAAACTTCAGATAATTCTGAAAACATACAAATTTAGCATAAAGATTTATTTAAGAAAGTTTAAAATGTTTTAAATACTTACGGGCATGAGCCAATGACAAAGCCCACAAACGCAAATATGAGGCTGTATGAGAAATTGTACTCAACACGTACTCAATGGTATGAATGGCTTGTTGTATAAATATTTCACTCATAGGTTCATTTTCATGATCATGTCCTCCATGACCGCCAGCAGCTTCAGTAGATGTTGAGGGCTTAGCTTGTACATCACCGTTCATTTCTATGTCACCATTTGCATGAACAGCAGAGGCTGCAGCAGCCTTACGTTTACACATATAGTAGAAAGGTTTACCCAACAGCATCCAAGGTATGCAAATAACAGCAATAATAACAAATACCATTTGCACTATATCCTGACCTTCAAACATAAATTCCTTGCAACCATCTAAGGGAGCCTGACTTTTAAACAACATCATGTTAATGAAAAGAATCAATATAGATGGAGCACATCCTGGAGTTAAAGCTTGTTCATCAGTGACTGCTGAATATCTGACAAATTTAAAGAACATCATGAATACCATATAACCGAAAAGTAATGTTAGGAAAACAATCTGTGGTATAAAGTCCATGAAAATATTAACAGTCTTTTTGAAGTAGGAATAATTGATTAGGGACATGATAACTCCAAAAATCATGTGAATAACACCAAAGATAATGGACAGTTTCATTTTATAGGTATTTAGGAAAATAATCTTATTATCTGCTAATTGCCAAATGGGATCCAAACCAAGAGGATAGACACCACTAACATGGTATTCGGGATTCATTTGTAAGAAATTATTTGTCAGTACGGTGGTAGTGTTATAACGCACACGCCAACTGGAACCGAAAATGTTCATTGATTTGGAGAATACATCATTGTAAATGAATCCAGTGTACATGGAGAACAGACCCATCAATAGTATAATATAACGGCCGCCAAAGAATATATTAAAGATTTCACCTTTGATTTTACGTAGAGTATTCTCTTTTAGCACCATATATAAAGCAAACAAGAACAAAATAAAGCCATGACCCAAATCGCCAAACATCACAGCAAATAAGAAGGGAAAAGTGATGCAAGTATACAAAGCTGGATTGACTTCCCTATACGAAGCCACACCATAGGAATCAATCAAATTTTGAAAGCCATTGGTAAATTTGTTAGTTCTAGTAAATGTTGGAGGCTGTTCATTAGACTCAATTACATTCAAGAAAGATGGAATAGTACTTTCAACAGATTTTGAGCCCAATGCCAAAGCATTCTGTACCACAGGCAAATCTTTGGTGGGTACCCAACCTTCACCAATTAAACACTTGTTACTAACATCCATATTGAACATATTCAGAGTATGATAAATAGCCTTCATTTTCTTAATCATAATACTCCAAGTGGGTACATTGCGAGCTGCAGCCACCAATACACGATTACGATGATCAGCCGTACTATTCAAGACCGTCTTCAAATCTTCCAATCGTGTGCATACATCTTTGATCATTTCTTCGCGCTCATTGTGAGCACTGGGGCAAGGATAGACCGAAGCATGGAAAGCTTGACATATTTTCTTAATTCTTTGTTTTAACTGTTCACCTTGGAAGAAAGCTACGAATACTGTCTTTAGAACAGGATGTCCAGTTTCGGGATCCTTTACCATGCCACTTAAATCACTGCGTTTAATGAAAATATTACCGCGACCAATGCGCCATAACATACGTTCAAAAGCGAAGAACTTTTCTAGCTTAATAACACCAGCTACGAAGCCCAATTGACCTCTGGTTTGATTTGTTGGCTCCAAAGGATCAATATAACGATTGGTATCTAAATTCAAGATTTCTTGATCCGAAAAGAAACCAACTGTATTCTCCAAAACCTGTTTCAATTCTGTCATATCCAAGAAATTTGTATCCAAGTTAACAGCATTATGGCTAAGTTCTCTCAACTCAGTTTCGATTGATTCCAATTTAGCTTCCAAATCAATAATTTCACGCGGGTTCGGTGCTGCAGGCTCATCGTCCTCATTCAGAGCTGGCAAAGCAATCTCATCCTTGCGCAATTCGTTTTCAATATAACGTATTCTACGTTCCAATTCATCGCAACGACGTACCTCCGAGACGAATTTTCGTTGAAAAGCGTTTACTTCGCCATTTAGCTGAAAGTTTTAGAATTTTTTGTATACAAATTAATTATGCGAAAATAGTTGCTTGTAAATTGTAGCTTAACTTACATCGCGAAACTGTACACATCCTCTTTCACCCAATTCGGCTACAGATGCATAGGCAGCTTCAGGTTGTATAAACATTTGGCACAGGGCCATTTCTTCACTTCGGAACATGTCACCCATGTTGCTGGTGTTTATTAATTAAACTAAAAAATCAGAATAATTTATAAGAATTTTAGTATAGAATAGTTTATAGTTTGATATTTGAATGATATAAAGTTATTAATTACGTGATCAATTACAATTACTTGTAATATGTAATTGAACAATAACAAATTACAATTACTTGTAATGTGTAATTGAACTAATAATCAATTACAATTGCTTCTAATGTATAATTGACCAATGACCATTTACAATTGCTTGTAATTGTAGTTTTGCCAATTACAATTACTTGTAATTGTAGTTTTGCCAATTACAATTACTTGTAATTGTAATCTAGGTATTACTAACTAAAAATTACTTGTAATATTAAGAACAAAAATTCACAATTAGAAGTAATTGTAATTAGAAATTCTTCAATTACAATTAAAAGTAATTAAATTGACTAAAGTTCAATTACAATTACTTCAATTACAATTAAGAATAATTGTAATTGGCAAATTAGAATTACAAGTAATTGTAAATGGTAAAGCTTCAATTGTAATTATGAATAATTGTAAATGGTAAATTAGAATTACAAGTAATTGTAATTGGTTAAGCTTCAATTACAATTGCTTCAAATGTAATTGTAATTAAAATTGTAATGATTACCACCCAAGCCTATGTTAATAGAATGTGACAAGCATGTTTTCTAAAAAAAAAAATTAATAACTTTTTCTAACATTACAGATATTTAGTTCTACCTGATTTTCCCATATATATCGATATATGTATAATACAATTAAGCATAAATCTAATAAATCATTAAACTATGGTAACAAATTATGTATGTTGTCTGATTGGTAAACAAATTTATAACTCAACAGCCAGTAAAAATAGACCACAATCAATACCAGAGTAAATAAAACTAAATTAAATATACACATTCATTAAAAATGATATTATCAATAACTATTTTTATTATAAATATATACGGTACTTCAGTTATAGATAAAAATAATGTGAACATTGATTATTTTGAATGCTATGCATTTGTTAGTGTTTCTGTATTCAAACAGTCTCAGTAATTGTATTTTGTATAATAATCATACAAAGTGATGAATGGCAAAAGATAAGATACGAACACTTGAAAATTGTATTTAAAGTATTTTACGCTTTAAGTGTGTTTAGTATTTCTATAGTCTATATTTTTTCTTTACAAAGAACTACACTTTATTATATAGTAATTCGAGTTTTATATACTGAATGCTTGAGTTTCACGTGACTAATATAATTTTTTATTTTACTTAAAATTTGATGCTATAAATTTTAGTATAAATTTTCAAAAGACACTTTATATTAATGCTATTATAGAGTATCACATGATCGGTCTAAACCAGCTATATTTTCCACTTTAGTATTGTTTGCTTTAGTGTTCACTATAAACAATGAGCTGTAACTATAAATATATTTATATATATTTTATCATTCCATTTGCAACACATTGAAATATTACTGGTAGTTGCAAAAATGTATATATTACTTCTTAAAGTCTGATTGGGCTAATATAGGGCCAGCAAGGTAGAGGAATTGTTCTACAAATAGTCTCTGTTAATCTGCATTTCATTCCTAAATTGCTATAAAAAACATGCGGAATCTGAATATAGTGGGGTCAATTATTGACCGATCTTCAGAAAATTTGGTTGAAAGATTTTGGTTCCTACAAAACTTGTTTATGTTGAATTTCATCGTTGTAATCGTATTTTTAAGCTAGTAATGTTACCGCTCATTTTCTGAAGGGGAATTTATACGGGGGAAAAGGTCAAATATAGACAAATCCTCACAAAAGTTGGTAGAGAGATTTTGGCCCATATAAAACTAGTTTATGCCGAATTCATCGCTGTGATCTCATTTCTTAGCCGGTAATGAGCGTTAAAGTAAATTTCTGAACGGGACCTTATATGGGGGGTAGGGTCAATAATCCGATCCGATCCTCACAAAAGTTAGTAGAGAAATTATAACGCATACAAAACTTGTTTATATCGAATTTCATCGCTGTACTCGCATTTCTGAGCCAGTAATGAACGCTAACGACATTTTCTGAAGGTGACCTTATATGGGGAATAGGGTCAATTGTGGACCAATCCTCATAGATTTTGGTTAAGAGATTTACGTTCACAAAAGTGTTATTTATGTACAATTTCATAGTTATACTGGTATTTTTAAACCAGTTAATACTGTTAAAACTGTTTTCCGGGGGGCCACTTGTATGGGGGCTATACGAAAACGTGGACCGATTTTGTCTGTTTTCAACACCAAACAAACCTTATTAATATAGAATATTTATTTAGAAAAATTTTAACTGTTTAGCTCCTCTCGTGTGGTCCCTATCGTGATTTCAACAGACAGACGGACGGACATGGCTAGCTCCTCTCTGAATCTAATCAGAATCTAGGACCACAATATATATACAAAAACAATATACCCCCATCTTTTTTGATGGTGGATAAAAACCATATGGGCATTTCCACCGAAAAATATATGTTTTGTCACATCACGCAGTTTAATTGACAATATCTTAGGACCATTCCTTTTGATTGGTCCTTTCTGTATCATATGTATAGAACTATTAGAGCTCTACATAAAAATATAAATAATTTAAATATATATAAATATTTACTCTAGATATAGGCAGTTAATGGTGCGTGACCTGATGTAACAAAAGTAGACCCATATGCTAAACATTATTGTTGTTTCCAGTTAATAATCATATTTTTTACGAAATTTTCAGAGGTTGTCCCGAAATTTTGATGATTTGAAATTGGAAATTTTTCGAATCCCAAAGATATCTGAGGTCTTCATAAAATTGATTTCAATAGACATTTAGACAGACGGATAAGGCTTAAACGACTTAGCTATCAATAGGGATACTTTATAGGATCAATAGACAGACGGACGGACAGACTGAAAGACAGACGGATATGGCTTAAACGACTTAGCTATCAATAGGGATACTTTATAGGGTCAACAGACAGACGGACGGACAGACTGAAATAACTAAATCGACTGAGAAAGACATACTTTAAGGTGGGTGTAGGACCAACATTTTTGGGTATTACAAACATTAGCACAAACGCAGAATACCCTCCTCACTATATTGGTGTAGGGTATAAAAACCTCCGTCCAAAGTTAGTTAAAGTATTTAGTAGATATTATTACATAATCCACGATAATGTAGAAAAAATTTTAATATGTAATGGTCACACAGAAAAAGACATTGGAAGTGTGATACAATAATCTATAAGAACCATATTACTTCCTATTCTCCAAATCTATTGCTTTCTAAAATCACTTTAAATATTCTGAGATGGATTATAGCACATCATAAAGTCGCCTATGAACAACTACAATTTATCGTTTGTTCTATTTTCATTATAATCTTTCTTGATAGTAGTTGAAGTATTTGTAAGCTTAAATAAAAGAATCGACATTTAATATATTTCTAATGATTGAGAAACATTTTAAAAATAATTTATAATATCTTTTAAATATTTATTTCTATTTATTCATAATATCACCCAAGTATTTAAATATTCCTTTAATTGTATTGAAATTCTTTTAATTTGACAACTTAAATAGGAGCATATTAAGGGTCTTAACTAGAATTAAAATAATGACAAATGGTGAGAAAATTTTAGTAAAATTTGTTATAATAAAAATTTTCGTTCCACGTTATCAATTATATTCAACAACTAGACAATTTATAAATTTAATCAATCATATAATTAATTAATTCTTTTTAATAATCATAATAATTATTATAAAATGTTTTACGCTTAATTGCTGTTAAATTGTAGACTTAGTATCTCTTAGTGTATTTGTATATAAATTGAGATAGAAATTTACGTTTAAATTTGCTCTTGCTCTCTCACATGATCAATCACGTGCTTTACGTCACTTAATATATTTGACTTTGATATACAATCGAAATAATCAATTATGATAATGTTATCGTTATCGTTTTTTTTTTAAACCTTACCAATTCCGATAATTGTCTAATCATTAAGATAAGGATTAATAAAATCTTTAGTGTATTGTTGTTGTTTTTGTCTAACAAATGAAGTAAACATTTTTCGAAAAATGCATTTTTATGAGCATTTAATGGTGGTAAACAATTTAATAAATTTTACATTATGTATGAGATTTATATGAGTAAAAAAATCTATAGAGTAATAAATTTGTTTTATAAGTAAAATAAATAATAAGTTATTTTAGTACACAAAACTCGTGGACGTAATAAATTTTGAGACTAACAAATTTTATAAATAAATATTGGGTTATGTTTTTTTTTTTTTTTTTTCAATGGAACCCAACTAGTTCAACGAAATTATTTTGTACTTTATCAAATTTAAAATATATTTTGTTTTTCATTAACAACATATTCTAAGAAAGTTATTTTGTTAAGATATGTTCACTAGCATTTGATCAAAATAATGTGACCCCTAAAAAATCAACATTTTTACTTTTTTTAAACCCTCAGTGGTGATAGAGGGTATATATAAGTTTGTCGTTTCATGTGTAACACCAAGAAATATTCATTCTAGACCCAATAAAGTATATATATTCTGAGTCCTTATGAAATTCTGAGTCGATTTAGCTATGTCCGTTTGTCTGTCTGTGTAAAACACGCTCACGTTAAAACCAAGCAAAGGAAATAAACCAAATTCATCCAAAATATTTATTATTATCCTAAGCAGTTTGGTATTGAAAATCAGCAAAATCGGTTCACCACGTAAAAAGTTATAAGTAAAAATTTCAGACTACCTCGAAAAAATACGTTTTTTTTTCTAAACTCTTTTGAAGTTTTCTCAGAAACTACCAAAGATATTTCGATGAATTTTGTCACACATTATTCTTTCAAGGCAGTGATCAATTATGATCAAAATCTTTACAATCGATCCAATATTTCCCATAACCCCCATACAAAGGTATATATTCCCGGAAACTGGTTTTTCCCTTAAATATATCGGTATTAACACAAAATTTTGTATAGGCAAATACAATATGAACAGAAATCATACTATCGACGTAGATCTCAGTCGGTCCACAATTGGTCATAGATCCACGTCCGAAAATCACCTAAACGCACATATTTCATTGATGCATAAGGCTATTGTGGTAAAATTCGATTTGAATATCGTGGGACTATATTCAATAGTCGCTATCTCTCATTTTTATGAAAACGAGATTTTGATGGCAAAATATTCAGCAAACTATCGCGCATCAGTGATATAAATTTAAAAGAAAAAAAAAATATTTTTTGGCAATTTTATAGCATTTTTTAAATTTCTCTATCTTAAAAAAAGAAAAATTCTGAATGCAAAACTCTCTATCTTATCCAAAAATTGCTTCAAACTTGATCCCTTTGGATAATTTTCTGTTGCAAAACAAGTCTTCTTAATAATTTGGACATGCTGAACACAAATCCGTCAAAATATTTAAAATCGGTCTAATAGTTTTTGAGATATCGCTCATTATGATACTAATTAAATCAATTTTATTGTCGTGTTTAACCATATAACATTGATTTTGGACCAAAACATTATAATCTGTTGCTTTTTCAACAATTTGGTTTCTTTTCCTCCATTAAATTGTATAAAATATAATATTTATTGATTTTAATTCAAATAAAAATTTTATGTTTCCATGAAAAACTCTCTATCTGTTGGTTGAATGAACATTTTCGTAGAAAAATAAGCTCTATCTGATATAAATTTGTGAATAATTTTGTAAATAATGCAAAAATTAAAATTCTTTTTATATAATGGTTTAGAATATGGTCGTAAAAATATATTGTAAAAGAAAAAATTAAAAAATCTTCACGAACTAGCGAAATAAACAGTTTTTTTGCTCTCCTGAAAACTTGTATTATTTTAGATAGAGACTATTGAATATAGTCCCTCGATATGTTTTGTGTACATACAAATCATTCTACCAAATTTTTTACGGATCGATCCATTATTGGTCATAGCTCCCATATAAGGTCCACTTCCGAAAATCATTTAAAAGCTCATATTTCATTGTCAAATAAAGCTATCTTGATAAAATTCGACACAAATATGTTTATATAATTGGTCATCGCTCCCATATAAGGTCCACTTCCGAAAATCACTTAAACGCATTTATTTCATTGCTTTTTAAAGCTATCAGGATAAAATTCGACACAAACATGTTTTGTATACATACAAATCATTCTACCAAATTTTTTACTGATCGGTCCATTTTTGTCATAGCTCCCATATAAGGCACACTTCCGAAAATCACTTAAAAACACATAATTCATTGTCAAATAAAGCTATCTTGATAAAATTCGACATAAATATATTTTGTGTACATTCAAATCATTTCACTAAATTTTTTACGGATCGGTCCATTATTGGTCATAGCTGCCATATAAGGCCTACTTCCGAAAATCACTTTAAAGCACATATTTCATTGTCAAATAAAACTATCTTAATAAAATTCGACACAAATATGTTTAGTCTAAATAAGAATCACTCTACGAAATTTTTTCCGAATAGGCTCATAATTGGTCATAGCTCTCATATAAGGTCAACTTCCGAAAATCACTTAAACGCATATATTTCATTAAATTCTAAAGCTATAAAATTCGATTTAAATATGTTTTGTGTACATGTAAATCATTCTACAACTTTTTTCCCCGATCGGTTCATTATTGGTCATAGCTCCCATATAAGGTCCACTTCCGAAAATCACTTGTCACATGTCAAATAAAGTTATATTGATAAAATTCGACACAAATATGTTTAGTCTTTATATGAATCACTCTACGAAATTTTTTCCGGAGAGGGTGCACTTACGAAAATCACTTAAACGCATATATTTCTTTGAATAATAAAGCTATCGGTATAAAGTACGACTTGAATATGTTTGTGGTTATGTCTTTTTCGTCAAATATTTGAAAGGTGTGAACGTACCTTTGGTAGTCATAAAAAATATTGGTCGTAGACTTTCAAAGGTATATAAATTTTGGATCATTATTAAATTCTAAGACAATCATGTAATGCCTGTCCTCTTGAATGTTTTCTGAAAGTACTATAGAATCCAGACATAAAGAGGTAAATCTGACACAAACAAATTTAATATGGACTAAATACTTCTACTAATGATAACAGTAATTTTTATTGTTAAAACACTTTTGTATTATTAATTGTTTTAATCAAAACTTTATGCCATAATTGTTACTAAGCAAAATTCTTTTGCCACCATAATCTTAATTTCCATAACAAACATATCGGTTTTACTCGAATTCATATCAAAATTACCAAGTATACAGACATAAATAGTATTTGCATAGTTCATTATTTAAAACTAACTGAAAAAAGTTTATTTAGCCACAGTTGTTCTAATAAAAATTTTCCTTTGTTTTGAAAATAAGTAGTTCTTAAGTGTTCTTGAATGTCACTTTTATGATAAGATTGAGTTTTAAACTTATCATATCAAATGATCATATGTTTTTAACAATAAATGTTGACAAAATACTAACAGCTCTGGAGCCGAAACAATGAAAAACTAAACAACTGCACGTATACCTTGTTCATCTATTTTCTTTCTCTACTAAAACGTTTTATTATACCCTATAACACTATAGCGGAGAGGATATTATGAGTTGTAGCCTATGTTTGTAACGCTTAAAAATATTGGCCACTCACATTAGTGGGCGTGGCATCTTCCATATTAATCAAATACTAAAATTCATATATCTATCTGGTCAACTTTGACATCCGTATAAAAGACTTCATTAGATTACTATGAACGTTTAGGCGATTTTCTGAATAAGGCCTTCGATGTGGACCCAGCTCTTCAAAATTCCATCCTAATGGTCAATTTTTGGAATGATTTTTTAACTATAAACTGATTTTCTGTTAGATGGTTAATATGGGGGTTAACGTAAATGGACCGATCCTCATTACCACAATTAGGTTTCATAAATATATGTAGGTTTCATTTCCTAAAGAACTTTTTTGTGGCCAATTTCATCATTACATGGGCATTTTTAATCCAGATATAAGTATTTGAGACATTTTATGAAGGGGGCCCTATAAAAATTGGCTGAGATATTTCGGTTAATATACAACTTGTTTATGTAAAATTTTATTAATATTCTGTTATTTTTATACCTGAAGAGGCCTATTATGGGAGATATGCTCAATTATGGACCGATCCTCAAAACGTTTGATAGATAGATTTTGGTTCCCACAAAACATTTATATTTTGAATATCATTGCTAAGATAGTATTTTTGAACCAATAATGAGAGTTAAGGACATTTTCTCAAGGAGACCTTTTTTGAGGGGTAGAGTATATTATGGACCTATATCCATAATATTTTGTAGAGATTTCTTTAACTATAAAGTTTGCTTATGTCGAATTTTTTATACCCTCCACCACCATCAGTGGTGATAGAGGGTATATATAAGTTTGTCGTTCCGTGTGTAACACCAAGAAATATTCATCTAAGACCCAACAAAGTATATATATTCTGGGTCCTTATGAAATTCTGAGTCGATTTAGCTATGTCCGTCTGTCCGTCTGTCTGTCTGTCTGTGTAAAACACGCTCACGTTAAAACTAAGCAAAGGAAATCAACCAAATTCACCCAAAATATTTATCGTTATCCTAAGCAGTTTGGTATTAAAAATCAGCAAAATCGGTTCACAACGTAAAAAGCTATGAGTAAAAATTTCAGACTACCTCGAAAAAAATTACGTTTTTTTCATCATTCTTTTGAAGTTTTCTCAGAAACTACCAAAGATATTTCGATGAATTTTGTCACACATTATTTTTTCATGGCAGTGATTAATTATGTTGAAAATCTTTACAATCGATTCAATATTTCCCATAGCACCCATACAAAGGTATATATTCCCGGAAGTTAGTTTATCGCTAATAACTCCCTCAAATATATCGGTATCAACACAAAATTTTGCACATGCAAATATAATGTGAACAGAAATCATACTGTCAACGCAGATCTCAGTCGGTCCACAATTGGCCATAGCTCCCATACAAGGTCCACTTCCGAAAATCACCTAAACGCACATATTTCATTGATGAATAAAGCTATTGTGATAAAATTCAAGTTAAACATGTTTTGTGTACATACAAATCATTCTACGAAAGGTTTTACGGATCGGTCCATTATTGGTCATAGCTCCCATATAAGGCCCACTTCCGAAAATCATTTAAAAGCTCATATTTCATTGTCATATAAAGCTATCTTGATGAAATTCGACACAAATATGTTTAGTGTAAATATAAATCACTCTACGAAATTTTTTCCGGATAGGTCCATAATTGGTCATAACTCCCATATAAAGTCCACTTCCGAAAATCACTTAAACGCATATATTTCATTGAATTATAAAGATATCGGGATAAAATTCGACTCACATATGTTATGTATACATACAAATCATTTTACTAGTTTTGTTACGGATCGGTCCATTATTGGTCATAGCTCCCATATAAGGCCCACTTCCGAAAATCATTTAAAAGCTCATATTTCATTGTCATATAAAGCTATCTTGATGAAATTCGACACAAATATGTTTAGTCTAAATATAAATCACTCTACGAAATTTTTTCCGGATAGGTCCATAATTGGTCATAGCTCCCATATAAAGTCCACTTCCGAAAATCACTTAAACGCATATATTTCATTGAATTATAAAGATATCGGGATAAAATTCGACACAAATATGTTTTGTATACATACAAATCATTTTACTAATTTTGTTACGGATCGGTCCATTATTGGTCATAGCTCCCATATAACCCCATTTCCGAAAATCACTTAAAAATACATATTTCATTGTCAAATAAATCTATCGTGATAAAATTCGACATAAATATATTTCGTATAAATATGAATTATTCCACTAAATTTTTTCCGGATAGGCCCATAATTGGTCATAGCTCCCATATAAGGTCCACTTCCGAAAATCGCTTAAACACATATATCTCATTGAATTCTAAAGCTATTGGGATAAAGTTCGACAAAAATACGTTTTGTGTACATTCAAATCATTTCACCAAATTTTTTACGGATCGGTCCATTATTGGTCATAGCTCCCATATAACCCCATTTCCGAAAATCACTTAAAAATACATATTTCATTGTCAAATAAAGTTATCTTGATAAAATTCGACACAAATATGTTTTGTCTTTATATGAATCACTCTACGAAATTTTTTCCGGAGAGGCTCCCATAGAGGGTCCACTTACGAAAATCACTTAAACGCACATATTTCTTTGAATAATAAAGCTATTTGGATAAAGTACGACTTGAATATGTTTTGTGAGCATATAAATCATTCTACCAATTTTTTTTTCCGGATTGTTCCATATATGGTAATAGCTCCTTCAAAAAAATCACTTAAACGCACATATTTCATTAACAAATAAAGATATCTTGATAAAATTCGACACAAATATGTTTTGTGTAAGGTCGTAGCTCCTATACATATAAAGTTCACTTCCGAAAATCACCTTAACGCACATATTTCATTAATTAATAAATCTATTGTAGTAAAATTCGACTTGAATTTTTTTGGCATATAAATCATTATACGAAATTTTTTCCTTAACGGTTGATAATTGGTCACAACTCCCATATAAGGACCATTTCCGAAAATTACTCAAATGCACATTAACAATCAAAGTTATCGGGATAAAATTCGACATAAATATGTATTTTGTATATATAAATCATTCTACGGATTTTTTCTTCCGGATCGGTCCATAGGTTGTCTTAGCTTCCATATTAATATACATTTTTCTCGACCTAATTAAAATTAGTTTGACACATGCATAAATGTTAGTACCCTCAATAAGGAAACAAAAATTTTGCCAAGTTATCTAAAAATTAGATAGTTAAATGGGTTTCAATAAAAAGTAGCTTGATGGTGGAGGGTATTTAAGATTCGGCATAGCCGAATATAGCACTTTAACTTGTTTTAAGTCAGTTGTGAATGTTTGAACTGTATACCGGAGGGCCACGTGAAATCGTCGACCGATCTTGCCCATTTCCAATACCTATCGTGTTTTCAACAGACGGATGGACATAATTAGATCGGCTTTTCAGGATCTTATAAAAATATTTCGATGTGTTACAAACGGAACGACATAAACAATATACCCTCAGCTTTTTATACCCTCCACCACCATCAGCGGTGATAGAGGGTATATATAACTTTGTCATTCCGTGTGTAACACCAAGAAATATTCATCTGAGACCCAACAAAGTATATATATTCTGGGTCCTTATCAAATTCTGAGTCGATTTAGCTATGTCCGTCTGTCCGTCTGTCTGTGTAAAACACGCTCACGATAAAACGAAGCAATAGAGCTTAACCAAATTCACCCAAAATGTTCTTCATTTTCCTAAGTTGTTTGGTATTTCAAATGGGCAAAATCGGTTTACACCGGGAAAAGTTATGAATCAAAATTTAAAACAACCTCGGAAAAAAATAAGCATTTTTTACACATTCTGATGTAGTTTTCTCGAAAACTATGCAAGATAATTCCATGGAAATCACCACACATTCGTTTCTGCACAAGATCTTGACCCTGCTGAAAATTGCCAGAATCGGTCCACAATTTCATATACCTCCCATACAAAAGTACATATTCCCGGAAAATGGGTTTTTTGTTAATAACTTCCGCCACAATGTCGATATCTTCACAAAATTTTACAAATTGAAATCTTATATCAATAGAATTCTTTCAGAGGAAAAATTTTATGGATCGGTCCATAATTGGTCATAGCTCCCATACAAGGTTCCCTCCCGAAAATCACTTATACGCGCATAACTCATTACGTAATTAAGATACCCATATGGTACAAATATTACTCATATGCACAGAAATATTACATGACTGGTCATAGCTCCCATACAAGGTCCCCTCCCGAAAATCACTTAAACGCACATAACTCATTACTAAATTAAGATATCCATATAAAGTTTGACAAAAATATTGCTTATATACAGAGAAATATTACTGTGAAATTGTTTTCCTATCGATCCATAATTGATCATAGCTCCCATACAAGGTCCCTTTCAGAAAAACACTTAAAGGCACATAACTCATTACCAAATAATGATATAAATAAATACTATTTTTGTTCATAAATACTATTTTGTAATGCAAAAAGCACTTAATGCTATTTCAAAAATTTTTCACGATCGGTCTATATTTGGTCATATCTCTCATACTAGGTCCTGCCCCTAAAAGCGCTTTAACCGTATTTAACTACTTGCATAATCAATTTGTGTAGAACAAAATTATATATATGTATGTATTTTTAAAATCCTTAAATCTTTCACACACAGGTGAAAGATTTAAGATGCAAATACGAGATATCGCTAAAGCATATCTTAGGGCGCTATAAAAATTTAAATGAAAGTGGCGTTTCTAATGTTCAATAAATCTTGGAATTGTAGTAGATTTATGCAGTTTAAATCTTGGGATTTTTCTATTTAAGACATGAGAAAACTTATTTCTACAAATATTTTATTAATTAGAAATGTATTAATACAAAAGTTGCTGGTGGAGGGTATTTAAGATTCGGCTCAGCCGAATATAGCACTCTAACTTGTTTTTTCTCTAATTGGCCGATTTTTAAGTTTTATGGTTAGAATTGAATACCAATAATACCACCAAGTTTAAAAATTCCAATCCGCCATCTCGTAGAATGGTCCAGTGCACTCCTGTAGGCAAGTGATTAGTATTCTAATCTAGTAGACCGGAGGTCGTGACTTCGATCAACAGGCCCGACATACAAAATCAAAAATTGTTAATGTAAACAAGTGGTATTGTTTGACCTACATTTCATATAAACTTGATTGTGAAAAGTTCGTTATTAGAACACTACCGGCTACCACGTAGTGATAGGGTCTAATTTTGGTTATAACCCTAATGTACATATATACAACTTAAAAGAGAAAATACATCTTTCCATCGATTTCACGATAAATACGACCATGGAAAAATCGTGCTAAACGTATTCGAACAATTTCGTGCAAAAAACAAACAATTTCATTCTCCTGAAAATCTACAAAATGTCCGTCTGTATGCCGCCAAAAATAATTCAAAATCACCAGTTTACAAATATGCAACTGAGCTGTAATTATTTCATTCCTGATAACATACACCTGCATTATGTAGCAAAGGCGAATTATAGCAGATATTTCCAATAATTGAATTACAAAAATTTTTTTTATACAAAGTCCACAAAAATTAGGGCAGTAGCTCCAAAAATTTTCACATGTTTTGGTGGTGAGTTAAAAATATCTTTTTATACCCTACACCACTTTAGTGGGGAGGGTATATTGGGTTTGTGCTGATGTTTGTAACGGACAATAATATTGTTCCTATACCAGCCTTAAAGTATACCAATCGGCTTAGAATCATTTTCTGAGTCGATTTAGCTATGTCCGTCCGTCTGTCCGTCTGTCTGTCTGTCTGTCTGTCTGTCTGTCTGTCCGTCCATGTAAACATTGTAATCAAACTACAGGTCGCAATTTTTAAGATAATTCAATGAAATTTGGTACATGATCTTATATGGTACCAGAAACGAAGTATATTGAAAATGGTTAACATCGGTGCATTATCTCACTTAGCCCTATTGTCCTAGGGACGAAGTCTATTGAAAATGGTTATGATCGATCCATTTTTTCACCTAGCCCCCATACAACTGAACCCCCGAATAGGGTTTGTAAACTTTGTAATCAAACTACAGGTCGCAATTTTGAAGATAATTGAATGAAATTTGGCACACGATCTTCTATGGTACCAGAAACGAAGTATATTGAAAATGGTTAACAGCGGTGCATTATCTCACTTAGCCCCCATACAACTGAACCTCCGAATAGGGCTTGTAAACCTTGTAATCAAACTACAGCTCGCAATTTTGAAAGTAATACAATGAAATTTGGCACACGATCTTTTATGGCACCGGAGATGAAGCCTGTTGAAAATGGTTAACATCGGTCCATTATTTCACCTAGTCCCCATACAACTGAACCGGACTAATAGGGCTTTTGAGTTTATAATTATCTTTAATATACTCGTATCTCGACAAAAAGCTGCAAAACCAAGTTCTATACTAGCCTTGATGACCCTCATGCATTTTTATACCCTCCACCACCATCAGTGGTGATAGAGGGTATATATAAGTTTGTCGTTCCGTGTGTAACACCAAGAAATATTCATCTAAGACCCAACAAAGTATATATATTCTGGGTCCTTATGAAATTCTGAGTCGATTTAGCTATGTCCGTCTGTCCGTCTGTCTGTCTGTCTGTCTGTGTAAAACACGCTCACGTTAAAAGTAAGCAAAGGAAATCAACCAAATTCACCCAAAATATTTATTGTTATCTTAAGCAGTTTGGTATTGAAAATCAGCAAAATCGGTTCACAACGTAAAAAGCTATGAGTAAAAATTTCAGACTACCTCGAAAAAAATTACGTTTTTTTCATCATTCTTTTGAAGTTTTCTCAGAAACTACCAAAGATATTTCGATGAATTTTGTCACACATTATTTTTTCATGGCAGTGATTAATTATGTTGAAAATCTTTACAATCGATTCAATATTTCCCATAGCCCCATACAAAGGTATATATTCCCGGAAATTAGTTTATCGCTAATAACTCCCTCAAATATATCGGTATCAACACAAAATTTTGCACATGCAAATATAATGTGAACAGAAATCATACTGTCAACGCAGATCTCAGTCGGTCCACAATTGGCCATAGCTCCCATACAAGGTAAACTTCCGAAAATCACCCATATAAAGTCCACTTCCGAAAATCACCTAAACGCATATATTTCATTGAATTATAAAGATATCGGGATAAAATTCGACTCACATATGTAATATATACATACAAATCATTTTACTAATTTTGTTACGGATCGGTCCATTATTGGTCATAGCTCCCATATTAGGCCCACTTCCGAAAATCATTTAAAAGCTCATATTTCATGTCATATAAAGCTATCTTGATGAAATTCGACACAAATATGTTTAGTCTAAATATAAATCAATCTACGAAATTTTTTCCGGATAGGTCCATAATTGTTCATAGCTCCCATATAAAGTCCACTTCCGAAAATCACTTAAACGCATATATTTCATTGAATTATAAAGATATCGGGATAAAATTCGACTCACATATGTTATATATACATACAAATCATTTTACTAATTTTGTTACGGATCGGTCCATTATTGGTCATAGCTCCCATATAACCCCATTTCCGAAAATCACTTAAAAATACATATTTCATTGTCAAATAAAGCTATCGTGATAAAATTCGACATAAATATATTTCGTATAAATATGAATTATTCCACTAAATTTTTTCCGGATAGGCCCATAATTGGTCATAGCTCCCATATAAGGTCCACTTCCGAAAATCGCTTAAACACATATATCTCATTGAATTCTAAAGCTATTGGGATAAAGTTCGACAAAAATACGTTTTGTGTACATTCAAATCATTTCACCAAATTTTTTACGGATCGGTCCATTATTGGTCATAGCTCCCATATAACCCCATTTCCGAAAATCACTTAAAAATACATATTTCATTGTTAAATAAAGTTATCTTGATAAAATTCGACACAAATATGTTTTGTCTTTATATGAATCACTCTACGAAATTTTTTCCGGAGAGGCTCCCATAGAGGGTCCACTTACGAAAATCACTTAAACGCACATATTTCTTTGAATAATAAAGCTATTTGGATAAAGTACGACTTGAATATGTTTTGTGAGCATATAAATCATTCTACCAATTTTTTTTTCCGGATTGTTCCATATATGGTAATAGCTCCTTCAAAAAAATCACTTAAACGCACATATTTCATTAACAAATAAAGATATCTTGATAAAATTCGACACAAATATGTTTTGTGTAAGGTCGTAGCTCCTATACATATAAAGTTCACTTCCGAAAATCACCTTAACGCACATATTTCATTAATTAATAAATCTATTGTAGTAAAATTCGACTTGAATTTTTTTGGCATATAAATCATTATACGAAATTTTTTCCTTAACGGTTGATAATTGGTCACAACTCCCATATAAGGACCATTTCCGAAAATTACTCAAATGCACATTAACAATCAAAGTTATCGGGATAAAATTCGACATAATGTGTATTTTGTACATATAAATCATTCTACGGATTTTTTCTTCCGGATCGGTCCAAAGGTTGTCTTAGCTCCCATATTAATATACATTTTTCTCGACCTAATTAAAATTAGTTTGACACATGCATAAATGTTAGTACCCTCAATAAGGAAACAAAAATTTTGCCAAGTTATCTAAAAATTAGATAGTTAAATGGGTTTCAATAAAAAGTAGCTTGCTGGTGGAGGGTATTTAAGATTCGGCATAGCCGAATATAGCACTCTAACTTGTTTAATTATAGGGTCCCATTTGACCATAGCCTCCTTCAAAATTCGACTTAAATGTCCACAATTTTATTCAACAATAAATGGCCTAAGTATATCTGAGACAATTAGGTACAATTAACTTAAATGCTTTATTATGAAAACTAAATCACATTTTTTATAACAGGTGTAAGGTATTATATGGTCGGCCTCGCCCGACTATAATTTCTTACTTGTTATAATTACTAAAATTTGTTTAACTATAAAAAATTTAAAAAAGCGGTTCATCCACATTTTTATATTTTTTTTATCTATTTAGTTTTTATCTTGTTTTTTGTTGAGATAAATATTTAAACAGAAATCAATAAATCTTAGTGATTGCTGCCGACTCACAGCCACCTGTATTGAGTTAAAATTTAATTAACACCTTTTTTTCCATTGAATGTATCGAACGTGTTTAATTGAGTTGTTAACATAATTTATTTTTGTTTGCACCATTGTATTTTATTGTACACATTATTTAATTTTGATTATTTAAACAATTAATTTAAATAACAATTTCAATTACCGTTTATAATTAAAATAAATAAACACCACTTTTTTACTTTTCCAGCGACCGTAGCGTAATTATTGTTTATATCTCGTTTTTTTTTTTCGACGTTAATTTGACGATTTGTTAAACGATACAACCTGCTACTTGGCCTGCAAACATCTAAACTGTTTTTTCAATTGGAAAATAATAGAAATAAATACCACCAATTCTATTTTTCTTCTCCTTTTTTTTGATAATAATTATTGTTTTAATCTAGAACGTATGAAATATTAAAAAAAAAACACTTCGTAATGTAACATTAACAATTGCAAAACCAATATTTTTTTTTATCAAACAAATCGAATAGCAACAACAAGAACAACAACGAAGAAATACAAACAAAGTTTAATTGTTAATTATTATCAATGGAAATTTCAATGACCCAACTCTATTGGGTGTTTGTTCAATTGTTACATATTTTACTTTATCATTAATTGTTGTTAAATTTCTTATCACAGAAATAATTTTTATTTTTCTGACGAAGAAAAATCTACAAACACTTAAAGATTAACAATGATTTGTCATGTGCTAAATTATGACTGAACTTTAAAATTTTTTTGTTAACAAATTGACATTATCATTATTTTATGTCTCGAATTCATTTGGGTTTTCTTTAGGTAATTTGTTATTTTTTTTAACATTTGTCTGATAAATTTGTGTTTTTTATGTCATGATTATATGGGAAAAGGGAATTTTAATTTTACCAAATAGCATAAAAATTTCATAAGTCATTCGAAGTAATTTCCAAATTGATTTTTAATACTTTTCTTCACCACCAGGTTAAGAGATATAAAATTCATTGAATTTTTCCCAAAAAATAGTTTGTGTCCATTCGAAATTATATTCAGTTATAACCGACTCTTTGTATACTACCTTACATTAGCAAAACATCTAATAGGTATTCGATTTCATGTCAAGTGACCCAGCTTTTGAAACCTATTTTATCCAAATTTGTTCTATTAGTTAAACAATAAATTCTGCTCTTAAAGGAAAAGATCCAAGCTTCTTTTGAGCCAAAAAAGGAAAATAATAATAACTCAAATTGGAAAAAAATAAAAAATTTTAATTTTGCAAAAAAGTTAAAATTTGTATACCCTCCCTCAGTGGCGGGGAGGTCATAGACCCACAAAGTATATAAGTATATTCTGGATCCTTCTAAAATTCTTAAATTCTAATACGATCTAGCCATGTCTGTCTGTATGACTGTTGAAAGCACGATAGAGTCCAAACGGAAAGAGATAGAATACCTTATAGGCAAGGTTTGTTTGGTATTGAAATATCGGTTCACGTTTTCGGTTAGCCCTTAAACAAGTGGACCCTCGAACTAAGTTTTAACAGGCATAACTGTTTTAAAAGTACAAGTAGAGCGATGGAATTCGACATAAGTATGTTTCATATGAGTCAAAATGTCTCTTCCAAATGTTATGAGAATCAGCCCATAATTGACCCTATCCCCCATATAAGGTCCCTTTCAGAAAATGACTTTAACATTCATTATTGGCCTAAAAATACTAGTATAGCAATGAAATTCTACATAAGGAAGTTTCTTACAAGCTTAAATCTCTTTACCAAATTTTTAGAGGATCGGCTCTTAAATGACCCTACCCCTCTTATAAGGTCCCCTTCAGAAAATGACTTTAACGCCCATTACTGGTTAAAAACACGAGTATTGTGATGAAATTTGACACAAGTAAGTTTCTTATGAGCCATCACCTCTCTACTGACTTTTATGAGAATCGGCTCAGAATTGACCCTATTCCCCATATAAAGTCCCATTCAGAAACTGACTTTTACGTTCAATACTGGTTAAAAACACGAGTATAACGATGAAATTCGACAAAAGTAATTTTCTTACAAGCCAAAATCTCTTTAAATTTTTTTTGGGGAATCGGCCAATAAATGACCCTTCCCCCATATAAGGCCCTCTTTAGAAAAAGACTTTAACGCTTATTACTGGCTAAAAAACACGAGTATATCGATTAAATTTGACATAAGTAAGTTGCCTACGAACCAACGCCTCTCTACTAAGAATCGGCCCATAATTGATCCTCACCTTTATATAAGCTCCACTTCAGAAAACGCTCATTACTGGCTTAAAAATGAGACTATGGCGATGAAAATCGACATAAACAAGTTCTGTTTGGAGGAAACTTTTATGAGGATCATTTTATACCCATATGACTTTAACGCTCATTACTGAATTGAAAATGCGAGTAGAGCGATGAAATTCAAAAGAAATAAGTATTATACTAACCGACACCTTTCCATCAAATTTTACGACAATCGATGAATTATTGGCCCTACCGCCCATATATATATGTTAATGGTTTAACAATTTCCTCCGTCTAAACTCTGGACTTAACATCCCGTCATTTTGTAGTAGGTGTTTGACATTTGCATTGTCGGGAATTGTCGGTTAAATACTTAGTAGTTGTCTGTCGTTCCGTGGTTGATGGAACTGATATAACTTGGTGAAGTTTCGGGTTCTCAGCCAAGGTGTATTACTACTGATTAAGTATGTCTTGTTTTTTCGAAGAACTCTTTTGTGTTGTTGAGTCTGTAGTTGATGTCTACGTTTTCCTTCAGTGATAATTATTGGGTTCAGTTATCTAAATTTAGTCGATGTTACAGTATAACAAATACGTCTCTAGGTGCTGTTGCCTAAACAGTGACGAGGAATACACGAGGAATACACTTAAGTGAATCTCTAGAGGATAGGAGTGCTTTGTCACAGCTCGTTTAACTTGAAAGAGGCATAGTTGCTCATTAAGTGTAATAAACAGAACAGAGGAGGAGGTAATCATCCTTCTTGGAGACTTTATTAGTTACGTAGAGGCATTTTGCTATCGATGCGGTTCTAAGGAGCCCCTCTCAATTAACTAAACTGAGTGATTACCTCCTCATCATTCACATTAACTATATTTAATACCAAGCAAATCTTATAACTGTAGAAAATTTTAGCTCTCTTGCTCCTCTCGTTCATACACTTTCGTAGCTAGTATATTCATATATTCTTTTGAGGAACTATGATCTATATCGATGTGTTTTTAATGTTGGGTATAAAATAAATTTGTCTTTTTTGAAATTTCTTAAAAGTAGTAATTTCGGATTATCTTAGATCGGTAACTTTATATAGTAAGTACCTTGAATTTTCTTTATTACTTAAAAACTCCTTTGTACTTTTCTTCTGTACTGCTATTATGTATACATTACATAGATAGTATCGTTATGCATTCATTGCATACTAACTGCTTTTTAGAAATTAGTTTTTAAAATTTTTTTTATATTTTGAAAATTTATAATTTATACTAATTATTTCGTATTCCCGCACAAAACTTTTGAATTTATAATGCACTTTGATCGCTTTTATTAACATATGCTAAAATTATTTTAAATTTTGCAATCAAAAACTTTATCTTGTGTAAATATTGATTTCAATTTTATATAGCAGCACAATAACGTTTCCTATTCGATTATAAAATATAAACTAAAAATCAAATGTTTGTCAACTGAAATTTTGTGTTACCAAAAATATACTTAGATATCTGTATGTAAATAAATAAATGTAAATACAAGCGGCAAGTTATGTTTATTTAAAATGATTAAATAAATCAACAAACGTGTTGTTTAAATCAATATTTCAAATATGAGTATGTTAATAAATAACATAAATATTTTATTGCTTTCGAATGTTATGTTCAATCGAATACATATGACGAATAACTTTTTGCGTGTTTTTATAAAGATACTTTTACAATTAACACCCAATAAGTAAGAAGTAAAAAGTTTAAAAATATTGATTTTCTTTAACTTCTCAAAAGAGTTAAATTCTAATTTATAATATGGTTTTCTTAAGCTTATAGCAAGTTTTTTATTTACACTGACATAAATCTGTAAATCTTTAAGTTTTGTATTATGAGAAAAATGACAACAAAAATGACAACAAACTTAAATAGTCTAGACACTATGTTTGCAGGAAATTCAAAACGGAAGAGTAGCGTTGAAATAAAATTTATGTTCGTGATTACAATTTAATGTTATTATAGATATAGGGAGACGTTGTATTTCTCCTTAGAAGTGTTTAATATTTTATCATAATACAGCCTCAATGATTATGCAATAAATTTAAAAGATGAAAATTAAAAAAAAACTCATTCTTTTTCACGAAAACAAAATCTCCTAACTTGTAGTTAAATTATAAAATAATTACGAGTATCTACTCATATGCAAGGAAAAGTTTATAATATTATGTTTTCGTAACTAATATAACGTTTTTATACCCACCATCATAAAAAATGGGGGTATACTGATTTTGTCATTTCGTTTGCAACACATCAAAATATTGGCCATAGACCCATAAAAGTATATACATATATTCTAACACGATCTAGCCATGTCCGTCCGTCCATCTGTCCGTCCGTCTGTCTGTTGAAATCACAATAGGGATCACAGGGAACAGCTAGACAGTTGAAATTTTGCAATATTCTATATTGCTAAGGTTTGTTTGGTATTGAAAATGTGTGTCGGTCTACTTTTCGGATAGCCTCCATACAAGTGGACCTACAAAAATCAGCTTTAATGAGCTTAACTGCTTTAGAAGTACGAGTATAGCGATGAAATTCGACATAAATAGGTTTCATATGAGCCAGAATCTTTTTACCAAACTTTTTGAGGATCGGTCCATAATTGACCCTACCCCCCATATAATGTCCCCGTCAGAAAATGACTTTAACACTCATTACTGGCCTAAAAGCTCGAGTATAGCGATGAAATTTACTAATTCTTTTAGGATCGAACCATAAATGACCCTACCCCCCATATAAGGTCCCCTTCAGAAAATGGCTTTAATACTCAATACTGGCCTAAAAATTCCCACCCCATATAAGGTCCCCTTTAGAAAATGACTTTAATACTCAATACTGGCCTAAAAATTCGAGTATAGCGATGAAATTCGGTATAAGTTTCTTACGATAAAAACCTCTATACTAATTTTTTTAGGATCGGCCCATAAATGACCCTACCCATATAAGGTCCCCTTCCAAAAATGACTTCAGCGCTCATTACTGGCTCAAAAATATGCAACATATACCAAATTTAGGACCAATACTTTTCGGGATATGCGTGTCCCTTTCTTAAATTTTAAACAAATTTCTAATACGTTTCTGTTTTAAAAGTGTCACAATATCCATGGACATTATGACATAATGTTCATGGACATTATGAGACGCCACCTCATATAAGATCCTCTTTAGAAAATTTGATGAGGAAAATTCAAAAAGTCAAATTCCAAATATCACCCTGATGTTACTAGGGGAGCATTCCTTTTACGGCATACGGTTTGATGGTGGTGGGTATATGAAATTCGCCACAGCCGAATATAACACTCTCACTTGTTATCTATCTAAATCACTCATTCTTTTACATTTAAAATCTGCATGTTTTTTGTAACACACAAAAAACTAAAACTTTCAAAAGATCAAGCACGTAACATAGCTTGACAAAATATCAACAACTTTAACATTTTTTGTTTAATTAAGTTTTAAAAATTTTAGCACTTGAATGACATAAAAGAAGAAAGTTTGCAAGTTTTTACGATAAATTAAAAATTTATGACATTTTCTCATTTTATTATTCATAATTTTTGTTTGGCAAACAGAGTCAGTAGGAAATGTTCTAAGTTTAAAATAAGGTTTTCTTATTTTAAAATTATTTTTGGTATGGTGTGTAGAATATCAGCTAACTGCATTGTGATTGATGATGAAAATGTTTAATTTTATTTATTTAGAATTATTTTCCTCAAATGATTCCAATCGACCCTATATTTTGCATAACAATAATAATTATTATTAATCATACGCCTTAGTGGCAGTTGAAGTTTTTATTTCTTTAAATAAAAGCAAACGAGATGAAAAACATATAACAGATACACATAAATAATGATTTAACTCTGTTTCGTTGATTTATTATTGATTATGCAAAATATTAAAGTTCATTTTAATTCTTACTCTTTTTTTTTTATTTTTTGGGTTATTTTGTATTGCTCATCTAGCAACAAAATATATAATTCATAAAAATGTTATATATTTAACTTTATTTTTCACTTCCTCAACGCTGATTTTACTAGGATTATTTGAAAAAATCATTTGTCATTTACTGTGGATCATGATGATGATGATGAGTTGGCAGCTCCATTGTAAACTGCAGTAAACATAAGTATTTGTTGGTTTTAATGGTTATGAAAAAAGAAACTAAGAAAAATACAAAAATACAAGCTAAAAAGATACTTCAATACTTTTGTTAGGGTTTCAAACATCATTTATCACCAAAAAAAAAAGAGGGAACTGTGTATATATACAGTATGTTTGCTACAGTTTAAGAGAAAATGCAGTATTATTTTTACAATGTACTAGTACTCGTAGAATACAAGCATAAACCTAAAGATTTTTTTTGTTTATTTGTTTGTATAAAGTACTTGTGTTAGTAGAAAAATATTTCTGGAATTTGTATGTAGTTATTTACAGTGTAATATGAAATATTTCTATCATATTATAGTATCATGGTATAAATTGAGAATCCAATTTCCCATTACCGTTTGATTCTCCGGTTATAATTGATCCAGAACTGCAACTAGACCTCTTAAAGAAGTCTTCGCTAAGCATGATTTTTATATGATAACCAAGTTGTGTGTCTTTTATACCTTACACCACTATAGTGGGGAGAGTATTATGAGTTTGTGCTGATGTTAGTAACTCCCAAAACTATTGGTCCTACATCCACCTTATAAGTATAATAATAGCTTTCTGGGTCGATTTAGCTATGTCCGTCTGTCCATCCATCGCTTTATAATTTGATGAACTTTTGGATATACTTTTCTCTTGCACATAACCCACATTTTTTACTACTCACTGTGTATCACATGGCCGGTCATGCCCGACTATAACAAATAACGAAATCCTATGATCACTTTAGTGGGGAGGGTATTATGCGTTTTTGCTGATGTTTGTTACACCCAAAAATATTGGTCCTACACCCACTTTAATGTGTACCAAGCGGCTCAGAATCACTTCCTGTCCCCTTCAGAAAACGACTTGAATGTCCATAATTCCCTTATAAACACTAGTATCACGACGAAATTTGGTACAAATCAGGCATGGGGGTAGTGACTACATTTTCAATTACAATTACATTTGAAGTAATTGTAATTGAAGATTCACCAATTACAATTACTTGTAATTGTAATTGAATTTTATCCAATTACAATTATTGGTAATTGTAATTGAAGTTTCGCCAATTACAATTACTCGGGCCCATTTGACCTTACCCCCATACAAAGTCAAATTTTATATAAACACAAATCTCTACATTAAATTTTATAAGAATCGGCTCAATTTGTGCCCTTGCCCCTATACAACCGGACCTTCCGTTTGGGCTTTGTATCTTTTAACTACTATCTATCCTAAAATCTGCATAATGTGCTGATGTTTGTAATACTCAAAATATTTGTTCTTAAGTATACGAGTCAGTTTAGAATCACTTTCTGATTCGATTAAGCTATGTCCGTCTTTGTGACCGTGTAACCTTGTGTGCATGCTACAACTCGAAATTTTCAATATAATTTATTAAAATTTGTCACATACTCTTCTCTGGATCCAATGACGAAGGCTGTTGAAAATTATTGAAGTCGGTCTTTTATTTCTCCTAGTCAGCATACAACCGTACATGAACATACATTTTTTGGAACCTATGTAAGATTCAACATAAATGCTTTATTGTTAAAAATTAATCACATTTAATATTCGCAATTGGTGTACGGTATCATATGGTCGGTCTTACTTGTTTATTAAAGCCAATTTTCAAATGAAAGTTTAGAAACTACTTGACATTCCATTAAATACAAGTTTCTTAGAGGTTCAATTAAGATTGCCTTTTCCAATTTTATTAACCTTGGCATTTATAATATTTGTATATACTATACATTGTCACACTGTATATTGTACAAAAGCAAATGGAATGAAACAAACTCGTGAGTGTTAAGCTTTTATGGCAAAATGTTGATATGTGTTAAGCTCTAAACAAAAAAAAAAAAAAAAAAAAAATAAGAGAGAAATAAAATACAAAGAAAAATCTTCATTTTTGTTTAGTAATTCCATAGTTTAGATTGATGGTTTACGAGGTCAAAGAGGTTATATACCACAAAAACCAAGGATATATTATACTCCTATCTCTAATATGCCAACACTACTACATATTGTATCCAATAACGAAAATAACCCAACACTTAAATTATAAAAAAAAACACACTCTATTCAATTTAATGTACTTGTATGTATGGCTGTATGTTTCTATATACAAAGATATTTATTACTCAACATTCAAAATATTAAAAGGGAGACTACTTTTTTTGTATTTTAGAAAAAAAAGAAACTATTATATAATTTATACAAATGCATACAAATACATACATATGTATAACAAAACATGTTGTTATGTATATGCATACATATACATATACACATATTTATATACATTTATTTGTATATTAATACAAATACAAATAAAGGCACACATACATAGAAATACATGTATTATTGCATACTAAATATATAGGAACCACTTAAGTGACCATGGTTTTATGTTCATTAATCTAATCAACACCAATATTACCACAAATGTTTACAAGGCCATGAAATCGTATCTAAATGTGGTCATTTTATCTGGCATTTAGATACATATTCACAAACAGCAAATATATACTAATACATATGTACATATACATATATGTATATCATCAAGCCCATATACATATGAATTTGAACATTAGAGGGGTTCAAAATATTATTTTTGCTTGGATTGGCTTTTTGTCATTAGTGTCTAAAACTATCTAGTGTAAAATTTTAGTCCAATTGGATTACGGTAACCCGTGCCATTGATTGAAAATTTAAATATTTCGTAAACAATAAAACTTTTTTTGGTTTCTTCAAAAATTTTACCAAAACTTACCTTCTAGAGAAGTTACCTATCCAACGAAGGTACAAAACATTTATATCGAAGGACAAACAACAAAGTTATTGCTTGCATTTATTTATTATTAATTTTTCAAAATTATCAAAAAATCCTTTTATTTAACCAATTTTATACTCTTTAATCGTTTTCTGGCACGGGTTTTCGTTATCCGATTAATTAATAAACTAAGACCTATCCAAACAAAATCAATATTTTTTTGGGCCCCTCTAATGTACATACAAATAAATAAGTACTATAATGTTTAATAAAAATACATACATATATGTATCTATAGGACTTTTAATTAAATTTGATAGAAGTTTTAAGAAAACAATCTCAGTCCCAGAACAATTATTTAAAAATAGTAAATTATCCCACTACATACTACGCGTACATTAGAGTGTATCGTGGACCAATTGAAAATATTGATCTCACTATAATATCTCAATAAAAAGTTTCTTAAATTTTATCGAAATTAGTCTAGAAAATTCGCTAATTTTGTGATTATTATCGGTAAAATAAATGTAAAACATTGACATTTTATGAGCCGTTTTGGTTCTCTAAATCAAAATTAAAATAACAGTTAAATTATTTTAGTGAAAATATTAGTGTTTTAGTATTCATTGATATTCTAATTCGAAATTGTCATCTTTAAATTTACCAATACATTAACATATAGTCGTTTTGGTCGTCTATTAAAAGTTGATCCATCGTCGCACAGTGTTATTTTTATACCAACCATCAAAAAGTCCGGTGTATTTCGATTATCGGCTTCCCATTATTATGCATTATCATGCTAAGTGGACTATTTGTAATCCATATACTTTAAGGCAATTTTATTATGATCATTATACCCTACATCACTATAGTGGGAAGGGTATTATGCGTTTGTGCTGATGTTTGTAACATCCAATAATATTGGACCTACACCCACCTTAAAATATGCCAATTGGCTCAGAATCACTTTCTGAATCGATTAAGCGCTTACATTGTCAATTTTAGAGATAATTTGGTAATTTGAAAATGGTTGAAATCGGTCCATTATTTCACCTAGCCCCCATACAACCGGACCCACTGAATAGGGCTGTTGACCTCATAATTATGTTAAACGATCCACATGAAATCGTAAAACTTAGTTTTATATAATTCTAGCGATTTTTGTAAAGATCGGTCATTATTTGACCCTAGCCCCCATACAAAGTCCCCCTTAGAAAATGACTTGAATTTCCACAATTCACTTATAAACACTAGTATCACGTTGAAATTTGGCACAAATAAGATTTATATAAAAATAAATCCCGACAATAAAATTCAAAAGGATCGGTTCAAGTTTTGCCCCCTATATAACGTGTCCTTCCGATTTGGGCCTTTTAGCTCATAATTACGTCAAATATACTACTATCTTCCCAAAAATTAGCATAATTAAGTTTGATATAATTCTAAATAACACTGTAAGTTTTTGTAATGATCGGGCCTAATTTGACCCTAGTCCCATACAAAGTCCCCTTCAGAAAATGATTTGAACGCCCAAAATTCATTTATGAACACTAGTATCACGTTTAAATTTGCACAACTAAGTTTGATATAATCATAAATAACACTGTCGATTTTCTTAATGATCGGTCCTCATTTGACCCTAGCCCCTATACAAAGTCCCCTGAAATTTGGCACAAATAAGTTTTATATAAACATAATTCCCGACAAAAAATTGTATAAGGATCGGTTCAATTTCTGCCCTAGCCCCATACAACCGGTTTTAACTACGTCTAATATACTACTACACGCTACAACTCGCAATTTTCAATATGATTCGTTAAAATTTGTCACATTCTTTTCTCTGGATCTAATGATGAAGGCTGTTGAAAATTATTGAAATCGGTCTTTTATTTCTCCTAGTCAGATTTTTGACTTGTCGATATCACTAATTTGTTGATTTTCGCAATAGAATTTTAAAAAATTGCAAAAATATTTTGATGCAATGGACCATTTCCAATCAAAAATACGATTTTAAATTTTTTAGTTGTTACGACCTTTTGCAATTCAGGTGACGATATACAATTTTTATAAACATACATGTACTTTAAAAATGAAAATAGCAGTTGATCATGTCTTTTGAATAAAAAAATAAATACTTAGTTGCAATAACTGTTCCTTCTATACCACCAAAAAAACTATACCATATAAGTATTGCACTAATGCAAAGGTATACTAATTGCAACTGTGTGTGTTTTGTTGTTAGATTGCTATATTACAAGACTATTTGTGCTGAACATCTAACTCCGCTGTTGTTTTAATTGTTTAAGATTCGTTTGTTCACTAAGAGTAAAAAATAATTATATGCGTATTTTATTATTACCATGCATTGCAATTTTTAAAATTCCTAATGTAAAATTTGATATACATAACTTACAACTCTTGTAAATATTTAAAGTGTTAATACTTGTTAAATTATGAAATATTTTTAAAAAAAGTTTTTTCTCTTATTTCTTAAAATATAGACCTAATTAGTAATAAAGTTAAAGGGAAATTTTAAAGCAACCGTTGCTTAATAATTTACTTCCAAAAAGGGATAAATAAAACAAAAGTTATTTCGGTGTTTTTTCACATTCACCTTTTTTGAAAATTTTTTGTGACAACATCTTGTGTTTCGAAAATTAATCATGGTATTATTTTCTTAGAAATATATTTTTGTATCAAAGTAAGAAACATTTTAGGTATTCGTTAGAAAATAAACAAAATGGAGAATTTAAAACAACAAATTTTATGTGATTGAGAAATACCATAAATTAATATTCTGTTTGCAATATGTATTGGATTAATTGGAATTTCTGCATATAAAGATGGTTGGGTCTTTTTTATGCAAAATGTAAAAACTTTGAAAAAAAATTGAATATAAATGAACATGAAATTTAGTGTTTGCTATCCGACATTCATTTCATACAATGCCAATGGGCACTTTTAATGCAAAACGTTTTTGATAAAGGGGGCGATTAGAGGAAAAGAATAAAATAAACAAAGAATGGCCAGTGAACAGTAACTGGCCATTTAGACTGCCCTTATAAACAATACTTTAAACCCCAGGACTTGAGATCCTGTGTAGCCATTAACATTGGAAAATAACGCTTTTTGTTTTGTTTTATGCACAAAAAATAGTCACTTACTTATATAAATATATTTAAGTAATTATTAGTGTACTTAAAAGTAATGCAGTTTATTTTGACTAATTTTTCTAAGCTGAGAAAAGTTCGAGTGCTAAAGCTAGTGGTCATTTTTTGACATATTCCTATCCTCAATAAAGCTTAAAATCATCAAATATTTAACATTTAATTGGTGTAGTTCGTAAACACTTTAAATAGATAAAGTTATAATTAGAACTGATAATTTAAAAGATTTTCCAACTACCAGTTACTTCTCTTTTTATAATTTGGCCACCCTTATATAAAATCTTATTTCGTACAAAAATAATATACTTTCTATATAAACACACAAACATATTTTTGGTACAAAGAAGAAAGGGTAAAAAATTTATGTTGATGTGGTCATAATTAGTAAAAAAGGATATTCAAATTTATATAAGAAAATATACCGGGAATGTTTATGTAAATATCTTTAGTAGTTTAAGTTTAAGACAATCAAAGGAAATGTTACATAGAAGTCATTGAAGCATTACATAAAGCATACAATACATTTACCATCTTATTATATAGCAACACGTAACATCCTGTTGAATATATTTGTGTGTGTTCAAATATATAAACTAACATACATAAATAGAAATGGTACTTGCTCAGTAGAGGTATGCTGACCAGTCAACCCATTTTTGCATAATATTCAACACCATTTCATTCTGAAATTGTGTGTGTTTATAACCCAGTATACAAGTTTATATCAATTGTAGAAAGGACGTGTAATGATATAAAGGATATCGATAAAATTTAGGATATCAAAACAATTAAAAAACTTAATCAAATCAGAAATTGCTTCTGAACTGATATACTTATGAACAAATATTTTTGAGTGTTATAAACATCAGTACATTGTGCCGATTTTTGATTACATAGTAGTAGGAGAATAGGGCAGAAGTAGAGCCGATCCTTATGAAATTAATTTTTGGAAATTATGTTTATATAAAACTAATTTGAGCCAAATTTCATCGTGATACTATGGACTTTCAAGTCATTTTCTGAAGAGGACTTTGTATAGGGACTATGGTTAAATGAGGCCCGATCATTACGAAAATCGCTATTAAGACTTATATAAAACTAATTTTTGCCAATTTTTGTAGAGATAGTAGATAATTTAACATAATTATGAGGTCAAAAGCCCTATTCGGGAGATCCGGTTGTATGGTGTTTGGTGAAATAATGGACAGATTTTAACCATTTTCGATAGCGTTCGTCCTTGGACCAAAAGAACCGCATGTTCCAAATTTTGTCAAATTATCCTACAAGGCACACTGACAGACAGACAGACAAACAGACAGACGGACGGACAGACGGACATAGCTTAATCGACTCAGTAAGTGATTCTGAGCCTATTGGTATACTTTATACTTTAAGGTGAGTGTAGGACCAATATTTTTGGTGTGACAAACATCAGCACACAAGCATAATACCCTTCCTACTATAGTGGTGTAGGGTAGAAAAAGTTTTGTAAGTTCCAGTTCCCTAAACACTTCATAATTACATAACTTGGCAATTTTCAAAAAAAATATATATATAATTGCAAGATATTATTCTTACTATAATACGAAAACACTATCTTAAAATGTTTATGTAGCAAACATGCAAATATACGAAAACATACATATTTAACTACGCACGCACACATACCATCCCTTTTGCATCCTTATATAAATGTGGTGATTTGTAATTGACCGGAAGTTGTAAATTTGTATATGGTTACAGTTCAATGCTTAATTATTAATCACCTTAAAAGTGGTTGGTGGTTGCTATCAAAGTGAAATTTTCAATTGTATCGATTAAATTTAATCTGACCATTAGATAATTTTCTCTAATGGTCTTAAAAAGATAATGTTATTGTCATCAAAAAGGACTTAAAACTTTGAAAAACCTTATTTGTGGTTTTATTTAATAAAGATAGATATTCTTCTGTTAAATAATTAATCGTACTATTAAAACCAAAGTTTACTTTTATAAGTTTTTTTTTATGAAAAAAACTTGTGTTTAAATGTGGGAAAAATACAAACTAAATATTTTTATTTATCGTAAATATTTAGAGTCAGATATGTTTAACTGTATACATACAATATTGTAAATATATTTTCTATAGCTGTGCAACCTTCAATTTCGTAAATAGGTTGGAAATAATTTAAATGCATACATACTCATTCGTATACAGAAGTGTTGGAGAAATATAAAAATTTATTTATTTTAAATATACAAAATATACAACAAGTAAGAGTGTTATATTCGGCCATGCCGAATCTTATATACCCACCATCAAATCATCCTTATAAATAAACTTTGATATTATCGATCTATGTTGAATCATATGTCGATATTAATATGAACATCAGGGAAATATTTGGTAGAGGGAATTTAATAAGGGCTTAAGCATGGACCGTGCTCTTCCGAATTAAAAATATTAATTTTGTTTGATCCAATATTTATAACCATAAACTGTTTTTTTGTAAGAGTGGTTATATGGAGGGTAGAGTCAATTATGGACCTATCCTTGTCGGTTTATACAATAATTATTTGTATCTAATGTAGCTGTACTTGTATCTTTAATTCAGTCATGAGGTTTAAAATATTTATCTGAAGGGAACCGAAAATGGGTGTTTGATTAGTTATCCTCATCAAATTCAATTGAAAAATTCCAGTCTCTGGAGTGAATCGTTAAAGGCGCCCCTATACGCCCACCCCGTTTAAGTCAATTATGGATCGATACTTCTAAAACTTAAAACGATTTTTAGTTTTTGGCTAGTACAAAACTTGTTTACGTAGATTTTCACTGCTCTAATCGCATTTTTGAGTCAGTAATGAGCGTTAAAGTCATTATCTGAAGGGGACCTTATAGGGGGGTAGGGTCAATTACAGACTGATCCTCATAAAATTTAGTGGGAGATTTTAGCTAATACGAAAATAGTTTATGTCGAAATTCATCGATGTAATCGCAGTTTTAAGCTAGTAATGAGCTTTAAAGTCATTTTCTAAAGGGGACTTTACAAGTGGGATACAAGTGGGTTAATTAAGGACCGATCATAATAAAATTTGATAAAGAACTTTTGGCTTGGACAAAACTTGTTTATGTAGAATTTTTATTTCTGTACTCACATTTTTGAGTCAGTAATAAGCCTTAAAGTAATTTTCTGAAGGGGACCTTATATGGGGGGTAGGGTCAATTATGAACCGATCCTTATAAAATTTTACGAAGAGATTTAAATTCTTATAAAACATATTTGTGCAGAATTTCACCTCTATTGATGCTTTCCTTAGCCCGTTATGTGCGATAAAGTCATTTTCTGACGGGGACTTTATATGGGCGGTAGGGTCAATTATGGGCCTATCCTTATAAAATTTTACAAAGAGATTTAGGTTCCCATAAAACTTGGTTGTGCCGAACTTCACCGCTATTGATGGCTCTCTTAGCCAGTTATGGGCCATAAAGTCATTTTCTGAAGGGGGCTTTATATGGTGGGTAGGGTCAATTATGGGCCTATCTTATAAAATTTTACAAATAGATTTAGGTTCTCATAGAACATGTTTGTGCCGAATTTCACCGCTATTAACGCTTCTCTTATCCAGTTATTGGCGATAAAGTCATTTTCTGAAGGGGACTTTATATGGGGGGTAGGGTCAATTATGGACCGATCCTTATAAAATTCTACGAAGAGATTTATGTTCCAATAAAACATGTTTGTACCAAATTTCACCGCTATTGATGCTTCTCTTAGCCAGTTATGGGCGATAAAGTAATTTTCTGAAGGGGACTTTATATGGGGGGTAGGGTCAATTATGGACCGATCCTTATAAAATTCTACGAAGAGATTAAGGTTCCCATAAAACATGTTTGTGCCGAATTTCACCGCAATTGATGCTTCTCTTAGCCAGTTATGGGCGATAAAGTCATTTTCTGAAAGGTGCTTTATATGGGTGCTTTATATGGGGGGCCTATGGGCCTATCCCTACAAAATATTACAAAGAAATTTATGTTCCCATAAAACATATTTGTGCCGAATTTCACTGCTATTAACGCTTCTCTTATCCAGTTATGGGCGATAAAGTCATTTTCTGAAGGGGACTTTATATGGGGGGTAGGGTCAATTATGGACCGATCCTTATAAAATTCTACGAAGAGATTTGTGTTCCCATAAAACATGTTTGTGCTGAATTTCAGCGCTATTGATGCTTCCCTTAGGAAGTTATGAGCGATAAAGTCATTTTCTGAAGGGGGCCTTATATGGGGGCTAGGCGAAATCGTGGACGGATATTGCCCATTTTCAATACCAAACAAACTGCATTAACTAGAAGTATCTGTGCAAAATTTCAGCTCGCTAGCTACTTCCGTTTGGACTCTATCGTGTTTTCAACAGACAGACAGACAGACAGACAGACAGACAGACGGACAGACGGACAGACGGACGGACATGGCTAGATCGTCTTAGAATATAATAAGGACCCAGAATATATATACTTTTATGGGTCTTAGACGAATATTTCAATGTGTTACAAACGGAATGACAAAAACAATATACCCCCCATCTTTTTTGATGGTGGGTATAAAAAGGAAAATAAAATACATCAAGTAATCTTACACTTCACTTCAGCAGGCTCAGGATCACACAAGTTGGAAATGTTTTACGTTATATATATATTTTTTAAATATTATATAATGCACAGAACTGTGTAGCTACATATAAATATCATGAATTCAAGGTAAAAAAGCTTCATGAACTATTTAGCACATAAAATGCTGTAGTATTGTGAATAATAAATACTTAGTTACAGTGCAGTGAGAGATGAAAGTTTTCATATAATTTTATGAATTTCAAATAAATAAATAAAAGACGGATGTCAAGACAAATTTTAACAATTTATATAGAAAATTGCGAGTTGTAGTGAGCACAAAAGGTTTACACGAATCAGAAAGTTATTCTAAACCAACTGGTATACTTAAGTACAAATATTTTTGAGTGTTACAAACATCAGCACATTGTACCGATTTTTGGATAGATAGTAGTATATTAGACTTAGTTAAGAGATAAAAGTCCCATATCGGAAGGTCTGGTTGTATGGGGTACAGCGCAGAAATTGAGCCGATCCTTATAAAATTTATTGTTGGGAATTATGTTTATATAAAACTTAATTGCGCCAAATTTCATAGTGATACTATGGCAATGTGGTCATTCAAGTAATTTTCAGAAGGGGACTTTGTAAAGGGGCTAGGGTCAAATGAGGCCCGATCATCACAAATATCGACAGTGGAATTTATAATTATCTCAAACTTAATTATAGTGATTTTTGGGAAGATAGTAGTAAACTTGACGTAGTTATGAGCTAAAAGACCAAATCGGAAGGTCCGGTAGTATGGGGGCTAGGGTAAAAATTGGTCCGATCCTTATGAAATTTAATGTCGGGATTTATGTTTATATAAAACTTATTTGTGTCATATTTCATCGTGATACTAGTGTTTATAAGTCAATTTTAGACATTCAAGTCATTTTCTGAAGGGGACTTTGTATGGGGAGGGGGGGGCCAGGGACAAATAATGCCCGATCTTTACGAAAATCGCTAGAATTACTAAGATTTATATAAAACTAAGTGTCGCCAGTTTTTGTATAGATAGTAAATCAATTAACATAATTATGAGGTCAAAAGCCCTATTCGGGGGCCGGTTGTATGAGGGCTAGGTGAAATAATAGACTGATTTTCAATAACGTTCGTATTTGGACCAAAAGAAAATCGCTAGAATTACTAAGATTTATATAAAACTAAGTGTCGGCAATTTTTGTAGATATAGTAAATCATTTAACATAATTATGAGGTCAAAAGCCCTATTCGGGGGCCGGTTGTATGGGGGCTAGGTTAAATAATGGGCGGATTTTCAATAGCGTTCATCCTTGGACCAGAAGAAGCCTACGCTCCAAATTTCATTAAATTATCTAAAAAAATTGCGAACTGTAGAATGCGCACAATCTTGACATGGACACACAGGCGGACGGACAGACGGACATACTTTAATCGACTCATGAAGTGATTTTGAGCCGATTGGTGTACTTTAAGCTAGGTGTAGGACCAATATTTTAAGGTGTTACAAACATCAGCACAAACACATAATACCCTCCCCACTATAGTGGTTGTAGGTTATAATTATTTTGGCTGAAAATCGATTTAGTGATCACTTGCTATATCATTCTTTGTGCTGATCGCGCTTACACTTACACAGATGGACGAGTAAATTTTAAATCTTTTTTATAATATTCGAATCATAGCATAACTTTTGCCACAAACTATAAATACGTTTAAGCAAATGATGCAACCAAACAACAGGCAAAACTTCAACAGGTTAACAGTATTTTCAAACTGTTTAATAATTTCTCCCCTTTTCATATTAAAATTCCTTGTGAAAGTATAGAAAGTTTTTAAATGAAATTGAGTAGAAATCGATTGAATACAGAAAGTTTCCATACAAAATGAAAGCATAAACTATTGACCAATTTGTTTATTTCCATAAAGTTCAATTACCATTTCGGACATTGCATCTTTATTTCTTGCATATTGTGTATTTCACTTTTTTTCTGTAGTAAATTGTGCAGTTTTTCTGATATAAAAGAATATAATTTGTTGATCCAATTTCGAGACTTTACAATTTAAATTGTTTTTTTTTTTTTTTTTTTTGGTTGTAACAACAAGAAAAATAATAATTTGTTTTAAAATACGTCAGGTCTTTAAAAATATGAGTAGGAAGGTGTAAATGAAATATGGAACTATGTATACTTTGAAACATTGAACAAAGATGATATTTAAATTTATTCCATGCCCATTCCCTATTATAGTGGGAAAGACGATATATATTACGAATTATCAATTATGAAGAAACCTTTAAATAGCAGGAGCCAATTTTCAGGTGAACTATTAGTGATTAAAATAAATCTTCGAAAATTGTTTTTGAATTTTCGATTAATTAGAGGATAAACACGAGATTAAATATATATTTTTATACCCACCATCAAAAAAGGTATATTGATTTTGTCATTCCGTTTGTAACACATCGAAATATTAGTCATAGACCCGTAAAAGTATATATATTTCGGGTCCTTATTAAATTCTAAGATGATCTAGCCATGTCCGTCTGTCTGTCCGTCCGTCTGTCTGTTGAAATCACGATAGGAACCACACGAGAGGAACTAGACAGTTGAAATTTTGCATAAATATTCTCTATTGTTAAGGTTTCTTTGGTATTGAAAATGGGCAATATCGGTCCACTTTTTCGGATCGGCCCATAAATGACCGTACTCCCCATATAAGGTCCCCTTCTATAATTACTTTAACACTCATTACTGGTACCAAAATGCAAGTATAGCGATGAAATTCGGTATAAGTATGTTTCGTACTAACCAAAATCTCTCTACCAATTTTTTTTAGGATCGGCCCATAAATGACCCTACCCCCCATATAAGGTCTCCTTTAGAAAATGACTTTAACACTCATACTGGCCTAAAAATTCGAGTATAGCGATGTAATTCAGTATAAGTAAGTTTCTTTCGAACCAAAACCTTTTAACCAATTTTTTTAGGATCGGCCCATAAATGACCCTACCCCCCATATATGGTCCCCTTCTGAAAATGACTTTAACACTCATTACTGGCCCCAAAATGCAAGTATAGCGATTAAATTAAACATAAATAAGTTTCATGTGAGCCAAAATCTTTCTACCAAATTTTTTGAGGATCGGTCCATAATTGACCTTACCCCCATATAAGGTCCCTTTTAGAAAATTACTTTAACGCTCATTACTGATAAAAATACGAATACACATACTAATATAGCAATAACATTTTACTCAATTAAGTTCCTCGCGAGCCAAAATCTTTTTAATAATTTCTATGTGGATAGATCCATAATTGGCCCTACTCCCCCTATTAGGTCCACTTCAGGAAATAGCTTAAACGCTCATTACTGTCTTAAAGGTACGAGTAAAGCAATGAAATGCTACACACGTAAGTTTCTTACGAGCCGAAACCTCCGTATAAATTTTTTTTGGATCGGCCCATAAATGACCCTTCCCCCATATAAGGTCCCCCTCTGCAAATAACTACAATGCTCATTACTGGCTTAAGAATATGAATGTGACGAAAATTGACGCACATAAGTTTAATGCGTGTCGAAATCTCTCCGCCCATATAAGGTCCCCTTCAGAAAATTACTTAAACGATCATTACTGTCTTAAAAATATGAGTTATGAAATACGGTTATGAAACCGAATTTCATGCGGAAAGAGAAAGGGTTTTGGTTAATAAAATACGAGTGTTCCTTATTTAAAATACGAGTATAGCGCTGAAATTTTGCATAAACAAGTTCTATATATAATCTATGTACAAAATTTTATGAGTATCGGTTCATAATTGACGCTCACGGTTTAAGAATTGAAATAAAATATTTGTTTTTTAGAAATTAATATTTTGTTAGTTCAAAGCTCGGACCCTAATTGACTTAAGCCATATTCCAAATATCACCCTTTTACGGCTTACGGTTTGATGGTGGGTATATGAGATTCGGCACAGCCGAATATAACACTCTTACTTATTAATTATTTTAATCTGATTTTTAACTTAAATATATAAGTTCATTTCTCTATTTCTAATAAGACCATTAAGATCCATTCATCCCCAGGCTAATGAACAGAAATAAATTTTGATTAGCACTTGGAAAAAACCGTTAACATCATCTAAAACGTTTGATTAATACGTTTCTATTGCTATAATATTTACTATAGGAATTTTTCCGTTTTTTCGGTTTTCGCGTTTAATATAATTGATTTACAAAGAGCACTTAATTGCAGCAATAAAACCTCAAATATCTTGTACATTCCATGTACAGATTTCATGTTATTTTTCTCCATCTCAAGCAATTCGTTTACCCCCTCTCTTCTATTTACACTCGAACAACCTTTAATGAACGTACTATATAGATACAGAGTAGGTAGAAAATAGAAAAAGTAGAAAGCTCTAAGAACAGAATATGTTTACCTCTTCATTGCTACAATTTGCCAGGATTCAAGAACTAAAATAACAAATGCTAGAAATACTTACTATTTTATTTTATATTCGCGTCATTAATATCAATTTGTTAGTAACATTAAGTTTCGTATACGTTGTATCTTTAACTCTATGAGTCTGGGTATATGTATGTATTTAAGTATCAGGGTGATTGTATGTGTAAGTATGTGTTATAAAATTAAATATATAGTGTTGTAAATATACTTACACCCATCTAAATACCCCATCATTTACTTACCTCAAGAGCAACATTTTTGCAAACCGCAGCGCACATTAATCACTATAAAATATTTTCTTTTTTTTCTTTTGTGAAGCATGAAAGAAAATTGTACGTTGTACAAAAAGCGGAAATCATGGTAAACTTTAGTTAATGGTTTTGAATAATTCTTTAATGTTTATTAAATTATATGAAACTTATAATTAACTTGTTGCAATACTGGGTTATTATTTTAATATATAATTATATATTGCCTTTGATGTATAGTTATTTATGTCACAAAAATGTATCTGTGTTAGTTAATGTTGAAAGAAAGCGTGAAATTATTTAGAATGTTTAACGGAAATGTAACATGGAATGAAATATACCTTAAATACATATAACTAAATAATTTCTACAAAAGTTGGCTATACTATTTTTAATAAGCCAATAACCAGGGGTAAAGATATCTTCTAAAGTCCGCCTTATATGGGGTTAGAATCAAATGTCACCCGATCATCAAGAAAATTGTTGGAAATATATTAGTTTTGCTGTAGTTTAAACAAGGGATTCCTATATGTGACTGGATCTTCAAAAAAATTGCTAGAGAGATTTTAGTTTTGATAAAACTTCTTTGTGTGGCATTACGAGGTTTCTAATATTCTCCATACTTAACATGACCGGTGTTTCGAATTTAACACGTCGATATGATGACATTGAAGGCTCCGGACTTAAACAAGTAAGAGTGTTATATTCGGCCATTCCGAATCTTATATATGTCAAATTTTTATAACCATAAACAGGTTTTTTCTAAGAGGGATTATATGAGTCTTTCCTTATCGGTTTATACAACAATTATTTGTCGACTTTCATCCTTGCACTCGTACCCTTAATTCCGTCCTGAGCTTTAAATAAATTTTCTGAAGGAAACCAGGATTGGATCAGTTATCGACCGATCCTCTTAAAATTCAGTTGAAAGGAGAGCTTGAAGGACATCTTGTTGATATCAACCTTCATAACTGTAAGGAGGTTAAAGGCATGTTAAAATAAATTTTTAAAATAAACCGTGTAAGAGTCATTTATCGTCCGATCCCCATCAAATTCGATATAAAGATTTTGTTTCATACAAATTTTGTTTAGAATTTAATAAGGACCCATAATATATATACTTTTGTGGGTCTACGATTTCGATGTGTTACAAACGGAGTGACGAAATTATTCCGTGTATAACACCAAAAAATATTCATCTGACCCCCAACATATATTCTGGGTCCTTATCAAATTCTGAGTCGATTTATCTATCTATCCGTCTGTCTGTGTAAAACACGGTTATGATAAAACGAAGCAATAGAATTTAACCAAATTCACATAAAATGTTCTTCGTTTTCCTAAGTTGTTTGGGAAAAGTTATGAATCAAAATTTAAAACAACTCCGAAAAAATAAGCATTTTTTACACATTCGGATGTAATTTTCACGCACACGATCTTTTATGGTATCGGAGACGAAGCCTGTTGAAAATGGTTAACATCGGTCCATTATTTCACCTAGCCCCCATACAACTGAACCGGACTAATAGGGCTTTTAAGTTCATAAATATGTTTAATATACTCGTATCTCGACAAAAAGCCGCAAAACCAAGTTGTATACTAGCCTTTGAATTTTTTAAATGACCGCCATGAATTTTTTAATTATAGGGTCTCATTTGACCATAGCCCCTATTCAAATTCCCCTTCAAAATTCGACTTAAATGTCCACAATTTTATTCAACAATAAATGGCTTAAGTATATCTGAGGCAAGGTACAATTCAACTTAAATGCTTTATTGTGAAAACTAAATCCCATTTTTTCTTTTGTAACAGCTACCGGAGACGAAGCCTGTTGGAAAGGGTTATCATCGGTCCATTATTTCGCCCGACTATTACTTACTTGTTTTTAATTTGCTTTACCGAATTTTTTAATACAAAATTTAAGGTTTATAAAGTCAGAAACAATTTTCAAATGCGTATGAGTGATGTGTGTGTTATACATACAAATAAATAAAACTCATACGCCTAAAATACATATGGATGTATTTATATAAGAAATCACGTTAATTGTGAGACGAACAAAAAAATAGCCTAGTATAATTAATTACCTGTATGTCTATTAGGCGCACACACACATAAGCATTAAAAATCTTTCTTTACTGTTAGTAGACAGACCATAACACAAACATTTATGTTTATCATCACACAAATATAGGTATAAAAACTTAACACGCAACCAGCCGTGTGTAAATAAAATACTTACAACTTAGTTAAATTCCAACTTTAACAAGTACATACAACTAAATTAATGTTACAAAGTGTATATACAGATATTAACTTGGTCATTTAGTAACAATTAAATGACACATTATACACAAAAAGATAATAAAACTCATCAAAAGGTAAGAAGAATGTGAAAAAACACAAAAAAGTAAATAAAAAGAAGTGTTAAAACATTTGTAGTATTTATGATTTTGCTAGTCAGTTTGGTTTAATTGTGTTGTACAATGAAATCAAACACTAAAGAAATTTTGTACAACAAGTCCCTTCCTTAATAACAATTTGTTCATTCAGAGTTACTAAACACTTCATTAATTAATTCTCTAAGAGTCAAGAGGACTAGCATCTTTGATAAAATATCTGAAATGTTAATTATTTTTAAGAACTGTCTCCCTACATACCAAAATTTGTATTTGATTAGTAGACAATTTGCATTTTCTCCCACAAATAAAAAGACATGACCGCATCACTCGCAAATACCATAAACCTAAATGCACGGACAGGATAAAAAAAATTTAAAACAATAAATAAAGTTGTCATTGACAGAATCATTTTCACATTTCTACATACCACAGGTGTTGTTTGTGTGCATATGTATTTACATACAAACATACATAACGCTCATTTGCTACGAGACCGGCATAAATCAAACAACTTGAATTTGAGCAAAACAGCATTGAATGTTTTATGAGATTTTTAAATAGCATTCATTGACAGATCGCCCGATTTGCAAAATAACACCTGATATATAAATTTTGATTTTTAATGTGTTTCTCATCTGAACCTAAACTAAATTTACAACAAGTAAGAAATTATAGTCGGGCGAGGCCGACCATATAATACCCTACACCTTTGACATAAATATAATGTGATTTATTTGCCATAATAAAGCATTTAAATTGAATTGTACCTTGCCTCAGATATACATACTTAAGCCGTTTATTCTTGAATAAAATTTTGGACATTTAAGTGAAATTTTGATGGGGGCTTTTTATAGGGGCTAGGGTCATATGAGGACCTATTATTATGGAATTCGTGAGGGTCATCAAATCTTGTATAGAACTTTTTTGCAGTTTTTTTTTTGAGAAATGAGTATATTAAACATAATTATGAACGCAAAAGCCCTATTCGGCGGGTTCAGTTGTATGGGGGCTAGGTGAAATAATGGACCGGTGTTAACCATTTTCAATAGGCTTCGTCTACGGTACTATAAAAGATCATGTGCCAAAAATCATTGAACTATCTCCAAAATTGCGACTTGAAGTTTGATTACAAGGTTTAAAAGCCCTATTCGGGGGGTTCAGTTGTATGGGGGCTAGGTGAAATAATGGAACGATCTTAACCATTTTCAACAGGCTTCGTTCCTGAAACAAAAGAAGATCATGTACAAAATTTCATTGAATTATCTTCAAAATTGCGACCTGTAGTTTGATTACAAGGTTTACATGGACGGACGGACAGACGGACGGACATAGCTAAATCGACTCAGAAAATGTTTCTGAGCCGATTGGTATACTTTAAGGTGGGTATAGGACCAATATTATTGTGCGTTACAAACATCAGCACAAACCCAATATACCCTCTCCACTGAATTGGTGTAGGGTATAATAATTCACTCATGCACCGAAAAAAGTTTTCAATAATAGTGAATGTTGTATGAAAGACTTTAATATGACGCATATTTTCTAGTTCTTATTCAAAATTTCCAAATTTTAGATTATGCAAGTATAGTAGTAAATGAGCGATATGTAGATTTAAATCTACATATGTATGTATTTGTATGTATCCGAAATTGTATGCTGTTAAATTTGTATTGTTTTTGTTTTTCATTTACGTATTTTTTCCTACTTCTGTTTTACGTTTGGAAATTTAGTTGTACAACCATAAACTCAAAATGTTTTTCACGTGATGTCAGTTAAATTCATCAGGCTTTTAATGATTGTATTGTTTATGCATGTTGTTGTCTTCATTCATCTCTCTGTGTGTTTTCTCACATACACAAATGTAGAATTGTTTATACATATGTATGTGTTAAAACGAAATGGAATATAAAACCACTTAAATGTCTGTTACACTCAAACCACTGGCCCTTGTGGCTCCATGCACTAAATGTAAACCTGACTCACAGAAAAAATTATCAGTAGTTTATTTTCAATTAACATGTTTTTCTCTTTCTTTAGTTTTAATTTAAGCAATTTTTTATTTGTCTTAATTATCTCGTTGTTTAAAACCTAAGTTTACAAATTTGATTAAATTTTTAATTCATTCAATTAGTTTTTTAATTGATTAACAATAAAGTGATATTTTTTGTAAATGCTCAACGCATTGTTAAATGTCAAGCATTCCTTTAACATTGTGAGTAATCAGTTAATAATTTGGTTGTTTTAATCATCAACTTAATTGGTTTTTATACATTTTCTACCAAACAAACTAATTCATTTGATTAATAAATTAATAAAAATTAGATTTTATTTTTATTAAATATTTAATTTATACAATTAATGAATTAATCAATTTTAAATTTTGTCTCAATTATTGATATTAATTGTTCTGATTAATTCGTTATTTGGAAAAAAAAATATATTTTTAATTTTTTTACAAATTTGATAATTGATATCATCATTTTAGTGATAGGTGCAAAACTTGCTTGATACAATTATTTTGATAATTGGAACATATTTTTAGTTTTTTCTGTGCTGATAAAGTTATGCTAAATCTTCACAAAAGACCATATAAATGCATTAAGGATATAACAAAATTTAAGCTTTTCAAAATCTTAAGCCTCACACAGAACTCATTATTTTTATCGGCCAATTATTGACAACTTTCATTCTTCTATATAGAGTAAGTTTTCTTACCTTGGCCCTATATAATTAATGCCTGCCCAGACCAGTATTGTTTCGCACACATGCTTTAGAGTTGACAGTTTCCTTTTCTAGTTTTTTTAGGAAGTCTAACAAGTTTTTGTGGTTAACAAATCTTAAAATTTTGGGAAATTGTTTACAATTGGATTTATGATTGCTGTATGTAGTAGTTTACGGTAGAATTTATGTTGACAAACGTTAACCACAAATAACAACATGTTTTCTTTTCGATTTTTTATATCAATAATTACATTTCTAGACTTTTGCTAAAAACGAAATATTTAAAACTATACCAAAATTAATGTGATAAAAATAGCTAAGAAAAAACTAAAATTTTCACAAACATTAATAATTAATTCTAACTGAAAACCTTCATTCATACATTTCAAATTAAAGTAACTTAGCTACTTAAATATTTAACAAATAACACAAGATTGACTACAAAATACTTTGCTAAATCTTATAACATCAACCTGCTGCACAATCTGAAAGTTCAAATTTGAGACCGCAGCAGTAACAACAAAAAAAAAAAATTGGAAATAAATTCCCACAAGATGCAGCATTGCTGGTAAGTATCTAAGCTACCATAAGAAATTCCTTAAACTGAACTACATTTTGGCTCATTGCAAGGCTACTCAACGTGGCAATAGACATGCTAATACCACCTTTTTTCCCTCTAAACATTTTCTTTAAGAATATCAAGTACAGAAAAGTGTTCCATGAAGGTAAGAATATTAGGTGTTGGTATTGATAATAATCTTAATTTTTATAGGAAATTCAAGTTCTTTAAATATCTAAGAAAAATTAGAGATCAAATCGAGGAGAAATTTCGGTTGTTTTTGTTGACTATAAAGTGATTTTTACACTTTCCTCCACTAATCTGTATTATTATGTATATAAAAGAGTAGCGTTACTGACTGACTGACTGATACATCATCGCACAGCCAAAACGGCTGAACCTAGAATTTTTGAAATTTTGACAGTAGATGTGTTTTTGGTTATGTAGATCCACTAAGGAGGGATTTTTGGAAATTTGTACATTTAGGGGTAAAAAAGGGAAAAAATGGGTTTTCTTAATTATCTTACCTAATATTATTGATACAAGAAAAATTTTAAATGCACATGTATCTACTCTTAAAATAAGCAGGGGGTGTCTGGTACTTTTTTGAAATTCGTACTTTTGAGGGGTAAAAATGTGTAACAAAGGTGATTTTGGTACCTTTTTTGGCACCTTATAACTTTTGAACTAATTAACATAATAAAATTTTTATAAATATATTGAATACATTTCCCAAAATTATGAGACACCTGTTTCGTACTTTTTAAAATTCTGTCCTTTTGGTTGTAAAAGGAAGAAAACTGTATTTATGGTACTTTTTTTAGCACATTAAGAAAACTTTTTCTGTTTATTGAATTACTCCTATTAAATTACGGAATAAATCTGTAATATTTATTGTAATAAAATTTTTGCTATTTTACTGGGGAAAAGAGTACCAAAAAGGGGAAAACGGGAAATTTAATTTTATTCAAACTCATTGAGCCAATTTTTATAAAATTTGAAAAAGTAGTTTATTTACTCACACAAAATAAGCTGTTGGTATATTATTTTGGAATTCGAGTACTAAGTCCTATATAGGACCAAATTAGAGTAAATTGTTTGGTACTTTCTAAAAGCACTTTTTTTCTGGAACAAATGAATGCAGATTTGAATTGTTTGAGTTTTATCTGTGATATATATATATTTAAATATGGAACATTTTGTAAACTTAATTGTCGAAAAAGTATATTTCTAAGCGAAAAGGGGAAAAATTTTATTCTTTATTATTACTTTCCACTTAGGTAAATTTTATTCCACTTTTGGTACTTTTTCTTCCTTCAAATGATACTCTTTGTATGTTCTATAATATGAATTCAAAACTCTTGATTATTAAACATACACGGTCCTCATTGAATAAGATTCTTTAAAAAAGAACTTTTTAGTACTTTTTATCTCATAAATGGTCCTTTTTGAATTTTCTAAAATATTCAACCTAGGAACATAAATTTTAACATATGTACATGGTCTTGACTGAATAATATTCTGTAAGTGGGAACTCTTTGGTACTTTTCTATTCTTCAAATGGTATCTTTTGGATTCTCTATAATGGTTAACCGGAACACGGTCCTTATTGAATGAGAATTTATTGAGAGAGATTTTGTACTTTTTCGTTTTTCCGATGGTACTCTTTGATATTTTTAAGATATTGAACATAGAAATGTAAATATATATATTTAAAACGTAGGGACCTTAGAGAATGAAAATCTACTGAAAGAAACTTCTGGTACTTTTTCATTCATCAAATGAATGCGAATTTATTCACGTGATGATGAACGTAAACAACTGAAACATTAAAAAAATTTTTAATCAATTTTTTTCTATAAAAGTAAACAAAATTTTGTATGTATTTAATTTTGATTAGGGTAGCGAAGCCAATTATGAACCGATACTCATAAAATATTGTACATAAATTTTGTATTTTTGTATTTTAACAAGCAAAACACTTTCCTGAAGGGAACCTTATATAGGGGCTAGGGTCAGTTATAGATCAATATTCATTAAATAATTATGTTCCTAAGTATAAACTTGTTTATGTCGATTTTCATCACTGCACTCGTTATTTTCTAAATTCTCCCCATAAAATTTTATGAAGAGGACCTTATATAAGGGCTAGGGTCAATTATTGACCGATCCTCATAACATTTTGTAGAACGATTTTGGTTAATATAAAACTTGTTTACATTAAATATTATCGCTGTAATCGCAGTAAGTAGAGATATTTTGGCTAGCAAAGAACTTACTTTTGTCCAGTTTCATCACTATAATCGTATTTTTTAGCCAAAAATTAGCGTTAAAGTCATTTTCTAAAGGGGATCTTATAGGGGTGGGTGCTAGGTTCAATTTTGAGCCGATTCTCAGAAAAGGCAGTAAAGATGTGTTTGGCTCGTAAGAAACTTACTTACGTCAAATTTCATCGCTACACTCATATTGTTTGGCCAATAATGAGCGCTAAAGTCATTTTCTGAAGGGGACCTTATACGGGGGTAGGGTCATTTATGGGCCGATCCTCATAGGAGAGATTTTGGTTAGCATGAAACTTATGTGTGTCGAATTTCATGGCAATAGCCGTATTTTTAAGCCAGTAATGAGCATTATAGTCGTTTATTGAAGGGGACCTTATACGGGAGGTATGGTCAACAATGGACCGATCCTCATAAAATTTGATGAGAGATTTTCGATCATATGAAACTTGTTTATGTCTAATTTCATCGCTATACTCGTACTTTTAAAACAGTTAAAACTCTTTTTAGGGGATCCACTTGTATGGGGGCTATCCGAAAATGTGGTCTGATATTGTTGTCTATTGTCAATACCAAACAAATCTTATCAATAGATAATATTTATACAAAATGTCAATTGTCAAGCTGCTCCCATGTGGTTCCTATCGTGATTTTGACATGGCTCAATCGTCCTAGAATTTAATAAGGACTCTGAATATGCAAATCAATATACCTCCCATCTTTTTTGATGGTAGGTAAAAAATAGTCAAGATCGAAAAAGTATATGCCAGTTCATCTGAGAGTCAGTATGCCAGTGTTACCAGGTTAGCGTTTTTGTGTTTAAATATAGCCTATACCCTCCACCACCATAAGGTATATATTTGTTATTACGTATCTAGATCCAACAAATGAAAATCTTGGTCGATTTTGCTATGTCCGTCTGACTGTCTATGTAATACACGCAGACGTTAAAAAGCAGTAATAGATATGAATTTACTATTATCCGGTACAGTTTGATATGGAAAATCAGCAAAATCGGCTAAAAAAAATTACTAAAAATTTCAGACTACCTCGGAAAAATTAAGTTTTTTCCTAATTCTTGGGTAGTTTTCTCAGAATTTACTATAGATACTTGGACGAATTTTTATCACACGTTATTTCTCCAACACCTAATACATACATTTCCCTGGCCACTTTTTAAACGTTAGCATTATCACTAATTTTCTCTTCTTCATCTTCTATTCTGTACTAGTGTTTTCTATTACACATTTCTTATAACCAGTTGCGATGCAACATCAAGTGAACAACTAAGCACATCTTAACGTTTTACTTTTCGTTGCTCTTGGTTTCATGGATGAATCTTTTTTTTTACTTACTACTGCAAAAGTGCACATTAGCCAAGGGCATTTGTTTTTGCAGTTTTTTTCTTTTCTCAATCCTTGCTGGATTTTTTTTTGTTGCTATAGTTCTTTTGGTTGTTTTGGGATTCTTATTTTTTATGATTATTTTCACTGGTTTTCTGGTTGCGTATTGCTTTCGTTTTTATATTTTGCTTTCAATGCACTTAACAGAAAATGCATTAATTTTAAACTTTTCTCATATATTTGCTAACCAAAAAAAAAAATTTTATGTGTGAAATATAAGATGAAAAAAAAAAAATACTACTACTAGTACTATCACATTTTTTCCTTATAGATATATATTGTAACCGTACTTAAATTTTAGTGTTATCTTATATGTTTTTATTACCATTCGCTGAGCATGTAACAACTTAACGTAGTTTATTTTTTTCAGGTTATTATACACTACATCACTATAGAGAGGAGGGAATTATTCGTTTGTGTTGATGCTTGTTACGCCCAACTTTAAAGTATACCAATATTTTCATAATTACTTTTTTAATGAATTTAAGTATATTTGTCCTTTCGTACATCTGCCCGTCTAAAACTTTTCATAAAATTATAGTTATTTTTCATTTAAGAAAATAATGCAATAAAACTCGAAATTACACAAGTTCAAAAATAAGTTTTATCAATTTGATGGAAAAGTGTTTGAAGCATGCAATCTTTCTATAACTTTTTTGAACTCTGTGGAAATCGGTTCGTTATGGAAACTTATCATTGTAATAGTGTATTACAAAGTCGACTCTGTCCTACGAAAGTTTTCAGCTTGTCTTTTTGCTACGTTTTGCATTACGATTAGTTGTGTAAGGAATTTTTTTACATTTTTTTGAATTTAGCTCTTCTAAATGAAATAACTAAATATGCTGCATCATGTTTATCACTTTTTCTTCGTTTTCACTTGAGATTGTAAAATACATAAATTTGCTTCAGGATGTTTAGTGTAAATAGCTAGTTAACATAATTTAAACTTTAAATGGTCAAGAGTAACCAGAGAAGAATTTGTTTGATTAAAGTTAAATAGAACTTAACTAAACTTATTTAAACAAGACCAATGTCAAAGTTGATTTAATATTAACCACTTTAACGATAAGTGTATTTATTGTAAACTAGCATACCCTGGGTGCTTCGCTACCCTAACCAAAATTAAATACATAAAAAATTTTGTTTACTTTTATAGAAAATTAAAATTGATTTAAACATATTTTAATGTTTCAGTTTTTTACGTTCAATATCACGTGAATGAATTCGCATTCAGGAAGAAGCTTGTATTTTTAGTTTCATTCGATTAGCTTTCACATTATAGAAAATTTCGAAATTACTATTTGAAAAAAGTACTATAAAATACCTCATTAAAATTAAAATTTTATGTTTCTGTGTTCAATATTATAGACAATTCAAAAAATATAATTTGATGAATGAAAAAGTACCAAAAGCCCCATTCAGTAGATTCTCATTCACAAAGGTCCCTATATTTTATATTTCTATGCTCAATATCGTAAAAATGTCAAAAAGTACCATTGGAAAAACGAAAAAGTACAAAAATCTCTCTCAATAAATTCTTATTTAATATTCCGGTTTTCCATTATAGAGAAACCAAAAGGTACCATTTGAAGAATGGAAAAGTACCAAAGGGTACCCACTTACAGAATATTATTCTGTCAAGACCATGTATGTTAAAATTTATGTTCCTAGGTTGAATATTTTAGAAAAATCAAAAAGTACCATTTATGAGATAAAAAGTACTAAAAAATTCTCTCTGAAAGAATCTTATTCAATGAGGACCGTGTATGTTTAATAATCATGTGTTTTGAATTCATATTGTAAAACATACAGAGTATCATTTGAAGAAAGAAAAAGTACCAAAAGTGGAATAAATTCTACCTTAGTGGTAAGTACTAATAATTTACAAAATGTTCAGTATTTAAATCTATAGTATTTTACACAGATAAAACTCAAACGATTCAAATCTGCATTCATTTCAAAAAGGTACCAAACAATTTACTCGAATTTGGTCCTATATAGCCCTTAGTACTCGAATTCCAAAATAATATACCAATAGCTTATTTTGTGTGAGTAAATAAACTACTTTTTCAAATTTTATAAAAATTTGCTCAATGAGTTTGAATAAAATTAAATTTCCCCTTTTTCCGCTTTTTGGTACTTTTTTCCCCAGTGGAATAGCAAACATTTTGTTTCAATAAATATTACAGAGTTGGTCCGTAATTTAATAGGAATACTTCAATAAATCGGAAAGGTTTTCATAATGTGCTAAAAAAAAGTACCAAAAATACAGTTTTCTTCCTTTTACACCGAAAAAGGGCTGAATTTAAAAAAGTACGAAGCAGGTGTCTCCTTATTTTGGGAGATATATTCAAAATATTTACAAAAATTTTATTTTGTTTATTAGTCAAAAAGTTATAAATGGCCAAAAAAGGTACCAACATCACCTACACATTTTCATACCTTAAAAGTACGAATTTCAAAAAAGTACCAGACACCCATCTGCTTATTTTAAGAGTAGATACATGTGCATTTAAAATTGTTTTGTATCGCTAATATTAAGTAAGATAATTAAGAAAAGCTGTTTTAACCGTTTTGTCCTTTTTTACCCCTAAATATACAAATAACCAAAAACACATCTACTGTCAAAATGTCATGATTCTAGGTTCAGTCGTTTGGGCTGTGCGATGATGAATCAGTCAGTCAGTAACGCTACTCTTTTATATATATAGATAATATAATTAGTAGGTAAGTCCCGACAATTGACATTTATGAAATCAATAACTGAGCTTAGTAACATGAATAATTTTCAATTAAATTCGGTATATTTTGATCATTGTCCAAAAGTGACTTTAGCATTAACGTATTGACTTACACCAAACTTTAAAAAAATATCAAAAACTTTTTTTAACTAAATTCACAAAAATAGATAACTGATTTTGCTTCCATAACCTTCCGAAAATATTTTTGTATTTTTTTCTTACAGTATCTGTAATTTAAAATCAAACAAATTATAATGACATACTACAACTCATGTTGTCAATAAAATTTTAAGTATAATTTTTTTTATTATTGCCCACCAAATAAATAAATACGATCATAAAGTGTATGGCGTTTAATCTAAAATAACATATTAAAATTGGTATCGTAAAATTTTTTTTCACAATAATTGGTCGAGTTATTTAATCAAGCATTTAATGGCCCTGTTTTAATACACAAACATACAGTAATATAAAATAAATAAAACATGTCATTTGGGATAATAAAATTTAACATTTATGTTACTCAAATTGACATAAAACATATCAAAATATACGTACATATAAATGTAACTGTAAATATTAGGGTAGTGAAGAAAAAAAATTACACAAAATAAGTTAGATTGCTATAATCGGCTATGCCGAATCTTAAATACCCTCCACCAGCAAGCTATTTCTTATTAAAACCCATTTAAATATCTAGTTTTTAGATAACTCGGCACATGTTTGTTTCCGTGGTGAGGGTACTATCATTTAGTAATTTCTTTATGCATATATGGAACTTATTTTGATGAGGTCGAAAAAAATTATTTTAAGTGTTTTTCGGGTATGGGTTTTTTAAAAGATATTGTTGGTCTTATATGGGAGCTACGATCTATGATGGATCAATTGGAAAACATTTAAGAAGAATGATTTATCTATATAATCATATATAATCATTTAATAATCATTTAATAATGAATTATGTGGTATTAAGTGGTTTTCAGAAGTGAACCTTTTATGGGAGCTATGACTATTTATAAACCGATCCGGAAAAAATTCCGTATACTGATTTATAAATGTAGACACAAAACATATTCAAGTTGAATTTCATCCCGATAACTTTTATTGTCAATGAAATTGTGCATTTAAGTTATTTTCGGAAATGATCCTTATTAGGAGTTGTGACCAATTATGGACCGATCCAGGAAAATTTTCGCATAATGATTTATATATACACAAAACATATTCATGTCGAGCGTTTAAGTGATTTCCGAAAATGGACCTTATAAGGGAGCTATGACCAATTAAGGGCCTATCCAGAAAAAAATTCGTACAGTAATTGATATATATATATACACAACATATTCGTGCTGAATTTTATCTCAATAACTTTATATATCAATGACATACGCGCGTTTAAGTGATTTTCTGAAGTGGACCTAATATGGGAGCTATGACCAATTATGGACCGATTCGGAAAAAAATCTCGAAGATCGATTTATATATACAAAAACGTATTCATGTGGAATTTTATCTCGATAGCTTTATTTGTCAGTGAAAAATGCGCGTTTAAGTGATTTTCGGAAGTGGGCCTTATATGGGAGCTATTACCAATTATGGACCAACTGTGATCTACGTTGGTAGTATGGTTTCTGTTAATATTATATTTATATGTGCAAAATATTGAGTTTGACTGATATTTTTATATACATGTAAGTCACTGTAGTATACTGTTGTTGTGTTAGTACAAGTGCAGACTGCTGTTTGTGTTAATACAAAATATTACCAAGTTTTTGCTGGGTAGTGCAACTGCAAGAATAAGTGTTAACACTACTACATGAATTATTAACATGTTAGCTTTTGCTTAAGTGTATATTTGTTCAAACATCTTCATATTTTGATACCACCCTAATGTAAAGTCATACTATACATGTTGTAAAATACAATGACATATAACAAATGTAGTATTATTTGATACTATTCTAAACCGGAGTATGGTAAGTATCTGGTTGTTGAAAGATAAACAAATATTATTATTGATTTGCCAGAAATAAGTACATATTCTTAAATATTTCCAATTGTAAAAAAATTGTATTTAAATAATGTTGTGGTGATAATTTCTCCTAAAAATAGGCAAAATTTCTAAAAACATTATAATATAAATTTTGTGCCTACGAACCATAAGTAAAATTGAATGGGTATCATTATTTGATAATGACATATATTTGCTTAAAATTTATATGAGAGCTATGGCCGATCTGGACTGTCTCAGAGATGCGTCACTAGTAAATATATTTTCCTCACCGTAACATTATGTTTCGTCCCACAGGACCACTTCTGCTTACCAAAAGTGGCCCACTGGGCACATTATATCACAACCGCAATCTTCATACCAAAAAAGGTGAGGTTCTTACGCATTTAAAATTTAAATGCTTGTTTTACACATAAGGACAAGTCCGTCTGACAAAAAATGCGACCTAAAATCGGTTAAAAATTTTAAAAGTGTGTAAATAACAGAACTTTTTATCTCTTCAAAAATTGTGCCATTAAAATTATATTTTCTTAATATTTAGATTCTGAAGAAAAATAAGACTATCCCAGAGAAAATTTTCATTGAAAAGTGAAGAGTTAAAATGCTAATAAAACCTCTTTTTTCACTACTTAGTCATTGGTATTTTCACTCCTTATTTTAACACGGTGATGTCATTGGGGCAAGTAATTACCACGCTCGCTTATAAATAGGTAGTTAAAGAAGTACTTATACTATCGATTACAAAGAAGCTGTTGAGTAAGTTGTTTTATTTCCTAATAATAATTATGTTTTATAAAACACAATTCTTAACTCGCAATAAAATAAAATGTGCAAACAAAATGACAAAGTTATTACTAGAGTACTTCAGACAGTAATACAGACAGTAAGTAGTTTTCATTGAAAAGTATGTTATTGAGTAAGTAGAAGTCATTACCAGGTTTTTGCTGTGATAGTATCGAGTGACAAATAACTAAGTTTTAATTAAACAAAATCGATTTTTTTGGGTACAACTAATGCTCAGATATTAGATTTCTAAATTCTTAAAAAAAAACACTATTTTAACACCCATATAAACTGATTCTATGAACAAAGAAATAAAAAACCCTCTTTAACAACATTTGCATAAAATTGCACATAGTTTAAAAAATTGTATCAAACAGTGAACAAGAAAACGTTTATGTCAATTCCATTACTGCAAATTTAATATGATAACGTGTTTTACTAAAATTCTTCGTTTTAAATGTTGTTGATAAAAAATATTAGGATTGCAATAATTATAGCATTAAAATTTGATACATCAGTATTTAAATATCAGACTAGAGGTTGCTCAGTATAATAAGTTTTAAGTTACATGGATCCTCGTAGATAGAAAAAAATTAATTGTATGTAATTGCTTTTTCATATAGAAAAAGTTGTTTTTAAGACATCAGTAAAAAGGAATGCATCCACGGACCTTTTATTTTTCATCAGCATTTATTGTGACACATATTTAAAGTCTTTTCTAATTATTAAAAATTTTATTTTTTTACATATTGAATTAGAGATCTGATTCTGTGGTGTGTAAAGTATGGTATATCATATCCAAAGATATACGCTTGATCCTGTTGTTCGCTTCTTTATCAGATAATCTGGTGGTAATTAACCCCACGATCACCGTACCGAGAGATTTTGGAAGTATTATAAAGTTTTATTTACAAAGATTTTTATCTGCACTGTTAAATTTTATTGTTATAAAAAATACAAAAACGCATAAAAACCCTCTTATCTAACCCATTTGTTGTGCTTGTTTATACCAGCAATTTTCTGCAATACCATCATGCTGCACCTTAAAAGTATGCTTTAAATTTTATAAACATTATTATTGCTGACATGCTTAAAAATACGCTAAAAGGGTGAAAATATGTAAATACGAATATACATATACATACATACATATGTAATGTTGAAATGTGTATGTATACAATATTTAAATTTACAAAAAAAAAAAACGAGTTAAAATTGCTATTTTATTCTAAAATGGTAAGCATTTTAAAAGTAAACAAAACACATTAGTTTAATATAATAACACACATTACTAATAAATTGGTTTAAAGAAAAAAACAACAAAAACCATTTATGTGAAACACTTTTATAAACACCTGGAAATTTTGCTCATTAAATATTTAAATCAATTTCATCGTAAATATAAGTAAGACGTCTAGACAAACAATTCTATTGATTTTAATAGTTTCCACATAAATATTTGTATTTGTTTTATTGGATTAAAAGCAACGAGTATAAAGAAGAAAATATAATCAAGTTTTAATATATTGGGTTTCGATAAATATTGATTTTATTATTCCATTTATAAAAGAAATATATGATATAAGGGCCTTTAAAGATTTTAATAACACGATATTGATATATCTGTATGTTTAAACCATTATAGGGCCAAAACGGCAGGAGTCCGAGTTTAAAATGATTCATGATTCATTCATTTTTCAGTAATCTGGATTAAAATTATTGGTATTTCGAACTGAAATATAATTTATTAAAAACCAATTTGTGGATTATGTGTATTTGAAGTAGATCTATCGGCCTGTAAAGTTCGTTTTAAAAAAGTCGATTGTCATAGATAATTTTTCTTTATTAAGTATTGTTATTGTACTTTACTAGTAAATACAATTAGGATATCAATCCTTAATCCGATTCATAACATTACGCATTCCTACTCTGGTGTTCAGAATTGCAATCTAAGTCCATCTGTATATCCATGTATAATTTTATGCACTCTATAGGTCGACAAGACAATTTGATGAATTTTAACACATAATCTTCTCTTGGTCATGGAACAAAGTATTTTGAAAATGGTAGAAATCCATCCATTACTTCGCCTAGCTCGCATACAATCGTGCTTCCCGGTTGTAGCTCATAAATACGTCTCCACAACAGTTGCCACAACTTAGTTTTTATAACCATCATCAAAAAAGATGAGGGGTATAATGATTTGTTACACATCGAAATACTGGTCAAAGACCCACAAAAGTATACATATACATTCTGGGTCCTTATTAAATTATAAGACGATCTAGCCATATCGGTCAGTTTGTCCGTCCGTCCGTCCGTCTGTCCGTCCGTCTATCTGTTAAAATCACGACAGGGACCACAAGTTTTGAATAAATATTCTCTATTACTAAGGTTTGTTTGGTATTGAAAATAGGCAATATCGGTCTACGTCTTCGGATAGCCACATAAACGTGGTCCCACAAAAAAAGCTTTAACGGCCATAACTCTTTTAGAAGAATGAGCATAACGATTAAATTCTACATAAATAAGTTTCATATGAGCCAAAATCACTTTACCAATTTTTTGGATGATCGGTCCATAATTGACCATACCTCCTCATTACTCATTACTGGCCTAAAAATTTAGCACAAGTAAGAATTTTACGAGCCAAAATCTATCTATCCATTTTTTTGAGGATCGTTCCATAATTGACCCTACCACGCGTACAAGGTCCCCTTCAGAAAATGGCTTTAACGCTCATTACCGGCTAAAATATACGAGTAAGAATTGCGATAAAATTTGACACATTTATGTTCCTCGCGACCAAGCTCTCTCTACCAACTTTTATGTCGATCGGTCTATAATTGACCCTACCCCCCTTATGAGGTCTCCTTCAGAAAATGGCTTAAACTCTAATAACTGGCTTAATAAAGCGATGAAATTCGACACACGTAAGTTTTATACCAGGCAAAATCTCTCTACCTAATTGTACATGGGTCGATTCATAATTAACCCTACCCCCCATATAAGGTCCTCTTCAGAAAATTACCCAGCAAAAACTGGCTTATTGTAATTACTCACATAACAACATACTTTTCAATGATTATTACATATCGTCTGGATTACATAGAAGTAGCCTAATAAGGTCTTACTTATAATGTATTATATTAATACTTTATAATTCATTAGTCAACTTGCCAGTAAAGCTATAGAAGCTGTATATGTTTTTTTTCATGCGATTTACAATACGAGTTTTAAAACGAGGCTTTAAAATACGAGTTATGAAATAGGTTATGAAATTCGACATAAGAAACTTTTATACGAACGTTAATCTTGCTATCGAGTTTCATGCGGAACGTGTCGGTAACTCACCCTACCTCCATAAGCCCACTTTAGAAAATAACTTTAACGTTAATTACTGGCATAAAAATGCGAGCACAGATATTCAATGTAAACAAGTTTTATTTAAACCAAAATCGGCCCACAAAAAGTTATGAGGATCGGTCAATAATTGACCTTAGTTGTCATATAAGGTCCTCTTCAGAAAATTTTGATGATGAGGTTTTAGAAAATTACGAGTACAGCGATGAAAATCGACATAAAAAAGTTTATTCTTAGGAACATAATTTTCCATTCTAAATTCAATAAGTATTGATCTATAACTGACCCTAACCCCTATAAAAGGTTCCCTTCAGTTTAATATAAAACAAAATCTATGTAGAAAGTTTTATGAGTATCGTTTCAAAATTGACGCATATAAGGTCCTCTTCAAAAAATTACTCATACGCTCACGGTTTAAAAATTGAACCAAAATAATTTGTTTTTAAAAATTAATATTTTGTTAGTTTAAAAGAGCTCGGTACATAATTGACTTAAGCTATATTCCAAATATCACCCTGATATTTATAGGGAAGCATTCATTTTACGGAATACGGTTTGATGGCTGGGTATATGAGATTCGGCACTGTCTAATATAAACCCCTCACTCGTTTGTAAGTCTAAATGATGCTACCGATTTTCGTAATGATCGGGCTTCATTTGAATATAGTCCCCATACAAAGTCGTCTTCCGCAAATGACTTAAAGTTTCGTTCGAATTTTTTTCTTTTTATTTTGCTTTTCGTTCGAATTTTTTTCTTTTTATTTTGCTTGTTATTATTATTTACAGAAATTTAATGTTTTATAAACCAGTCTACTAAATATATGTATAAAATTCAATATCTTTAATTAATATTTCTTAGAATATTATAAGAAAAATTGATTTTAATATTTTCTTACTTTGTTATGCAAATTAAATTATTTTCAACTTTAATTTCTTTTTTTTATAAAGAACTAATTTAAAACTTGTGCAATAAATCTGGAATATGCAAAAAAATATAAAATATAGAAACAAATACTATTTAAGTTTATCATAACTCGTACTACTTATTACTTTGACAAGGTAGCAACCACTTTCACCCGTATAAAAAAAAAATGTGAAATAAAACTTTTCTAAAGTGACTATAAATAAAATTATGAAATAAGTATAAAACAGAAAGGAAAAAAATCTTTTTCCAATTTTATAATTTAGTTTTTTACCTTAATTTTGTTTTTGTTTGTGCTTGAAAAAAAAACCCATTTCTGATTTTTTACGCTAGAAGTATTTTCTTTATTTTTTCGTATTTACATTTTTTTTCTTCTGCTGATGCCATTAAAACCTTTGGCCTTAGGGTGGTGCTAAGTATGGGACTTAAAGCAGCAGTATGATTATAATGATGGTGATGGCGGCGATGACGATGATGGTTATTAATATGGAGGCCAAACCCTTTTTTATTAATATTATTAAAATGACTTTTGTGATAAGCCTTGTTTTGTTTGAGTTTTTTGTTATAAACATTTGGTTTCTTTAAGATGAAAAAAAAAAATTAAGCAATTTTTTGGCTTAATAAAGGTTTTGATTTTATGGTCCATAAGCAAAGTTAAATTTAATAAGAACTACCGAATACCATTGACACCAACACAAGCAATAGTAAAAACAATCATAAAAGTAGGAGGGAAAACCAACAGACATATTGGGTGTGTATATTCAGAAAAATAAAGGAATTGAAACAATATACTAAGTATTCATAAAATGAATATTTTGTTAGTATATATTATATGCTATGAAGGTCTTATTCTAGTTAATAAAAGATTCATGAGTATATGCTTAACTTTCAAAATTATAAAATGTATACCTTTAAATCTCTGATTATCGAAAGTGTCTGTAACAATAGATGTACACAATACCTTTTGATTATGTGGCTAATGCGTGCTTGAAAATAATATTTTTTATAGATTGCATGATTGGATTCATTGTTGAATGAAAAAAAATATATAAATTGTTAAGAAGGAGAAAAATATATCTACACATGTATCTTTTTTAAAAAACACAAACATATAAATTACTTGTATGTAGGAATGACCACCAACAACACAGCAGGATATAATATTAAATTATTTTACGATATGAGTAAGGTTAGTGTGATACACCTTAGTTCTTTATATTATAACAATAATATGTTAATAAAATAACAATAATATGTTAATAAAACAAGTAAGAAATTATAGTCGGGCGAGGCCGACCATATAATACCCTACACCTGTTACAAAAATAAAATGTGATTTAGTTTTCATAAAAAAGCATTTAAGTTGAATTGTACCTTGCCTCAGATATACAACATTTATTGTTGAATAAAATTGTGGACATTTAAGTCGTGGACATTTAATTTTGAAGGGGTCTTTGAATAGGGGCTATGGTCAAATGAGACCCTATAATTATAAAATTCATGAGGGTCATCAAGGGTAGTATAGAACTTGGTTTTGCAGCATTTTGTCGAGATACGAGTATATTAAACATAATTATGAACTTGAAAGCACTACTCATCCGGTTCAGTTGTATGGGGGCTAGGTGAAATAATGCACCGATGTTAACCATTTTCAACAGGCTTCGTCTCCGGTAGCTGTTACAAACAAAAATGTGATTTAGTTTTCATAATAAGGCATTTAAGTTGAATTGTACCTTGCCTCAGATATACTTAAGACATTTATTGTTGACTAAAATTGTGTACATTTAAGTCGAATTTTGAAGGGGGCTTTGAATAGGGACCCTATAATTAAAAAAATCATGAGGGTCATCAAGGCTAGTATATAACATGGTTTTGCAGCTTTTTGTCGAGATACGAGTATATTAAACATAATTATGAACCTAAGAGCCCTATTATTCCGGTTCAGTTGTATGGGGGTTAGGTGAAATAATGGACCGATGTTAACTTTTTTCAACAGGCTTCGTCTCCTGTAACAGAGAAGATCGTGTGCTAAATTTCATTGAACGGACATAGCTAAATCGACTCAGAAAATGATTCTAAGCCGATTGGTATACTTTAAGGTGGGTATAGGACCAATATTATTGTGCGTTACAAACATCAGCACAAATCCAATATACCCTTCCCACTTAAGTGGTGTAGGGTATAATTATGTTATATAAAATAGCTTATAACTATAAAATGATGTTCTGGTATAAATAAATTTTTATTAAGTCTAATAATATTGGATAGTATCGATTAAATATATTTAAATTATTTGAGTTTTGAAAGATACTTTTTTACACAATTTCTCTTTAACACTATATTCTGGTCGCTATCCATGTCCGTACGTCTGTTCAAACGGTAAGAGCTAGGAAGCTGAAATTTTACAGCCATAACTGATTAAAAAATACCAGTATATGAAATTTAATAGGAACAAGTTATATTTGAACTAAGTATAATGTCAAACAAATTTTACCATAATCGTTCCACAATTGATCCTACACCCTATACAAAGGTCTCCCGTAATATGTATAGGCAATTTCTTATCAAGTGACCCAACTCAAAAAAATCGATTTTGATGAAATTTGCACTAAAATTAGTACTATTGGATAATAGGCCAGAAACAAATTTTCAACACAATCGGTCAGGAACTGCCGAAGTAAGAGGGGGCCAAAGTTGGACATTTTGTTCATACAGGGTTTTTTTCAAATAAGTGTAACTTTTCACCTATTGGTACAAGCGAAAACTGTCCAGAGGAGTTCAGATAGCTATTTCTACATTGTTTCCAAAAAATTTTTTTCTTAAAGGAAATTGTCTTAGCTTTCTTTTGAGCAAAAAAAGGGAGTTTAAGAAAAAATTAAAAAAATTTTTAAATTTAATTTTTTTTTAATTTTTTGGAAACAATGAAGAAATGGCTATCTAAACTCCTTTAGACAAATTTTGCTAGGACCAATAGGTGAAAAGTTACACTCATTTGAATAAAACCCTTTATGACCAAAATGTTCAACTTTGGACCCCTCTAACTTCGGAAGTTCTTAACCGATATAACTGAAAATTTGTGTCTGTCATACTATACAATAGTACTAATATTGATGCAATTTCATACAAATCGGAAGACATCGATTTTAAAAGTTGGGTCACTTGACCCGAAATTTGCCATATATAAATGGTTTAAAAATACCAGAAGAGCGTTCAAATTCGATATAAACAAGATTTGTAAGAGTGTAAATTTTAGGACCATTAGTCCATAATTGACCCTACCGAGTCCGAACTAATATGTCTCCCCGAATACACACACAGTAAAAAGATTGATAGGAAATCGGTTCCCATTATAAATATTTAAAAAAAAATTTTTAAACTTGGTCGTAAATTTAAGTAATTAATGACTAACTAATGAGAATAATTTTCTGAAGTGGTCATTTATTGATCTATTTTCATCAAAGTCGGTAGGAAGATTTCAGTTCCCATAAAACTTGCTTATGTTGAATTTCATATATCTACTAGTATTTGAATGCCAGTAATGAGCGTTGAAGGAGCCCTTACACGGGGTGTGGGGTCAATTATTGTCCAATACTCCTAAAATTTAGAACGATTTGTTTGTATAAATATCGTTAAAGTCATTTTCTAAAGGGGACCTTATATGGGGGGTAGATGAATTATAGACAGATGCTTATAAATATCTGAAGAGGACATTTTTGCTTATATAAAACTTGTTTATGTGAAATTTCATCGTAATGTGCGTTACAGTAATTTTCTGAAGGGGACCTTATATGGGAGGTGGGGTCAATTATAGACCGATACCCATAAAATTTGATAAATCGTTTTTGGCTAGCACAAAACTTCTTTATGTAGGACTTCACTACTGTAATCACATTTATCACTAAATAAAGTTATATTCTGAAGGTCGAATTATAGACTAATCCTCATAAAATTTAGTAGAGAGGTTTTGGCTCATACGAAACTTGTTTATGTCGAATTTTATTGCTGCACTCGCAGTTTTAAGCTAATAATAAGCGTTTGAGTCAATTTCTGAAGGGGACCTTATATAGGGGGTAGGATCAATTAAGGACCAATCCATATAAAACTTGATATAGAGCTTTTGGCTCGCACAAAACTTGTTTGAATTTCATCCCTATACTCTATTTTTTTGGGTCAGTAATGTCCTTAAATGTCAGTTCCTATAAAACTTTTTTATATCGAATTTTTTTGCCATATATGATTCTTAAGGTCAGATATGATCATTAAAGTCATTTTCTGAAGGCGACCTTATATGGAGGGTAGGGTCAATTATGGACCTATCCTTATAAAATTTTACGAAGAGATTAAAGTTCCTATAGAATATGTTCCTGTATAATTTCACCACTAAAGATTATTCTTTTAAACAGTTATGAGCGTTAAAATCATATTCTGGAGGGGACTTAATATGTGGGGGAGGGTCAATTATGGGCCTATTCCTATAAAATTAAAAAAATAATTAAATAAAACATATTTTTCACGAATTTCACTGCTGTAGATGCTTTTTTTTGCCAGTTATAACCGATAAAGTCATATTCTGAAGGGGGCCTTCTATGGGAGCTAGGCGAAAACGTGGACCGTTATTGCCAATACCAAACAAACTGCATCAACTGAAAGTATCTGTGCAAAATTTCAGCTCGCTAACTACTTGCATTTGGACTCTATCGTGTTTTTAACAGACAGACGGACAGACGGACGGAAATGTCTAGATCGTCTTAGAATCTAATAAGGACCCAGACTATGTATATTTTTATGGGTTTTAGACGAATATTTCAATGTGTTACAAACGGAATGATGGTGGGTATAAAAATAAAATATGATTTAGTTTTCATAATAAAGTATTTAAGTTGAAATGTTTCTTGTATCAGATATACTTAAGCCATTTATTAGTAAATAAAATTTTTGACTTTTGAGTCATATTTTGAAGGTGGCTTTATATAGGGGCTAGGGTGAAACGAGACCCTATCATGGGGGCTAGGTGAAATAATGGACCGATGTTAAGTATTTTCAATAGGCTTCGTATCTGGTAAAATTGAAGATCATGTAACAAAGTTAAATGAATTATCTCCAAATTTGCGACCTGTGGTTTGATTACAAGATTTATATGGACGAACAGACAGATGGACGGACGTAATTAAATCGACACAGAAAATGATTAAGGTGGGTACACAATATACCCTCCCCACTAAAGTGGTGTAGGTTAAAAAACATGTACATACATATATGTCTATTTTCTTTAAAATTTCATTGACAAAAAAATATTTTTCTTAACTTTAATTAAAAACTTTGTTAATTGCCGAAAATTAAATAACATAATTAACACACATAAAAAAAAAAAAATAAAAAAATTACAAAAACTTTTTCAGCTGAACAAATTCAATGAGGAAACAAAAAAAAACGCTAAATCCCAACACGTTGGTACAACAGATTTATTCGCGTGTTTTTTACTACAATAATTTTTTGACAAAAATAAAGCTTCAAAAAGAAAAACAAGCTAATTAAAATTATTTTTTACTACTTAAGCATACAACAGGATTAGGTAACACGCTCACTCCCAAAGGAATATAGTTTTAATGAAAATGTAAATTTGTTTAGTAAAAATCCTTCACGTACTAAAAGCACAGATTAGCTGGACTAAAGCAAAAAATAAAAAATGCATGTAATAACTAAAGGATTTTGTAAATGTTTGTTTGAGTAGGAATAAAAGGAGAAGAAAACAGAAGGGATGTATGTATATTAATTGTTACAATTAATAAAATTTTTGTTAGCGAAAGCTTCATACATTTACATTTTAGATTTTGTTGTTTCCTTTTTTCCATTTATTAAGTGGACGTCATTATTTTTATTATTGTACAGTTTGGATGTTGTTTTGTTTTTAGCGTGTCCTATATTTCTCTCGGTAAGCAATACGATTACAGAAATCCTGGAATATATACATATATATGTACATATAAAGGCACAATACCGTTAAACAAAAAAAAAATATGTATTTCAATTACACTTTTACGCTTATTTTAGTTAAAGGTATTAATTCCTGATTATTAATTTGTATACTTTAGTTACTCGCTATATTCCTATTTATAATCGCACACTTACTTCCTTACATACATTGTATTATTTATATTTCCCTTTATTTTCTTTTCTGGGGTTTCGTTTTATTTCGCCAAGGACTGCTTTATTTGATTGTATTATATTTTTCATTTAGCTGTAAATTTAATTTAATCCTTTTTGTGTTAATTACAAGTATATATTACGGCTATTAATGTGATTAAGATAATTACTGAATGTTATTGTTGCCATTGTTATTTCAGTACTTCAGATTTATGCGCATCCATCGCGAAAGTAAAAGGCTAAGAATGCAAAAGGGTGCTCTATAAGGGAAACAAAATGTGTTTAAAATATTACAAAACTAAATAGTTGAAACAAATGGATAGTGATAAATTCTGGATTTATATTAAGATATTTTTATACCCTCCACCACCATCAGTGGTGATAGAGGATATATATAACTTTGTCATTCCGTGTGTAACACCAAGAAATATTCATCTGAGACCCAACCAAGTATATATATTTTGGGTCCTTATCAAATTCTGAGTCGATTTGGCTATGTCCGTCTGTCTGCCTAAAACACGCTCACGTTGAAACTAAGCAAAGGAAGTAAACCAAATTTACCGAAAATATTCATTGTTGTCCTAAGCAGTTTAGTATTGAACGTTAACAACGCGAAAAGTTATGAATCAAAATTTAAAACAACCTCGAAAAAAATAAGTATTTCTTTACACATTCTGGTGTAACTATGAAAATCACCATACATTCGTTCCTACACGATACCTTGATCCCTGCTGAAAATTGCCCAAATCGGTCCACAATTTCATATAACTCCCATACAAAACTACATATTCCCGGAAAATAGGGTTTTTGTTAATATCTTCCGATACAATGTCGATATCTTCACAAAATTTTACAAATTAAAATCTTATGTCAATAGAATTCATTCAGAGAAAAAATTGTCTGGATCGGTCCATAATTGAACATAGCTCCCATACAAGGTCACCTCCCGAAAATGACTTAAACGCTCATAATTCAATACTTAATTAAGATATCAATAAAAAATTTGGTGCATGTATTACACATATGCACAGAAACATTACTGTTTCATCGGTCCATAATTAGTCATAGCTCCTATAAAAGGTCCCCTCCCGAAAATCACTTAAAACCACATAACTCATTAGTAAATGACGATATCCATATAAAATTTGGTACAAGTATTGCTCTTGTATATTACTATGAAAGTTTTTTCTGATCGGTCCATAATTGGTAATAGCTCCCATACAAGGTCCCCTCCCGAAAATCACTTAAATCCACATAACTCATTAGTAAATGTAGATATCCATATACAATTTGGTTCAAGTTTTGCTCTTATATACACAAATATTATTATTAAAGTTTTTTTTGGATCGGTCTATAATTGGTCATAGCTCCCATAGAAAGTCCCATACCGAAAATCACTTTAACGCGCATAACTCATTACTGAATTAAGATATCCATATAAAATTTGGTACAAGTATTGCTTATATGCACAGAAATATTACTGTGAAAGTGTTTTCCTATCGGTCCATAATTGATCATAGGTCCCATACAAGGTCCCTTTCAGAAAATCACTTTTACGACAGTCTATAATTGGTTATATCTCCCATATTAGGTCCTGCCCCTAAAACCGTATTTATCAATTTGTGTAGAACAAAATTATATATAAAAATATAAAAAAATGGCATTTGTAATGTTCAATAAATCTTGGAATTGTAATGATTTAAACTGTTTAAATCTTTTGATTTTTCTATTTAAGACATGAGAAAACTTATTTCTACAAATGTTTAATCCTTTAAAAAACTATTAGTATCTGGTGGAGGGTATTTATGATTCGGCTCAGCCGAATATAGCACTCTAACTTGTTGGTTTATTACCTTGTCCAAAAAAACTCCAAATAAGAAGGAAATCGCTATTACATTTTCATCAAAATAAGTTCGTACTTTTAAAGATAATTTGATGATGTTTGGAGCATGGATTACTTTTATCTTATGAAAGTCTATGGAAAATGGTTAAAATTGGTCAATCTGTATAAAAATCTATACAACTTAGTTTTGTTTAAAAAAATCATACAGTCGAATTGATTGGGACTCATTTGACCCTAGCCCCCTGAAATAAAAACTTTGATAAAATTTAACAACACCGAAGTCTGCTAAATATTTTCAATGTAAGAGAGACTTTTTGCTGAAAACATCAAAAATTTAACTTATATTTTCGTTAAAATTTTGTTAAAAATTACATAAAACCCAATCCTATTATATCATTTTTCAAATCCAAGAAATTCGAAGAATTCAAATCGCAGGTACTGCTTAACTATAAAGAGGTATTGACATAATTTATATTCCCTATTCTATTCACCATAAATCCCCCGGTGTTATTTCAAAAATTGTAAAATTTGTTTAACAAAGATTTTAGAAAACTGAAAATGGAGTTTTGAAACTGCTGTGTAAAAAATTATTTTTTTTTTATCATAGCTGAGAACATGTTCACAACATCTTTTAAGGACAAAAACTTATATTTGAGTAAATATAGATATATAGTTATAGTTAAAATAGTTTTATTAGAATATTTTTATATAAATTTTGAAGTATAATATTAGCTTTGTTAGAAACACGCTTAGTGTTTCAAGCGTGTTTCTATTGTTTACCGTTCTGGAGTTATAGCTTCATATGTTAGCTTTTTGGTCAAAAATTTTTTCAAACTTAGAGCGACGAGCGGCACGTGATAACGTCAATTAATCGAGCTCAAATTTCGGCTCAATACCTGGAAAGGGGAATCATTTTAAGACGAACAAAATTCCGATTTTTTTTTCCCATATAAGATCCGGTCAGTCTAGTGAACATATATGGGGAATTTCGTGTCAAGTAACCCAAATTCTAAAATCTATGTCTTCCGATTTAGATGCAATTTGCATCAAGGTTAACGGTCAATAATTGCCGGACTTAGAGGGGGTCAAAGTTGGATATTTTGTTCATTCAGGGTTTTATTCAAATGAATATATGCATATTGTATAGAAGGTAGGTTCAATTATTTACACACATATTTTGTTTTGTATAGAACTTCATTTAATTGTATCAAATTACACGCATTTTTAAATAAGGAAATAACGTATGTTAATAAGCAAAACCCTTTCCCGAAGGGAACCTTATATAAGAGCCCAGGGGACAGTTATAGATCAATCCTCATTAAATTCGAAATGTAGAATTATGTTTCTAATAATGAACATTTTGTACGTCGATTTACATCGCTTTACTTTTAATGTTCTGAATCCTCCTCATCAAATTTTCTGAAGAAGGCCTTTTATGAGGGGTAGGGTCAATTATTGACCGATCCTCATAACATTTGGTAGACCAATTTTGGTTCCTTTTAAAACTAGTTTACATCGAATATCATCGCTGTACTCGCATTTTAAGCCAGTAATGAGCGTTAAAGTAATTTTCTGAAGGATACCTTATATGGAAGGTAGGGTCTTTTATGGGTCGATTTTCATAAAAGTCAGTGGATAGGTGTTGTTTCGTAAGAAACTTACTTATATCAAATTCCATCGTTGTATTTGTATTTTTTTAAAAAGTCGATAAAGTCATTTATGAAGGGGACTTTATATGGGGGATAGGTTGATTTATAGGCCGATCCTCAAAAAAATTGGTATAGAGATGTTTGCTCTCATACATGTGTCATCGCTATATTCATATTTTGAAGCCAGTAATGAGCGTTATAGTCTTTTTCTGAAGGGAACCCTATATGGGGCAAGGTCAATTATGAGCCAATTCTCATAAAAAAACATTAGAGAGATTTTGACACATATGAAACTTATTTATGTTTAAATTTATCGCTATACGCGTACTTTTAAAACAGTTATTCCCGTTAAAGCTGGTCTAATTTTATCGCTATACTCGTACTTTTATAACAGTTATGCCCCTTAAAGCTGTTTTCCGGGGGTCCACTTGTATGTGGGCTATCCGAAAACGTTAGCCGGAATTGCATACTTTCAATACCAAACAATCCTTACCTGTAACGAATATTTGTGGAAATTTCAATCATCCATTCGGACTCCATCGTGCTTTCAAAAGACAGAAAGACGGACGAACATGATTGGATGGTCTTTGAATTTAATAATATATGCTTTTGTGGATCTATGACCAATATTTCGATGTGTTACAAATGAAATAAGAAAATCAATATTGTTGAGAACACTGTAAGCTATTTTTGGTGAAGGAATAAATCCTTGGCTAAGGTTAGTTTTTTTGATATTATTTGCCTTTTGTTTGTATTTTCAAACTACAACTCATAAGCAATGATTGGATACTAAAACAAGTTAGAGTGCTATATTCGGCTGAGTCGAATCTTAAATACCCTCCACCAGCAACTTTTGTATTAATACATTTCTAATTAATAAAATATTTGTAGAAATAAGTTTTCTCATGTCTTAAATAGAAACACCACTTTCATTTAAATTTTTATAGCGCCCTAAGATATGCTTTAGCGATATCTCGTATTTGCATCTTAAATCTTTCACCTGTGTGTGAAAGATTTAAGGATTTTAAAAATACATACATATATAATTTTGTTCTACACAAATTGATAATGCAAGTAGTTAAATACGGTTAAAGCGCTTTTAGGGGCAGGACCTAGTATGAGAGATATGACCAAATATAGACCGATCGTGAAAAATTTTTGAAATAGCATTAAGTGCTTTTTGCATTACAAAATAGTATTTATGAACAAAAATAGTATTTATTTATATCATTATTTGGTAATGAGTTATGTGCCTTTAAGTGTTTTTCTGAAAGGGACCTTGTATGGGAGCTATGATCAATTATGGATCGATAGGAAAACAATTTCACAGTAATATTTCTCTGTATATAAGCAATATTTTTGTCAAACTTTATATGGATATCTTAATTTAGTAATGAGTTATGTGCGTTTAAGTGATTTTCGGGAGGGGACCTTGTATGGGAGCTATGACCAGTCATGTAATATTTCTGTGCATATGAGTAATATTTGTACCATATGGGTATCTTAATTACGTAATGAGTTATGCGCGTATAAGTGATTTTCGGGAGGGAACCTTGTATGGGAGCTATGACCAATTATGGACCGATCGAAAAAAAATTTCACAGTAATATTTCTGTGCATATGAGTAATACTTGTGCCAAATTTTATATTGATATCTTAATTTAGTAATGAGTTATGCGCGTTTAAGTGATTTTCGGGAGGGGACCTTGTATGGGAGATGTGATCAATTATGGACCGATCGGAAAAAAATTTCACAACAAAATTTCTGAGCATATGAGTGATATTTGTACCAAATTTTATATGGATATCTTAATTTAGTTATGAGTTAAGCGCGTTTAAGTGATTTTCGGGAGGGGACCTTGTATGGGAGCTATGACCAATTATGGACCGATCGGAAAAAAATTTCACAGTAATATTTCTGTGCATATGAGTAATACTTGTACCAAACCTTATAGGGGTATCTTAATTTAGTAATGTGTTATGCGCGTTTAAGTGATTTTCGAGAGGGGACCTTGTATGGGAGCTATGACCAATTATTGACCGATCGGAAAAAAACTTTCACAGTAATATTTATATGCATATGGGCAATACTTACACCAAATTTTCTTTGGATATCTTAATTTAGTAATGAGTTATGCGCGTTTAAGTGATTTTCGGGAGGGGACCTTGTATGGGAGCTATGATCAATTATGGACCGATCGGAAAAAAATTTCACAAAAATATTTCTGTGCATATGAGTAATATTTGTACCAAATTTTATATGGATATCTTAATTTAGTTATGAGTTAAGCGTGTTTAAGTGATTTTCGGGAGGGGACCTTGTATGGGAGCTATGACCAATTATGGACCGATCGGAAAAAAATTTCACAGTAATATTTCTACGCATATGGGCAATACTTATACCAAATTTTATATGGATATCTTAATTTAGTAATGAGTTATGCGCGTTTAAGTGATTTTCGGGAGGGACCTTGTATGGGAGCTATGTCCAATTATGGACCGATCCATAAAATTTTTCCTCTGAAAGAATTCTATTGATTTCAATTTGTAAAATTTTGTGAAGATATCGACATTGTGGCGGAAGTTATTAACAAAAAACCCATTTTCCCGGAATATGTACTTTTGTATGGGAGGTATATGAAATTGTGGACCGATTCTGGCAATTTTCAGCAGGGATCAAGATCTTGTGCAGAAACGAATGTGTGATGATTTCCATGGAATTATCTTGCATAGTTTTCGAGAAAACTACATCAGAATGTGTAAAAAATGCTTATTTTTTTCCGAGGTTGTTTTAAATTTTGATTCATAACTTTTCCCGGTGTGAACCGATTTTGCCCATTTGCAATACCAAACAACTTAGGAAAATGAAGAACATTTTGGGTGAATTTGGTTAAGCTCTATTGCTTCGTTTTATCGTGAGCGTGTTTTACACAGACAGACGGACAGACGGACATAGCTAAATCGACTCAGAATTTGATAAGGACCCAGAATATATATACTTTGTTGGGTCTCAGATGAATATTTCTTGGTGTTACACACGGAATGACAAAGTTATATATACCCTCTATCACCACTGATGGTGGTGGAGGGTATAATTATTAAAATCAGTTAATATATAACAAAAAGTGTTTGTACTAAGTTTCATCAAGATCAGAAATGTTAAAAAATAAATACATATTCTTCACCGTTATAGCAATTGTAGTATTTTGATTATACTAATTAAAATCTATTAGATATTAAACTAATAAATATTAAACTGTATTATAATTATTTAACTATATAATATACTTTTTCAATATTTAACACAAAATAAATTTTAATTATCACTTAACAAAAATATTCTATTACAATTATTTTGGAATTTTAACGATTTTATGTTTGTACATTTTAAGTATGAAGTAATACCACATATATATTTGCATAATTTTCTTATTGAATAGCTTTAACTATTTTCAAACTAAATTTTTTTACACATGATTAAACATTTAATCAACTATTTATGAAATGGATTTTATAAACGGTTTAGCTTTGATTGTGATATGCTTAATAAATGTTCATGATTAGTCTGTGTGTTATAACTAATTATACTAATTAGGCATTTCGTTAGCATTTAAACTATGTATGTATATAACTATAAACTATTATTAATACTGCTTTGATGTTAAACTGACATGTGTCGAATAAATATATAAATACATGTACTATGGTTTTCTTTTAAATTTAAGGGTTGAATTTTATTAAAATTTAAAGAGAAGTTTAAATTTGAATTTGTTTATTGGGTGAATGCTTTCATTGAACTAAAAAATTCATTAAAAACAAGTAAGAAATTACAGTCAGGCGTGGCCGACCATATGATACCCTACACCAATTGCGAATATTAAATGTGATTAATTTCAATAATGAAGCATTTATGTTAATCTTAAGGTTCCAAATAATGTCTGTTCATGTATGCTGACTAGGAGAAATAAAAGACCGATTTCAATCATTTTCAGCAGCCTTCGTCATTGGATCCAGAGAATAGTATGTGACAAATTTTAATAAATTATATTCAAAATTGTGATCTGTTGCGTGCACACAAGGTTTACACGGTCACAATGACGGACATAGCTTAATATGGACAAATATTTTTGAGTGTTACAAACATCAGCATATTGTACAGATTTACAGACGTAGTTAAAAGATAAAAGGCCGTAATCGGAGGGTCCGGATGTATGGGGGCTAGGGCAGAAATTGAGCCGATATTTATAAAATGTATTATCAGGAATTATCCATATACATATGTAAAAATGAATATGTGTTTGTATATTTGTATGTTTGTGTGTTTGTATGCTTGTATGTTTGTATGTTTGTATGTTTGCATGTTTATATGTTTGTGTGTTTATATGTTTTCTTAAAATTTTCACAGCGTATTCCTCTATATCTGGTAATAGGCTACTTTTTATTTCCGATCCTTGCGAAAAATGACAGTGTTAGTTATAATTATATCAAACTTAGTTGTGCCAATTTTTGTGAAGATAGTAGTATATTTGTCGTAGTTATGAGCTAAAATGCCCAAATCGGTAGGTCCGGTTGTATGGGGGCTAGGCCAAAAATTGGTCCGATCCTTATAAAATTTAATGTCGACATTTATGTCTATATAAAATCTATTTGTGCCAAATTTGATCGTGATACTAGTGTTTGTAAGTGAATTGTGGACATTCAAGTCATTTTCTGAAGGGGATTTTGTATGGGGGATAGGGTCAAATAATGTCCGATCATTATAAATATCGACAGTGTTATTTATAATTATATCAAACTTAGTTGTGCCGATTTTTGGAGAGATAGTAGTATATTTGACAAAGTTATGAGCTAAAAGGCCCAAATCGGAAGGTCCGGTTATATGGGGGCTTGCCCTAGCTTGGGCCGATCACTATAAAATTTATTGTTCGGAATTATGTCTATACAAAACTCATTTTTGCCAAATTTCATAGTGATACTAGTGTTTATACGTGAATTGTGGACATTCAAGTCATTTTCTGAGGGGGACTTTGTATGGGGCTAGAGTCAAATAATGTCTGATTTTTGCGAAAATCACTAGAATTATTAAGACATATATAAAACTAAATTTTGCCAATTTTTATAGAGATAGTAGATCATTTAACATAATTATGAGGTCAAAAGCCCTATTCGGGGGGTCCAGTTGTATGGGGGCTAGGTGAAATAATGGACCGATTTTAACCATTTTCAATAGCGTTCGTCCTTTGACAGAGGGAAGCGCAAGTTCGAAATTTCATCAAATTATTTCAAAAGTTGCGACCTGTAGAGTGCGCGCAAGGTTTACATGGACACACAGACAGACAGACGGACGGACGCACAGACGGACATAGCTTAATCTGTCTTACTGTATTTACTTATTCATATTCGTTTTTACTACAGTAATAATTTTTTTAAACTGTTTGGTTGCAAAATTAAGAGCAAAATATATACTTTTTCTGTACTACAATACAATTAAAACCTATAAAACTATCCACAGAATAAATATGTACATATATACACCCATCCCTCATTTGGCACGCTATATATGTCTCTGGAAATACTTTTTTATGGAAATTCGTGCAAAATGAAAACTGACAAATTAGTGTATTTATTATAATATCATTTTATATAAAGAATATAAACAATTTCTCTAAATGCCGAAATCTTTTCAATTTCTTTGTTTTTCTCGGTAATATGTTTTCATTAAAAGGAAGCAGACCTGATGTGAACCGGGACATGTTAAGTCATACCTGAGCTGGAAATAAAAACTGTATTATAACCTAGGGCATTCCATTTAAGTTATCTCATCAACAGAAAACGAACGATAAACACTAACGATAGCATTGTTTGCACAAGAATACAATATTTCTAGATATTTCAAACGAAATGACAAAATCAATATAACAGCCATCTTATTTTGTAGTGTATATAAAAAAGTGTATATGTACACAAATAGCAATTGACAATTATTGTTATTGTTATGACCATATACTATATTCATATGATTGCTCCCTTTTGCTATGTTATGAATGTAGGTATGTTTATGCCACATTAAGGAGTAAAATTCTAGCATTAAATTGATCAAATTTATTGAATTTTAAAATTAAGGGATTCTTTTAAGCACCTTAAAAATATATACAGAATTAAATTTGTTTGAATTTCCTAGTTTAAATTTGAAAATGTTAAAAACTGATATTTATATAAACAACTCTATTTGAACATTACTTTATAGTGTACCACAGAGAAAAAGGATGTGGTACTTGAATATTATTGTTTTTTTTTTAATTCGCAAGAAGACTTGAAAGTGCAAAAAACTAGTAAAGAGAGTGTAATTTAATTTTTATATGAAAAAGTGAAAAAGGGAAAAACTAGTGGTAAGCATGCTGACTTCAATGCGGCCACTGGACTAATGCCGCTTTTGTGATATTTATATAGGTATATTTATGCACATATACATATGTATAACAATACATGGATGTTTTCCACATATTTACAAACTAATACCAATACTCAACACTGATGCTGAGTTAGTAGTTTCCAGCAAATATACAAGGAATTAATGTATCCCTTTTAAAGGCTATGGTCACTTAATTGAGCTTCAATCGTAACTTTAGTGTGAAAAAAAGCTTAAGAAAAAGCAGTTTGATTATTAGCTTAGAAATCAAATACATATTTAACTCATTAAAAGTAATATATTAGAGAGTAAATTTTCCATGTTTCTTCAATGTAAAGTATGAACTGTGTAAATCAAAAAATCATTAGTTCTGCTCAACCACCACAAACTGCAGGGTAGTTGCCGCTTTATAAAAACAAACACATCTTCGTATATATTTATGCAATTGTATGTGTAAGTATTTTACACATACCCACAATCACACGTAAAAAAGCCAACATATTAAAACTCTCGCAGGGAGGTTAACAATAAAATTAAATTACCCACATTAAAATCATTTAAATTTCGTGTATTTTCAGTTTGCTGTTTTCTCTTTTTGCGTTTTTTTTTTGTTTTTATTCACAAACCATTTTCTTTATTTCAAAAAAGCTGAATAAGCCATTTTGAACGCAGTATGGCGTGGATTATAGAATTTATTTATTTATTATTGTGTTGTTTTATTTCAATTTTTCTTTTCGCTTCAATTTAAGTGTAGAAACAATACAAATATAGAATTTTGGATTAGGAATAATTGTTTATAATAATTTAAAGAAATATATCGATGCAACAAATATTAAATTTTAGGTATTTGTTTTTACCTTGTTGAAAAAGTCAAGATGTCAGTCACAAAGCTAGTTATAAGTATAAGCAAATACAGTTTAAATAATTACTTTTTATACCCACCAACAAAAAACGATGGGGTATATTGATTTTGTCATTCCGTTTATTACACATCCAAATATTGGTAATAGACCCACAAAAGTATATATATTCTGGGTCCTTATTAAATTCTAATACGATCTAGCCATGTATGTCCGTCCGTCTGTCTGTTGAAAGCACGATAGAGTCCGAACGGAACGAGATAGAGGATTAAAATTTTCCACAAATATTCTCCATAGGTAAGGTTTGTTTGGTATTGAAAATGGGCAATATCGGTCCACGTTTTCGGATAGCCCCCATAAAAGTGGACCCCCTAAAAACAGCTTTAATGAGCATATCTGTTTTAAAAGTACGAATATAGCGATGAAATTCGACATAAATAAGTTTCATATGATCTAAAATCTCTCTCTCTCTCTTATGATGATCGGTCTATAATTGACCCTACCCCCATACAAGAACCCCTTCAGAAAATTACTTTAACGCTCATTACTGGCTTAAAAATACTAGTATAACAATGAAATTTGACATAAGTAAGTCTCTTATATCCAAAACCTCTCCACCTATTTTTTTTTCTGATCGGTACATAATTGACCCTACCCCCCATATAAGGTCCCCTTCAGAAAATTACTTTAACACTCATTACTGGCTTAAAAATACGAGTATAATCATAAAATTTAACACACATAAATTTCAATGAAGCCAAAATCTCTATATCAAACTTTATGTGGATCGGTCCATAATTGACCCTACTCCCCATCTAAGGTGCCCTTCAAAAAATTACTTAAACGATCATTACTGGCTTAAAAATACAGAAAAGCGATGAAATTCGACACACATATTTTTCATACGAGTTAAAACCTCTCTATCTAATGTATTGAGGATCGGTTCATAAGAAAATTACTTTAACATACGAGAACAGTTATAAAATTTTATATAAGAAATATTTATAAGAACGTAAATCTTCCTACCGAATTTCATGCGGAAAGTGTAGGGAAGTGATATTCGATGTAAAGATGTTTTGTATGAACCAAAGTTGGTCTAAAAAAAATTTATGAAAAACGGTCAATTATTAACCCTATCTCTCATATAAGGTCCTCTTCAGTTAATTTGATGAGTAATATCACCCTGATGTTTATAGGGGAGCACTCCTTTTAAGGCATACGGTTTGATGGTGGGTATATGCGAATCGGCACAGCCTAATATAACACTCTCACTTGTTAAACAAAAGAACCTCTTAACCCTAATTTTCAACGACTAGTATATTAATTTCTTTCAATACAAAATGTCTCTAATAAACCACAAACAACTTTATTAACCTGGGGTAATCTTGAAAGCATTATTTGATCTCAGCTTTGAAGTTAGAAATAATAGATTTATTATATATTTTTATACTAAACTGTTACTAACTATTTTAAAATACATATTTTCTTGTATTTAACACAAATTTTATTCAAAAATTTACAGAAATATATAAATTTTAATTCATTTTACTTAATAAGAAACCACAAAAATTAATTTTATTTCATATTATTTCCTTAGAATTTTTTAGCATAAATTGAATAAATCTATGGAGAAATATCTGTAAGAAAACTTTATAAAGTTCACACATGATTACACACTGACAAAAAAAGTTCCACATAAATTTGTATGTTTTAATGCATTTAAATAAGAAGCAAAGGGCGTCGCATTTAAAATATTAAATACATATTACGGATATCTAAAATAAATTTAAAAGAAAATAAGATACCTACAAGATTAATTTTATTTAAAAATGACTAAAATATTGATCTTTAAACCCAAAAAATTCAGTAAATTGTTACCAAGACGCAAAATTCAATCAATTTCTTAAAGTAAAATTGGAAATTATATTTATCCTTAAATCACACAAATATAATTTAAGTTTTCGCATAAATGCTAAATGTTTTTTGTTTTTTTGATTTTTCCTTTAAAGCTATTACAATTGTTAAAATACTTATTTATATCCTTTTTAGATATTTATAGTAATACTACCACTGTTTGTGGTTTTAGCTTTCACACATTTATATATACATATGTATGTGTAAGTACAAAGCTATTTGTATTTAAAGCATACAAATAGTTTCTTTCCCTCTGTGCTTTTGTGGAAACTTATTGACATCTTAGGAAATAGACTTTTGCCATGATTTATAACTATACATATATATGTATATTTTTTAGAAATTATTATGAAAAAGTTATTAGAAGTTAACTGCAACTGAACGAGCAAGAAATAAAACATAAAACTAATACTGTGGTTGAAATGTTTCAAAGTAAATACTGCTGAGAATATAAACATATGCAAACTATTGTACTTATTGGATAAAAAGTTTGTAATTCCTATGTCATATAAAAATATATTTATGTGTAATATATGGTGTAAATATAAAATATATGTACATATATTACAATAACTTTAAAAGATAGCTGTAATATATGTACATGAAATATACAAATTATTATAATATTTTTTAAAGTTATGAAAAAAGTAAGCAGCAAGACGTATAATTAATATTGAATTAACTGTAACATGAAAATATTACGTATACGTATCCGTTATTAATTTCTTTTTTGAGGTACGCAGTGTTTGTAAGTTATCAAAATGTTCTCCGTCTAAAATCAGCTGAATAATTACTTTTTTTACATGTCATCAAAAAAGTGTAATTTGTGGATATGATTTTATCATATCGTTTGTAATACACGATGTATTGCTATTTGATCAAGATCATGAATATATTTTTGTTTTAATTTCCTATTTGGGTGTGCCAGAGATCAAAATTTCTTACAAAGAACATACGCAGAAGGGAGGGAGTAGGGAGGCCCAAAATATATACATAGATTTTATTTTTTACAATTTGAATAAAATTTATATTGTGGAGAAAATGGGAATAAAATTTATCTTGAGGAGAAAATTATATTGACAACAAGGTATAAAACATTAATATCGTTGAACAAAAGTTCAATACCGATTAACTATTGTTAAGTAAACGAAATAACCAGCAAGACGTATAATTAATATTTAATTAACTGCAACATGAAAATATTACGTATACGTATCCGTTATTAATTTCTTTTTTGAGGTAGGCAGTTTTTGTAAGATATCAACATTTTCTTCATCTAAAATCAGCTGAATTATTGAATTTCTTACATATCATCAAAAAAGTGTAATTTGTGGATATTATTTTATCATATCGCTTTTGGTTACTATTTTTACTTATTTGAAAACGGAACAGAAAAACGTTAGAAAAGGCCACTAGCTAAAATCAAAATTTCAAGGCTAAATGGTAAATAACAATATATAGCGCTACATTCGGCTAAGCCGAATCTTAAATACCCTCCACCAGCTACTTTTATATTAATACTTTTTTAATTGATCAAATATTTGTAGAAATAAGTTTTCTCATGTCTTAAATAGAAAAACCCCAAGATTTAAACAGCTTAAATCTGTTACAATTGCATGATTTTATGATGATTTGAACATTACAAACGCCATTTTCTTTTATATTTTATAGCGCCCTAAGATATACTTTAGCGATATTCAATAATTTGCATGTATGCATGTGTATGAAAGATTTAAGGAAATTCAAAAATATATATAATATTGTTCCACACAAATTGATAATGCAACTAGTTAAATACGGTTAAAGTGATTTTCGGGGCAGGATGTAGTATGGGAGATATGACTAATTATAAGGATTTTCGTAGAAGGACCTGGTATGGGAGCTATGACCAATTATGTATATAAAGAGGTGGTGTGTCATAATGTCCATGGACATAATGACAATTTCAATATGGGTCACAATGTCCAAGAGCAATGTGACAGAAAGTCCATTGATTTCAAAGAGTCCATTTATCAGAAAAAGGCTTATTTTAGCGAATCCGGTATTCGAAATTCCCCAGAGTTTGATATCCATGCGGCCGGCCGAAGGCCGCCTATCCAGAAAACTTTTTAAAAGGAATCCGAAATGCAACATACATCAAATTTAGGAGCAACTCTTTTCGGGATAAGTGTGTCCCTTTCTTAAATTCTAAACAAATTTTCCAATACATTTCTCTTTTAAAAGTGTCACAATGTCCGAGTACAATATGTCGCTTTAAAGAGTGTTATAAGGTCTATGGACATTATGACACGACATCTATAAAGACAAAATTTCAAAATTCTGTATCTATATCACTATTTGGTAATGAATATTGTGCACTGAAGTGATTTTCGGGACGGGACCTTGTGTGGGGGCTATGACCAAATATGGACCGATCGTGAACAAATTTTTAAATAACATTTCTGTGTACAAAAATAGTGTTTATGCCAAACTTTTATATGGATATCTCAATTTAGTAATGGGTTATGTTCGTTTAAGTGATTTTCGGGAGAGGACCTTGTATGGGAGCTATGACCAATTATGGACAGATCGGAAAATGTTTCAGTAATATTTCTGTATATAAGAGCAAATACCGAACCGATTTTGCTTATTTTCATTACCAAACAACGTAGGAAAATGAAGAACCTTTTGTTTCTTCATTTCGTTTTATTGTGAACGTATTTTACACAGACAGACGGACATAGCTAAATGGACTTGGAATTTGAGGAGGACCTAGGACTTTGTTGGGTCTCAGATGAATATTTCTTGATGTTGAACACAGAATGACGAAGTTATATATAGCCTCTATCATCACTGATGGTGGTGGAGGTTATAAAAAGGCCAACCTGGCAACACGTCTAGACATATCTAAATTTTAACTAGTAGAAATTGTCACGAAATTTAAAAAAAATATTTTGTTTTTAAAAATTAATAATTTGTTAGTTCAAAAGAGCTCGGTCCATAATTGACTTAAGCCATAATCCAAATATCACCCTAATGTTTATTGGGTAACATTACTTTTCCGGCATACGGTTTCATGGTGGGTATATTGTTCATAGTTGCAAGAAGTAACCAGCTATACGTATACATTATATTGAATTAACATCAATATGAAAATATTACGTATACGTACCCGAATTGTTTGTAGTACACAATGTATGTAAGATATCAAAATTTTGTTCATCTAAAGAAAATATGATCAGTTAATTTTTTTTAGTTTATAGTATAAAAATTTACTTTATTTAAAGTGTAGGTAGAGAAAAATGATTTTTGTATCTACTGTAAAAATATGACACATTTAAAATAAAATTAATTGCTGAAATTTTGAATTTACGCAACTTTAATATAAAATAATTAAAATTTTTTTATATATATTTTTTTTTATAAATTATAGTTTATTATTGGGCAAATAATATAAATACTATTGTATTAATTTGTTGCTGCAAAATATTTAATTAGTATAGAGTTGAGGTAAATAATTTTAGAAATAATTACATTTAATAACAATTAGTATCATTATTTGTTTAATTTATAATTACATCAAAATAACTAAGCATATAAAATATAAATAACTTACGGCAATGTTTTAATTTTTGTTGTTGTCAATATATATTTAGTAAAAATTTACAGAGAATGAATTTTATTTTAATATTTTATAGGAATCAGATATTGAAAATTTGAATAAGGTTATTAATAGAATTTTAAATTTATTTTAATGTTAGTTTTCTATAGTTAAATTTTGTTTTAAATGTATATACATTAGACCGGCTCACATTAAACTTCTTAAAATATTCGTTTTTATGACATCGAATAAATCATTATTACTCGCTTTCTTCCCAGTTTTATTATGAAATTTTTTCATGTTTAATCTTTTAAATAACACATATTTCTGTTGCCTCTTTAAATTGTTATTTTCTTATTTAAAGTTTGATGATTTTGTATTTATTTTTATTTACATTAGTTCTGTGGTTTTCGTTTTGTGAAAAATACATTATAACAATTGTTGTGTGCGTACGACATGTAACTGACGTTATCCTAATCAAAATAAATATTAGAAAATTTAAGACCAACAAGAGTGACCATCTGTAAGCGTAATTTAAATATTTACCGAATAGGAAATAACTGGAGTACTGACAATATAACTTGATCAATCATATATTTGTTATAAATGTGTAAATAAAGATCTATAATGGAGTGAAACTTAAACTACATACATACATACATAAGAAGTTTAAGGGCTTTAAGGTAATAAAGACCATTACCGATCATCTACCATAGTTGTTTAACCTTTAACTGAAAATTAACATTAACCTTAAAGTTAATAAACTGGTAACACTAATCCTACTGTTGAAATAGTCTATATTATCGCCCACCGTAATGTATTATTTGTTTAATCCATAGAAAAGTACAGAAATCTTCGAAAAACATATGTTAGATACATTATCAAGCTTATTCTCTCCATTTCGTATTAGAAAATATATAAATATTACAAAATTATTTGACCTTCAATACAATGTATTACTTTCAACAATGATTGGTAATACTAATCTTGAGAATTTGTTTTTAAAGTCTATTATTGTCGATTTTGTTTGTATATATGGCGATAGTCTAGACAACATTGATTTCTCAAATAAAATTAACTGAATTTCTATTAAATTTTATTAAATTGAATTTACAAAGCCATAGAAATAACATATTTCATTGTTGAAATATTTGTTTTAGTTGGTATATATTCTCTTACTAAATAAATTTAAATGGAATTCCAATGATTAGTCAAAAGGTTTTTGTTTTGGTTTTTATGTGGCTTAAAGTATTTTATTTACAGCAGTAAATTAAAATGCTAAATGTTTTACAAATACTTCAAATATTGTGCATTTAGCAATTATCAAGTTAAAATTAAACATGTTATTAAAAGATCTCTTAATTAACGTTAATTAATGTCTGAAATAAATACCGAGAGAAAATCGTATGTTTATCCTTCACTTTATGGTTACACAAGCAATTTTGTTTGCTTCTTAAATGATTGCAATCAAGCACTTTGCTGAAATATGTATATGTATATATATATATTTAGCGAAGTAAGAAGCAATTATAACTCAGAAACATGTTTGTATGTAACTGTGAAATTTTGTTTTTACTTAGTGTAAGAAATGTTTTTACTTTTCCAAGAAAAATCCTCTAAAAAATATTGCTGACATGTACCTAATTCAAAAGATATTAGATTATACTCTACATCGACTTCTTGAGGTTAAAAACCCTATGTGTTTTCTTAATAAAAATCTTAAACCATTTTTTTCTGATATCAACAAAATTATAAATATATTCTATTAACAAGTAAGAGTTCTATATTCGCCTTTGCTGAATCTTTTATTCCCATCACCATAGCATGATTAAAATAAGTTTAATTTTATAACATTTTAATTTATTTTATGTTTTTCAACTCTACCATTACATTAGCAATAACAAACAGCAACTTGACAAACGAAACAAAATACAACAAACATATACCCAACATCAAACATAAAAGTATCATACAGTTTTTCGTAAATTTTTTAGACCGATTTTGTTCATATAAACATGTTTACATCGAATATCATCTCTGTACTTGCATTTTTATGTCAGTAATTAACGTTAAAGTAATTTTCTGGAGGCAGGCTTATATGGGTGGGTAGCCGACACTTTCCGCATGAAATTCGGTACGAAAATTTAAGTTCCTATAAAAGTTCCTTATATCAAATTTCATAACTGTACACATATTTTAAAGCCAGAAATGATAGTTAACGTAATTTTCTGAAGGGGACTCTATATGCGGGTAGGGTCAATTATGGACCGATTTTCAATCAATTTGGTAGAGAGATTTTAACTAGTATAAAACTTATGTGCATAGAATTTCATCGCTTTACTCGTATTTTTAAGCCAATAATGAGCTTTAAAGTCATTTTCTGAAGGGGAGCTGATATACATATGCCCCGATATGCCGATTCTCATAAAAGTCAGTAGAAAGTTTTGACTTGTAAGAGATTTACTTATGTCAAATTTCATCACTATACTCGTGCTAAGCCAGTTATGAGAGTTATAGTAATTTTCTGAAGGGGACCTTATATGGGGGTAGGGTCAATTATGGACCGATCCACATAAAAATTTGGTAGAAAGGTTTTTGCTTGAAAGTGACTTACTTATGTCAAATTCCATCGCTATAATCGTATTTTGAATCCAGTAATGAGCGTTAAAATCGTTTTCTGAAGGGGACTTTATTAGGGGTGTAGGATCAATTATGGACCGATCCACATAAAATGTGGTAGAGAGACTTTGGCTAGTAAGACACTTACTTATATCAAAGTTCATCGCTATACTCGTATGTTTAAGCTAGTAATGAGCGTTAAAGTCATTTTCTGAAGGGCTTCTTATATGGGGGTTAGGGTCAATATGCACCGATCCTCATAAAATTTGGTAGAGAGATTTTGGCTCATGTGAAACTTATTTATGTTGAATTTCATCGCTATACTAACACTTTTTAAATATATATGCCAATTAAGGCAGTTTTTAGGGGGTCCACTTGTATTGGGGCTATCCGAAAATGTGGATCGATGTTGTCCATTTTCAATATTTGTGCAAAATTTGAACTCTCTAGCTCATTTCGTTCGGACTCTATCGTGTTTTAAACCGACAGACAGGCAGACAGACGGACGGACATGGCTAGATCGTCATAGAATTTAGTAAGGGCCCAGAATATATATATACTTTTGTGGGTTTATGATCAATATTTCAATATGTTACAAAGGGAATGACAAAGTCAATATACTCTCCAACAACAAAACAAAATGCGGACATACGAACATGGCTTAATCAACTTCTCTATTTTGAAGGATACAGAATATATATTCTTTATAGAGCCGGAAAATTATACAGTGGGTATTACAAACGCAATGACAAACTAAAAACAAATTTTGATTATATATTCATCTTCTTATATGTACCTAATAGAAAAACCTTTAATTTTTACATTGCCAAATGAGAAAATTGTATATGTATTAAAATTGCATATTTGTCTTTCCGCAAGCAAACGGACCAAATTTAGTTTGTACATACACGTATATAAACATATATGTATATATATTCATATGTATGATAAAATATTTACCAATTATGCAGGGGTTTATTTAGTAAATAGTTTTGTAAAGTAATAAATGCTTTTCTCTAACATATCTTCAAATTTTTACTGATATAAAGAATGGTATTAATCAAATATTGAACGAAATAAGCGATTTATTTTAGATTTAACATATTCATTAAAACTTTGTTATACAATATTTTTAAAAATTTTACCCGAAATTTCAGACCTTTTGTTAGATTTAATTGTTGCTGTTGGTTTTTAAAAGTTTTAAACATTAATAAAAAATGCAAAATTCGACTTTTTGATTGAAATGGTCCGTCCACTGGATCAAAATACATGTTGTTGCATATTTTTAGAACTCTATTTTCTTTCTGGCAATATAATAGACAATGTCTGGCGGTACAGTTATATTCAAACATGTTTATCGATGTTGGAATACAATACTATACATTTTTTATTTAATAAAAATAATTTAATACAGATACGTATACAGTTCTCTGTCAATATAACCATTTATTATACCCTTCACTACCATCAGGGGTATAGAGGGTATAGATAAGGATATCGTTCCGTGTGTAACACCAATAGATATTCATCTAAGACCAAACAAAGTATATATATTCTAGATCCTTATGAAAGTCTGAGTCGATTTAGCTATGTCCGTCTATCTTTGCAAAACACGCTCATGTTAAGACTATCGACGTAGATCTATATCGATCTACAATCGGTCATAGCTCCCATATAAGGTCCACTTCCGAAAATCACCTAAACGCACATATTTCATTGATAAATAAAGCTATTGTGATAAAATTCGAGTTGAATATGTTTTGTGTATATACAAATCATTCTACAAAATTTTTTACGCATCGGTTCATTATTGGTCATAGCTCCCAGCGTAGCTCATAGCAGATATTTCATTGTCAAATAAAGCTATCTTGATAAAATTCGATACAAATATGTATTGTCTTTATATGAATCACTCTACACATATTTCATTGACAAATAAAGCTATCCTCCCAGCTAAAAAAGATTACGTATGGATCATACATGGATTCATATATGAAGCATATATTTTCATATGTTCATATCCGAAAATTGGCGGAATTGGGCATAATCTCCATATATTTTCATATATTTCCATACATATCCATATATGGAAAATTTTTTCATATATGATTCCATAAATGTGTCCATATATGACATGATCATATATCGCCATTTTTCGGATATGAACATATATGAATATATATGGTCCATATATGATTCATATATGATCCATATATAATCATATATGATCGTTTTTAGCTGGGTTGATAAAATTCGACACCAATATTTCTTGTCTAAATATGAATCACTCTACGAAATCTTTTCCGTATAGGCCTATAATTGGTCATAACTCCGACATAAGGCCCACTTCCGAAAATCACTTAAAAACACATATTTTATTGTCAAATATAGCTATCTTGATCAAATTCGATACGAATATGTTTTTTCGACATATGAATCACTCTACGAAATTTTTTTCCGGATAGGCCCATAATTGGTCATAGCTTCTATATAAGGTCCACTTCCGAAAATCACTTATAAGCATATTTTTCATTGAATTCTAAAGCTATAATTCGACAGAAATATGTTTTGTGTACATATAAATCATTCTACCAAATTTTTTACGGATTGGTCCATTATTGATCATAGCTCCAATATAAGGCCCGCTTCCGAAAATCACTTAAAAGCACATATTTCATTGTCAAATAAAGCTATCTTGATTAAATTCGACACAAATATGTTTTGTCTTTATATTAATCACTCTACAAAATTGTTTCTGTATAGGCTCCTATATAAGGTCCACTTACGAAAATCACTTAAACGCATGAATAATAAAGCTTTCGGTATAAAGTACGACTTGAATATGTTTTGTGAGCATATACACAAATCATGCTACCAAATTTTTTCCGGATCTGTCCATATTTGGTAATAGCCCTATAATTAGTTTGACATATGCATAAATATTAGTACCCTCAATACGGAAACAACAAGTTATCTAAAAATTAGATTGTTGAATGGGTTTTAATAAACAAGTAGCTTGCTGATGGAGGGTATTTAAGATTCGGCATAGCCGAATATAGCACTCTAACTTGTTTTAACGATTATTTACCAATAATTTAATTTTTAGAAAATTAGTAGGTATAAAAATGTGTTTACACTGGACTGATAACGTTTTTACACATAGTTTACTTCTTATATTACTTGATTTTAATTACAAAACTCATGTATACTATAGTCAGAAAATAACAGCCAAATCAAAAATACTGAAAACTGTATATATATATGTATGTACGAAGTGCATACAGGGTGTCTAAAAACTAATGGTTACATATAAGTAAAATATGTATAATTATGGCAATAAGGAGTTTTGTACTTCTCACAAGAAAAGTATAAAAACAAAGCCATAGCAAATCATATTTAAAAATTCCGATATATCTCAAATTTCATATTCGATTTCTATAAATTTGTTTTCTTTGTTGCCACAGAAAGAATTCTCTGACATCCTGTATATTATGTAAATACTTACACTAGTTTTTATTTATGTATATCTGTATATATGCACATACAGGTGTACTTAAAGTACATATATACAGTCGAATACACATACACGTATAGATGAAGATTAAGAAAATGTTTGTAAATGAGTGATTACTGTTAATTAAAATCATTTACATGAAATATTATTTGAGTGATTATGTCAGCAATTATAACCATATTCCTTTTTTTTTTGCCTGCTCTTTTTCAGTAAATAACTTCTTGTTATGATTACACATTTTTGCAATACAAGAAAGATTTATTTTTTTACGTATTCGACTTAAGAAGAAATAAATCTCAAAAATTTAATAACTTAACCATAAATCATTCTCAAATTGTTATCCTTTTTCAATATTTTATTTTCCTTAATTTTGTTCATATTCTTTTTTGATAAACAATATTATTTATTGGCAAAATGTTAAACTTATGTTACAACTTAAAAATTTTAAAAAATAGATACAATTTTCATAAATCATTTAAAGGTGAAACAACACCCTATGCTAAATAAAGAATATTATACTTTTAACATCAATCATTATACAACTTATTGTGTTCTTTATTACCATTAGTGAGTATTAATATTTATTATTTATAATTTGGTTAAAAAAGGTTGAACAATAGCTTAGTTGCTGAATTAAAATATAATTATTTAAATAAATATATTTATGAAATTTTTTATTTATTTACATAACTTAAGTTGCGATATTTAAAGTTTGTAACTATATACATATGTAACAAGTTAGAGTGCAATATTCGGCTGAGCCGAATCTTAAATAGCCTCCACCAGCTACTTTTATATTAATAGCGCTTAGCTATATTTAGTAATTTGCATGTAAGCATGTGTGTGAAAGATTTAAGGATTTTCAAAATACATATAATTTTGTTCTACACAAATTGATAATGCAACTAGTTAAATACGGTTAAAGCGCTTTTAGGGGAAGGACCTAGTATGGAAGATATGAGTAAATATAGACCGATCGTAAAAAATTCTTGTACATAAAAGCTATATTTCAGTCAAATTTTGTATCTATATCGTAATTTATTAATCAGTAATTTGTGTAATTGGGACCGAGCACACCCTTGTTATGAACCGATCGTGAAAAAATCTTGAAATAGAATTTTTGTATACAAAACTAATATTTGTGCCAAATTTTGTATCAATAGCTTTATTTGGTAATAAGTAATGTGCGTTTAAGAGATTTTCGTAAAAGGACCTTGTATAGGAGCTATGACCAATTATGTATATAAAGTTATGTGCGTTTAAGTGATTTTTGGGAGAGGACTTTGTATGGGAGCTACGACCAGTTATGGACCGATCGTAAAACCATTTTATAGTAATATTTCTGTGCATATAAGCAATACTTGTACCAAATTGTATATGGATATCTTAATTTAGTAATGAGTTATGCGCGTTTAAGTGATTTTCTGGAGGGGGCCTTGTATGGGAGCTATGACCAATTATGAACCGATCGAAAAAAAATTTCAGTCATATTTTTGTGTATACGAGCAATACTTGTACCAAATTTTATATGGCCATCTTAATTTTGTAATGAGTAATGTGCGTTTAAGTGATTTTCGGGAGGGGACCTTGTATGGGAGCTATGACCAATTATGGACCGATCGGAAAAAATTTTCACAGTATTATTGCTATGGATATGAGCAATACTTGTATCAAATTTTATATGGTTAAATTAATTTAGTAATGAGTGATTTTCGGGAGGGGAGCTATGACCAATTATGGGCCGATCCAGAAAATTTTTTCTGTGAATGAATTCTATTGACATAAAATTTCAATTTGTAAAATGTTGTGAAGATATCAACATTGTGACGGAAGTTATGAACAAAAAACCCATTTTCCGGTAATATGTACTTTTGTATGGGAGGTACATGAAATTGTGGACCGATTCCAGTAATTTTCAGCAGAATTTCATGGAATTATCTTGCATAGTTTTCGAGAAAATTACATCAGAATGTGTAAAAAATGCTTTTTTTTCGAGGTTGTTTTAAATTTTGATTCAGAACTTTTCCCGGTGTGAACCGATTTTGCCCATTTTCAATATTAAACATGAATTTGGTTTAATTCTATTGCTTCGTTTTATCGTGAGCGTCTTTTACACAGACAGACGGACATACGGACATAGCTAAATCGACTCAGAATTTGATAAGGACCCAGAATATATATACTTTGTTGGGTCTCAGATTAATATTTCTTGGTGTTACACACGGAATGACAAAGTTATATATACCCTCTATCACCACTGATGGTGGTGGAGGGTATAAAAATATCCATTCTCTTATTGTTAGACATACAGCTTTATTCCGAAATACTACTTTATAAGAGAATTTTTTCTTAAATCTCTCAACATTAAAATCTGAACATTTTATCAAAAAATAAAAAAAGAACACAAACAATCATCTTCAAATTTGACAATGTTCTCTAAAGTATAACAATAAAGAAACCTTGTTGGATATGTTAAACTTTGAACAGACAAATTTATTACTTGTTTATTTTTTGAATGTTAAAAAAATAATAATAGTAACTAAAATGAATGTTGGAACTTAGACATGTTATGTATTCAAGCATTTAAAAACATGCACATAAATTACTATATGTATGTTGATTCAACATAACTACACACAGAAATGTTGTCCTAAAATATTTATACTAAAACTTCTCCTTAAAACGACAGCATGTAATTTACAAATAAAACTCTCAATGTCTTTTATTTTACTGCAATGCATTGTTGAAGTTCTCAACAAAAAATTTACTGCTGCTGTTAATTTATGAAGAAAAAAGCAAGAACTACTAAAATTTCAAGGTTATAAAATTTGCAATGAGTACTTTTTTTAAAATTTTTTTTGTAGAGCATAAAAATACGAAAATTAGCTGACAACCAGCATCTCTACGAGTTCCTGTAGAACATGCAAGAGGGTGAAAAGCGGAAACAAAACAACTTACACTTGAAAAAGTAAAGCAGACAACAGCTGCAACATTAATAAATGCTTGAAGGTATTGTCTTAAAAGCTCAACTGAAATTCTCGCACATGCTGATATTCATAGTATGAAATTCATACATACAAATGTACGTTCACTTGCTGTTTCATACATATTTACCCAGTAAACATTGCGGATGTTGGTTAAAAGTGTGAAGAATATTGTTAGAGGCAATGAAAAATTTAAAGCATTTTTAAGCATTTTGGCTTAAAAAACACAGTAAAGGGCATCATAGAATTTTACATACATAAGTAAATAATATCTTGCAGCTCAAGTCGTATGTAAATGACTAGGTACGTGGTCTACCATTATAATTTATATAAAATAATAAATCAGTCCTATTCAATCCACATTACGTTGAAAAAGTCAGTCAATTTTCTCGAGCGTTAAAAAAATTTCCGCTGAAAAATGCTTTAAACTTTACGATATTTACTCTAAACAAAATATTTAATTTATTAACATGAAATCGGAAATTATTGATGCAAACAAGTATCATTTGTGGGCCAACTATTAAAATTTTATCCAAATTTGTTTGTGAATGGTTTTATAAAACCCCATTTGCCGCGTAAGCGTTTAAACAAAAAATTGTTCCGTGTAAAATTGTTCATAATTGGAATACTACTGGCGACTATGTAGTGATAGGACCTTATTTTGGTTATAACCCTAATGTAGATATATGTTGAAGCTAAAGTAAATAGTGGAAGTTATGCATGTATGCACTTGAATCCATTGGGTTACTGGTAAGTGTGTAGTCTATTAGAATAGAACACGGGTTCGATTCCCTCCAGAGACGCAAGTAAAGGAGCACACAACAAGCCTAGGCCGGAACTAGAACTGACTAGAACGGAACTAGAACGGAACTAGAACTGAACTAGAACTGAACTAGAACTGAACTACAACTGAACTAGAACTGAACTAGAACTGAACTAGAACTGAACTAGAACTGAACTAGAACTGAACTAGAACTGAACTAGAACTGAACTAGAACTGAACTAGAACTGAACTAGAACTGAACTAGAACTGAACTAGAACTGAACTAGAACTGAACTAGAACTGAACTAGAACTGAACTAGAACTGAACTAGAACTGAACTAGAACTGAACTAGAACTGAACTAGAACTGAACTAGAACTGAACTAGAACTGAACTAGAACTAGACTGAACTAGAACTGAACTAGAACTGAACTAGAACTGAACTAGAACTGAACTAGAACTGAACTAGAACTGAACTAGAACTGAACTAGAACTGACTAGACTACTAGAACTGAACTAGAACTGAACTAGAACTGAACTAGAACTGAACTAGAACTGAACTAGAACTGAACTAGAACTGAACTAGAACTGAACTAGAACTGAACTAGAACTGAACTAGAACTGAACTAGAACTGAACTAGAACTGAACTAGAACTGAACTAGAACTGAACTAGAACTGAACTAGAACTGAACTAGAACTGAACTAGAACTGAACTAGAACTGAACTAAAACTGAACTAGAACTGAAGTAAAACTGAAATGAGTGCTTAAGCTTCTTTTGGAAAACTGACTTCAATGGAATTTTCAGTATTTAGAATGCTGTGATGATGACAAATGAAATTGCTTACATAAAAAATAATTAAAATTCGAAACATTTAATTCTTTCATCCAAATTTTAACCTTTTTTGCCAATATTTTTCAGGAATTAAACAGCCGAAACAAATATACCCTTATTGGTTTCATATTATGAGAAAAATCGTTGTAAACTAGTATGACTAATGCATGTGATTTCCCCTTTAATATTTATTAGTCAAATATTTTGTTTCAAAAACAAGTAATTTTCCTTGAATATAAACTCATAATTCACTTATGGTCAATTATAATCAAGTTCAAAAACTAACTCCTTTTTTTGGTTTGTTGTGTTAAATTTTTTAAGAATTCATAATATTTCCGATTTTATATCTACAAGTAATATGAAAATGTGAAAAAGGCATTAACTGTTAAGCAAAAGGGAAGCAAAAAGAAAAAAAAGAAGTAAAATGAATGTGTAACAACAATGAATATCCACTCCAGAGAATTGTAGGAAAATTCACTTCAAGTCCTTAGGCGTTCATAAATGTGTAGTGATTATTGTACTTTTTTTTGTTTTGGTACTTCCAGATGAGATTTCTGTAAAATCTTTGTGAATGTTGTTAAGGATTTACTGTAAATTCAAACTCATCCATTTTTGGTATACAGAAAATAAAAATTATAAAGATTTTTGTACTCATGCCCAAATATTCTTTCAAACAGACAACATTATGTGATAGAAAATTTATATGAAAGTAAATATTCTTACTATCTGTCTGTTAGTTAAAAGATTTTTACATTTCAGTGAACTCTTTTAATTAAAACAGTGTCTATGTATAAAAACTTTAACAATCTGAAATCAAAAATGTTATGATTTCATCTTTAAGTGGTACAATAAAAATTTATGAATTGTAATTTGGATTTAAAATTTTTGTATATTACAATCACTTACTAATAAAAATGTTAACAATTCTGTGAGATACGATAGTCAACTAAAAACATGTATGCAAAGAAAGTTCGAAACTATCTTTAATATTCTTATAACTTTTTATACACATCATCAATAAAGATGTGACGACCATCCGTCTGTCTGTCTGTTGAAATCACGATATGATACACACAGGACTATAGCCCTATATATATATCCCTTGTCGATCGAAAGTTAGTAATTGAATTATTCAATCCATTTAAAAAACCCGTTATAATCTATTTATTAAAAGTTTCAAAAACTCAGTAAACCGTTTAAATTATTTTTCAACAATTTTCAATAGCTTTTATTATTTTTTAACTACTTAAACTTTCAATTCATTATTTTCTCTTCTAATTAAACTTTTAATTGATCTTTGTAACTTTTTCATTTCGAGCATATTTGTTCCAGCTTATTCTTGTTCTGCCAAAAGTACCTCTTCTAAAAAATGGTAGTTTGTTTTGTATTAAAGTGAAAAACAGAGACAAATGTAAAAGTAAACGAACTTTAGAAAATTAACATTTCCTATCTTTTGTTTTGTTGCTTTAACAAAACTTAATACAATTTTCTTTTGTTCCTTCGAGGCATTTAAGGTCCCAAGTGCAAATTAGTTAAAACTTTACAAAATATGCGTGGCGTAAGTACATCACTTGTTTGGATGCTCTGCTAAAGACCACTATTATTATACTGCTAATCGTAATAGAAGCTTAAGTTTGTAAAATTTTTACTATACAGGTAGGAATTTTTTACTAAGTACTTATGCAATAAACATTGTGACTTATGTAGTTGTGTATTAAGAACAGAATATATATTTTTGTAAGTTCACAGTTGCTAAAATCACTTTTTGCGAGAGAAAACTGTAAAAATATACTGGTCTTATAGCAAATAATACAATACATAATTGCGATAAAAAGTCAAAATTATGAAGTTAGAATAAAAGGTATTAAATTTTTTGATTAACAAAAAAGTATGTAGTAAAAGATAAGCAGAAAAATTAAAATGTATGTAATACAATTTTTATGTGCAAGAAAAGAAAGTGAAAATAAGTTTAATTATAGTTACCTTTGCATAAAATACATATTAATAAAAAAAATTCCAACAAACAATGGTCATAAATATTTGGCTAGTTTTAACGTGCTTTAGTCAGACAGACAGGCGGACATAGCAAAATCGATTCAGAATTTCATAGGGACACTTTGCTGGGTTTCAGATGAATATTTCTTGGTGTTACACAAGGAATGATAAACTAATATATACTCTCCATCAGCATAATGATTTCTATATATAGACAACACTAGCTTACCCTGGATGCTTCGCTACCTAACTTAAATTAAATACATAAAAAATTTTGTTTACTTTTATAGAAAATTAAAATTGATTAAACATTTTTTTAATGTTTCAGTTTTATACGTTCAATATCACGTGATTAAATTAGCATTCAATAAGAAGCTTGTATTTTTAGTTTCATTCATTTAGCTTTCACCTTACAGAAAATTTCGAAAGTACTATTTGAAAAAAAGTACTTTAAAACACCTCTAATAGATTACCATTGAATCAAAAATTTTATGTTTCTGTGTTCAATATTATATACAATTCAAAAAAATATAATTTGATGAATGAAAAAGTACCAAAAGTCCCTTTCAGTAGATTCTCATTCCCCAAGGACCCTACATTTAAAATTTTATTTTCAGTACATATGTTCAATATTCGAAAAATATCAAAAAGTACCATCGGAAAAAGTACAAAAATCTCTCTCAATAAATTCTCATTTAATAAGGACCGTGTGTTCCGGTTAACCATTATAAAGAATCTAAAAGGTACCATTTGAAGAATAGAAAAGTACCAAATAGTTGCCACTTACAGAATATTATTCAGTGGAGACCATGTATGTTAAAATTAATGTTCCTAGGCTGAATATTTTAGAAAATTAAAAAAGTGCCATTTATGAGATAAAAAGTACTAAAAAATTCTCTCTTAAAGAATCTTATTCAATGCGGACCGTGTATGTTTAATAATCATGTGTTTTGAATTCATATTAAAGAACATACAAAGAGTATCATTTGAAGAAAGAAAAAGTACCAAAAGTGGAATAAATTTTACCTAAGTGGAAAGTACGCTTAGAAATATACTTTTTTGAGAATTAAGGTTACAAAATGTTCCGTATTTAAATCTGCATTCATTTGAAAAATAGTGCTTTCAAAAAGGTACCAAACAATTTACTCGAATTTGGTCCTATATATGCCTTAGTACTCGAATTCCAAAATAATATACCAACAGCTTATTTTGTGTGAGTAAACTACTTTTTCAAGTTTTATAAAAATTGGCTCAATGAGTTTGAATAAAATTAATTTCCCGTTTTTTTCCCTTTTTGGTACATTTTTCCGCAGTAAAATAGCAAAAATTTTATTACAAAAATATTACAGAGTGAGTCCGTTTATTTAATAGGAATAATTCAATAAACCGAAAACGTTTTCTTAATGTGCTAAAAAAAAGTACCATAAATACAGTTTTTAAAAAAGTACGAAACAGGTATTTCTTAGTTTTGGCAGATGTATCCAAAATATTTATAAAAAATTTATTATGTTAATTAGTTCAAAAGTTATAAGGGACCAAAAAAGGTACCAAAATCACCTTTGTTACACATTTTTACCCCTTAAAAGTACGAATATCAAAAAAGTACCAGACACCCATCTGCTAATTTTAAGAGTAGATACAGTTGCATTTAAAATATTAAAAAAATTTCGGAAAGACGGACACTGTACTATGGACCATAGTGTGATACTGATATAAAAGGGTTATATTCGGCTGTGCCGAACCTCATATACCCACCATCATACCGTATGCCGTAACAGGAATCCTCCCCTATAAACATCAGGGTGATATTTATTTTTTATACCCTTCACCACTACAGTGGGGAGGGTATAATGCGTTTGTGATTATGTTTGTAACACTCAAAAATGTCTGTCTGTGTGTCCATGTAACGCACTCTACAGATCGCAATTTTTTATATAATTTGATAAAATTTTGAACGTACACTTCTTTTGCTTCAAGGACAAATGCTATTGAAAATAGTTGAAATCAGTACATTATTTCACCTGGACCCCATACAACCGGACCCCGGAATAGGGCTTTTGACCTCATAATTATGTTAACTGATCCACTATCTCTACAAATATTGGCAAAACGTAGTTTTATGTAATTTTAATAATTCTAGCGTAAAGATCGGGCTCTTACAAAGTCCACTTCAGAAAATGACAATTCACTTATAAACACTAGTATCGCGATTTTGGCTCATATAAAGGAGCTTGGGCTCCCTTTCATTAAGAACTGGGAAAAGGAGAAACGTTCTTCCATCCCCTTCCCAAAAATCACTTAAACATATTTGGTCGTAGCTCCCATACAAAGTGCTCTTCAGAAAAACACTTCAGCGCGCATAACTCATTACTAAATTAAGATATCCATAAAAAAATTGGAAATGTAACTTTAAAATTTATTCACGATCGGTCCATATTTGGTTCCCTACCGATTAAGATATCCATAAACAATTTGGCACAAATATTTCTTTTATACACAGAAATGTAACTTTAAAATTTATTCACGATCGGTCCATATTTGGTTTCCTACTGAATATCACTTTTGGATCGGTCCACAGTTGATCATAATTTCCATAAAAGATCCCCTTCTTAAGTGCGTACGCATTACCAAATAATGATATTCATACAAAAGTTGGCAGTATAATTATTATTTTACACAGAAATGTTATTTTAAAATTTATCGGTCCATATTTTGCTTTTATATACAGAAATATATCTGGAAGTATTTTTTACGATCGGCCTACAATTGGTCAGAAAATCACTTTAATCGTATTAAACTAGTTGCATTATCTTTAGTAAATTTAGTTTAGTATAGTATTTAGTATATATTACAAAACACGAGAGTAACAAATATAATCAGATAATTAAGATTCGGCATAGCCGAATATAGCAATCTAACTTGTTTTAAACTTAGTTGTCCAGATACTATTATATATAGACTAGTTGAAATAACGTACCGATTTCAATCGTTTTAGGCTTAATCCCGGGTTCAAAATAAAGATTTGTGCCAAATCTCATTAATTTGTCTTAACAAGTGGTCGGACAGACCTCAATAAATTATTCCAAACCGATTGGTATACTTTATTATTAATATTTTTATGCATTATAAACAACAACTTAAACCCAATATACCTTCCCCATTTAAGTTGTGTAGGGTGTTAAAAATAAAACAATATTCATATTTATACTGCATGTACATTATTATTTCTTGTTCTTGCCAAATTAATATTTACAGATTTTGGCTAAACATTAGCAAACAAAAGCCTACTAATAATCTAATAATGTTTGTTACTAAAGATTTACACTGTTTGTCTTTTGATCTTAGCGCTTGGATTATTTGGCCAAAACACAAAGTGAAATTCATGTGTCAAGGCTGATGTTGTCATACGTAGATATCTACTAAATACTTAACAAACACATTTAGTTACATACATTGATATTTATACACAAATTAGCTTGTTGTAGTTGTTATTGTGATTATGCAAAAACAACTATGTTTATAATTCGGTTCAACGCTTGTTGTTATTATCAAGTCACTGAGCATGTTCATAGATATTTACGTATATCTTTAGCTAAACGCCGTTTCATGTAGAAAGATGTACATATATTAGAATGGTCCCTGTTATAATTGTAACACCTAAACCTACATAGTGGATAAAGCCTATATTCGAGAATTTTTTAAATTAAATTAAACTAATTAATTTAAAGAAAAAATTAAATTTCAAAATATTTTATAGATAAATTAGGTAAAAGTTTTACCAAATCAGATGATGTACATTTTATCTTAGACTAACTATCATACAATTTTTTATAATAAAATACATAGATATTTTCGGATCATACTAATAAACATGTTTTTGTTGCATTTCAAGTGTAGTATAGTTATATGTGGGTTATACACACGAATGTGTCTACATTTTAATTACATATGTTTGTAATTGAAATTGTTTTTCGTATTGTTATTACAGAATAATGTTAACAGCAACAATAGCAATCATTGGAGATCAACACAAGGAGCTACATGATTGTGGTGACCTCTATAAACTTGTTGTTTTATTTCCTGATTACAATCACAGTAATGTCTATGATGAGTCTTATTGTCAGTCTCTTGTTTGTTTGACAATTAAATAACAAATTTCATGTCCGTGGTTTTAATAGACATGTGAGCGTGGGTTGTAATGAAAATTTAAACATAATTATAGTATTAGTTTTGTAATAAGTATAAAGTCATGGAAACTATGTAGGTTTTAGATAGCCAAATGAAACTAACATTATTAATGAGGGATTAAAAGTCATCTTAAATATCGTATGCCCAAAAGAAATAATTTTTACTTTCAATCTTATTTAAGGAAACGTTCAAATATAAAATTTGAAAAAAATATCCTTTCACATGTCACAGATAAGATTTATCAATTTTGCTGATCAACAAATGGAATGGTGAAATCCAGTGTTTATAACCTACACCACTTTAGTGGGGAGGGTATATTGGGTTTGTGCTGATGTTTGTAACGCACAATAATATTGGTCCTATACCCACCTTAAAGTATACCAATCGGCTTAGAATCATTTTCTGAGTCGATTTAGCTATGTCCGTCCTTCTGTCCGTTCGTCCATGTAAACATTGTAATCGAACTACAGGTCGCAGTTTTGAAGATAATTCAATGAAATTTGGCACACGATCTTCTATGGCACGGAAGACGAAGTCTGTTGAAAATGGTTAACATCGATCAATTATTTCACCTAGCCACCATACAACTGAACCGGACTAATACGGCTTTTAAGTTCATAATTATGTTTAATATACTCGTATCTCGACAAAAACTGCAAAACCAAGTTCTATACTAGTTTTGATGACCCTCATGAATTTTTTAATTATAGGGTATCGTTTGAACATAGCCCCTATTCAAAGCCCCCTTCAAAATTCGCATTTTTTTTTTGTAACAGGTGTAGGGTATTATATGGTTGGCCTCGCCCGACTTTAATTTCTTACTTGTTAACGCTTAGGTAATGCTTCTAATGATATAGCGTATACTTGTTACAATTGATACATATTGCTCATACGACCATGTGCTCAGTGCAAGGTGTACAATGGATAAAACAATTATGATGAGTAAAAACTTTAAAAATCATTAAAAAATAAATTGGTTACAAAATAATTCAATTACCACATAAATTTCAATTAAATTTTATATTTCTGTAGTAGGGAAAAACAGTTAAAATTAAAAAGTTAGTTTTGTCTATGCTAATTTTTCTTTATAACAAAGAAACAGACAATAAATTTAAATAAATTTAACATACACACATCCAAACCTACAAACTCCTTCTTATTTATAACTTTTTTTCAGATCATAAATTATAAACTGTTAAAACTCAACTGGAATAATAAGAGTATTTCAATTGCGCTGCCAACAATAGCAAGACATAAATAACAAAAAAAAAAAAAAAACTACAAACAGAAAATACATTTCATTGTCTTCAAGATTTTTCTGCATATGTCATGTGTCAATGTTTGTTGAATACCGAATCGAGTAAAGTTCTTAAAAAATAAAATCACTTGCTTTCAGACATACACTCATGCAACCTAAGAATAAAAATCTATTTATTCGTCTATTTCAAAATTTTTCTCTATTGTATTTGTTGTTGCATTCACATTTGAAATAGAAATAGTAAATATTTGCTAGTGTTCTCAAAAATGTCACGTAAGTTAAGTAGTTGCCAATCACGTAGTGTGCCAAACCCGCATGGTTTCATAGTAATACTGAAAAAGTCTCTTGTTGTTTCCCATTTAGTAGAGTAGTTGCAGCAGCAGTTGCACCACACGGAACACAACTATTCTGTATCGTATTATGATGCAACAATTCATGTTGCAGAGATAGATATTTATACATATGTACGTATGTATGTATGTTTTAGTATAAGAGTAAGTAAAAATATGTATTTAATTTAAACATATTCGAGTGGATTTTTATAAGGAAACCTTGTTATGCGAAGCAAAACCAAAAAAAATAATACTTTTTTTATATAAGGATTAAATTTGTTGAGCAGAATTCTTAAAAGTGCAGCAATTAAATGCTTTTTAAAAACTTATGGACCGACTCTGTGATAACCTACAACAATATGGTTGGATCAACCAAAAGTGTATTCGGTATTATGTGACAGTTATTTGAATTAAATTTTTTCAATATAATGATTTATTACAAGCATGATAATGCTCTGAGTTATTTCTTCAATGAATATGTGTAGACTGCTTTGCTCATCAACGTAGTGGTTGATGTCGTTGTTCACAATGCAACTTATTACTTTATAATCACTTGACCATTGCTGTTCCATTGCTTCAGAGATGCCAAAATATCACTTTTTACAAGTTCTTACTCACAGACAGGCTTGGGGGGTAATGACTACATTTTCAATTACAATTACATTTGAAGTAATTGTAATTGAAGCATTACCAATTACAATTACATGTAATTGTAATTGAAGTTTTGCCAATTACAATTATTTTTAATTGTAATTGAAGTTTTGCCAATTACAATTACTTGTAATTGTAATTGAAATTTTACCAATTACAATTACTTGTAATTGTGAATTTTGTTCCTTATAATTACATGTAATTTGTAATTAGTAATACCTAAATTACAATTAAAAGTAATTGTAATTGAAAATTTCAATTACAAATACAAGTAATTGTAATTGGCAAAACTTCAATTACAATTACAAATAATTGTAATTAGTTATTTGTCAATTACACATTACAAGTAATTGTAATTGGAAAATTTTCAATTACAATTACAAGTAATTGTAATTGGTTATTGTTCAATTACACATTACAATTAATTGTAATTGACCTTGTAATTAATTATTTTGTGTAATCATTATCCCCCATGCCTGCTCACAGAAAACACACTGTGATAAGACTGGTATGAAGAAAGTAAATCCTGAATATGTCCTGATAGGGAAGGAAAATTTTGATAGTATCACTTGTATAATATACCTTTCATTCACCACTACTCAACTCACTTCTCATTTATCCGACACATTCATTGAGAAAAACATCCAACACACTCATTCTAGATATACGGGAGGACTAAGACCGTATACTTCTTCAACCATCCCATATCACATACACTTGACAACAAATCATTTTCGACGCTTATCCTCACAGTAACTTCTCTGCGTGGTACTTATCTCAAAATGTAGATTTCATCGTGTATCAGTCTTTTAACCAACATTCTCTTCCTGCGAATTTGGGTTTGAACCACAGTCACCACGTTCACCCTGAAGGGACCTATCCAATAATCGTGACAAGACATAGGCCTCAATATGACTTTGCAATACATTGAAAAGTGGTCCACTGCATAAATATATGCCATTTGTTTGTCATATTGTTATTGGACATAAAACAATAATTGGTTTATAACAAGTTTATCAGCATACAAATATTTTCAAGAAATTTATTCGGTTTAAAGGTGAATAGGACGATTTCAATACGTATTATCAAAGCTCTTTAACTTTAACTCTACAATATTTCGACAAGGTTATAAAGATTAAATTGGGGAGAGACGGACACATTTTATATGATCAGAGTTGATGATGCATGATTGTGATAGTTTAGACGTGGTTTTAAAGTATTTCTAGCATGTCAAATTTTTACCCAACATCAATTTTAAATAACCTGAAGGTTATTACATATAATTATAAGGAAAAAAATTCGCAATTACAAGTAATTGTAATTGGCAAAACTTCAATTACCATTACAAGTAATTGTAATTGTCAAAACTTCAATTACAATTACAAATAATTGTAATTGGCAAAACTTCAATTACAATTAAAAGTAATTGTATTTAGTAAAGCTTCAATTACAATTACTTCAAATGTAATTGTAATTAAAAATGTAGTCATTACCCCCCAAGCCTGTTAGATGGCAAGTTATTTTAACTTAAGCTTTCCTAGAAATTAGTTAGTTGACATTTGGACTACAATAATTACATTCTGTCGATTTCAAATTGAAAATTTATTCTGCATTCGATTTATTACGACATGTTTAATAACAACTTTCTGAAGTACAATACAGAAAAACTACATATGAAACTTATATGTCCCCATCTTTAGAATATTTAGGACCTTTACTGGCGACTGCTTCCGATTCGCAATACCAGGGAGTGTTTAAGTCTGTATTACAACCAGTACATTGGAAACGAATGCCCTAATACATACAAGATAGAGCCAACCAGGAGTTACCTAAATGAAAATTACTGTCCTTGTCCTTGAGTACTTGTCCAAATGAAAATTGTAACCTTACGATAAAATATAACCAGACATTGAGATAATGGGGGTAAATGTTATAAATATAATGCTATCATTGAAAAAATATTTTGAAGTAAAGTGAAACAAGTGTTAATGTAAAAATTTTAAAAACTCGACGTTATTTTAACCTTTTAATTCTTTGAACTGCAAATGTTTTTTTTGTATAGTGACAAAATACTTTAATTAAAAAATATATGTACATAATAGTTTAACAACAAATAAATATAGTAATTCAAAAAAAATATGCATTTTACATTTCCATAGCATTACATATACATATGTATATGTATAGCTCTTCCACATGTTAAGAACTAAAAAATGTTTGTTTGTACTCGTTACACAAGGTGCAACAAATTGTCCTTGATTTTCACATGAATTCCCAAAGAAGTGCTGGTTTGTTAAAATTTTAATATAAATGTTTTTTTTTCTCGTTTACTTTTTTAGTTTTCTCTTTGATCAAAGATTATGGGATTTATGTAAAAATAATTGTTTGGTATTTTTCTATATTTTCTACGAGCAGACATTGTCTGCAAAAACAAAGTTTTTTATTACAAATGAAAATAATTTAAATTTTTATTTTAGCGCTTTAGAGTTTTTGTATTTGTTTAGATATTTGGAAATACTTTGTTTGTTTTATCATATTTTTTGATGGTGAGTATAATGATAAAGAATAATCATTTTGTTGGAAAATTTTATGGTTTGATTAACATCAACTTCTTAATAATTTAAGATAATGTAATTATTTTCATTCCATTTTTCTTAGAATTAAACAAGTTAGAGTGCTATATTCCTCTGATCCTAATCTTAAATACCATCCACCAGCTACTTTTATATTAATACTTTTCTAATTGATCAAATATTTGTAGAAATAAGTTTTCTTTATGTCTTAAATAGAAAAATCCTAAGACTTAAATTTTGAAATAACATTTATGTGTACAAAATTAGTATTTATGTCAAATATTTTATGGGTATCACTATTTGGTAATGAGTTATGTGCCTTTAAGTGTTTTTCTAAAAGGGACCTTGTATAGCAGCTATGATCAGTTATGGACCGATAGGAAAACAATTTCACAGCAATATTTCTGTGCATATGAGTAATACTTGTACCAAATTTTATATGGATATCTTAATTTAGTAATGAGTTATGCGCGTTTAAGTGATTTTCGGGAGAAGACCTTGTATGGGAGAAATGACCAATTATGGACCGATCGGAAAAAAATTTCACAGTAATATTTCTGTGCATATGAGTAATACTTGTACCAAATTTTATATGGATATCTAAATTAGTAATGAATTATGTGCGTTTAAGTGATTTTCGGGAGGGGACCTTGTACGAGAGCTATGTCCAATTATGGACCGATCCATAAAATTTTTTTTTCTGGATGAATTCTATTGACATAAGATTTTAATTTGTAAAATTGTGTGAAAATATCAGCATTGTGACGGAAGTTATTAACAAAAAACCTATTTTCCGGGAATATGTAATTTTGTATGGTAGGTATATGAAATTGTGGGTCGATTCTGGCAGTTTTCAGCAAGGATCAAGCTCTTGTGCAGAAACGAATGTATGGTGATTTTTATGGAATTATCTTGCATAAGTTTCGAGAAAATTACATCAGAATGTGTAAAAAATGCTTATTTTTTCGAGGTTGTTTTAAATTTTGATTCATAACTTTTCCCGGTATGCACCGATTTTGCCCATTTTCAATATCAAACAACTTAGGAAAATGTAGAACATTTTGGGTGAATTTGGTCAACTGTTACGTTTTATCGTGAGCGTGTTTTACACAGACAGACGGACAGACGGGCATAACTAAATCGACTCAGAATTTGATAAGGACCCAGAATATATATACTTTGTTGGGTCTCAGATGAATATTTCTTGGTGTTACACACGGAATGACAAAGTTATATATATCCTCTATCACCACTGATGGAGGGTATAAATATCGATTTAATGTTTTATTATCACAAATAGGAAATACATTCAGAATAACAATGTTTTTATATGGAAATGTTATTTCCGCTGATAAGGAAATCTTCAGAAAATTTAATTAACATGCAGAACTGAGTTTAAGATATTTGTATAACGATAAAATTCTAAAATAAAAAATAATAAACCGAACCGAAGAAAATTGGTTATAGTTATAAAATCCTTCCAAAAGTTGAGATTTAATGTCGGAAGAGCTCTGAAATTTTCAATCTTAAATCACCTCGATGTTAATTTTAATCTAATACCATTGTGTATACGTTCACCTTTCAAAATTCATTGGATTTCTTGTAGGAATATTATGTTGGGTATATAAGATTCGGTTTAGCCGAATATAACACTCTTAACTGTTTTATTTATTTATTTTCGTTTTTATGTTGAAAGTAAAAATCTTTTTGTTGAATGTTTAAAACTGGTGTAGAAAACAACGTGAATAATTTGCAGAATATGCGAAAAATATTTGAGCAAGTTTTTTTTTCGATAAAGTGGTCAGATAGTGGCGAATGTAAAGCAAAAAAGTTTTACGGTGAATATTTCAAATTCATTACTGCAGAGATTGGAGTCTTTAAAACAAACGTAACGATATTTTTTTCAACTAAAATAAATAAAATAAATTAATAGCATGTAAACATTTAAATAAAATAATATTAAATTAAAAGAACTATTTTATATATAAACCAAAAACACGATGCGTTTTCACATAATTCAGTTATATTAGCAAGACTATTATTTAGTTGTGATGATATTTCTAACACCATCTATATATAAATACTACATACACTCCTTTTTAGTTATTTTCTAAGCAATTGATCTAACTACTTATACGATTCAAATTTAATTAGGCAAGTTAGTTTTTATTATAATGCCAACATATTTTATTATTTACATTTCAACAAGATACAGTTTATAAGGTTCTACCAGATACTCTAAATATTTATAAAAATTATCTCTTCAAATTTATTTTAAATCTTTTTTTATGCACACAACTATTTTATTTAACTACATAATACATATTCATGAATTTGCTATTTCTCTTTTTATGTGCATATAAGATTTGTTTGTATTGTTGCTCCTTGTTTGTTATGACCCTCGAATTGTTTATTATAAAATTACATTTAAAGGAAATAAAAATTGTTGTCAAAATGGTTTACGAAATTTCCTTCTCAACACTGGGGTTTTATGTATATCAAGGATTTCCTTTTTTGAAATGAATTGTCGTTTGTTTGGTCAGAAAATATTTTATTTGTTTAACCATGCATACATTTTGAGAAGAAATAGTAAAAAATAAACGCAAACAATAATCGAAAAATAAAAAAAATAAAAACTGAGAGGGTCCGAAAAAAAATCGTACTTTTTTTTATTATGTACAATAATTTTCTTGTTACCAAATACGAGAAAAATTTTCATAGGGATGATGATGTTTACTTGTTACAAGGAAACAAAATATATGGATGGACAAGTTTTATGTAAGTTAATTTTTATTTGCTTAAGAACCTAAATAAAGAAAGGAATGAAAAGAATAAACACAACTTTTTTTATTTGACTATAAAAAATGAGTTAAAAAAGGTTAACGATAATATAGAAAATTTTATTTAACAAAGGAAATAAAATAAACTACAAAAAATGAGCAATTTATAGTTTGTTACATACATACATCAAATATTTACTTTTAACAGAAAATTTTATAAAAAAAAAAAATACAAATTTTTAACACATCTTAAATTTTAGGAATATATACTTGCAAATTCCGGTATTTTTTGAAGTATAGCAATCGGTTCGATATTGTTCTCTAAAAATCGCAAATTCAAAGACTGCAAATTCACCATCTGCATCTGGTTTTATTTAACAAATCCCATGATTCGTTTAAAAATTATTTAAAAAATAGTAAAATGTCATTAAACATTAAGAGGCATTTTTCTCGAAATGACTTCTTTTGGATTTTGCCAGTCTTGTAGTAAATGAGGTATATGTACATAGAATTTAACAAGTGGGAAAATATAGAAGGGCATTGTATAAGCTTTCTATTGAGCAAAAAAAGGGCCCATTAAACATAAATATTTTAAAACAAGTAAGAGTACTATATTGGGCTGTGCGGAATCTTGAAGCAAATTAACTTTTAAGTAATTTTCTGAGAAGAACATTATATGGGGGCTAGGGTCAATTATGGGCCGATTTCCATAAATTTTGGCACATTTTGGCGTCGAATTTTGTACTATTATTTACTATTATTTTGCAGCAAGTTATGTAAGCATTATAGTAATTTTATGAGGGGACCTTATATCGGAGGTAGGGTCAATTATGAACGTATACTCATTTGAGCGATTTTAGTTCCTCTAAAACCTGTTTATGTTGACTTTAGATGATTTACTGAGATTCTGAAGAAAGTTATGAGCTTTAAAGCAATTTTCTGAGTGAAACCTTATATGGGGGGTAGGGTCAATTATGGGCCGATCTCCATAATATATGGGAGAGATATTCTAGTTCCTCTAAAACTTATTTACGTCGAACTTCTGTTTTTCGGGGGCCCACTTGTATGGGGGCTATCCGAAAACGTGAACCGATATCAATACCCATTTTCAATACCAAACAAACCTTATGTATAGAGAACATGAGAAATGGCTAGATCGTCTTAGAATTTAATAAGGACCCAGAATATATATACTTTTGTGGGTCTATGACCAATATTTCGATGTGTTACAAACGGAATGACAAAAACAATATACCCCCCATCTTTTTTGATGGTGGGTATAAAAAAAAGGCGAAAAGTTACACTCATTTGAAAAAAAACCCTGTATGACCAAAATGTCCAACTTTGACCCCTCTAACTCAGGCAGTTCTTGAGCGATATAGTTGAAAATTTTTGTCTGGCATACTAATCAATAATACTAACCTTGATGCAATTTTCATGCCAATCGACTTTTTATATTGGGTCACTTGACACGAAATTGCCTATATATAAAACATAGTTGTACCGATTTAAGGGGAGAGATAGTAATATATTTGACGTAATTATAAGATAACAAATTAAAATCATAAGGTCCGGATGTTTTGGGGCTAAGTGAAATAATGGACCGATTTGAACCATTTCCAACAGTCTTCGTCGTTTTACCGAAAAACATGTTTGGTCCACATTTTATCTAAATATCTTTAAATTGTGTCATTGTGCATGGACAGCCATCCAGACGGACAGACATGTCCTAATCGACGCATAGTCGATTAGTATATTTTAAGGTAGATGTAGGACCAATATTTTTATGCCTTACAAACATCAGCACAAACGCTTTATACCCTCACCACTATAGTTGTGTGGAGTACAAAAATTACCAAAAACTGAAATATACATATTTAATTCAATTGCCTTTTTATACTCAACATCAAAAAAGATGGGGTATATTGTTTTTGTCGTTCCGTTTGTAACACGTCGAAATCGACTCATAATGGTATTCTGGGTCCTTATTAGATTCTGGGTAATGTCTGTTGAAAACATGATAGAGACCAAGCGAAGCTGCTCCCATTTTTAGTTGATGCAGATTGATTAGTATTCAAAAGGGACAATATTGGTCCACGATTTCGCCTAGCCCCCATATATATATATATATATATATATATATATATATATATATATATATATATATATATATATATATATATATATATATATATATATATATATATATATATATATATATATTCAGAAAGTGACTTTAAAGTTCATAACTGACTAAAAAAAGCATATATAGCGTGGAAATTAGGCTTGAACATGTTTAATAGCAACATAAATCTTTTTATAAAATTTTATATGGATCGGGCGATAATTGACCCTACCAGCCATATAAGGTCCCCTTCAGAAAATGACTTTAACATTCATAACTGCATAAGAAAGCATATATAGCGGTAAGATTCGACATGAACATATTTTATAGGAACCTAAATCTCTTTGTCAAATTGAATAGGAATCGGTACATAATTAACACTACCCCCCAGAAAATGACTTTAATATGCAGTACTGCCTTAAAAGTACGAGTACATCGATGACACGCAAATATGTTTCATACAACCAAACTTTATTTACCAAACTTTATAAAGATCGGTTCATAATTGACCCTAACCCCCATATAAGGTCCCCTTCAGAAAATGACTTTAACGCTCATTACTGGCTTAAAAATAACATAAATACATATGTTTCTTGCAAGACAAAATCTCTGACCCTACTCCCCAAATAAATGAGAAGACCTTCCAAAATTTACACTTATTTTATGGCACAAATTTGATGGTGGGTGTTTAAATGCTAACTAAAATGATTATTTTTTATTTCTTTTAAAATTTTCTCTGAATTAAGAAAGAATTTTTAAATTTAACTTTATGTTCCATAATTTGTAACATGTTAGTAAAATCCTCCCATATTGTGTTTATATTTAACAAGGCTTTGTATTTTTCGAAAACAATAAATGCCAAAATCACTTGTATTTTACACTTACTAAGGCAGAAATCAGTGTATGTAAGTACATACTATGAGATGTAAATTAGGGTATGCTGTACGAAAAAATAAATAAAATCGATTATTTTCTTTAAAGCAAAATATCTTAAAATTTTGAATAAATTATAAACATTGTTTTATATGTAAAAAAAATACCTTTTTTTTTTGCTCAAAAGTTAACCAAACACAAACATTTTTTGAAGTTCTATTAAATGTTTTTAATGTGAATGAATAATTTTATAAAAAATTTCTGTTTGGAAAATATTTCTTTGTTCACCCTAATTTTTATATTTACAAACTCAATAAAGAGTTTTTTGTAGCATTTGCATTTAATACCTTATTGCATGAAGAGTATGTTCATATGAATGATTTTATTTGCTAACGTCTGTTTTACCTGTACGCTAGGTTTCAGTAATAAAACAAATTATAGTTTTTCTCATGTTCTCTATACAGTTTGCATGTACAGTAGGTATGTAACCAAAGTTAGTTTATAATTTTGTTTTAAGTATCCTTAGCAGGGAAGGAAAATACATTCATCTGAATTAATATATGTATTTCATGAAAATTATCCAATATGTTCTACAATTCTTCGGGAGTAATTATGTAAAATCGTATCAAGAATACTTTTTTGCTTTGGATCATTTGAAACTATAGCCGATAGATATATATTTCAAATTGGACTAAAAATTATAGATTTATTATACCCTACACCACTATAGTGGGAAGGGTATTATGCGTTTGTGCTGATGTTTGTAACACATTAAAATATTAGTACTATACCCACATATTATATATTAGTAGTATACCGATCGACTCAGAATCACTTTCTGAGTCGATTTAACGATGTCCGTCCGTCCGACCGTCCGTGTGTCCATGTTAACGTTGTTATCAAAGTACAGGTCACAATTTTCAAGATATTTTGATGAAATTTGGAATACACATTTTCGAAGCCCTTCGAAAATGGTTAAAATCGATCCATTATTTCAACTAGCCCCCATACAACTTAACCCCCCCAAAAGGGCTTTTGAGCTCATAATTATGTATAATATAAATGTATCTCGATGAAAGTTCGCACAACTAAGTTTTATAAAGCTTTGATGACCTTGCCGAATTTCATTTGACCCTAGCCCCCATAGAAAGACCCCTTCAGAAAATGACTTGAATATCCGCAATTAATTTATTAGCACTGTTATTGCAATGAAATTTAGCATAGACAAATATTATATATATATATATATATATACAAATCTATCCAGCGCATTTTATCGGAATCGGTCCACATTTGCTCCTATCCCCCTTATAAAGCCTCTTTTAGAAAATAAGTTTTTCGTCAATAAATTGCTTAAATAAATCGGAATCAAGGTAATATTAAAGATAAATGCTTTATTATGAAAAATAAATCACATTTAATATTCATAACTGGTGAAGGGTATCATATGGTCGACCAAGCCCAATTATACTTTCTTACTTGTTTATTTTGTTAACTCCTCTATTGCGTGATGGATGGACGGACAGGCTTAAACTAATCAGAAACAAATTCTGTTCATTTTTAATAAATGAGGAAATCACCTCAATTTCATAAGAATTGGTCCATAATAGATAATAGTGCCAATAAGAAACCACTTCAAATTCACTCATATTATATGTTATACCCCTAATTTACATACAAATATACTGTGTGTTCTAAATACCAATTAGAACAGAGTAATATGTGTGAATATATTTCGAAAATTTTCATTTCCATTATCTTTGATTTACTGCAGCATTTAGAAAATTATATTGAACTACAAAGCAATCAATGCAGAGGTTGTATTTTTTTTCTTTTGTTTTTTTTTTAACTTGTTCCATGTTTATTGGGTCAAATAAACAAACAGTTATTAACTGTTATCGTAACATTCGTGTCGGATTAAAAAAAAAATATTGTTTAAACAATCAACAACATGCATTTAGGTACGTTTGCTAATGTAGAGGTAGAGGTTTAGCAAAATGAAATTGTTTAAGATTTTTCATAAAGTTTTGTGTATAAAAATAAAAATAATAGAAAATTGCTGATATTTTTATACACATACCATTATTATACAAAATTAATTATATCGGTGCATAATTAACGTATAACAAATTTAGTAAAAGATATTTGAGTGTCAGTATGTATGTTGATTAAAAATTCAATGATAATATAAGCATAAAAGTATGAAATGTAAAGAAATTTCTTTGATATATGGTTTTGTCATTAATTAAAGAAAACCATAAGTATTTATTACAAACTAATTCGTATTATTATGTTAAATTATTTCAACTTAAATTCCAAACCATTCATACTAAAGTGTTTTACACAGAAATTAATTTTCATCGAAATAATTTCAAACTAAAGCAATTTTAATAATTTTTTGCTCAAAAAAAAAAAAAAAAAAAAACATATAATAATTTTTCATATTAAAAAGTTTTATTTTGCTAAAATTTGCATTGACGATTATAATAGAATTTGATGATTATAATGCAAAATGACGTTTAAAATGTTATAAATATAATTTAGTGCTTTTTCATGGAATTATGAATTTTAAATAAGGTTTTAAAGGCATTTTTAGGCATAGTTTTAGTTTTAACATACCAAAGCAAATTTTAATTTCCAATATTAAATGAAACGTTAACCTACTTTAAGAATTATTAAACTATACACAAACACACATACATATTTTTATGCACAAAAAAAGGATAATTTCATATAGCAAACACATAATAGCATACAATCACACATATAGTACTTATTTTATAGATACTTAAAACATAGCCTCATACACATAGATATAGTATATGTATGTATGTGTGCATGTAAGCATGTTTATATGTATAACGTTATTTGCCCAAAATAATGTCGCCATTGAGGCTTATGGCATTAAGCCAAATATAAAGTAAAAGCACATTAGTAGGAATATAAGGATTTTTCATCACAATATAAACAAACACAAAAATATATTTACTAATATTCTTACATTGAATCAGATACATATAAATATGTATATCTGTATATACCTACATATGTATATGTAGGTTCTATATATGAATATACAAATATGTATGTACTTATATTATACATTATAGAGGACATTATATGAGGACAATCTAAATTTTTTTAGGAATATCTATGTTTTTCTAACGGTATCTTGATGCACAACGGTACAAAGATCGGGAATTATCAGACTTACTGCCATTAATTTGCTTAACTTATAAAATATCGTAGATTTGCATACAAATTTCATTGGTTCTGCCATTACTCATGTACAACCACTGCTTTCTTACCACTTAACATAGCAGGTTGGTCATATAGGAGATCTGAACAATACATATCTATACCTATCCCTCGATTTACTTGATATCGTTTCATAACGATTTTTTGTACCCACCATCAAAAACTTTGTGCGCTCTATCATTTTCATTTAACAGAATTATATACTCCGTTCTATAGTGGCTAGGAGATATAATGGACCGATTTCAATTTTCAATTGGCTTCGTCATTGGGTCAAGAGAAAAGTGTGTGTCAAATTTCATCAAATATTATCTTGAAATTTGTGACCTGTAGCATGTCAAAAGGTTCACATAAACACACAATCGGACGGTCATACAGACTAAGCTTAATTGACTTAGAAATTCTGAGCCAATATTTAGGTAAACAGAGGGAAAACAAGTTAGAGTGCTATATTCGGCTGAGCCGAATCTTAAATACCCTCCACCAGCAACTTTTGTATTAATACATTTCTAATTAATAAAATATTTGTAGAAAAAAGTTTTCTCATGTCTTAAATAGAAAAATCCCAAGATTTAAACAGCTTAAATCTACTACAATTCCAAGATTTATTGAACATTAGAAACGCCACTTTCTTTTAAATTTTTATAGCGCCCTAAGATATGCTTTAGCGATATTTAGTATTTGCATGTATGCATGTGTGTGAAAGATTTAAGGATTTTCAAAATACATACATATATATAATTTTGTTATACACAAATTGATAATGCAAATAGTTAAATACGGTTAAAGCGCTTTTAGGGGCAGGACCTAGTATGAGAGATATGACCAAATATAGACCGATCGTAAAAAAATCTTTAAGCAAAATTTCTGTACATAAAAACTATATTTCAGTCAAATTTTGTATCTATATCGTAATTTAGTAATAAGTAATGTGCGTTTTAGTGATTTTCTGAAGGGAACCTTGTATGGGACCCACCGCACCCATGTTATGAACCTATCGAGAAAAAATCTTGAAATATAATTTTTGTATACAAAACTATTATTTGTGCCAAATGTTGCATCAATGGCTTTATTTGGTAATGAGAAATGTGCTTTTAGGAGATTTTCGTAAAAGGACCTTATATGGGAGCTATGACCAATTATGTATATAAAGACAAAATTTCAAAATGAATGAATATTGTGCGTTTAAGTGATTTTCGGGAGGGGACCTTGTATGGGAACTATGACCAGTTATGGACCAATCGGGAAAAAATTTCACAGCAATATTTCTATGCATATGGGCAATACTTGTACTAAATTTTATATGGATATCTTAATTTAGTAATGAGTTATGCGCGTTTAAGTGATTTTCGGGAGGGGACCTTGTATGGGAACTATGACCAATTATGGACGGATCGGAAAAAAATTACACAGTAATATTTCTATGCATATGGGCAATACTTATACCAAATTTTATATGGATATCTTAATTTAGTAATGAGTTATGCGTGTTTAAGTGATTTTGGGGAGGGGACCTTGTATGGGAGCTATGACCAATTTTGGACCGATCGGAAAAAATTTTACAGTAATATTTCTATGCATATGGGCAATACTTATACCAAATTTTATACGGATATCTTAATTTAGTTATGAGTTATGCGCGTTTAAGTGATTTTCGGGAAGGGACCTTGTATGGGAGCTATGTTCAATCATGGACCGATCCATAAAATTTTTCCTCTGAAAGAATTCTATTGACATAAGACTTTGTAAAATTTTGTGAAGATATCGACATTGTGGCGGAAGTTATAAACAAAAAACCCATTTTCCGGGAATATGTACTTTTGTATGGGAGGTAGTTTTCGAGAAAATTACGTCACAATGTGTAAAAAATGCTTAATTTTTTCGAGGTTGTTTTAAATTTTGATTCATAACTTTTCCCGGTGTGAACCGATTTTGTCCATTTGCAATACCAAACAACTTAGGAAAATGAAGAACATTTTGGGTGAATTTGGTTAAACTCTATTGCTTCGTTTTATCGTGAGCGTGTTTTACACAGACAGACGGACAGAATTTGATAAGGACCCAGAATATATATACTTTGTTGGGTCTCAGATGAATATTTCTTGGTGTTACACACGGAATGACAATGTTATATATACCCTCTATCACCACTGATGGTGGTGGAGGGTATAAAAACATATGCACGCCTGGTACCAAATTGACACCAAATTTTTCAATAACATCCGTTGTCAAGTATATACAACAACATGTTATGTTGACCACGCATTGTTGTCAACATTGCAAAAATTCGTTGCCGCAATCTAAATTTTATGCACATCCGTTGTCTAAAATTTAACAAACGTGGTAAGCTCAAGATCCGTTCTTAATAGTGAGCCTACCACGTTTGTTATCTTTTATACAATGGATGTGCCTAAATTTTAGATTGCGACAACGAATTGTTGCAATCTTGACAACGTTGCGTGGTCGACGTGTTGTTGTATGTATGTATATACTTGACAAATTGATGTTATTGAAAAATTTGGTGTCAATTTGGTACCAGGCGTGTTTATTCTTTTCCCCTCTGTGTATACTTTAAGGTGGGTGTAGGATCAATATGCCGAAACTTATACATATACCCACCATTATATGAACTGTAAAATTGAAATAAATTTAGAAGGTCTTCTTATTTATTTGATTTATGATAAATTTTATTATTCGAAATTATATAGACATCAGAGTCATTTTCGTAATAGTTTATTTTATATCAGCTGGAATTATTTATGCATCGAACTCAAACGATTATAAAGAGTTACTAATTATGTCCACCTAATTATGACCATCGCAGTATAATATAAGGTCTCAGAATATACATATATTTGGGCAATTTCGTATTAAGTGACCTTACTTTAAAAATCGATTTGGAAGTAATTTGCACCAAGGTTAGTACTATTGGAAAGTAGGCCAGACACAAATTTTCATCTCTATCGGTCAAGAACTGCAGTAGATAGAGTGATGGTTAGAGGGGGGTAGGTCAATGTTAGAATTTTTGGTTATACGGGTTTTTTTAATGAGTTTAAGTTTTCACCTACTGATCCTAGCGAAAATTGTCCAAAGGGCTTTAAATAGCTAGTTCTTTAGTGTTTCACAAATATTGTTTAATTTTTTAGATAGGATCAATTACGGATCGATCCTTACAATATTAAACAAAGATATTAAGGTTCTTATAAGATATGTTCGTGCCGAATTTCATCGCTATAGATGCTTCTTTAAGATATGAGCGTTAAAGTCATTTTCTGAAGGGGAGCTTATATGGGGGCTAGGCGAAATCGTGGACCGATATTGCCCATTTTCAATACCAAACAAACTGCATCAATACAAAATATCTTTGCAAAGTTTCAGCCTACTAGCTACTTCCATTTGGACTCTATCGTGATTTTAACAGACAGACGGACGGACATGGCTAGATCGTCTTAGAATATAATAAGGATCCAGAATATATATATAATTTTATGAGTCTTAGATGAATATTTCGATGTGTTACAAACGGAATTGATGTGTTAAAGAATTAGTTCAAGATATTTTGAAATTTCTTCTCCGCATGCACTCGTATTCAAACCTACAAGCACACTTATACATATCCTTAAGCAATATTTTCAATAATGTGTTTGTTATCATGACTTTATGTTATACATTTCAATATGAGAGTGAGTGTATGTATATGTTTTCATAATGATGATCATAATAAGAGGAAACAAAACACAGACGATGAGAACAACCGTCAGAGGAAAAGAAGAACGACAAAATGTAGAAAAAAAAGATAAAACTAAATTGCTACTATTTCATGATTTAAGTTTGCGATAAATGTATATTTTTCATTTGATTGGATTGAACTGTTCACTTCTGCTCAGTTCTGTTCATCGTCTTTTTACTTTATACTGGTCTGGACAGCAAACAAAATGTAGTCAAATACCAAAGAAATGACGTTGGATTTAAAAATATTATTTTGTTTTTTTTTTTCTATTTTAAAGACGGAAATCAATAAATTTCAATTGTTATTTATAGTGATTGTATAGAAAAATTTATATTCAATCAAGAAAATAAGTAACAAATAAATTACAACTTAAAGTAGGTAAATAAAATATATTTTATGGTGTAATTTATACTTTTGTGGAATGTTAAATTATAACAAGTTTGCAATGCAAACTTAATAATTATGATATGAAAAGTGATGTAAATTAAATCTACAATGGCTGCCACTTAATATTAAATCACAAATTTGATAATAATTTAAACAAAATAAGGTTTTGCATTTTAAGTGAAATTCCTTAATTTTAAATATTTATGTACGAGCATTTCTCCTGCTTCACTAATTCACAAACAACCTTAACAGAAATCTTTTCAAGATTATACTATAAAGCTTTAAAAACTTTTTTATTTATTTTTAGATTTACACCATTAAATTAAAACATGGTCATCATGGAAAAATTCACGATTTGTCTATTTTTTGTACTCCCAATTTCTTTACAATAGCCAACACAGTTTGTGGCATTATAAATCATGGCAAAAGCGAACAAAAGTCATGTTTTATTTCCTAACAGGATTTACCTAAATTTAGCAAATTTTTTCTTTCCTTTTTATACCCACCTTAAAAAAAGATGGGGGGTATATTGATTTTGTCATTCCGTGTGTAACACATCGAAATATTGTTCACAGACCCCATAAAGTATATATATTCTGGGACCTCGTAAGATTCTAAGACGATCTAGCCAAGACCGTCCGTCTGTACGTCTGTCTGTTGTTGGCACGATAGCGTCCACAAAAAAAGAGGTATTGAGATGAAATTTTCCCAAAATATTTTCTATTGTTAAGAAATGTTTGGTATTTAAAATGGGCAAAATCGGTCAACGATTACACATAGCCCCCATACAAATGTACCCCCCGGAATATTGTGTAAAAAGCTTCAAACATTCACAAATTCGCTGTTTATGAAGCAAATGGCACGAAATTTCGCATAAGTCAGTTTTTTGACCTCCGAAATAAAATTCTGAATTATGCCGGACATATGACCACAATTGGCCCTACCCCCCATATAAGGTCCCCTTTTGAAAATGACTATAATGCTTATTACTGGCTTAAAAATACGAATATAGCGATGAAATTCGACACACGTAAGACTCATGCAAGCCAATATCTCTCCACCAAACTATATGTGGATCGGTCCATAATTGACCTTACCCCCCATATAAGGTCCCCTTCAGAAAATGACTTTAACGTTCATTTTTGCCGTAAAAATACGAGTATAGCGATCAAATTTGACATAAGTAAGTTTTATACGAGTGAAAATCTCTCCACCAAATTTTATGTGGATCGGTCCATAATTGACCCTACCCCCCATATAAGGTCCCCTCCATAAAATTACTTTAACGCTCATTACTGGCTTGAAAATAAGAGTATAGCCATGAAATTTCACAGAAGTAAGTTCTATATGAGCTAAAATCTCTCTACCAAATTTTATGTGGATCGGTCCATAATTGGCCCTTCCCCCCATATAAGGTACCCTTTTGAAAATGACTATAAAGCTGATTACTGGCTTAAACATACGAACATAGCGATAAAATTTGACACACATTGGTTTCATGCAAGTCAATATCTCTCTACCAAACTACATGTGGATTGGTCCATAATTGACTCTACCCCTCCCACATAAGGTCACCTTCATAAAATGACTTTAACGCTCATTATTGGCATAGAAATACGAGTACAGCGATGTAATTTCACCGAAGTAAGATTTATACGAGTTGAAATCTCTCCACCAAATTTTATGTGGATCGGTCCATAATTGACCCCCCCCCCCATATAAGGTCCCCTTCATAAAATTACTTTAACACTCATTACTGGATTAAAAATACGAGTATAGCGAAGAAATTTGACGCTAAAACTTTTCCACAGATTGTATGTGGATCGGGCATTAAATGACCCTATCCCCCATATAAGGTCCCCAACAGAAAATTACTTTAACTCTCATTACTGGCCTAAAAAACGAGTAAAGCGATGAAATTCGATATAGTTTTGTATGAGCTAACATCTCTCTACAAAATTTCGTGGGGATCGGTCCATAATTGTCCCTATCCTTCATTTAAGAACCCCATCAAAAAATCACTTAAACGCTCATTACTGGCTTAAAACTGCGAGTACAGCGATGAGATTCGACACTGAGAAGTTCTGTAGGAACCGAAATCTCTCTACCAATACCGGATCGAAATCTCTCTACAAAAAGCGGATCAGTCCATTATTACCCCACCCCATATAAATTTCCCCTCAGAAAATGACTACAACGAGAAAAATGCGAATACCTCAATGCAATTCGAATAAACTAATAAAATGACTTTAATGCTCATTACTGGCTAAAAAATACAAGTAGATTTATGAAATTTGAAATAAATAAGGAACTGAAATCTTCCTACCGACTTTTATGAGAATTGGCGCATATATGTATATGTATATAACCTTACTCCCTATATAAATAAACATATTTAATTCGAAAGAGCACTGTCAATAGTTAAACCCCCATTAATGGACCTCTTTCAAATATTACCCTGATGTTCTCATTAATATCGATATATAATAATAAAATATTCAAAATATCAAGGTTTATTTATATGGCAGTGTTTTAATGGTGGGTATATAAGATTCGGCAAAGCCAAATATAACGCTCTTACTTGTTTTTTTTTTTTTTTTTTTTTTTTGAAGTTTCTTGAATCTTCCTACTCCTACCAATAAATATAAAATTCAAATTTCTAGAGAAAATACGTGAAAAGTGAACAATAAATCTCTACTACCTGTCAGCTTATAAACATGGCAACAATGACTAAAGAAAATTCAAGAAATAAAACAAAAATTTTGAATAATATAGATTGTATTCAAATGCCATTCTATTGTGTGTATTGCAAATATACATATATTTATATTAAAACAACATATTTTTCATGCCATGTTCGTTCATTAGTATTTAAAGCGGATATTTTTATATTTTTTGTGTTATTTTATTTTTTGGAAAATTGGTAATTGTTCTATAGAGAGGAAAATTGAGAAAAAACAATACCCTCTAAAACCCACAAGACAAAACGTACATATACTTAAATATTACAGTCACGATTTGGTAAAACTTCTTTAATATCATTAGATACTTTTAAAGAAAGTTTTTTTGTTTTTCTTCCATGAAATCCAAAATAAAAGGTAAATTGTATTTTAAAGGACACCATTTACACTTATTCATCATTTAAAATTTTTGTTTATAAGATATTGCCAAATGGTAATAATTTTCATGTTTTTCTTCACTCAGACTTTATTGTATTTGTTTTAAAGAAAGCAATTTGCCAAATATTGCCGTTTTGTTAGATGTACAAATACAAGATATGATAAATAATGACTTTACAAATCGTTATATTTACTTTTACTACATGACTACAATGTTTTTTTCCCATTTTGCTTTTTTTTCAGCATAATTGAACGATGATTTATTGGAAATATTTTATTTAACATTATTTTTGTCAGTTACATAATAGTCTTTGGTTATAGATAATCTAAAAGGGGAAGAAATTACAAAATGTTTTTATTACAATCATTAAATAAATTTGATTGGTAAGAGTTTTTTTTTTTGACAGAAAAAACATTTTGTTGTTGAATTAAAATTAAAATAATTGGAGTAAAACTGTAGAATCGAATTAAATAATCGAAATAATTTATATTACATTTTAATGCTGCATAATTGGAGAGAGTAAATATGAATTATCATAATTATTTATAAGAAGTATATCTTTACAAACTACAATTTTAAATAAGAGACTAATAAGAAACAAAGATTATTAGATACTAGGACAATATAGGTATGTTGTAAAGAAATATTGTCTGTTCCCGTACGGTTGTAAGCTGACTAGGTGAAATAATAGAAAGACTTCAAAATTGCAAGCTGTAGCGTATACACAAGGCTTACACGCACATAAAGACGGACTTAGCTTAATCGAATTCGAAAGTGATTCTGAAAGCAGTTTATTTGACGTAATTAAGAGCTAAAAGGCCCAAAGGAAGGCAAAACTTGGGCCTATTCTTATAAAATTTATTGTTGGATTCTATGTTTATATAAAACTTATTTGTGCCAAATTTTATAATGATACTACTCGTAGAGTTTACAAGTGAATTGTGTCATTTTCTGAAGTGGACTTTGTACGGCAAATAGTGCCCGATCTTTACAAAAATCGAAAGAGTTATTAAGACTTATATAAAACTAAGTTTTGCCAATTTTTGTAGAAATAGAAGATCATTTAACATAATTATGAGGTCAAAAGCCCTATCCGAGGGGTCCGGTAGTATGGGGGCTAAGTGAAATAATGGACCGATTTTAACCATTTTTAATAGCGTTTGTCTTTAGACAAAAAGAGGCATTCGTGCCGAAAGTTTACATGGAAACACTGACAGACTGACAAACAGACAAACAGACAGACAGACAGACATCCAGACGGACGAACATAGTTTAATCGACTCAGGATGTGATTCTGAGCCGATTGGTATACTTTAAAGTGGGTGGTGTAGGACCAATATTTTTGGGTGTTACAATCATCAGCACAAACGTATAAATATTTAACCCTGATTGAATAGGAAAGAGGGAAATGTTTGATACTTTTACATCCATAAACTGGTATCTTTTGTTACCACCTTAAAGTATAGCGATCGACTCAGAATCAATTTCTGAGTCGATGAAGAAATGTCCATCCATCCGTCTGTCCGGCTGGATGTTATATAATGATCGGCCGTCATTTGACCCTAGACCCCATATAAAGCCCCCTTTAAAAAATATCTTAAACGTCCAAAAATTGACTTATAAGCGCAATGAATTCTATCGTTATGTATTTGCACATTATATTTTTTGTATTAGACCTACATTAACTATATCTCAAAATTAAAGATATCAACTATAACTCAAAATTAAAGAAATGTTGGACTATAAAGAGCTTATCTCCTGTTACTCTTTTGCTAATATAAGGACTGAAAAAGCTCCATAAAGTAAAAATTTATAACAAATCAATAGAGTTTACAATGTCCACATGAACGATGTAGGTGGGTTAGATAATATGATATAAAATCCAACGAATTATGATTGGTAGAAATAAGATACAAAAGTAAGTTCTTCGATTTAGACTAAAATTTATACCTTTAATTTTTTACCTTGTTTACCGATTTTGCTGATTTTTTATACCAAACTGCTAATAATATATCCATGTTAAGGGGTTTTGTTTTATAACATATCGTAATTGTTATTAGTCCCTTTTATTAGCAAATAATTACATAAGTAATCTTTAAATTAGAAACTTAATAATAAAACCCAAAGAAAATCATTATTATAACATTAAAGTATTTTTAATATGCAATAGCTTTTAAGCTTATAACCCCAACTTTTTGTATCACACTTTAGTTTTTAAACTCCTTGCAATGGAATTTAAAAAGTTTTACTTTTTATACAACATATTTTTTCATCTAACAGTTGTGACGTTCTTATCGAGTTTACCTTCCACTTTTTCAGTCTTTTCTTTTTGTATTATGTTTTAATGATATTATAACATTAAAAACGTTATTCTTTCACTTAACTTTCTCTGTTCTTTTTTCTCGTCTTGTTCCACTTTCTTTAAACTACATTTGCTACAATAAATATGCTATTAATAAAAATTGCAAACAAAGCTACTAAATATAGAGCAGCGTTGGAGGGAGTCATTTGCTTTAAAGTGCTGCGAAATCTTTATATTCGTCTACTACCTACATTGGCAAAAGAAAAGAAATGTATTTATTAACATTTAACTGTGTGCTCATATAATCTCAAAAGAGAATAAACAATAAAAGTGTAAAAGTTTTCCATGAAAAAAGGGTTAAACAATTATAATTTGTAAATAATACCCTGAGGTTATGTACACAATTATTAAATATTCATAATAGAATAAACGATAAAAGACCGAGTAACAGTATTTTAATGCTAATGGCAATCATTGAAAATGAGTAAGAAGGGTATTTTTAACCAGAATTAACATTAGTTTATGTGAAACTTTTGTATTTGTTTAGTTTAAATTATTAAAAACAAAATACTAATACACATTTAAAAGACCAACTTCAAAAAATACCGAAAAGAACAATGATTAGTTTGTAAAACAACTATGAGTTTTATTTAAGAAATTTAAGTGTTTTATTTACATTAATGTAATATTTTTATACCCTCCACCACCATCAGTGGTGATAGAGGGTATATATAACTTTGTCATTCCGTGTGTAACACCAAGAAATATTCATCTGAGACCCAACAAAGTATATATATTCTGGGTCCTTATGAAATTCTGAGTCGATTTAGCTATGTCCGTCTGTCCGTCCGTCCGTCCGTCTGTCTGTCTGTCTGTGTAAAACACGCTCACGTTAAAACGAAGCAATATAATTTAACCAAATTCACCCAAAACATTCATTATTATCTGGTACAGTTTGGTATTGAAAATGAGCAAAATCGGTTCACATTAAGAAAAGTTATGAATCAAAATTTAAAACAACCTCGAAAAAAATAAGCATTTTTTACACATTCTGATGTAATTTTCTCGAAAACTATGCAAGATAATTTCATGAAAGTCACCATACGTTCGTTTCTACAGAAGATATTTATTTCTGCTGAAAATTGCCTGCATCGGTCCATAATTTCATATACCTCTCATACAAAAGTGCATATTCCCGGAAAATGAGTTTTTGTTAATAACTTTCGTCAGAATGTCGATATCTGCACAAAATTTTACAAATTAAAATCTTATGTTAATAGAATTCATTTAGAGAAAAAATTTTCTGGATCGGTCCATAATTGGTCATAGCTCCCATACAAGGACCCTTCCCGAAAATCACTTAAACGTGCATAACTCATTACTAAATTAAGATATCCATATAAAATTTGGAATAAGTATTACTCGTATGCACAGAAATATTACTATGAAATTTTTTTCCGATCGGTCCATAATTGGTCATAGCTCCCATACAAGGTCCCCTCCCGAAAATCACTTAAACGCACATTACTAAATCAAGATATCCATATAAAATTTGGTACAAGTATTGCACACATATACAGAAATATTACTATGAAATTTTTTTCCGATCGGTCCATAATTGGTCATAGCTCCCATACGAGGTCCTCTTCCGTAAATCACTTAAACACACATAACTCATTACTAAATTAAGATATCCATATAAAATTTGGAATAAGTATTACTCATATGCACAGAAATATTACTTGGAAATTTTTTTCCGATCGGTCCATAATTGGTCATAGCTCCCATACAAGGTCCCTTCCCGAAAATCACTTAAACACACATAACTCATTACTAAATTAAAATATCCATATAAAATTTGGTACATGTTTTGCTCTCACATATATAAATATTACTATGAAATTTTTTTTCCGATCGGTCCATAATTGGTCATAGCTCACATACAAGGTCCTTTTACGAAAATATCTTAAACTCACATTATATCTTAAACTCACATTATTACCATTATTTGGTAATAAAGCTATTGATACACAATTTGGCACAAATATTAGTTTTGTACACAAAAATTATATTTCAAGATTTTTTCACGATCGGTTCATAACATGGGTGCGGTCGGTCCCATACATGTTTCCCTTCAGAAAATAACATAAATACTCATAACTTATTACAAAATTAAATAAATCTTGGGATTTTTTCTATTTAAGACATGAGAAAACTTATTTCTAAAATATTTGATCAATTAGAAAAGTATTAATATGAAAGTAGCTGGTGGAGGGTATTTAAGATTCGGCTTAGCCGAATATAGCACTCTAACTTGTTTTTTCTTGGACCAGCATTCAGGGGATGAATCCTACTCATGCAGTGCATTGTGCTGGAACTAGGAAATAGTTGTGGGAGGGAGGATATAAGGAGTAGTGTTTGTGGACATTTGATTTAAACCTTTCCACATCGAAAGTGGCGGGGAATACTTCTGCAGGAAGTTTATTCCACATACGAACAGTGCGGCTGAAGAATGAATTTTCCCTGTAATGTGTTGTGCGGTCCACTGGCCAATCGATCACAAATGGGTGTTTCCATGCCCAGAACATCAAGAGTTTCTGATTTCTTAATATTTACACCACCCATAAATGTAGATGGACCACCATTATCTGCCATACGTTTGTGTGTTTAAAAACAACATTGAGTCTTGCGGGCGTTAAATCGAATCTGTTAACACAACCCCATTCAGATATTTTTATCAAGTGGTGATTAAGCGATTCATTCATATTGCGCCGCATTACCCCAATCTCTAGAGGGCTTGGCCTATAATTGATTGAATAGGACTGGCAGATATTGCTGTCATCGGCAAAAGAGTAGATAGGGTTGGAAGTTTGACATAGAAAGTCATTTATGAAGATAAGAAATGAAGATAAGATAATAGAAGGTCTCCCGTAGAGCGACCTCTACGACAACCATACTGGCTTTCGTTAAATAAATTGTTGGTCTCTAGATATTTGATAAGATGGAAATTAACCATAATGAACCGATATCAAGAGAAAAGTACGACCAATTATGTATATAAAGACAAAATTTCGAAATTCTATATCATTATTTGGTAATGAATATTGAGCATTTAAGTGATTTTATGGAGGGCACCTAGTATGAGAGCTATGACCAAATATGGGCCGAACGTAAAACAATTTTATAGTGTAATTTATGTATATAAATGCAATATTTGTGCTAAATGTATGGATATCAATATTTAGTAATGAGTTATGTGCGTTTAAATGATTTTCGGGAGGGAACCTTGTATGGGAGCTATGACCAAGGATGGACCGATCGTAAAAAAATTTTGGATACCATTTCTGTGTACAAAAATAGTATTTAAGCCAAATATGTTATGGGTATCACTATTTGGTAATGAGTTATGTGCCTTTAAGTGTTTTTCTGAAAAGGACCTTGTATGGGAGCTATCATCAATTATGGACCGATAGGAAACCAATTTCATAGTAATATTTCTCTGTATATTAGCAATACTTGTGCCAAATTTTATATGGATTTCTTAATTTAGTAATAAGTTATGCGCGTTAAAGTGATTTTCGGAGGGGGACCTTGTATGGGAGCTACGACCAATTATGGACCGATCCAAAAAAAAACTTTCATAGTAATATTTATTTATATGTAAGCACTTATACCAAATTTTATATGGATATCTTAATTTAGTAATGAGTTATGCTCGTTTAAGTGATTTTCGGGAGGGGACCTTGTATGGGAGCTATGTCCAATTATTATAATAATAATTCTACTGACATAAGATATTAATTTGTAAAATTTTGTGAAGATATTGGCATTTTAACGGAAGTTATTAACAAAAACCCATTTTCCGGGAATATGTACTTTTGTATGGGAGGTATATGAAATTGTGGACCGATTCTGGCAATTTACAGCAGGTGTCAAGCTCTTGTGTAGAAACGAATATATGGTGATTTTCACGGAAATATCTTACATAGTTTTCGAGAAAATTACATCAGAATGTGTAAAAAATGTTTATTTTTTCATAACTTTTCCCGGTGTCAACCGATTTTACCCATTTTCAATACCAAACAACTAAGGAAAATGAGGAACATTTTGGGTGAATTTCGTTAAACTTTATTGCTTCGTTTTAGCGTGAGCGTGTTTTACAAAGACAGACGGACAGACGGACAGACGGACATAGCTTAATCGACTCAGAATTTGATAAGGACCCAGAATATATATACTTTGTTGTGTCTCAGATGAATATTTCTTGGTGTTACAAACGGAATGACAAAGTTATATATACCATCTATCACCACTGATGGTGGTGGAGGGTATAATGAAATCTATGTACACAATTTTATGAGTATCGGTTCATAATTGACGCATGTAAAGATCCCCTTCAGAATTTGACTCATACGCTCACGGTTTAAAAATTTAACAAAAATATATTGTTTTTAAAAATTAATATTTTGTTAGTTCAAAAGAGCTCGGCCATATTCCAAATATCACCCTGATGTTTTTAGAGGATCATCCCTTTTACGGTATACGGTTTGATAGTGGGTAAACAAGATTCAGCACAGCCGAATATATCTCACTTGTTTATATAGATTTCGGTTCTTAAACTACTTTTTTTTGCTTGAAAATACCAACATTTTGACATAAAGTAGTTTTAAGTGAAGTTATATCTCATTAACAAATTTCGTAAGGATCAAAGTATATCGGTCCTTAATTAACCCTACCATCTACATAACTTTTCTAACAATATATTCTCAGTACAATTATCAAAATGTTTTGTATCATGAGAAATAAAGAATCGACCTAATCAGGGAAGGAAACACTTTTTTGTTGTCATTAAACAATAGTGTTGGTTTTATAATGATTGAAATTTTCTTAAGTTCATAACTTTATTTTTTATAAGTTATAAAACATACAGACTGTTAGAAATACATGTATAGCTTCTTCTATTTTAGAAAAATGCTAAAACGTCTTTGATGTAATATTGCTTTGATATACATCATATTTATATACATTCAAGGTACTTTAAAATTCATAAAGACATTTTTTGTTGAATATAAACAAACAGTGCATACCCCAAGGTTATATATTTTAAAACTATGTATAAATAAGTATATATTTAATATGACTACACAACATATATAAAATTTATAATACTCCATATTTTTGGGAAATATTTTGTCAGACTTTATATCAAATAACGTCATTTATTATAATAAATTTCAAATTTATTATTCTCAAAAATTATAAGAACATAATAAAATTTTCTTACATACGAGAGTCGATTAATAAAATTTATTATGTTGTATTTATGCATTATAGTTTATTATTTATAAATAAGGTATATAGTGTGAAAATCTTAAATATATCCACACTATCCTCGTCATCATTAATGGCTATAGTTAGTCTACACATGATTATCATTAAGTAGGCAATATTTGTTATAATAAGTAAGTAATTCATCATTCAAAATCCAAAATATTATGAATGAATATTATTATCATGAACTAAATACATACATTAAGATATGTATCTATTTTGTTTTGTTTCACACATGTAGATAATTTGTTTAGTTCATAAACAATCTTATTTCAAGGACAAAACTTATCATAAATGTAGAATTATATTTTCGACGTAAAGATTTTGTGTAACAGTAAAATTTTTATAGTAGATATAGTATTTTTTTAATTTTTGTAGTAAGATACAAAAATAAATAGGTCAAAAATTTAGACAAAATGAAAATAAAGCAAAATTGGTAATTTTTTTCAAAAATGCATAACAATAGAATTATTTAAATTTAACAATACTTATTAGAGTAGATACATTACTTATTATAAACATCATCTGTTTACATATTCAATTATTTATGACCTTTTTATACCCACCATCAAAAAAGATGGAGGGTACATTGATTTTGTCATTCCGTTTGTAACACATCGAAATATTCGTCATAGACCCAAAAGTATATATATTCTGAGTCCTTATTAAATTCTAAGACGATCTCTTCGTCTGTCTGTCTGTCTGTTGAAAACACGATAGAGTCCGAACGGAATGAGCTAAAGAGTTGAAATTTTCCAGAAATATTTCCTATAGATAAAGTTTGTTTGGTATTGAAAATGGGCCATATTGGTCCACGTTTTCGGATAGCCCCCATACAAGTGGACACCCGAAAAACATTTATAACAGGCATATATGTTTTAAAGGTTTAACTATAGTGATGAAATTCAACAAAAATTACCTGCCAAAATTTATTAGGATCGATCCATAATCGACCCTGCCCGCCATATAAGGTCCCCTTCAGAAAATGACTTTAATGCTCATTACTCGCTTAAAAATACGAATATAGCGATGAAATTTGACATAAGTAAGTATCTTAGGAGCCAAAACCTTTCCAAAAAATTGTATGTGGATCGGTCCATAATTGACCCTACCCCCCAAATAAGGTTCCCTCCATAAAATTACTTTAACGCTGATTAATGTCTTAAAGTTACTTTCAAGCCGAAACCTCTCTACCAAATTTTATGTGGATCGGTCCATAATTGACCCTACCACCCATATAAGATCCCCTTCAGAAAATTACTTTGACGCTCATTTCTATCTTAAAAGTAAGGGTACAGCGATGAAATTTGACATCAGCAAATCTCTTTTGAACCAAAATCGCTGCACTGAATTTTATGTGGATCGGTCCATAATTGACCCTAGCCCCCATTAAGGTCCCTTCAGAAAACGACTTTAACCCTCATTACTGGATTAAAAATACAAGTATAGCGATGAAATTTGACATAAGTAAGTGTCTTACTATCAAAAATCTCTCTACCACATTTTATGTTGATCGGTCCATAATTGACCCTACCCCCCATATAAGATCGCCATCAGAAAATGACTTTAACGCTCATTACTGGCATAAAAATACGAGTATAGCGATGAAATTTGACATAAGTAAGTTACTTTCAAGCCAAAATCTCTCTTCCAAAATTGATGTGGATCTGTCCATTATTGACCCTACCCCCCATAAAAGTCTCTTCAGAAAATTGCTCTAAAGCTCATTACTGGCTTAAAAGCACGAATATTGAGATGAAATTCGACATAAGTAGGTTTCTTATGAAACAAAACCTCTCTCCTGACTTTTATGGGAATCGGCGTATGATAAATCTTCCTAACGAATTTCATGCGGAAAGTGTCGGTAACTTACCCTACCCGCCCATATAAGCCTGCCTTGAGAAAATTACTTTAGCGCTAATTACTGACATAAAAATGCGAGTATAGCGATGCTATTCGATGTAAACATGTTCATATGAACCAAAATCGGTCTAAAAACGATCAGTTAATTTGATGAGTGATCATGATGTTAGGGGATGTTTTTTGGCATACGGTTTGATGGTGGGTATATGAGATTCGGCACAGCCAAATATAACACTCTTACTTGATTAACATTCATATTTATAAAATGTTCATGCATCATTTGTATTAATTGATAAAATAAATTATTATCAGTTGAAAAGAGAAGAGTTTATAAACAAGTAGGAAAAGTACCAGTATCATTTGACATCAAATTGATACATGAATAAATAATTCAATAAAACACCAGATGGTTGCAATTATAAAATGCAAATATTTATTTATAGAAATAATGGGTTAATAATAAAAATATTTAAATAAAAAGTTTGTGGTTAATTAATGATAATGTTAAATAATTTATAAATAGTAGGATACCGTGAACGATGCAATTTTTTCTATAAACAAGTTAGAGTGCTATATTCGACTGAGCCGAATCTTAAATACCCTCCACCAGCAACTTTTGTATTAATTAATAAAATATTTGTAGAAATAAGTTTTTTCATGTCTTAAATAGAAAAATCCCAAGATTTAAACAGCTTAAATCTACTAGAATTTCAAGATTTATTGAACATTAGAAACGCCACTTTCTTTTAAATTTTTATAGCGCCCTAAGATATGCCTTAGCGATATTTAGTATTTACATGTATGCATGTGTGTGAAAGATTTAAGGATTTTCAAAATACATACATATATAATTTTGTTCTACACAAATTGATAATGCAAATAGTTAAATACGGTTAAAGCGCTTTTAGGGACAGGACCTAGTATGAGAGATATGACCAAATATAGACCGATCGTAAAAAATTCTTTAAGCAAAATTTCTGTACATAAAAACTATATTTCAGTAAAATTTTGTATCTATATCGTAATTTAGTAATAAGTAATGTGCGTTTTAGTCAATTTCTGAAGGGAACCTTGTATGGGACCCACCGCACCCATGTTATGAACCTATCGAGAAAAAATCTTGAAATATAATTTTTGTATACAAAACTATTATTTGTGCCAAATGTTGTATCAATGGCTTTATTTGGTAATGAGAAATGTGCCTTTAGGAGCTTTTCGTAAAAGGACCTTGTATGGGAGCTATGACCAATTAAGTATATAAAGACAAAATTTCAAAATTTTGTATTTATATCATGAATATTGTGCATTTAAGCGATTTTCTGGAGGGGATCTAGTATGAGAGTTATGACCAAATATGGACCGATCGTAAAACAATTTTATAGTTTAATTTATGTATATAAGAGCAATATTTTTGCTAAATGTATGGATATCAAGATTTGGTAATGAGTTATGTGCGTTTAAGTCATTTTCGGGAAGGAACCTTGTATGGGAGCTATGACCAAGGATGAACCGATTGTGAAAAAATTTTGAAATGACATTAAGGGTTTTTGCATTGCAAAATAGTATTTATGAACAAAAATAGTATTTATTAATATCATTTTTTGGTAATGAGTTATGTGCCTTTAAGTGTTTTTCTGAAAGGGACCTTGTATGGGAGCTATGATCAATTATGGATCGATAGGAAAACAACTTCAGAGTAATATTTCTCTGTATATGAGCAATATTTCTGCCAAACTTTATATGGATATCTTAATTTAGTAATTAGTTATACGCGTTTAAGTGATTTTCGGGAAGGGACCTTGTATGGGAGCTATGACCAGTTATGGACCGATCGGAAAAAAATTTTATCTGTAATATTTCTGTACATATCAGTAATATTTGAACCAAATTTTATATGGGTATCTTAACTAAGTAATGAGTTATACGCGTTTAAGTGATTTTCGGGAGGGGACCTTGTATGGGAGCTATGACCAATTATGGACCGATCGGAAAAAACTTTCACAGTAATATTTCTATGCATATGGGCAATACTTATACCAAATTTTGTATGGATATCTTAATTTAGTAATGAATTATGCGCGTTTAAGTGATTTTAGGGAGGGGACCTTGTATGGGAGCTATGACCAATTATGGACCGATCGAAAAAAAATGTCACAGTAATATTTCTGTGAATATGAGTAATACTTGTACCAAACTTTATATGGATATCTTAATTTAGTAATGAGTTATGCGCGTTTAAGTGATTTTCGGGAGGGGACCTTGTATGGGAGCTATGATCAATTATGGACCGATGGGAAAAAAAATACCACAGTAATATTTCTATGCATATGGGCAATACTTATACCAAATTTTATATGGATATCTTCATTTAGTAATGAGTTATGCGCGTTTAAGTGATTTTTGGGAGGGGACCTTGTATGGGAGCTATGACCAATTATGGACCGAACGGAAAAAAATTTCACAGTAATATTTCTATGCATATAGGCAATACTTATACCAAATTTTATATGGATATCTTAATTCAGTAATGAGTTTTGCGCGTTTAAGTGATTTTCGGGAGGGGACCTTGTATCGGAGCTATGACCAATTATGGACCGATCGAAAAAAACTTCCACAGTAATATTTCTATGCATATGGGCAATACTTATACCAAATTTTGTATGGATATCTTAATTTAGTAATGAATTATGCGCGTTTAAGTGATTTTCGGGAGGGGACCTTGTATGGGAGCTATGACCAATTAGGGACCGATCGAAAAAAAAATGTCACAGTAATATTTCTGTGAATATGAGTAATACTTGTGCCAAATTTTATATTGATATCTTAATTTAGTAATGAGTTATGCGCGTTTAAGTGATTTTCGGGAGGGGACCTTGTATGGGAGCTATGATCAATTATGGACGGATGGGAAAAAAAATATCACAGTAATATTTCTATGCATATGGGCAATACTTACTAAATTTTATATGGATATCTTCATTTAGTAATGAGTTATGCGCGTTTAAGTGATTTTTGGGAGGGGACCTTGTATGGGAGCTATGATCAATTATGGACGGATGGGAAAAAAAATATCACAGTAATATTTCTATGCATATGGGCAATACTTACTAAATTTTATATGGATATCTTCATTTAGTAATGAGTTATGCGCGTTTAAGTGATTTTTGGGAGGGGACCTTGTATGGGAGCTATGACCAATTATCGACCGATCGGAAAAAAATTTCACAGTAATATTTCTATGCATATAGCCAATACTTATACCAAATTTTATATGGATATCTTAATTCAGTAATGAGTTTTGCGCGTTTAAGTGATTTTCGGGAGGGGGCCTTGTATGGGAGCTATGACCAATTATGGACCGATCGAAAAAAAATTTCACAGTAAAATTTCTGTGCATACGAGTAATACTTGTACCAAATTTTATATGGATATCTTAATTTAGAAATGAGTTATGCGTGTTTAACTAATTTTCGGGAGGGGACCTTGTATGGGAGCTATGACCAATTATGGACCGATCGGAAAAAAATTTCACAGTAATATTTCTATGCATATGGGCAATACTTATACCAAATTTTATTTGGATATCTTAATTTAGTAATGAGTTATGCGCGTTTAAGTGATTTTCGGGAGGGGACCTTGTATGGGAGCTATGTCCAATTATGGAGCGATCCATAAAATTTTTCCTCTGAAAGAATTCTATTGATATAAGATTTTAATTTGTAAAATTTTGTGAAGATATCGGCATTGTGGCGGAAGTTATTAACAAAAAACCAATTTTCCGGGAATATGTACTTTTGTATGGGAGGTATATGAAATTGTGGACCGATTCTGGTAATTTTCAGCAGGGATCAAGATCTTGTGCAGAAACGAATGTATGGTGATTTCCATGGAATTATCTTGCATAGTTTTCGAGAAAACTACATCAGAATGTGTAAAAAATGCTTATTTTTATCCGAGGTTGTTTTAAATTTTGATTCATAACTTTTCCCTGGACCGATTCTGGTAATTTTCAGCAGGGATCAAGATCTTGTGCAGAAACGAATGTATGGTGATTTCCATGGAATTATCTTGCATAGTTTTCGAGAAAACTACATCAGAATGTGTAAAAAATGCTTATTTTTTTCCGAGGTTGTTTTAAATTTTGATTCATAACTTTTCCCGGTGTGAACCGATTTTGCCCATTTGCAATACCAAACAACTTAGGAAAATGAAGAACATTTTGGGTGAATTTGGTTAAGCTCTATTGCTTCGTTTTATCGTGAGCGTGTTTTACACAGACAGACGGACAGACGGACATAGCTAAATCGACTCAGAATTTGATAAGGACCCAGAATATATATACTTTGTTGGGTCTAAAAAAACACCTCTTTCTGATTTACACGATATTAAATAGTTTTATACCAATTTGCTTCAACAATATTTTTTACACTCTCCATTACCATCAGTGATAATTTTTATATCTACCAGTTAAATATATTTTGTAAAATTTGTTTCAATGAATATATAAATTAGCTAAACCGCTCAACCCTCTGGACAGCCACTTTGCTTTCAAATACATATTATGTATATGTATGTATATGTGTGCTTTTTGTTGTTCTATTTTATTTGATATAACAAATTGTATATTCAGCACTATTCAACACTTATAAAATCCCATTACATCATTGTTTAAATTCCTATTAATGTCTAAATGTTGGTACATTTGGCATATTTTGTTACAAGTTTAGTAGCATCGCTAAATACAACAACAATTTTATGGTATATTTTATGTATTAGCACATATTTTGCAAAATAATAGTATAAAATTGTCAGCAAATTTATAAAAGAAATAACCCTAACAATATTGGCCCATAATATTTTTATGAATGTTTTATTTAATGTATGTATAGGCATTATAAAACAATATTTTTATGTGAATTTTATTGAGACAAATGAAAAAAAATTGGATTGGGCTAAACCAGAATTAGTTTTGGTTATAAAATGAATATAAAACACCATATAAAGGAGGGTGTGATCATAAATAAATATTTTACATTTTTTTCGTAAGAGCTGTAAGTTTGAATGTAGATTGTAAGTTTAATTTGTGTTATAAATAATATAAATTATATGAAGGTTTAACGATTTAACTAGTTTTCTTAATTTAGCCATATTTTTGAAGTTTTTGATTGAAAATTTTCTAGATTTAACTATTTAATATTTTAAGAACAAATAATTTTTATATACGAATTCTTAGATTTTACTTTTAACTAGGTTAGTTAGGTTAGCAGGTCGTCCTCGTCTTCACTGGGGACCCACTTGGGTCCATTATATTGATACCTTTGTTATACCTGAAACGAGAAAAAACGGTCAGCGTATTAGTACACTTCGATCTAATTGCTCTGGTTTCCTAAACCGAACGATGTCGACCTCTGATATATCCGTTAAGTCATGCAAGAAGTAGCTACCTAGCGGAGTCATTCTATGATCTGCTAGGGAGGGACTATAACAGAGGAAGTGAGTTATACTCTCTTCTTCCTCTTCAACCTGGCAGCTCCTGCAGAAGTCATTACTGGGTAAGTTTAGTATTCTTGCTAGTGGCCAGTCACTATCGCCGTTAAGTTCCGTAGATTGATTCTCGGAATATGGAGAAGGGCTGGGATCTTTGTGTCTAGAGGTGGCCTCATTCAACCATCTGCATTAAGCAAGCTCATATAGTTTTTCACGTATAGAGCGTTTGCAGGTTGAAAGCGATATGCCGACGAAAGGGTCGGTGTTCTCTATTGCAAGTGAGGAACCCAACTTGGCAAGAGAGTCCGCAATGTTATTACCAGGAATCTGTTGGTGTCCTTTTGTGGAATGTTTCAACATCTCATTAAGGGATGTGCTGCATTCTAGGAGGTTCTAAGTGTTGTGTTGACACCACTTAGGGCTGCCTGACTATCGGTATATATTCGAATATTAACACCATATATTCGGTAAAACCTTAGCCAGTTTGAAGCCCGTTTTACGGCTGACAGTTCAGACTGAAGAATGCTACATTAGTCAGGAAACTTGAAGGAAACTTCCGTTCCCGAATGTGCTATGTAAAAGCCATCGCCTACACCAAGCTTTGATTTTGAGCCATCGGTGATGGGCTCGAAAGCCCAGTGGCCAGTCACTACCGCCGTTAAGTTCCGTAGATTGACTCTCGGAATATGAAAAAAGGTTTGGGATCTTTGTGGGTTGAATGATGACCACATGATTCTTGCCTCTCTACAGGTGGCCTCAGTCAACCAACTTCCGTTCCCAAATGTGCTATGTAAAAGCTATCGCCTACACCATGCTTTGATTTTGAAAAGGATTGTTTCCATCACATTTGGTTCGTGTTGGATAGTCACTTACTTTTAACTAACCAACTCGAAATTATATAATTATTTTACCGAAGCAGCAGAAAATTTGGTAGATTTCACCAGTATTACACCATCACTATTTTAAAGATATCATAATAGTATAACTCTGTTAACATATTCTGATTTATGGTTCCTTTCCTAAAAGAGGCAGATTCTTGGACTGAGCCCAGTTTAAGGAAAAGCACACAGCATTACTGATACAACATTCAAATCCAATAAATATTTGAACTGGTCTATTCGCAAATATTCGAATATGTATATAAAGTATAAATATGTTTGAATTACTGGCTGCTATTACTCAAGTAAAATCTTAATGGCCTTACAGTGTTGAAAAGAATGTTGTGTGAACATAACAATCAAGTTTATATTTCCGCAAAATTTTAAACAATTTTATTACAACCAAAAGTGAAGAAAACATATTAAAAAGAAGAAACATAAAGTAATGTATGTATATTAAACTTATGTACACTCTTTCACATTTACTTATTTACTTCAATAGTATCCTAACTCAATATTCACATTCATTAAAATGAGTACTTAGCTTGGGAAAATTATTCGAAAATTTATTCGGGAATTTCAACTTTTGGGATTTTCCTCTTGATAGCATGATTAGACGCTTTGTCTGTCTAAGCACTGTTGTTGCTTCCCAGTGGCGAGCAAATTCCGATTCGACCCACGATACGCATCTTTGACTAACGTAGCCTTAAGGGATAACAAAGTATGGTTCAAGGCCGATATGTGGGCGATGAGCTCCTCTATTTGCTAGGCAGTTAGCCCGTTCGTTGCGTGAATGAGCTTCATGGCCGGGTACCCAACATATTGTTAATTTGGTGTGTTGTGTGATCCACAAGCATGGACGAGGATATATGGGTCGTCGATAAATAATTTGAATATACTTACACTTATTTATTTCAGATAGTTATCACAATCTACTTATTTAGAGTAACATTCCCACAAAATTTTATTAAAATCAGACTTTAGCTTTAATATTTTCCAGCCATTTCTATACCCACCATCAAAAAGATGGAGGTAAGGGGGTATATTGAATTTTTATTCCAGTCATATCTGTTTTAACAAGTAAAAGTGTTATACTCGGCTGTGCTGAATCTTATATACCTACCATCAAAGAGTATGCTGTGAAAGGAATGCTCTTCTATAAATATTAAGGTGATATTTGGAATAGGGCTTAAGTTAATTAATTTTTAAAAACTAAATATTTGTGTCCAAATTTTAAACCTTATATGGACGGTAGGGTTTATGATGTACCGATTGGTCGTTAAAGCAATTTTCTGAAGGGTCTTAGTTATAGACCTTTCCTCATTAAGTTCGGAACGAAGAAATATGTTTCTATAGAACTTTTTTATGTCGTAGTTTTCTGAAGGTGGCGTTATATACATATGACATGTTGGTTCAATTAGGGGGCGATCTTCACAAAATTTTGTAGTGCGATTTATGTCGAAATCTTCGCTGTACCGTATTTTAAGTCAGTAATTAGCGTTGAAGTAATTTTCTGCAGGGGTCCTTATATGAGGGTTATGACCGATCCTCAGAACATTTTGTAGACCGATTTTGGTTAATAGTATTTTTTAAGTTACGACACTATAGCAGCAAATTAATGATATAAGTATGTATCTATATTTGATATAATTGAACAACGAAATGATGCAACTTGTTACATTTCCGTTTCAACAACAATTTCCAGCAACAAAATGTCTTTATTATGATGGCATAGATCTTTGTTTTATTTAGTTTTTGGTTTTGCAGTCTTTGGTTTGAGTGCCAAACCACTATTAAATGTGAAATAGAATTTACGAAACAGTGAACTTGAAAACAAAATAAATTTAATAAGTGAATATACATAAAGATCTTTTCCAAAACAATTATTAGAACAATAAGTTTCCAATCTGATTTCTAAAATAATTTTGCATAATTGCGATAAAACACAAATTATGTTTTAGTTATTTCTTTTTACTCTGTCAAAAGCAAGTTTTATTATTATGATGATGGCAAAATGTATGTGGTTTCCGCAGTGTTATATTCACATTATATAGTTTTGGACAAACGATGCAAAAAAACTGAATCCTAAAGAATCAAAACAATAAAAATAAACTTGCAACCATGATGTTAGTAAGTGATAGCAAAAAAAATGCAAAAGCAAAAGGAAATAATAGTGGAAGTTTAAAATTTATAAAATATAAATAATGTTTTAACTTATTGTGCTATATGTAAGAACTCCATATTTTTATGCCCTACACCACTTTAGTTGGGAGGGTATATGGGGTTTGTGCTGATTTTTGTAACACACAATAATATTGGACCTATACCCAATCGGTTATAATTATTTTCTGAGTCGATCTGTCCGTCTGTCAATATGTCTGTCTTTCTGTCTGTCCGTACGTCTGTCCTTCCGTCTGTCCTTCCGTCTGTCCTTCCGTCTGTCCTTCCGTCTGTCCTTCCGTCTGTCCGTCCGTCCGTCCTTCCGTCTGTCTGTCCATGTAAACCTTGTAATCAAACTACATGTCGCAATTTTGTAGATAATTCAATGAGATACACGATCTTCTATTGTCTCAGGGACGAAGCTTATTGAAAGTGGTTAAGATAGGTCCATTATTTCACCTAGCCCCCATACAACCGAACCCCTGAATAGGGCTTGTAAAGATTGTAATCAAACTACAGGTCGCAATTTTGAAGATAATTCAATGAATTATCTTCTATGGTAACGGAGACGAAGCCTATTGAAAATGGTTAATATCGGGTCATGATTTCACCTAGCCCCTATATAACTGAAACCGATGAATAGGGCTTTCAAGTTCATAATTATGTTTAATAAAATTGTATCTCGACAAAAAGCTGCAAAACCAAGTTCTATACTAGCCTTGATGACTCTCATGAATTTTATAATTATAGGGTCTCATTTGACCATAGCCCTATACAAAGCCCCTTCAAAATTTGACTTAAATGTCCACAATTTTATTCAACAATAAATGGCTTAAGTATATCTGAGACAAGGTAAAATTCAACTTAAATGTTTTATTATGAAAACTAAATCACGTCCTATTTTTGTAACAGGTGTAGGATGTTATATGCTCGGCCTCGCCCGACTATAATTTCTTACTTGCTTCAGCGCACAACAGGCCCAATAGTGGCCTAGGTGTATTTCTTCGGATTTGATGTAGTATACATCCTCTTATCAACCTCAACCTACTTGTTTCATCATTATTTGAAATGTAAAGATAACTGGCGAAGTTGTTTAAAAAATCTATTGTTATCCTAATAAAATTTTGAATTAAAAAATATTCATTAATAAGCAGCAATTATTCTTAATATCATTAAAAGTTGCTGTTTGAATGTTTTAAACTGTATTGACTTACTTCAGGATATGAAAAGTTTTGTCAAAAGTTATAAAGAATTTATAGATTTTTAATCTATTGTCAGTGTTCTGTATCTGAAATCTATTGTCAGTGTTTTACTAACTAGAGCAGAAATAGAACAAAATGTATAATCGCTATTCAGGATGAATTTGCAAAATGTTCTTAAATCTAGGTCACGTCAATATGTATTGTGTATTTCCTTAAAATAATTCCTTTTTATTTTAAATATTTATTTATAAAATCTTAATCATCATAAGTGTATTGAAGAGAACATTTTCTTTTTGAGTTTGAGTTTGAACTCTCAAGTAGAACAAACGAGGATAAAACAATATACAATAGATTTTGCTCAAAACGACAAAGTTTGCTACTAAGAAAATTTAACAATAAATTTTAAATCAACTTTATACTTAGTATAATAGTACTATTATGTAATTTAATAAGCTATACAATATTAATAGGTATATGTATGTGTGTGCTCCAAGTTCTCCAAGACAAAGAACCTAAAAAACAATTCTAGAGGAAGGGACGTCTAAAATTCGCAACTTCGTTCTTTTTTTTTTTTGAGCACTCTAATATACATACATATTGCAGTTCTAACTAACGTTTGCCAACATATGTACATATGACAAGATTTAAAACTTATTGTAATGCATTTCATTCAATCAACACGTCTGACTTTTTCTAGTTTTTTTCTACAAGTAAATGTAATTTCAATTAAACTTACAAAAACATTGACATATCGTACCACATGAAAAGTGCTCTTTCGGTTGCAGTAACAAAGCGAAACAAATAGAAAATATTTCCTATAAACAAGAGTACTTGCACTTTAACATTTGATTTAATAGCACTTACTCTCGAAAATTTTTATACCCACCATCAAAAATGATGGGGAGTATATTGATTTTGTCATTCCGTTTGTAACACATCGAAATATTGGTCATAGACCCATAAAAGTATATATATTGAAATCACGATAGGAACCACACGGAAGGAGCTAGACATTTGAAATTTTGCACAAATATTCTCTATTGCAAAGGTTTGAAAATGAGCAATATCGGTCCACTTTTTCGGATAGCCCCCATACAAGTGGACCTCCAAAAAACAGCTTTAACGGGCATAATTGCTTCAGAAGTACGAGTATAGCGTTGAAATTCGACATAAATAAGTTTCGTATGAGCCACAATCTCTCTACCAAATTTTATTTATCGGTCCATAATAGGCCCTACCCCCATATAAGTTCCCCTTCGAAAAATTACTTTAACGCTCATTACTGGCTTAAAAATACGAGTGTAGCAATGAAATTTGACATAAAGTGGTCCTAACGAGCTAAAACCTATCTAAAAAATTTTATGTGGATCGGTCCATAATTGACTCTACCCCTCATATAAAGTCCCATTCAAAAAATACTTTAATGCTCATTACGAGTTTAGCGATGAAATTCGAAACACATAAGTTCCATGCGAGCCAAAAGCTCTCTGTCAAATTTTATGTGGATCGGTCCATAATTGACCCTACCCCCCATATAAGGTCCCCTTCTGAAAGTGACTTTAACACTCATTACTAGCCTAAAAATTCGAGTATAGCGATGAAATTCGGTATAAGTAAGTTTCTTACGAACCAAACCCTCTCTACCAATTGTTTTAGGATCGGCCCATAAATGACCCTACCCCCCATATAAGGTCCCCTTCAGAAATTTACTTTAACGCTCTATTCTACTATTAAGTTTCTCGCGAACCAAAATCTATTTACCAACTTTCATGTGGATAGGTCCATAATTGACCATACCACCCCTATTGGGTTCCCTTCAGGTAATGGCTTTGACGCTCATTACTGGCTAAAAATACGAGTAAAGCGATGAAATGCGACACACGTAAGTTTCTTACGAGCCAAAACCTCTTCACCAATTTTTTGTTGGATCGGCCCATAAATGACCCTAACCCCATATAAGGTCCCCCTCTGAAAATGACTATAACGCTCATTACTGGCTTATTGGAATATAGTGACGAAATGTGGCACACATAAGTTTTATGCGACCCGAAATCTCTTTACCAAATTTAGGCAGGATCCGTCCATAATTTACCCTCCCGCCCATACAAGGTCCACTTCAGAAAATTACTTTAACGCTAATTACTGGTAAAAAAAATACAAGTATAGCAATAAAATGTGATAAAAGTATGTAAGTTCCTCGCGAGCCAAAATCTCTCAACCAAATTGTATGTGGATCAATGTAAACAAGTTTTATATAAACCATAATCTGTCTACAAAAAGTTATGAGGATAGGTCAATAATTGATCATACCCCTCATATAAGATCCTCTATAGAAAATTTGATGAATAAAATTCAGAAAATTCCTAGTACAGCGATAAAAATCGACATAAAAAAGTTCATACTTAGGAACATAATTCCTCATTCCGAATTTAATGAGGACTGATCTATAACTGAAGTTAGCCCCTATAATAAAATTGAGCAAAAATATTTGGTTTTTAAAAAATTAATATTTTGTTAGTTCAAAGGAGCTCGGTCCATAATTGACTTAAGCCATATTCCAAATATCACCCTGATGTTAATAGGGGAGCATTCCTTTTACGGCATATGGTAGACGTTTTGATAATGGGTATATGAGATTCGGCACAGCCGAATATAACACTCTCACTTGTTCCTTTTCTTCTGTTTATGTCCTACACCACTATGGTTGGAAGGATATTATAGGTTTGTGGCAAAGCCCCACCAAGTACCCAGTAAAACTTTCATTACCATGTAAGGGGTTCAAATGCTAAAATTTACTTACACAATAGCATTTAAAGTCAATATTTTAACACGGTGATGCAATTGGAGGAAAGTAATTGCCACAAACGATTACAAGTAATTACAAAAAGTAGTCATTGTAAATCGCATGAAAAAACGTATACAGCTTCTATATCTTCACTGGCAAGATGACTAATGAATTAGGAAGTACTTCTATAACACATTATTAGTAAAACCTTATTAGACTACTTCTATGTAATCCAGACGATATGTATTAGTATGTTATTAGGTAAGTAATTACAATTGAAAGCCATTACGTAGTTTTTGCTGGTTTAGTATCATTCACTAGTAATTTTTAGATATGATTTTTATTCAATATTGAAACCTTATGATCAAAACTAAATTATTAAATTTTAGAAATAGCGCCTTATTATGAAACACTCTCTAAATTTGCAACCATATTGTTCCAAAAAGTTATTTGCGGACTATAAACTACTCACATGTATACATTCAGTAATATTAATTTTAAACTTGATATTTTATGATCTCAGAATAGGAAGGGTATCATATTGTCAGACTTGACTTACTTGCTATTTACTTTTCTTTTACTCCACTTCATACAGTAAGCACTTATGAAATGCAAAAAGGTGTTGGTTAAAGCTTTTGTATCTTTTAATGAAAATCTACTTGACAAATGAAGAAGAAAAATATGTATACATGTGTTCGTTATCGCCTTTATGTGGTGTGTCAGAGAGTAAATAGTATTAAATAGTCTAACAAAATTACAAGTCAGGAACATTTTGATAGAAACTAGAAAATTGTAAAAATCTTAACCGGTGTTATTAAGAAAAAATATAATATAATTTATCTTAAATTAGAGTTAAGAATAAAATAAGTTCATACATTTAAAGCTCTTTATAGAAGTTTTTTTGTTGTCCTTCTGTTTATTACAACTGCCGCCTTCTTTATGTTATTATTTCCTTTCTCAAGCGTATATAAAGAGACCAAATATGGGGCGCTGACCCTCGGGTTATATGAAAAGAATTTAAAGTTTAAGTTAAAATAAATGGTTTTAGTTTTATTATGTTTTAATTTATGTGAACTTTTTTCTGTTCATCTACATACCCCTACATAATGCTAAATTATATTTTTAGAATTTTTATTTTGCTCTTACAAAAATGTTTCAGTACAGCAGTTTATTAACAAACAAACTTTTTCATTAAACCTTTAATTCATTATTTTGCAATTGCTGCCATTGTTGTTGCTAATAAACAAAAGCACAGCGGCTTAATAGCAGTAAAGTCGTAGGTATGTATCGTAGGTCGTAGTAGAGACTAGTGGGTAGTCGTATAATACATACTACCTACTTTTTCGTTTAATCAAAGTTCCATAATAGAAATGCTAATATTGCCACTTAACGATATGGGTCAAAAACGACTAACACTACGTAGCATTAAGTGGAATCAGTAGAACATGGCAAGAGCTGTTTGGCAGCAGCAAAGATAATTAACATCTGGGGAGTTTAGCAGTACCAGTCAGTAACAACTTTAGTATTGTGTTTGCAAAATGCACGAGGAAAAAATGTGTATATTAACGAATTAACTGTGATGGCAAAAAGTTAAGTATTTTAAACTATAGATTGGAAACAGCAAAGTTCATCAGTGCTTTAAAAGATATACATATACATACTTTTCAATGACTACTACATATCGTCTGGATTATATAGAAGTAGTCTAATAAGGTCTTACTAATAATGTGTTATATAAATACTTTCTAATTCATTAGTTAACTCGCCAATTTATTAGTCCCCTTGCCAAGGAAGATTTAAAAGCTGTATACGTTTTAAAGACATTAGGACATTATTTTTCTATAATCTAAAAACTGTCTAACATTATTAGAAAATGGAATTTGCTTTCGTCCAACACTGTACAACGGAGCTGTAGTAAATTGCTAAACAAGTGTAAAGTACCTAATAGATAAACAATTTGTGAGAAAAAGTATGCTTATATATGTATGTATCAGTATGTATATAAAATGTATGTTTGTATTCAGTATATTGCGTGCGTATTTACTGTATTCTATATAGTTTGGTTTTTATCAAAGTACTTCCGTTGTTTGTGTCTGCTATACATACAATATAGTGTATGATTGCGTGTATACGTTCTAATTTTCGTTTTCCAACCTTGTATGTATGTGTTGATTACCCTCGCTTTTAACAGTTGGCGTTAATTGCTTTTAATGTAGATTTTTTTTGTACATCTCCTTGGTACATTATTAGACCTATGGGTTTTTGTGAGATTTTAATTTAACATTTTGTCGGAATATTGAATATAAAGCTGTTAAGATTGTGAAAATATATGATTTGTTGAAAAAATTAAAAAAGTCCATAAACACGTAAGGAAATTGTGATTTAGTCTAAATAACATCAATGTATATTTAATGTGTTCTGTTATAAAATATAATAAATTATAATTTAAGGGCCATAATTGTTATATGCCATAAATAGCCAATTTAATATGGTCATATTGCAATATTGATTTAGTATAATAGGTTTATGGGTAATTTTAAAATATTATAATATGACAACAGAAAAGAAAACAAGTGAAAGTGTTATATTCAGCTGAGCCGTATCTCATATACCAACCATCAAACCGTATGCCGTAAAAGGAATGCTTCCCTATAAACATCAGGGTGATATTCGCAATATGGCTTAAGTCACTTATGAATCGAGCTCTTTTGAACTAACAGCATATTAACCTTTAAAAACAAAATATGTTTGATAAATTTTAAACCGTGAGCGTATGAGTAATTTTCTGAAGTGGACCTTATATGCGTCAATTATACTCATAACATTTTGTACATAGATTTTGTTTTTTATAGAACTTTTTTATGTAAAATTTTATCGCTATACTCGTATTTTTAAATAAGGAAAACTCATATTTTAATAAACAAAACCCTATCCTGAAGGGAACCTTTTATATGGGCTAGGGTCAGTTATAAATCAATCGTCATTAAATTAGAAATAAAGAATTATGTTCCTAAGTATAAACTTTTTATGTCGATTTTTATCGCTGTACTCGTAATTTTCTGAATCCTCCAGAATCATGAATATTTGAGGGGTAGGGTCAATTATTGACTGATCCTCATAACGTTTTATAGACCGATTTTGATTCATATAAAATTTGTTTACATTGAATATCGCATACCGCTGTACTTGCATTTTTATGCTAGTAATTATCGTTAAAGTAATTTTCTGAAGGGGGTTTATATGGGGGGTATGGTGAGTTACCGACACATTCCGCATGAAGACTAACGTTTCGGCAGCAAGACTAACGTTCGTATAAAAGTTTCTTATGTCGAATTTTATAACCGTATTTCATAACTCGTATTTTTAAGCTAGCAATGGTCATTTAAGAAATTTTCTGAAGAGGACCTTATATGGGCGGAAGAGAGATTTTGGCTCGTATAAAACTTACGTGTGTCGTATTTCATCATTTTATTCTTATTTTTAAGCCAGTAATGATAGTTAAAGTCATTTTCTTGTATGGGCGATAAGGTCAATTATGGACCGATCCTCACTAAATTTGGTAGAGAGATTTTGGCTCGCAAAAAAATATGTGTGTCGAATTTCGTCGCAATATTCATATTTTTAAGCCAGTAATGAGCGTTATAGTAATTTTCTGAGGGGGGCCTTATATGGGTGACCCTACCACCCATATAAGGTCCCCCTCAGAAAATTATGGGTATATTTATGGGTTGATCCTCAAAAATATTGATAGAGAAATTTGGGATCGTAATAAACTTTCTTATGGCCAATTTAATCGCTATACTCGTACTTCTAAAACAGTTATGCCCGTTAAAGATGTTTTTTGGGGTTCCACTTGCATTGGGACTTTCCGAAAACGTGGACCGATATTTTCCATTTTCAATACCAAACAAACCTTATTAATAGAGAATATTTATGCAAAATTTCAATTGCCTAGCTTCTCCCTTGTGTTCCCTATTGTTATTTCAAAAAACAGATGGACGGACATGTCTTGATCGTCTTAGAATTTAATAAGGAACCAGAATATATATACTTTTGTGGTTCTATGAATAATATTTCGATGTGTTATATACAGAGTGACAAATTCAATTTACCCCTCGTATTTTTTGATGGTGGGTATAGAAATTGTTAAAAACTATTAAGAAGTGTTGAGGAAGTTTAAACTCACCAACCTTTAAGTCTAGGACTTTTCCCGTCCAACAGCTGTTTATACCCTACACCACTATAGCGGGGAGGGTATTATGCGTTTGTGCTGATGTTTGTAACACCCAAAAATACTGGTCCTACACCCAACTTAAAGTATACCAATCGGCTCAGAATCACCTTGTGCGCACTCTACAGGTCGCATTTTTTGAGATAATTTGATGAAATTTAGAACGTGCACTTCTCTTGGTCCAAGGACAAACGCTATTGAAAATGGTTGAAATCGGTCCATTATTTCACCTAGCCTCCATACAACTGGACCCCCCGAATAGGGCTTTTGACCTCATAATTATGTTAAATGATATACTATCTCTACAAAAATTGGAAAAATTTATTTTTATATATGTCTTAATAATTATAGTGATGTTCGTAAAGATCGGGCATTATTTGACCCTAGCCCCCATTCAAAGTCGCCCTCAGAAAATGACTTGAATGTCCGCAATTCACTTATAAACCCTAGTATCTCGACGAAATTTGGCAAAAATGAGTTTTGTATTGACATAGCCCCCATATAAACGGACCTTCCGATTTGGGCCTTTTAGCTCACAACTTTGACAAATATACTACTATCTCTCCAAAAATCTGCGCAACCAAGTTTGATATAATTATAAATAACACTGTCGATTTTTATAATGATTGGGCATTATTTGACCCCATCCCCCATACAAAATCCCCTTCAGAAAATTACTTTAATGTCCACAATTCACTTATAAACACTAGTATCACGATGAAATTTGCCACAAATAGATTTTATATAAACATAAATGCCGACATTAAATTTTATAAGGATCAGACCAATTTTTGCCCTAGCCCCCATACAACCGTACCTACCGATTTGGGACTTTTAGCTCATAACTACTACAAATATACTACTATCTTTCCAAAAATTGGCACAACTAAGTTTGATATAATTATAAATAACATTGTCATTTTTCGCCATGATCGGAAATAAAAAGTAGCCTATTGCCAGATATACAGGAATACGCTGTGGAAATTTGAAGAAAACATATAAACACACAAACATATGAACATACAATCATACAAACAAACACACATTAATTTTTATATATGTATATAGATAATTCCCAATAATACATTTTGTAAGGATCGGCTCAATTTCTGCCCTAGCCCCCATACATCCGGACCTTCCGATTACGGCCTTTTATTTTTTAACTACGTCTAATATACTACTATCTATCCAAAAGTCGGCACAATGTGGTGATGTTTGTAACACTCAAAAATATTTGTCCTTATTAAGCTATGTCCGTCGTTGTGACTGTAAACCTTGTGTGCACGCAACAGATCACAATTTTGAATATAATTTGTTAAAATGGGTCACATACTATTCTCTGGATCCAATGACGAAGGCTGTTGAAAATGATTAAATCGGTCTTTTATTTCTCCTAGTCAGCATACAACCGTACATAAACAGACATTATTTGGAACCTATATAAGATTAACAGAATGCTTCATTATTGAAATTAATCACATTTAACATTCGCAATTGGTGTAGGGTATCATATGGTCGGCCACGCCCGACTATAATTTCTTACTTGTTTTTTTTTTATCTATGAAGAACTTTTTCTCTAGGATACGCTTCCTTGGTCTTCTTGGTTTCAAAAAATTAGTTTTTCTGTTAACAGTTAGTTTTCAATATATTGCCAGAAGGCAGTTAAAAAAGGCCATGTCTATGTTTCAATAAGTTTGAAAAATTCTGAATTTTTAATAATAATAATAATAGATGCTAAAATATAATCCACTATTTTCAAAAAGTGACAACTAGATTTTTGTTCGAATTGAGTTAACACAACCTAAATAAAATTTTTTCGACCATGAAATAATGATAACGAATCTGTTATTTTTTACCACCATTATATTTTGTTTAAAACAAATAACATTTGTAGAGGGTTTAAGACCCAAAGGTGACTGCATTGTAGAGGGTTTAAGACCCAAACCCGAAACTAGTAATCTTAACCGCTTTTGGGTTATCACAAAACTAGTTTGGTGACCAGTTATTTTTTTTTTTTTTGTATTTGTAGCAGTTTTTAGACCCCACTGTTGACTGTCCGAAACTTGTAATCTAACCTGCTTTCCGGTTACCACATAACTTGTTAGGTGACCAGTGATTTTAATTCAGGCTTCTCCAAGGAGGAAGTCATTGGACTCTTTGGAGGCAGAACTACATTTTGTAAGTATGAACTGCTGGGAAATGTTCAAACATTCTTGTCTTTTGGGTACGTTTATGTTAAATTTCTTATCAAAATCGAAATATTTAAATTCCTCTTCAATTTCCAAAAGTATTAACTTATTCGTATAACGTATTAGAGGGTCAGGCATTAGTAGTATTGTAAATTACATTAACAATATAATTGCAACAATTATAACTAATAACGAATAATAACACAACTAAAAGTGTATTCTGTACACCTAAATAGTGGAAATTATGAACTATATTCTAACATAATCGACATTATGATTTATTGAAATATTATGCTTAATTAAAGCCATTTGGCTTCCAGAACATTTACAATAAACTTGCATAACTATTCATATTTTTAACTATAGTTTAACAACTATAATATACAGCATTTGTGTAATGAATCAAGATATATATATATATAAGTTTTCTTTGTAAAACTTATCCTTAAGCAATGCTGAATGGTATTGTGTTCATTATAAAAACTAGTAAAAATAGTTTAGTTATAACGATAAATGATAAGCTTATTTTCAACTTGTAAAATAGTACCAGCAAATGTACATTCTAAAGATGTAATGAAGTGATTGCCTGTAAAATACCAACGACTATGACATTTAAAATTCACCATTGAAAAAAATAACCAAATGGTTATACAATGCCCTTCAACATCAACCATGACTAAAATTTCTACAACAACAATAATAGAAGCAACATAAACAACAATGTCATCAACTACTAATATTGCACTTTACTGTCAGTGACATTAATGCCGTTTAAACAATTGCCAAAGTGCTTTAAGCTGCTTTTACTAACGTTATCAATATTGTGCACTATTACTATAGATACTCGTTTACTCGACTGCTACCAATAATGTTGCAATTTACCGCTGTGCTGCCAGTAACTCACACTACAATTTGAAAATAATGTCAGTTTTACATGTATTTTTTTCTCTATTTTAAAGGAGAACTGTATATCAAAGTACAGCAAATGAAGTGCATGACATATTAAATGAATTAAGTATTCAATCAACTGTAACTATAAGAATTACATTGATAAATTTTATAATACAATGATTTTGTTAAATCGGAAAACAAAGAACAATGAAAAAATTAAATAAAATAAGTTTTAAAATCTATGTAACTTAAATGTATTTAAAAGTTAACTAACAGAATATGTCGGAAACTTTGAAACGCTAATCCCAGATAGAATGTCTGGGTCAAGCGGAACATTAGACAAATACCAGTAGGAATCCGTTGCTACACGGATGGCTCTAAATTAGGGGACAAAGTGGGCCTGGGGATCTATATTGAAGACCCAGAAACAGAAATATACCACCATTTACCTAATCATAACACAAGCTTCCAGGCAGAAGTACGAGCAATAACGGAATGTGTAAATTGGATTAGAATAAATATGGCTCCCACAGGGCTTAATATATTTACCGACAGCCAGAAGGCAATTAGGGCATTATCAGGTGATAGAATTAAATCTAAGACCGTATTGGATTGTAAGAAAGCTTTAACTGAATACCCTCCCAGAGGTAAGGTTCACATCATATGGGTACCAGGCCACTCTGGAGTAGTCGGCAACGAAAGGGCGAATGTAATAGCTTTAAAGGGAAGGGAGCTCGATGTAGTTAACCTGACAAACGCAAAACCATTCGACGCAACAAAAGCTGAATTAAAAATATGGATGAGAGAATTACATAAGGGCTCTTGGAATAATGAAACGGTGGGTAGAACCACAAAGATTCTATGGAGTGACCCTGATGAGAGCAAGACGAGAAATCTCCTCAAAATGAGCAAGTCTGAGGTTAGTATGATGGTACGTATTCTGAGTGGACACACAGGATTACGTGCACATCTATACAAAATTGGACGTGCGGATTCAGACGAATGTAGAGCATGTGGAGAGGACAGTGAAACTCTGGAGCACTTTCTTTCCATTGTCAGGCACTCGTCGAAGTTAGATCCAAATATCTTGGAAGTGATGTTATTCCGGAAATAACATTCCTGACTAACACTGATTGGAAGATTCTTAGGGATTACGATCAGGAAACTGAGTTTCTGAACACTGAAAAATAATTGTTTCAGTTTTTTTTTTTTTTCATGATAAGGAGCGCACAACAGGCCCGACAGTGGCCTAGGTGTATTTCTTCGGATTTGATGTAGTATACATCCTCCTATCGACCTACCTACCTAACTAATACAAGGTTAAAATACATTTTTATATCCACCATCAAAAATTATGGGAAATTAACTTTGTCATTCCTTTTGTAAAACATCGAAATATTGGTCAAAGATCCACAAAAATATATGTATATATTGTGGATCCTTATTAAATTCTAAGACATTCTAGCCATATCTGTCCATCTGTCTGTTGAAAGTACGATACGTTCAGAGCAGAAATTTTAATCGTTTTACAAAATATTGCTAGGATCGGTCTATAATTGACCCCACCCCCATATATGATCCCCTTCAGTAAATGATTTTAATGCTCATCGCTGGCTTAAAAGTACTGGTACGACATAAACTAGTTGTATATGAGCCAAAATCTCTCTACGAAATTTTATGAGTATCGGTCCATAAGTGGCCCTACCTCGCATAAAAGGTTTAAAACGATGATTTTAACTCTCATTACTGTCTTAAAAATAAGAGTAGATCTTTGAAATTTTTATAAATAAGGAACAGATTTTCCTACCGACTTTCATGAGAATTGGTGTATATATAATCCTACTTTATATATAAGGTCCTCTTCTGAAAATTACTTTAACTCTAATTAGTTACTCAAAAATGTGAAATAAGATACGAATACAGCGATAAACTTCGAAACAAATAATTGTTGTAGAAACAGATGAGGATTGACCCTACCATGTATAGAACTCCTATTACAAAATTATTATTACTAGAGTTCGCCCAGCGGTCGAAATTCGACCAGAACATATGCTGGAAAAATTGCATAAATATGCTAAAATAAAACCCTTTTTATGTAGTTCAAATCTGCGGTAAAAAATTAACTTTATTGATATTATCAAAGTGTATAATTTGCTTTGATTAATGTTTTCTTTTAGAAAATGTGATGGTTTTTCGGTAAAAGTCCCATATGATATGAGATATGTTAGCTGTTCAAAATACAGAGTGGAAATGTTCTAAATAATTTGTCAAAACAATAAAAATATTTAAAATAAATAATGTCTTATCTAATTATAAATAAATTTTATTTGGATGTCATTAGTAGTCCATCCATCAAGTATATGCTGTATAAATTCTCCCTTATAACACTCGACAAAGACTTCAGCAGACCTACATTTATTAAATAAACGATAAATTACTAAGTACGGTTAAACACTCTTCATCCCAAAAGACATGATTTATATTTAGCAGTTTTATCTATTTTTATATAGCATATAACCATCACCTATTCAACTTACAGTTTCACTTTACACTACTATTTCCTAATTGGAAATCTAATTCTCACTGTGCTAAACCTGCATATAAGCGATATACCTATCCATTTATTGCGGTGTATCATGTACCGGCATGACGAACTAAACTTTACTTATATTTTATACAGGCTTTTTTATTACTTACTGACACTGAATCAATTCGTTAATCCATCATTTAAATCTTCCAAATCAATCAAAAATAATAATTATGTATCGCAATTCAGTATTTTATTTCACCGATTTTTTTCGTTAAACATAATCGAAAAGTATCGGCAGTGTAACGACCAATAAATAGTTCACGTTAATAATTTTATATTTTAAAAATATTTCAATACATAACTTTTGACATTCTTATAGTTTTCCGATCTTTGTCTTTAAAATATTCTACGGTCGTTAAAAAGTTAGGGAATTGAAAATTCGTTAATGCAACCGATATTTGTCATTACTTTACGATATCAGTACTTAAAAAATTACTGAATTCCGGTACTGATGTCCTACCAATATTTTTCCAGGTCAAACACCAATATCAGTACATTTTTTGGCATATTTTGAGTTGTCCCCAAGCATTATTTACACATGTTTTTATATTCCCAGTTCGTTGTTTTCTCAAAAAAGTCCTTCAATTTAATTATTTTGAAAAGTTTAAATAACGAAAAACCTTCAATCGAAAACTCTGAATATAAAACTGAAGTCCTACTTCTTATAAAAATATTCGATTTGGTAACAATCGTAACGATGTTATAACAAAATAGATCATTATCTCATTCACAATTTAGCACTTTACACAAAAACAGCGTTGCCACTTTGGTCCAATTGGACCAAAATTGGTAGTTTCAAATCTCTGAAATGACTTTTGGTAGTTTGGTTGGTAGGTTTAAATTTTGGTCCAAATTTGGTAGGATGAGATAATTTTGATCTCATACATATGAATTTATAAACATTTCTGACTTTGTTAGTTAGTTAATTTGAAATGAGGATGTTACATAAAAACCGAAGGAATACTTCTAGGCCTGCATCGGTACCGTTGTGAACTTCCTAACCAATGCCTCAGGTGGGAATCGAACGCACGACGTCAGGTCTGACTATAACATAAACCACTAACCTACTGGAGGCCACACTGATTCATTTTTTTCTAAGAAGCCACATTCATGAATGAATATATAATTTGGTGGGTCTACTACCTTACAAACGGAATCACAAAATTAATATACCCCAATCTTTTTTGATGGGTTTAAAAATATTAGGGGTATATTGATTTTGTGATTCCGTTTGTAAGTATATATTTTTTCTAGGTTCTTATTAGATTCTAAGACGATATAGCTGTGTCCGCCCGTCTGTCTGTTGAAACAGTTTCTATGTCGATTGGTCCACAATTGATCCTATTACATATAGCCTCTTTTATGGAAAATAATTTTATTATCAATAAATAGCAAATTAGTTAACCGTAGTATAATAAAAGGATTTATCCATAAAGTCCTCAATTTATACGATAGATGCTGATGGTGGATATACATATATGATTCGTCATAGCCGAATATAATACTATTTTCTTGGGAATGAATTTGGTACAAATTTTGTAGAAAACAGCAATTATGTATTTCATAACTATATAGTACCAAATTATTTGGAAATTTTGTCTAATTAAGTAAAAGTAAACCATTGATTCTTTGGAACAAATCATTGTATGATTTGGTAGTTTTTGGAACGTTTTGGTAGTTTTTTGTCGGAACTTTGGTAAGAAAAATAAATTGTGAGTGGCAACGCTGCACAAAAATATAAAACAATAAAATCCTATTTTCGCATTGCCTAAGCCTGTTTACATACTTATTTGTTTACAAAAATCTTATTAAAAACAACAAAATCAAAATATCATGCAAAATACAAAAAGAAAACAGCAACAGAGAAGTTAAACGTTTCTGCACTCTCCTCTCTTTTTTCAAAAATCCGTGTTGTTTACTTTTTTGTTTTGTTTCTTGCTTTGTTTGTTTGTTTTTAATTTCAAGAATACGTACGTGTGACTATTGTTTCTATGTATTAGTAACTACTTTAAACGTTTATAGCTCCTAAAATTCTGAACCGATCTCATTAATATATATATTGTGCACATCTGTGAACAAATACCTTTAAAATGATATATTTTTTGCCAAGATCAGATGTATACTGTAAGAGTAAAAGGGGTCACAAAAAATCGTCTTGCCTATTAATTATATAGATTATTATCATAGAAATTGGACAAAATCGGATTGTTTTTAAAAGTTAATATATTAATTCGGAATAGCACTTTCTATAGTTAAACCCTTGTTAATGGACCTCTTTCAAATATTTCCCTGATGTTCATATTAATATCGATAATAAAATGTTAATAAAATATTCACAAATATTAAAGTTTGTTTATATGGAATTGATTTGATGGTGGGTATGTTAGATTCGGCATAGCCGAGTATAACACTTTTACTTGTAAATGCTGATATTGGTATCTTTAAACTATATTTTAATCTGTGCCAATTTCTTTTGTACTATCAGTCTAATAGGTCAATTTTTAAGTGTTTGCATAAAAAATTTTTATAAATCAGTCAGGTGTTTTTTTGGGGATCCACTTATATGGGGGCTATCCAAAAACGTGAAACGATATTGTAAATTTTCAATATAAACAAATCTTATTAATAAAGAATATTTGGCGAAAAGTCAACTGTCTAGCGGTACCGTGTGGTCCCTATCGTGATTTCAACAGATAGACGGACGGACATGACTTGAATTTAATAAGGACCCAGAATATATATACTTTTGTGGGACCAATATTTCAATGAAGAATATTATTTGATTTCTAATTACTTGTGGTGCAAGAGGATAAACATTATTGTTTTTGTTTATTTAATATTTAATATTGTTACAAATTTTATTTTATTATTATTTATTTTTATCATTTCCTATTTTCTCATCTTTCGCCAGTAACATAGCAATACATTCAATTTAAGTACTCATTTAAAACATATAAGCTATAATCTTTATTAAGGTAATAAATGTAAGAAAACTCATAAAATTTTTGAGCTTATACATTAGGGTTCCCCAAAACTAAAGTTGCTAATATTCCAAAATCAAATGAAAGCTTAATTCAATCTAAGAGTATGAATCAAATAGGAAGGGTTCATCACAATCATCAGCTCAACAAATATGGATGCAAGAACAAATATTTTGAGAAATGTTCAATGAAGTTTTCATTTGATTTAAACACATCAGAAACATTTATTTTGGGGCTACTCTAACATGCATACATACATAATATAAGTTTACATAATTATGCGTACTTGTATACGAATATGTATTTGTTATTTGAAGTTCAATGTTTGCTGAAGAGTTGTTGCCAGAGAGTTAAATACAATTTAATTATATTCGACATTTATAATTACAAATTAATACTTAGTATATGTATGTAGGTAGTAGTTAGCAATCATGCATGTTTAAGAATAGTAAACCTGCTCCTAAAAAATGATTGATTTGGATTAAATTAGAAAATTCGGTGATAAAACTTTAGTTTTTATTAAAACGTGTCTCAATACGAGTAATAACTCTAAAAGTTTTTATTTAATATTATTGTCATTTTACCTTATTTGAAATATTATTGAGCATAGCTTTACTTATAAAAAATTTGAGCAGGTCCTTTGATAGTATTTCAAGAGAATACATGTCTTATAAATGCTATTGACTCAATTTTATATACATACATATTTATGTTAGTATAGCTGTCACATTATTGTATTTACTGTGAATATACGTCTAAAGGGAATATTTTTAATTCATATTTTCTAGATATTGATTTTCGTTGCCAACCAATATTCCTATAAATGATTTTATTACTATATTTTTCCATACATGTAAAGTTTTTGAGACGTTAGTTAAAAGTTTGATATTGATGTAAAACACTTTATGATTTGTACATTTTCAAAAGACATTTGTTAATTACATTTTGTACTTAACTTGTAATGGACAAATAAATATAATTAAAGACAGATACCCTAAAAGGTGAAGAAGGGCGTTGATAGAAATCTTAGAATCTACTAAATGCTGTGAAATAAATTTATGTATGTATATTACCAACAAAATTAGATTTTTTATTGAAAACATCACATTTAATTCAGTTATTTTAAAATCAAATCATTTTGTTCAATATCTATAACCATATAATTGTTTCTGTAGGAGGGGGGGATAGAGTTATAGAAAATTCCTTATAAAATTTCGATTCTTTTAAAAATTATTTGTGTCTACTTTCATCGCTGTATTTTTAAAACATTCATTTAGGTTAAGATTATTCCCTGAAGGAACTTTCTATGGGGGAATATTTGTAGAAAACTACAACCCACTAGCTCTTTCCAATCGGACCCTATCTTGCTTTCGTCATATACTTCTTTGGGTCTATGAATAACATCTTGAAGTGTTACAAACGGAATGATAAAACCAATATACCACCATCTTTTTTGAGGGTCGGTATAAAAATCGTGTTCGAGGGTAATTTTGTCAAAAAATTTTTCGCACCAAATGCTAGTTCTAGCCAGTTCTAGTTCTAGTTCAGTTCTAGTTCAGTTCTAGTTCAGTTCTAGTTCAGTTCTAGTTCAGTTCTAGTTCAGTTCTAGTTCAGTTCTAGTTCAGTTCTAGTTCAGTTCTAGTTCAGTTCTAGTTCAGTTCTAGTTCAGTTCTAGTTCAGTTCTAGTTCAGTTCTAGTTCAGTTCTAGTTCAGTTCTAGTTCAGTTCTAGTTCAGTTCTAGTTCAGTTCTAGTTAAGTTCTAGTTCAGTTCTAGTTCAGTTCTAGTTCAGTTCTAGTTCAGTTCTAGTTCAGTTCTAGTTCTAGTTCAGTTCTAGTTCAGTTCTAGTTCAGTTCTAGTTCAGTTCTAGTTCAGTTCTAGTTCAGTTCTAGTTCAGTTCTAGTTCAGTTCTAGTTCAGTTCTAGTTCAGTTCTAGTTCAATTCTAGTTCAGTTCTAGTTCAGTTCTAGTTCAGTTCTAGTTCAGTTCTAGTTCAGTTCTAGTTCAGTTCTAGTTCAGTTCTAGTTCAGTTCTAGTTCAGTTCTAGTTCAGTTCTAGTTCAGTTCTAGTTCAGTTCTAGTTCAGTTCTAGTTCAGTTCTAGTTCAGTTCTAGTTCAGTTCTAGTTCAGTTCTAGTTCAGTTCTAGTTCAGTTCTAGTTCAGTTCTAGTTCAGTTCTAGTTCAGTTCTAGTTCAGTTCTAGTTCAGTTCTAGTTCAGTTCTAGTTCAGTTCTAGTTCAGTTCTAGTTCAGTTCTAGTTCAGTTCTAGTTCAGTTCTAGTTCAGTTCTAGTTCAGTTCTAGTTCAGTTCTAGTTCAGTTCTAGTTCAGTTCTAGTTCAGTTCTAGTTCAGTTCTAGTTCAGTTCTAGTCAGTTCTAGTTCATTCTAGTTCAGTTCTAGTTCAGTTCTAGTTCAGTTCTAGTTCAGTTCTAGTTCAGTTCTAGTTCAGTTCTAGTTCAGTTCTAGTTCAGTTCTAGTTCAGTTCTAGTTCAGTTCTAGTTCAGTTCTAGTTCAGTTCTATTCAGTTTCTAGTTCAGTTCTAGTTCAGTTCTAGTTCAGTTCTAGTTCAGTTCTAGTTCAGTTCTAGTTCAGTTCTAGTTCAGTTTCTAGTTCAGTTCTAGTTCAGTTCTAGTTCAGTTCTAGTTCAGTTCTAGTTCAGTTCTAGTTCAGTTCTAGTTCAGTTCTAGTTCAGTTCTAGTCAGTTCTAGTTCAGTTCTAGTTCAGTTCTAGTTCAGTTCTAGTTCAGTTCTAGTTCAGTTCTAGTTCAGTTCTAGTTCAGTTCTAGTTCAGTTCTAGTTCAGTTCTAGTTCAGTTCTAGTTCAGTTCTAGTTCAGTTCTAGTTCAGTTCTAGTTTCAGTTCTAGTTCAGTTCTAGTTCAGTTCTAGTTCAGTTCTAGTTCAGTTCTAGTTCAGTCTTCTAGTTCAGTTCTAGTTCAGTTCTAGTTCAGTTCTAGTTCAGTTCTAGTTCAGTTCTAGTTCAGTTCTAGTTCAGTTCTAGTTCAGTTTCTAGTTCAGTTCTAGTTCAGTTCTAGTTCAGTTCTAGTTCAGTTCTAGTTCAGTTCTAGTTCAGTTCTAGTTCAGTTCAGTTCTAGTTCAGTTCTAGTTCAGTTCTAGTTCAGTTCTAGTTCAGTTCTAGTTCAGTTCTAGTTCAGTTCTAGTTCAGTTCTAGTTCAGTTCTAGTTCAGTTCTTAGTTCAGTTCTAGTTCAGTTCTAGTTCAGTTCTAGTTCAGTTCTAGTTCAGTTCTAGTTCTTCTAGTTCAGTTCTAGTTCAGTTCTAGTTCAGTTCTAGTTCAGTTCTAGTTCAGTTCTAGTTCAGTTCTAGTTCAGTTCTAGTTCAGTTCTAGTTCAGTTCTAGTTCAGTTCTAGTTCAGTTCTAGTTCAGTTCTAGTTCAGTTCTAGTTCAGTTCTAGTTCAGTTCTAGTTCAGTTCTAGTTCAGTTCTAGTTCAGTTCTAGTTCAGTTCTAGTTCAGTTCTAGTTCAGTTCTAGTTCAGTTCTAGTTCAGTTCTAGTTCAGTTCTAGTTCAGTTCTAGTTCAGTTCTAGTTCAGTTCTAGTTCAGTTCTAGTTCAGTTCTAGTTCAGTTCTAGTTCAGTTCTAGTTCAGTTCTAGTTCAGTTCTAGTTCAGTTCTAGTTCAGTTCTAGTTCAGTTCTAGTTCAGTTCTAGTTCAGTTCTAGTTCAGTTCTAGTTCAGTTCTAGTTCAGTTCTAGTTCAGTTCTAGTTCAGTTCTAGTTCAGTTCTAGTTCAGTTCTAGTTCAGTTCTAGTTCAGTTCTAGTTCAGTTCTAGTTCAGTTCTAGTTCAGTTCTAGTTCAGTTCTAGTTCAGTTCTAGTTCAGTTCTAGTTCAGTTCTAGTTCAGTTCTAGTTCAGTTCTAGTTCAGTTCTACTTCAGTTCTAGTTCAGTTCTAGTTCAGTTCTAGTTCAGTTCTAGTTCAGTTCTAGTTCAGTTCTAGTTCAGTTCTAGTTCAGTTCTAGTTCAGTTCTAGTTCAGTTCAAGTTCAGTTCTAGTTCAGTTCTGTAGTTCAGTTCTAGTTCAGTTCTAGTTCAGTTCTAGTTCAGTTCTAGTTCAGTTCTAGTTCAGTTCTAGTTCAGTTCTAGTTCAGTTCTAGTTCAGTTTTAGTTCAGTTCTAGTTCAGTTTTAGTTCAGTTCTAGTTCAGTTCTAGTTCCGTTCAATTTAATTTTTATTTCAATTATAGTTTAGTTTAGGTATGATCCAAAATTATAAGATCTACCCGATCTTCTTTTTCATGTTGGTGTTCATGTAATCCTTGGGATAGGTGTATAAATATACTAATACTGCATACCTAAAAACTAAATGTGTGTGTTTTAGTTTCATCTAATGTGTGCTGGTATATTTATGTATTAGAAACATAAGTGTGTACGGTAGCATGAGAATGTGTTAGTTTTAAAAGTTTTCAAACTGTAAAACCACAATAAAGTAGCTGCAATGTCTGCATTTTAGATAAAACTTTACGTTTTTTTCTTATTTCTACTTATTTTTACAATAAACTTTGTTGTTGCTTTGATTTCTTTTTTAAAAAACAAACAGCCAACCATCCAAACACACAATGCATGCTGTGATGATGATGATGAGCAATACTGCTGGTAAAGTTACGATGTAAATGATGATTATGACTCCGACAACAATCTGTGCGGTTGCTGTCTTGTGTCATATAGGAAGTGCAATACATATACAAACTGAAAGAAACTAAAAAGCGCTTATGAAAGCTTAAGCATACGAATCTATAACAACTTTTTTTTTGTATATCTTCTATCACTCATAAACCAATAGGGTTTTTGTGTGGGTGCATGTTTGTTTTCTTCACATCTCCTCCAGTACTCAGGCTTAATGTAATGATGACGATGTAAGTAAACTTTATATTATATTTTTATTATAGAAGATTTGACTTTGGGAAAATTCATAAAATCATGGATAAATATTCGTATACTTAGATAATGGCGGTGGGTATGGTTGTGTATAATAAGTAAGTGTAATGTATATTTTGTGACTTGATAAAAGTTAAGTAATACTAATTACACATTAGAGAATTATATAGTGATGGGTATTATGGGCTTATGGGATATTCAAAATATTTATATTTCGAGTTGTTTTACTTTGTTTATGTATTTGTTTTATTGAAAAGTTTTGTTGAGTATTTATAGTACTTACGCAAGTGTAGTTAATATGATAATAAAATAAACTATTATGTAATCTTAAAGATATTTGAATTTTTAATGGATAAAAAAAACAAATAATTTAATGTATAATGCTTACTTTACATATAGAAATTAATTATCAATCATACGCTGTGGTTAACTTAGAAGTTGATAGTATTTATATGCTAATTATAAATAAATGAGAAAGTTTAGTTGGGTACGTCCGACTATATGGTTCCATAGTGCACAAAGCACAATAAATATTTTCACAATATTCGACAGAACTAAATACAATACTCTTCTTAATTTTGTATTTTTTATAAAACTTATTTTTTCTCTTAAACCCCCCAAAACCCTATATGTAATTTTTCCCATCGCTTTTCAATTTTAAATTTAAAATGAACAATGTAAATAGAAAATTATATATATATAAATAATTTTCTGCACTTCCGCATTTTGATTTATTTGCAATTTGCAATAAATTCACTTGAATGCATTTTTATAACTTCCTGTTCTTTTGAAAGCTTTAAAACTTGATAGAATATAAACAGTTGCAAAGACACCAACAAAATATTGCTTCGTTCAATTTATATGTATTACGACGTTGCTTTGTGTACTTTTCTTTGTGTATGAAAAATATATATATATATATATACATATATACATTTATTTTACGGTTTATAGAATTTTCTTAATATATTTATAATCTAATAAGTTTATACAAAAGTAGTATTGACAAAATTTCAACCTTTTGGTATTTGCGTTCACAACTTTGTGTTACACATACATACATAATAAATATGAATTTTATGAAACGTTAAGATTGTGAACGTTACATACGTAATATATGCAAAAATAAATCGATTTTTATTCATATGTATAGTAGTTCTTAATAACGTTATACATAACATGAAAAATTTAAGCATATTTTGGAAAAATAAGTCTTTGAAAGAATTTCATTATTTGCACATTACAAGGTTAATATAAAATTTACATATACCTTCACATACATATGTTTGTATATGCTATAAGACTTTAAAGATAAACCCTTATAATACCAAACTGTTAAGGTGTTTTCGTCTTTCTATGGTCAATACCCAATTTACATGTGTACGTATTAAATTCGTTGTTGATAAAGTGTCAATGTATTAAAATCAATGACACTTTATTTAATATTGTTTTGTGTTGACAGTTGAATTGACATTTCTTTTAATTCATTTCTTTTTTGCTATATTTTTGTTGTGATTCCCGTTTGAGTTCATTCAATCAATGCAAATTTTCACTTGACTACACATTTTGAAAAATTTGATAAAGGTTATTGTTGATAGTGGCGTTTATTAGAAAACTCTGTAACTTGTGAAATGAACATGTAGTAATGACAAATATGTAGTTTAGCTTTAAGAAATGGAAATGAATTTGAGGTAAATCATTAAAATAAAAATCCAATGAAGTAGAATAGCTTCCTGGTTGATTTGATATGATAAATAAAGAGATACTTATTTAAATAGTTTGTTTGAAACGTACACTGTACCTTGCCTTAGATATACTTAAGCTATTTATTGTTGAATAAAATCGTGGACATTTAAGTCAAATTTTGAAGGGGGCTTTGCATAAGGGCTATGATCAAATGATACCCTATAATTATAAAATTCATGAGGGTCGTCAAGGCTAGTATAGAACTTGGTTTTGCAGCTTTTTGTCGAGTATATTAAACATAATTATGAACTTAAGAGCCCTATTTGGCGGGTTTAATTGTGTGGGGGCTAGGTGAAATAATGGACCGATATTAACTGTTTTCAACAGGCTTCGTCTCCGGAACCAAGGAAGATCATGTGCCAAATTTCATTGAATTATCTTCAAAATTGCGACTTGTAGATTGATTACAAGGCTTACAAGCCCTATTCGGGGGTATGGGGGCTAGGTGAAGTAATGGACCGATCTTAACGATTTTCAATAGGCTTCATCCCTGGGACAATAGAAGATCATGTACCAAATTATCTTTAAAATTGCGACCTGTAATTTGATTACAAGGTTTACATGGTCAGACAGACAGACAGACAGACAGACGGACAGACGGACGGACAGACGGACGGACAGACGGACGGACGGACAGACGGACGGACATACGAACGGTCAGACGGACATAGCTAAATCGACTCAGAAAATGATTCTAAGCCGATTGGTATACTTTAAGGTGTGCGTTACAAACATCAGCACAAACCCAATATACCCTCTCCACTAAAGTGGCATAGGGTATAATGAGTATATGAAGAATTTTAATAAATATAACATGATTAAATACAGGATATTTAGAAGAAAATTATTTAGTTTTGTTGTTCCATAATTAAGGTACATATTTTCTCTTTAAAGTTAATAATTTACCACAAAACTTAATTGTCAAATATTTGACAATTCCCCTAAAATGTATACATATACAATTTTATGTTTTCCATGTAGACCTTTCCTGTACATATTTAGCAAACAACCCTGCTGCATAAATTTGTAAAAGTTTTTTTTTCCCGCTACTGTTTCTGCTTTTAATTTTTCTTTTGACTTTATAAATATGAGTACATTAGGGTTGTTTAAAATTTTTTTGTAGCATTTATATATTTCCCCACTTCATATATTTTATTACACACAAATTTTAAAATAAGTATAGTGACTTCGGAAAAATGTCGGAGGATTCTTATAAAACAGGATAAAGTGAATTTCAGAATTTTATAGATAAATTATTATTGAAATTAATCATCGCAATTCATTCAGTATTTTTAAAATACTTACGAAAGTCAAAGATTCTTATGTGTGAGCTAAAGTAATGAAGTTCACCATATATTAAACAAATTATTCTTGAAAATACATACTTCCCTAATAAATAAACAACAAAAATATGTCTCATCACAACCATGCTACCGCAATATTTGTTAGGTTTATGTGGTAAAGCCATGTCTGGTGTGTGGTCAAAATCCCTTTTCAAAGTCAAAGTAGCCAAAGCTTATATATTAAATGGTTGGTTGAATGTTTTTCATGAAATTTATTTAGCATTTTATATTGTGGATGTTTTTTTCAACTTTATTTTTAAATTTATTTTCTAACCGTTTTTTTTTTTCTTTTTTTATAAATAATGTATAAAACAATTGCAAAAAGGTAAAACAAAACGTTTTTAAGCCATAAATAAAATTTAACATAGAGATTATAACAGATTCTTTTAATTAGCAAAGTCTGCTACAAAGGAATGTAAAAGGAACAAGTCAACAATGTTTTGGTTAACAAAAAATTATAAGTAATACCAGGAAAAATAACACTAATTAATATTTAGAAAATTAAATCGGTAAGTTTTAATTAAAGGCAACATTTTTATTTCTGCTTTACAGAAAGTAACCATAACCTTTTTTTTTTAAATAAAGCAAAATTTAATACTTTTAGAAATATTTATTTTTAACCTTTGCAGTTCCAAAATTAAATGTCAATATAGTCAGGATTACAAACACACTTGTAGTATGGATGTTTAAATTTATTTACAGGATATTCTCATACTTTTAAATAAGTAGGAAACAGAAGACGGGCATGGCCGACCCTACACCGGGTGTGAATATATTTTAAAAATTATATATTTTTTATTATTTAGTGTGCTATTCAATTCCAGTTTGCTAAACGCGACTTTATATGGACCGATCCTCATAGAATTTGCTGGAGAATTTTATTTTTATATAAAAGTTTTATGCTGTATTTCATTGGGAAACTAATGGTTATAAGTCAATTATGAACGATTAAGGCATTTTGTAAAGCGAAGTTTGTATGGGGACCGGCCATTACAAAAATCGGCAGTGTTACTAGATACTACGGTATTAGTAGTAGTTATGAGCTAAAAAGTCCAAGTCGAAAAGTAAAGTGGTATGGGAGGTAGGCAGGCTTCATCTTGAAAATTGCAGCATTTACCTTGGGCACAAAGTTTACATTAACAGCTAGCAGGACGGACACATCTTAATCGACTCAGAAAGTTATTCTGAGTCAACTGATATATCTGAAGGTAAATACATATTTTAAAGTAAAGTGTTAAAAATAGAATACATTTTTAACAAGTAAGAAATTATAGTCGGGCGTGGCCGACCATATGATAGCCTACACCAATTGCGAATACATATTAAATGTGATTAATTTCAATAATGAAGCATTTCTGTTAATCTTGTATAGGTTCCAAATAATGTCTGTTCATTTACGGTTTATGCTGACTAGGAGAAATAAAATCATTTTCAATAGCCTTCGTCATTGGATCCAGAGGATAGTATGTGACCCATTTTAACAAATTATATTGCTATCTGTTGCGTGCACACAAGGTTTACACGGTCACAAAAACGGACATAGCTTAATAAGGACAAATATTTTTGAGTGTTACAAACATCACCACATTGTGCCGACTTTTGGATAGATAGTAGTATATTAGACGTAATTAAAAGATAAACGGTCGAAATGGGAAGGTCCGGATGTATGGGGGCTAGGGCAGAAATTGAGCCGATCCTTATAAAATATATTATTACGAATTATCTATATACATATATAAAAATGAATGTATGTTGTATGTTTGAACGTTATAGACTACTAAACGGCTAAACCGATTTTCTTCAAATTTTCACAGCGTATTCCTGTATGTCTGGCAATAGGCTACTTTTTATTTCCGATCATGGCGAAAAATTACAGTGTTATATTTGTCGTAGTTATGAACTAAAAGACCCAAATCGGTAGGTCCGGTTGTATTGCTAGGGCAAATATTGGTCCGATCCTTATAAAATTTAATGTCGACATTTATGTTTACATAAAATCTATTTGTGGCAAATTTCATCGTGATACTAGTGTGTATAAGTAAATTGTGGACATTCAAGTCATTTTCTGAAGGGGATTTTGTATGGGGGACAGGGTCAGATAATGTCCGATTATTATAAAAATCGACAGTGTTGTTTTTAATTATATCAAACTTAGTTGTGCCGATTTTTGGAGAGACAGTAGTATATTTGACAAAGTTATGAGCTAAAAGGCCCAAATCGGAAGGTCTGGTTATATGGAGGCTGGGGCAAAACTTGGGCCGATCATTATAAAATTTATTGTTGGCAATTATGTTTATATAAAACTCATTTGTGACAAATTTCATCGTGATACTAGTGTTTATAAGTGAATTGTGGACATTTAAGTCATTTTATGAAGGGGACTTTATATGGGGGCTAGGGTCAAATAATGCCTGATCTTTACGAAGATCTCTAGAATTATTAAGACAAAAAAAATCCTTAATTTGTGCTGATGTTTGTAACGCATTAAAATATTAGTAATATACCCACCTTAAAGTATACCGATCGACTCAGAATCACTTTCTGAGTTTATTTAACGATGTCCGTCCGACCGTCCGTGTGTCCATGTAAACGTTGTTATCAAAGTACAGGTCGCAATTTTCAAGATAATTTGATGAAATTTGGCATACATATTTTTTTTGACTCAAGGACGAAGCCTATTGAAAATGGTTAAAATCGGTTCATTATTTCACCTAGCCCCCATACAACTGAACCCCCCAAAAAGGGCGTTTGAGCTCATAATTCTGTATAATATAAATGTATCTCTATAAAAGTTCGCACAACTATGTTTTATAAAAGCCTTGATGACCTTGCCTAATTTCGAAATGATTGGACTTCATTTGACCCTAGCCCCCATACAAAGCCCCCCTTCGGAAAATGACTTGAATATCCGCAATTCACTTATTAACGGTCACGCCCGACTATACTTTCTTACTTGTTTCTCTATACAATAGGGCAACCCTAATGCATATAATACATACTAAAATTGCTATAACAGATATTTTTAGCTTTAATTTAGATTTGTAAAACGTTATTCAGATTACGTAAGTAAATTAGATAAATTCAATTAAATAATTTTTATAGAGAATTTTAGCAATAAAACTCATTAACTCATTTAAATATACTATAATATAACATAATAAATAAATAAATAACACATAAAAAATAATATGCATTATAATTTGGAAATATTATTGACTTTCTAGGTACGCTTTTATTTAAACATTTAAATTAAATTATTTTCGATTTATACAAATTGATTTTATTTGTTATTATAAACTTCTAACTATAACAAGTAAGAGTGTTATATTCGGCTATGCCGAATCTTATATACCCTCCATCAAATCACTGCCATATAAATAAACTTTGATATTTTGAATATTTTATTATTATATATCGATATTAATGAGAACATCAGGAAGGAACTTACTTGAGTCGAATTTCATTGCTATAATCGTATTTTTAAGTCAGTAATGGGCCTTAAAGTAATTTTCTGAAGGGGACTTTATATGGGGGCTAGGATCAATTATTGAACGATCCAGATAAAATTTGGTAGAAAGGTTTTTACTCCTAAGATGCTTACTTATGTCAAATTTCTCCGCTATACTCGTATTTTTACGACAATAATGAGCGTTAAAGCCATTTTCTGAAGGGGACCTTATATGGGGGGTAGGGTCAATTATGGAGCGATCCACATAAAATTTTGTAGAGAGATTTTGCTTATGAAATTTCATCGTATTTTTAAGCCATTAATGAGCGTTAAGTAGTTTTATGGCCAACAACAGACAGACGGACAAACGGACGACATAGCTAGATCATCTTAGAATCTTACGAGGTCCCATAATATAAATACTTTATGTGGTCTGTGAAGAATATTTCGATGTGTTACACACGGAATGACAAAATCAATATACCACCATCTTTTTTGATGGTGGGTATAATAACAAATTTGCCTGTAGTAAAACTAAATAATATTATTCTTCATAAAAATATCAAGTTGTAGTAGTTGTATAAATATGTATAACATGTGGATTGATCAGATGTCCATTATTTATTTGTTATATTCTGGAGTAGTGTGAAAAACAGCAATTGTCCTCAACCAAACATTAAATGTATGTTCGCTACAATAACATTTAAATTTGCAAATTCAAAAAAATATTTAGATTTAAAAACAGTTTTTACAAATACTTGTTTGGATTATAACCTATTTAGCTGATAAAGACTATGGAACTTTTAAGCGTTCTATTGTAATTACATTTTAGTAATAAGATATTCAAATTATGTATAAGACTTTATGTGAACAAATTATATCGAACTGTATATTGCCATTTATTATTAACTCTGTACTGTATTTTCTATTAAGTAATTAATAATATTTTTTCTTAAGTTTCTTTTGGAAAGTTACGTATAAGCTCTTCTTCAACGACCTGTATTGGGGAATATTGAATTGTTGTTTGTAATGCAAAAAATATATATATTGGTCTTCACATCCACTTAAAAGCGATTAAGTCATATATGCACAATGTGTAACCAATATAGTGGGGGAGGGTATTATGCGTTTGTGCTGATGTTTGTCTGTCTGTCCGTCTGTCTGTCCATCCGTCTGTCTGTCTGTCTGTCTGTCTGTCCGTCTGTCATTCTGTCTGTGTGTCCATGTAAATTAATCACATTTAATATTCGACTATAGTTTCTTATTATTATTTTATAAATCCATCTAAGTGGCCGACTAGAACCATACACCAGTTAATAGAATAAAAAGTGATTTATTTTTCATAAAAAAACATTTAAGTTTAATTAATTAAACTTAAACTTAAAAAACACATTTTCTTAAAGCGAGGAAAATGTAGACCGAACCTTATTAAATTTGATGGATGGATCTACGTTTACTTAAAAATATATTTATTCTGAATTTCATCTGGACATTAGTCTTTCTGAGCAAATTGTGGACATTAACTCATTTTCTGAAAGGGGTATTTGTATGAGGGCTAGAGTCAAATGACCACCAGCAACTTTTGTATTAATACATTTCTAATTAATAAAATATTTGTAGAAATAAGTTTTCTCATGTTATAAATAAAAAATCCCAAGATTTAAACAGCTTAAATCTACTACAAGATTTAATGAAACGCCACTTTCTTTTAAATTTTATAGCGCCCTAAGATATACTTTAGCGATATCTAGTATTTGCAAGTGTGTGAAAGATTTAAGGATTTTCAAAATACATACATATATACATATAATTTTGTTCTACACAAATTGATAATGCAAATAGTTAAATACGGTTAAAGCGCTTTTAGGGGCAGGACCTAGTATGAGAGATATGACCAAATATAGACCGATCGTGAAAAATTTTTGAAATAACATTAAGTGCATTACGAAATACTATTTATGAACAAAAGTAGTATTTATTTATATCATTATTTGGTAATGAGTTATGTGCCTTTAAGTGTTTTTCTGAAAGGGACCTTGTATGGGAGCTATGATCAATTACGGATCGATAGGAAAACAATTTCACAGTAATATTTCTCTGTATATGAGCAATATTTCTGCCAAACTTTATATGGATATCTTAATTTAGTAATGAGTTATGTGCGTTTAAGTGATTTTCGGGAGGGGACCTTGTATGGGAGCTATGACCAGTTATGGACCGATCGGAAAAAAATTTATCTGTAATATTTCTGTGCATATGAGTAATATTTGTACCATATGGGTATCTTAATTAAGTAATGAGTTATTTTCGGGAGGGGACCTTGTATGGGAGCTATGACCAATTATGGACCGATCGAAAAAAAATTTCACAGCAATATTTCTATGCATATGGACAATACTTACACCAAATTTTATATGGATATCTTAATTTAGTAATGAGTTATGCGCGTTTAAGTGATTTTCGGGAGGGGACCTTGTATGGGAGCTATGACCAATTATGGACCGATCGGAAAAAACTTTCACAGTAATATTTCTATGCATATGGGCAATACTTATACCAAATTTTATATGGATATCTGAATTTAGTAATGAGTTATGTGCGTTTAAGTGATTTTCGGGAGGGGACCTTATATGGAAGCTATGTCCAATTATGGACCGATCCATAAAATTTTTCCTCTGGAAGAATTCTATTGACATAAGATTTTAATTTGTGTGTTTTACACAGACAGACGGACAGACGGACATAGCTAAATCGACTCAGAATTTGATAAGGACCCAGAATATGTATACTTTGTTGGGTCTCAGATGAATATTTCTTGGTGTTACACACGGAATGACAAAGTTATATATACCCTCTATCACTACTGATGGTGGTGGAGGGTATAAAAATTATAATAAACATAATTATGAGCTCAAAAGTTCTACTTGGGAGGTTCAGTTGTATGAAGAAATTTCCAATGGGCTTCGTCCCTGGGACAATAGAAGATCATGTACCGAATTTATAAATCGACTCAGAAAATGATACTTTAAGGTAGGTAAAGGACCAATATTATTGTGTGTTACAAATATCAGCACAAACCCAATATACCCTCAATACGAAAGTGGTATATGGTATAAAAAATACATTCATGCTACTGAAGTATATAATATAGTCTTGCTTGACCGAATATAGTTTAATGTTTTCATTTTCTATGAAATTCGATAAGAAATATGAAAAGAATATTATAATTATTTGTTCACACGTGTTGTCTCTTACATAAAAAGTATTTCTTGTAAATGGTTGTTCATAGAAGATTAATTTTATTTAAGTACAATTTTATCAACTACACTTTAATATTGTTTTACAAGTCCTGCACGTGTACTATTAAGAAAAAATACTTAATTTTGTTTGTGACATTTTGTTGGTTGGCCATCATTGATATCATTTAAAAAGCCTTTTGATAGTGCACTAGGAAATGTTAAAATCGCAAATAAATAGTCAACTATACCTCTCGCACTAAACCTCTCACATTATTTTGGTGAACGTGGAAAAATTAAAATTTTTTACAAAAGTTCAAAAATACATTTTCGTTAATTTTACAAATTACGAATACAATTCGATGAAATTTGGCAAAACATTGGTTTTGGCTGAAGGTTGTGACAAATATGTAAATTATAATGATACCAATTATTTCTGTGTGTAATTGAAACGTATGTACCATCTCTTTCGTGTGCACTCCTTATAATCGTCATGTGTACACATGTATATTTACAACATTGACTCAAAGAACTAATTCTAAATTTATTATTCTAAAATCTGAAGTGGTTCAATAGGCACCCTTTCAAAGAGCTTTCTTTCTAAGAGCTGAAAATAAATTTGTAGACATTTTGTTGTAAAAAAAAAAAATTTATTTATACTACAGTTTTATTACTTTGTTTTTAATCAGTGTTTTTAATTAAGCTTTTTACTTACAAAAGAACTAAAAGCCGAACAAATGTTTCAATACAAATTTATATAGTAGACTGCTTCCGGAAATTTTGATTTTAAAAGTTCCAAGAAGTATTTTTTTTTTTTGTTATTAATATGTTATTGCAATTAGTGCGATAGCCATCTAGGCGAGTTAGAACTTGTCTCATCCAAATGTTTTTTTGCAATAGAATTTAAATTATTAATATAATTTTACTTTAAGAATATATTTATTTCTCATATAATGCAACCATTCTAATAAAAACTATTTCTTTGCTTATTTTTCATATACATACATACATTCATACATTAACAAAAAATTTCCTTCCAAATGCCAAAGACACTGAAGAAGATGAAGAGGAAATTAATACCTTTGTTTAGTTTTGGTATTTCTCTGTGATATGAAAATTCCAATTCAGTTGGTATTCAATAGAAATACATTAAATTTCAATGTACATCAATTTCAATTGTATTCATTAGACGAAAGGATTTTATAAAACATGTCATTAACATACAATTTGAATTAGAGTTAATCATGTGAAATGGTAATTTTGTTTTTGAAGTTGTTGTTGTTTGTATTGTTTTTTCTTTGGCCTTTTAGATATTTTATATATTTGCTTAGTACAGGTTGTTAATTAACCAGAAAAAATTATGTCTATATTATAGAAATATATATTTGTTTATAGGGTTATATTGATTTTGTCATTCTATTTTATAACACATTGGAATATCCTTATGAAATTTAGTGGAGAGGTTTTGGTTCATAAGGATCTTGTTTGTCCATGCCAATCAGTATTTATATATGCCTGTCTGTCCGTCTGTCTGTATGTCTGTCTGTCTGTCTGTCTGTCTGTCTGTCTGTCTGTCTGTCTGTCTGTCTGTCTGTCTCCCGGGACAAATTTGCTTGATGAAAAACCCCATCTTGGTGAATTGCAATCCTGGGGCATAGAGGTGCTATCAATATCTCTAGTCTACCGGGACTATAAACTGCTGATGATCAAATGTATCCTCGGCCTTTCCTTGGAATGATTTGACATGGGGTCTAACAAGAGTAACATATAATCTGGCACTACGGGTGGCCAGTTACCCACAGGACCTAGTCCTGACCGGTCAATTGGTTGAGGTTCCTTCGGGATCCACGTAGTGGCTGTGGTTTATACCCAAATTCGCGGGGAGAGAATGTTGGTTTAAGGAATGATATATCCAAATGCCAAATATGTCTGGATTCCATCTCCGGTGTTGTTGCCATCTCAACAGATGTCACTGGGTGATGTGACAAAGCAACTTATGCTGGATTCCTGAATCCGTTGAGTATATCTTACTCATCGTATAGTATTGCGTCAGTATATGTTGAGGAATTTTCAGGTTGTACTTGGTAGTTGCCTGTCATTCCGTCGATCGTTCTTTATGGTCTGATAATGGAACTGATGTAATTGGTGAAAGATTTAGTAGACCTTTTTTCAATAGGATTCATATTGTTTCATGCTACGCATCATATGGTTGAGGACCGTTCCCTCAACTCGTCGGGCTATTATTGGGTTCGAATTGACTTTGGAAATTTCTACATCCTTTTTCACATTATCTGACATAAAGAGGGACTCTGATTTATTGGCTGGATATTTCGGGCTACCAAATACGTCTCTAGGTGTTGTTGCCAAACCAACAGAGCCATCTCAGTAGTGTGGTTGCGCGGGCTTTAAAAGGCTGAGGAATGCACTGGAATGGGTTATTAGTTGATGGGGATTGCATTTTAATCTTCATGCAATCTTGCATGACATCATAAAGGTGGTCACCTTCCGATATACCGGAAGATTGATTTCACATGATGTTGGGGTTTGTCACCCCTTATATTGACTTTAGACCAGTGATTGCTTTTTCCTTGTCGGGGTTTGCATTGGGATTGATCCCATTTGAGATTAGATAGCTCGAGTTTTTCAGCAAAGTGCTAGGACCGGCTCAGCCATGTAGAAAAATTGCCACCTGAGTTCTTCATAGAGGGATTCAGTGGCGCGTGGTAGACCTTCTCTAGTCTACCCAGTGAAATTAGGCCGTCATGGTAGGTGTTCAGGTTAAACTCTCGACATTCGTGTCTGTCTGTCTGTTCATGTAAACGTTATAATCAAACTACAAGTCGCAATTTTGAAGATAATTGATTTTGGTAAATTGGGATTTGAAGCTCATAATTGTGCCAAATATTCTAATATCCCTACAAAAATACACCCAACTAAGTTTTATATAAGCAAAAATTAAACTGCAGAATTTCGTAATGAGCGGCGCTTATATGACCCTAGCCCCCTGTGAAAACACTTAAACGTCGTTAATTCCCTTATAAACATGTGTGATTCAATGAAATTCGGTGTAGGATATTATATGGTCGGTCATGTCCGACTTTACTTCTTTACTTGTTTTATACCAGATATTAACTTTTAAGTTATACATATTCTGAAGTGAATCTTATTTATGAGCTTAGATCAAAAGCGGACCGATTTTGCTCATTTTTAATACCAAACATAATAGTGGAAAACTTCAGTCCACTTAGTGCACTTTAGGCACAGTCGTGTTTTAAACAGACATACAGTCCGACAGCCATTGCCTTAGAATCAAATAAGTACCCAGAATATGAATATACATATGTATTTGTGGGTAATATTTTAATATGTCCTTTTGATGGTAGATATAAAAATAATAAAGCTTATATAGATATTAAATACAAATAAATGCAAAATTGTTGCACTTAGATAATTACTATTTGAATTGACAGCATTAAAAAGTTAATCACTCAAATAGTTTAAAAAAATAAACAATAGTACCATAAAGTATAAATAGTTTGAATTATTTTAATAAAATTTTTAAAGAAAATAATTTTTAATTGAAATTACTATAATAACAATAATTATTTAGAATTTTAATTAATTTTTTTATTATTACTCTGTTGTGTAAATAGATAATAATGAACATTTATTTTTTCCTCAAAACGAAAATATTTAATGAAATAAAAAAATTTATGCAAATATTTTCCGATAGCAAATTATAAACGTGAGTTGTGGTCATTAAATTTTTTTTTCATACACAAATGGGTATTACTGATTTGTTCAATCACACGAAAAGTGCGTAAAATTGTTTTTGTTTATAAACAGCATAAAATAATTAAATTGAAATTAAGAAAAAATTGTTTGGTTTTATTTCACCGATTAACATTTTGTGGCTATAAAAAAGGCAAAAAAAACTAATTTGTTATACTAACACCTATTGCCGGATGTCAATAGCTAATTTTCAATTAAATATATTGAGTTTAGTAAAAAATATTAAAATTAGATAGCAAGTTTACTGAAATGACAAAAAAAATTTGCAACTTATTGTAATTGCTATTTTTATGGTATTTTAAATAAAAAATGTGTTGATAATTTTAATATTAAATATAATTTTAATTATGTTATTAATTATCTATCAAACTATTGCATGTACGTTAACATTGAGTTACATAAATATATATGCAAACATATGTATAGCCTCTATAAGTGGTAAAAGTTCATGTGTATATTCACAAACATATAAGTTTACCAATCCCTGCGTAACATTAAAAAATCATATTTTGAATAATTATACCCTACACCACTTTAGTGGGGAGGGTATATTGGATTTGTGCTGATGTTTGTAACGCACAATAATATTGGTCCTATACCCATCTTAAAGTATACTAATCGGCTTAGAATCATTTTCGATTGAGTCGATTTAGCTATGTCCGTCCGTCTGTCCGTCCGTCCGTCTGTCTGTCCGTCTGTCCATCCATATAAACCTAGTAATCAAACTACAGGTCGCAATTTTGCAGATAATTCAATGAAATTTGGCACACGATCTTCTATGGTACCGGAGACAATGCCTGTTGAAAATGGTAAACATCGGTCCATTATTTCACCTAGCCCCCATAAAACTGAACCGGACGAATAGGGAAAATAATTTCATAATTATTTTTAATATACTCGTATCTAGACAAAAGGCAGCAAAACAAAGTTCTATACTAGCCTTGATGACCCTCATGAATTTTTTAATTTGACCATAGCCTCTATTCAAAGCCTCCTTCAAAATTCGACTTAAATGTCCACAATTTTATTCAACAATAAAGTATATCTGAGGCAAGGTACAATTCAACTTAAATGCTTTATTATGAAAACAAAATCGCATTTTTTTTGTAACAGGTGTAGGGTATAATATGGTCGGCCTCGCCCGACTATAATTTCTTACTTGTATTTTTATTGTTTTGATTCTTTGATGTTACTATACAGGAAAGTCTGAAATATTTCGAAATTTTTAATTCTGTCTTATTGTGAAAATTTTCATTTTACTCATTTGAAAATATGTGTCCACATTAAAATTTTTTTGTTCTACTTCCTTTTCAAATAAACATATAAATTGTTCACAAGTATAAAGAACTGCTTAAATCATTAGAGAGTTTTGGAAAAAAACTTTCAAAGTATGTATGTATGCATAAGAGCAAACAAAGAACATTTAAAATACACAATGGATTACTTTACATATTAAAAATTTAAAATTGCTTTGCTTAACAAAAACAGGAAACGATTGGGAATGAATGAACAGAACTAAATGAGTGTGGATAAACGTTTATGTACTCAGATGGTACTGTGTTGTGAAGAACATATTTAGCCAACTAAACTACATATAACTTTTACAGATGTTATGTACTATTGTTAGAATAACTAAAATTGTCTATCTATGCATTTAGAAATATAACATAAAAATCTAGCAGATAAATAAGTTAGCACTGAAGCTTATTCTGACACTTTAAATCTCCTTAAGGATTAAAATAGCAAGCAAAAGTCTAAAAGGTTACAGTCAAGCACATACTATATATGCAAAAAATATAAAAATAAGACTGTGTGCACTTTTGACTTTATTCTATTTTTTGAATTTAACAAATTCGTGCCATGTTTAAGGAGTAGGAGAAGTTGACCAAAAATGGATAATATAAAAAATAATTGTATTAAGAGAGCGATAATTCAATTTTTAAGTTAAATTAATAGGAATTCTTCAAAAAATTAAAGTTTATTTAATTCTAAGATAACATTTCTTATTTTTGCTCTGATGTCAATATTTGGTAAGCTGGGTGAAAGGTTCAGTTAGAGTTCACTTCTAGTTCAGTTCTAGTTCAGTTCTAGTTCAGTTCTAGTTCAGTTCTAGTTCAGTTCTAGTTCCGTTCTAGTTCTAGTCTAGTTCAGTTCTAGTTCAGTTCTAGTTCAGTTCTAGTTCAGTTCTAGTTCAGTTCTAGTTCGTTCTAGTTCAGTTTCTAGTAGTTCTAGTTAGTTCTAGTTCATTCTAGTTCAGTTCTTAGTTCAGTTCTAGTTCAGTTCTAGTTCAGTTCTAGTTCAGTTCTAGTTCAGTTTCTAGTCAGTTCTAGTTCAGTTCTAGTTCAGTTCTAGTTCAGTTCTAGTTCAGTGTCTAGTTCAGTCTAGTCAGTTTCTAGTTCAGTTCTAGTTCAGTTATTTCATTCCTAGTTCATTCAGTTTCTAGTTCAGTTCTAGTTCAGTTCTAGTTCAGTTCTAGTTCAGCTCTAGTTCAGTTCTGGTTCAGTTCTGGTTCAGTTCTAGTTTAGTTCTAGTTCAGTTCTATCTAGTTCAGTTCTAGTTCAGTTCTAGTTCAGTTCTAGTTCAGTTCTAGTTCAGTTCTAGTTCAGTTCTAGTTCAGTTCTAGTTCAGTTCTAGTTCGTTCTAAGTTCAGTTTAGTTCATTTAGTTCAGTTCTAGTTCAGTTCTAGTTCAGTTCTAGTTCAGTTCTAGTTAGTTCAGTTCAGTTCTAGTTCTAGTTCAGTTCTAGTTCAGTTCTAGTTCGTTTTAGTTCAGTTTTAGTTCAGTTTTAGTTCAGTTCTAGTTCAGTTCTAGTTCAGTTCTAGTTCAGTTCTAGTTCAGTTCTAGTTCAGTTCTAGTTCAGTTCTAGTTCAGTTCTAGTTCAGTTCTAGTTCAGTTCTAGTTCTAGTTCAGTTCTAGTTCTAGTTCGGTTCTAGTTCAGTTCTAGTTCAGTTCTAGTTCAGTTCTAGTTCAGTTCTAGTTCAGTTCTAGTTCAGTTCTAGTTCAGTTCTAGTTCAGTTCTAGTTCAGTTCTAGTTCAGTTCTAGTTCAGTTCTAGTTCAGTTCTAGTTCAGTTCTAGTTCAGTTCTAGTTCAGTTCTAGTTCAGTTCTAGTTCAGTTCTAGTTCTAGTTCTAGTTCAGTTCTAGTTAAGTTCTAGTTCAGTTCTAGTTCAGTTCTAGTTCAGTTCTAGTTCAGTTCTAGTTCAGTTCTAGTTCAGTTCTAGTTCAGTTCTAGTTCAGTTCTAGTTCAGTTCTAGTTCAGTTCTAGTTCAGTTCTAGTTCAGTTCTAGTTCAGTTTCTAGTTCAGTTTCTAGTTCAGTTCTAGTTCAGTTTTCGTTCAGTTCTAGTTCAGTTCTAGTTCAGTTCTAGTTCAGTTCTAGTTCAGTTTTCAGTTCTAGTTCAGTTCTAGTTCAGTTTCTAGTTCAGTTCTAGTTCAGTTCTAGTTCAGTTCTAGTTCAGTTCTAGTTCAGTTCTAGTTCTAGTTAGTTCTAGTTCAGTTCTAGTTCAGTTAGTTCAGTTTTAGTTCAGTTCTAGTTCAGTTCTAGTTCAGTTCTAGTTCAGTTCTAGTTCAGTTCTAGTTCAGTTCTAGTTCAGTTCTAGTTCAGTTCTAGTTCAGTTCTAGTTCAGTTTAGTTCAGTTCTAGTTCAGTTCTAGTTCAGTTCTAGTTCAGTTCAGTTCTAGTTCTAGTTCAGTTCTAGTTCAGTTCTAGTTCAGTTCAGTTCAGTTCTAGTTCAAGTTTCAGTTTCTAGTTCAGTTCTAGTTCAGTTCTAGTTCAGTTCTAGTTCAGTTCTAGTTCAGTTCTAGTTCAGTTCTAGTTCAGTTCTAGTTCAGTTCTAGTTCAGTTCTAGTTCGTTCTAGTTCTAGTTCAGTTCTAGTTCAGTTCTAGTTCAGTTCTAGTTCAGTTCTAGTTCTAGTTCAGTTCTAGTTCAGTTCTAGTTCAGTTCTAGTTCAGTTCTAGTTCTAGTTCAGTTCTAGTTCAGTTCTAGTTCAGTTCTAGTTCAGTTCTAGTTCAGTTCTAGTTCAGTTCTAGTTCAGTTCTAGTTCAGTTCTAGTTCAGTTCTAGTTCTAGTTCAGTTCTAGTTCAGTTCTAGTTCAGTTCTAGTTCAGTTCTAGTTCAGTTCTAGTTCAGTTCTAGTTTCAGTTCTAGTTCAGTTCTAGTTTTTCTAGTTCAGTTTCTAATTCGTTCTAGTTCAGTTCTAGTTCATTCTAGTTCAGTTCTAGTTCAGTTCTAGTTCAGTTCTAGTTCAGTTCTAGTTCAGTTCTGTGTTCAGTTCTAGTTCAGTTCTAGTTCAGTTCTAGTTCAGTTCTAGTTCAGTTCTAGTTCAGTTCTAGTTCAGTTCTACTTCAGTTCTAGTTCAGTTCTAGTTCAGTTCTAGTTCAGTTCTAGTTCAGTTTCTAGTTCAGTTCTAGTTCAGTTCTAGTTCAGTTCTAGTTCAGTTCTAGTTCAGTTCTAGTTCAGTTCTAGTTCAATTCTAGTTCAGTTCTAGTTCAGTTCTAGTTCAGTTCTAGTTCAGTTCTAGTTCAGTTCTAGTTCAGTTCTAGTTCAGTTCTAGTTCAGTTCTAGTTCAGTTCTAGTTCAGTTCTAGTTCAGTTCTAGTTCAGTTCTAGTTCAGTTCTAGTTCAGTTCTAGTTCAGTTCTAGTTCAGTTCTAGTTCAGTTCTAGTTCAGTTCTAGTTCAGTTCTAGTTCAGTTCTAGTTCGTTCTAGTTCAGTTCTAGTTCAGTTCTAGTTCAGTTCTAGTTCAGTTCTAGTTCAGTTCTAGTTCAGTTCTAGTTCAGTTCTAGTTCAGTTCTAGTTCAGTTCTAGTTCAGTTCTAGTTCAGTTCTAGTTCAGTTCTAGTTCAGTTCTAGTTCAGTTCTAGTTCAGTTCTAGTTCAGTTCTAGTTCAGTTCTAGTTCAGTTCTAGTTCAGTTCTAGTTCCGTTTTAGTTCAGTTCTAGTTCAGTTTCTAGTTCAGTTCTAGTTCAGTTCTAGTTCAGTTCTAGTTCAGTTCTAGTTCAGTTCTAGTTCAGTTCTAGTTCAGTTCTAGTTCAGTTGTTCTAGTTCAGTTTCGTTCAGTTCTAGTTCAGTTCTAGTTCAGTTCTAGTTCAGTTCTAGTTCAGTTCTAGTTCAGTTCTAGTTCAGTTCTAGTTCAGTTCTAGTTCAGTTCTAGTTCAGTTCTAGTTCAGTTCTAGTTCAGTTCTAGTTCAGTTCTAGTTCAGTTCTAGTTCAGTTCTAGTTCAGTTCTAGTTCAGTTCTAGTTCAGTTCTAGTTCAGTTCTAGTTCAGTTCTAGTTCAGTTCTAGTTCATTCTAGTTCAGTTCTAGTTCAGTTCTAGTTCAGTTCTAGTTCAGTTCTAGTTCAGTTCTAGTTCAGTCATTCTAGTTCAGTTCTAGTTCAGTTCTAGTTCAGTTCTAGTTCAGTTCTAGTTCAGTTCTAGTTCAGTTCTAGTTCAGTTCTAGTTCAGTTCTAGTTCAGTTCTAGTTCAGTTCTAGTTCAGTTCTAGTTCAGTTCTAGTTCAGTTCTAGTTCAGTTCTAGTTCAGTTCTAGTTCAGTTCTAGTTCAGTTCTAGTTCAGTTCTGTTCTAGTTCAGTTCTAGTTCAGTTCTAGTTCAGTTCTAGTTCAGTTCTAGTTCAGTTTTAGTTCAGTTCTAGTTCAGTTCTAGTTCAATTCTAGTTCAGTTATAGCGCAGTTCAGTTCTAGTATTCTAAGTAAAATAGAAAATAATTAAAGTAATGAAATGTAAAAAAATGGGAAGAGTGATTGTATTAAAGATGAGTTTAATTGCTTTTGTCTATCTCTTTGTAGGCTATAGAGTGACTTTCTTGTAGGACAAGCTCATGTAAAAATAGTTACATTTAGGTGACTGATATTCAGGTGACTAGGGGTTACCCTAAGTGGTAGGTTAAATAGTTAGTTCAGGACTGTCTTACCGAACTGCTGGATAATACTAAATATTTTGTGTATGTTACAAACTTCGATATAAACGTATAGTTAATGTCATCTCCACAATAATAGTGTAAGTTATAAAGAAAATCACTTTACAGTATCCCTTTAGCTAAATAGGCACATAAGATTTCCGTAGCAATAACTCTATAGTGTTCTTTTATTTTATTATTTTTTTGTCAAAACAAAAGAATTCTTTATATCCAAAAAATGTTATTATATACATACATATATACATATTTGACATTCGTGAGCTTTGTGACAACAAAAAGAATAACCCAACAAAAAGGAAGATAACAGCAAATGTAGTAAGTAATATTTATTTCTTTTTGTTGTTGTTTAGCAATTACAATATTTATGAATTTTTATTTTACAACTTGACAGTTGGTCTCTCTTTGTAGGAAATTTATTACAGTACATATATTTTTGTAATTTTTATTACAGTTTTTTAAACACTTATCCCGCAAATTACACAACAGATGCTTTTTTAAAAAATTTTATTAAAGTAAGTTTATTTGACATAAATAATTCTTGTTTTATGCAGATAATGAAATAAATGATTAAACAATTCACAATGACCGTTCAAAAGAGAAATTGCATAAAAAAATTTGTCGTGTTAATCGAGGTATATTCGTAAAGAATTTTTGTACAAAGATAATATTAAAGCTCTCTTGACCTGAATTATTTATGAAGAGCAACAGTCAACATAATTTTATGTTTGGATCTTTGTTTATTTGTTCGTCTGTCTGAATGTACTTACAGTCCGACAAGTAATGCAGACAAAATGTCTACTTACAACTATCTAGTCAAAACAGATAGACATTAGTTTTATTTATCTTTTTTTTCATTATATTTTTTGTTATTGTTTATGGCTTCTTTTAAGTTCTTCTTTTTGCATATTTTAACTCCTTGTGCTATTTTTGGTTTCAAATACGAAAAAAATGTGTAAAAGAAAATTCTTGATTTGATGTTAAAATTTTAATATTTTGTTTGTAAAAACAAGTAATTAAATAAATATTTTTTAAGAATTTACAATGACAAGTGGAAAGTCTACTTCACAGTACAATTTAGGGGTACTTAAAATTGATATGTCTTATATTTTATCACGAATAATCCTCCTTATCTAGGCGGTGAAGGATATAATTATGTATCGAGTTTTATGACTTATAAAACAAGTGATAACTTTTTCAAAAATAAAAATCCGATTTCACAAGAAATTAATGTTAAAACATTCTTATTGATTTCTGCTTTTAAAATGACAAAAGTTTTTTTTCTTTATTTAACTTATTTCCAGATGATATGGCTTAAATCGCCATCAGAATAAATCATTAAATGACAATGTTACATTTTCTACATCACATAACAATGCGAGTTGTAAATAAAATTTCATTTCCTTTTTGTCGTTATCACATCCGATTTCCACGTGTCGAAACTGTTGTCGCATTTTTATTGTTTTTTTATTTTCCTTTTTATTAAACTTACAAAAAAAATCCATCATTTTTTATTTTTATAAATCCAAGTAACGGCTAATAGAATATTTTGAAGTGTCTACTGATGTCCTGTGAACAAATACAATTGTGTGTTTCAAAAAGGAAATGCATGTAAATTATGCAAATATATGCCAAACAATATGGCGTTGAAGTAGTGGAATAGATTTAAATAAAATAAGAGGACTTATTCTCTTAGATTAGATTGATCTAAAAATTAAATTTTATTGGGAAATGAAAACTAAATCGTATTGAATATACGAGTAATAGTCTACCAGCTCATAGATTTTTATCTTTCAGCTATAAAAATTTATTGATTAATCGGGACTCTACTGAACTATAAAAACACTAATCTAGAGTCCTTTGAACTGTGATTAGTGGATTACAACTGAAGTGCTATTAGAGACACTTCTAGCCCTATCAAAAGACTACTTTAGGTTGCAAATCTATTAAATGCACTCCGTAATAATATGTACTTCCGCCCGAAGTATTCATTTATTACTCTTTGTGTAATAACATTAATAAACTTACTAGTAATAATAAGTAAATAACTCTATCAAATATACAATTTAGAATTCAGCATTATACACATCCTTTTTCTTTCATCATCCTCCTTAGGCTATTAATCATGGTCATCGATGCCTAATGTTCAACTCTTCTATTAAAAATACAAAACTATGTATAACAACCAATTTCTGATTACCAAACATCAATTAATATTAAAGTTAACCACAATGTGGTTAAGATTCTAATTATTTTAATTGTTATACAACATTAAATTTAAAGCTTACTTAACAAATATACAGTATATATTTTCTTTTAATTATACTTGATATAATGGACAATTATCCTTTTATTGATTTATATTTCAGAGTTTTTTTCTTTTAGTAATTTCTTAGCCTGGTTTTAGCTCTTTATATTACAGTCAAAGCTCAATGACCTTATTTCTTGCTCATTGTATATTTTTCTTTTCGTAATTTTTAATTTATTGTATAAACTTAACTTTTACTGTTCCACCCTTTTTTTGTGTGTGCTTTGTTGAAACTCTATTGTTGGATGAAAGCGCAGAAAAAATAAATATATTTAATTAATTTGATTTTATTTCTAAATTCTACTCAAGTATTATATTCTAAACTCTCACAAAAAGTATGGTGGAAAAAGTTTTCGCTTCTTTTTTATCAAGTGTCACACTTCAAATACTTCACTTAACCTAGCTAAACTTAGTGGTGACTTTAACAAAAACATAAAAAAATGAACATAAAAAAAGTTAAAGAAAAACCATTTTAAAATTTTTGTTAGCTATTGTTTTTGAAAGTCCCTGTGGAAAATATCATGTCAAATTAGAATAATATAGAAATCAAATAATTTTATAATGAGATCATAAGGATCATAGGCCATTTTCAAATCGTCTAAGGAAATACTTTTGGAAATTTAGTGGTAAAAGAGGGAAAAAACGCGTAAAACAGGTTTTCTTAATTATCTTACCTAATATTAGCAACTGTATCTAATCTTAAAAAATGCAGATAGGTGTCTGGTATTTTTTTGAAATTCGTTCTTTTTAAGCGGTGGAAATGTGTAGCAAAGGTGATTTTGGTACCTTTTTTGGCCCTTTATAACTTTTTAACTAATAAACAAAATAACATTTTTGTAAATATTTTGAATATATCTCCCAAAATTAAGAGACACCTGTTTCGTCCATTTTTAAAATTCAGTCCTTTTTGGGAGTAAAAGGAAGATAAAACTGTATTTTTGGTACTTTTTTTTAGCACATTAAGAAAACTTTTTTGATTTATTAAAGTATTCCTATTAAATTTCGGACTATGTTATATTTGTTGAAACAAATTGTTTGCTATTTCACTGGGGGAAAAAGTACCAAAAAGGGGAAAAACGGAAAATTTAATTTTATTCAAACTCATTGAGCCAAGTTTTGTAAAATTTGAAAAGTTGTTTATTTGCTCACACAAAATAAGCTATTGATATAATATTATTTGGAATTCGAGTACTAAGGCCTATATAGGACCAAATTCGAGTAAATTTTTTGGTACGTTTTGAAAGCACAATTTCTCTGAAACAAATGAATGCAGATTTGAATCGTTTGAGTTTTATCTGTGATGTATATATTTAAATACGGAACATTTCGTAATCTTAATTCTCAAACAAGTTAGAGTGCTATATTTGGCTATGCCGAATCTTAAATATCCTCCACCAGCAAGCAATTTTTTTATTAAAAAAAAACTATTTAGTTTTTATTGTGTGACAAAATTCATCGAATTATCTTTTGTATTTTCTGAGAAAACGACTTAAGAATTACGAAAAAACGTAAATATTTTCGAGGTAGTCTGAAATTTTTACTCATAACTTTTAACATTGTGAATCGATTTTGCTGATTTTCAGTACCAAACTGCTTAGGATAACAATGAAAATTTTTGATGAATTTGGTTTATTTACTTTGCTTAGTTTTAACGTGGCCGTGTTTTAGGCAGACAGACCGACATAGCTAAATCGACGTAGAATTTGATAAGGACCCGGAATATATATAATTAGTTAGGTCTCAGATGAATATTTCTTGTTGTTACACACGGAATGACAAACTTATATATACCTACCCTCTATCACCACTGATGGTGGTGGAGGCGTATAAGTGTTATGGAATTTTGTATTTCAGAAAAATTACGTATACGCATAGTTGTAGTAATTTTTACCTATGACATGCGATGTGAGTGATATAAAACGTATGGTTTAGAAAAATTTTAAGTTTGCATAAGTAGTTGGACAAATTTGATTAAAATTTATCAAATTATATAAAAAATATTCATTATACGTATATTTTATATTAAAGTGCATGAGTTTTAAATATTAAATTTGTTTTATCAGAAATAACTAGCATTTTACTCTTACGTTTAACTTAAGTAATAAAGAAAATATATGAAATATTATAAGGAATATTGAAAAGAAATTTCCTAATGGCATCACTCATATTACTTCTTTTATTTTGTTCCTTCATAAGTAGGTGCTCAATATTGTACCATCTTTACATTGGTACTCTTTGTAGCAAGAGATTGTTTTCTTTTGCTCACAGATTTCCATTCAATTTCTATTCCTTATAACTTTAAGCAGCTTTCAAATGCACGTGTATGTTTGTTTGTGTATAGATTTCTTACGCATAAAACCCTAGCAAGAAGTTATGTATACATACCTATATACACATATATACTTGGATTTTCTTTTATATAATTCAATATACAAACACTTGCACATACAAACAAACCAACACACAAACAATAACAATAAAGTTTAAATTAAATGAAAACTTTTTCAATTACATCTCAAGAAACAGTAGAAAAGAATTGAACATATAACAGAGCAAGAGACAAAAAAAAAATATGTACGGGGAAAAAAACTAAAAAAAAAACAACATTGTTAAAGGAAAACGAACAAAAGCTGGGAAATGAACCAATAGTTACAACAAGTGCGAACAGAGAGAAGAATTTTAAAGTGAAAAAATCTTCGCATTTTATTTTGAACGTTTAAAAGCAGAGCAAAGAAAGGAAAAAACTTTTTGTTATTCTTTTGTATTTCTCACCTTATTGAAATCATAAGAAATATATTGGTTATAATGCTTGCGTGTTAAAACATTTATATTTTATATAAATCTGAATTGCAAGTCAGAAACAGGAATATTTTGCTATTTGAAAAAAATGATAAATTATTTTGCCCGATCAGTTTAAAAGACAAATGGTTATATATTGCCAAATAAGGATTAGCTTAGCTCTCACCTTTGAAATTGTATATAAGAGGCTAATTGTTTGAAGATAAATAACTTTTAAATTTAATTAAAATTAGGCAAAATTACATGAGAAACTAAAAGCTTATATTAAAACTATCCCCTTAATAATTTAAATATTTATGTATGTATATTTGACATTATAATAAATAATGCCTTTTATTGATAATTTGTATTATAAATACATTGGATTATTTCCTTTTCCATATATTGCATTTTTATTTAATTAAACTTTTAAACACGCTCGGTTTATCAATCATACAAAAGTTCACATCATTAAATTACATTTTTTCGGGTTGCAATTTCAATAAATTGTATTACACGAATATAATCCTGTCTTTTTAATACCATTTAAAAAAATAATTAATTTTTTTTTGCCTGTTAACAAATAAGTACAAATTATTTCGCCAAGTTATGTTTTTTTTTTCATTTATTACGAGTATAGTATATGTAAATATTTTTTCTCTTTCACAGATTGTATGTAGTATTCATTTAAAAAAAAAGAAAAATTTTATTAAAATTATACAAGCCACCACAATTTTGTGGTTCATATTGTATGAAAATGAAAAAAAGAGCAAAAGTAAAATAATAAAAAAATGAGCTGTGAAAAAATTAGGTCAATTTACAATGTTGCGTTTTTATTTTTTTACTATTTACATAATAACTTTATATTTATAAAAATGAAATAATTATGAAAAATAAATAGCATTTCTTTATTCAAATACGACCGAGTAGAAAATGAATGCAGTTTGTAAATCAAACACCTAAATTAAACAACGAGGGTGAGCTTTAAATTAAACTTATTTTTTAAAAGTTAGAAAGTTGCAGATTTATGTTTAATAAATGTTTAATTTAATTGTTTTAAAGTTTTTATAAACATTTTATTTGAACTTTTTATGTAAATAATCTGTTTATATTTATATTTTTTGCTTATATTTAATTTTCTATATCTAGTTCAAATTATATATCGATTTAAATATTTGTATTTTTATACCCTACACCACTTTAGTGGGGAGGGTATATTAGGTTTGTGCTGATGTTTGTAACATACAAAAATATTGGTCCTATACACCTTAAAGTATACTAATCGGCTTAGAATCGTTTTCTGAGTCGATTAAGCTATGTCCGTCCGTCCGTCTGGCTGGCTGTCCATTTAAACCTTGTGCGCAAGGTATAGGTCGCAATTTTCAAGATAATTGGATAAAATTTGGTCCAAGGATGAAGCCTATTGAAAATGGTTAAAATCGGTCCACATTTCACCTAGCCCCCATACGGGCCTCACTTGACCCTAGCTCCCATACAAGGTCCCCCTTCATAAAATTACTTAAATATTCAAAATTAACTTATAAACACAAATATCGCGATGAAATTCAGCACAAATAAATATTATATAAATATAACATTTTCACAAAACTTTATCGGATTTGGTCCATATCTGCTTCTAGCACCCCATATAAAACCACTTTCAGGAAATTAGTTTTTCTTCCATAAATTGCTTAAATGTATCGGAACAAGGTAATATTGAAGATAAATGCTATATTATGAAAATAAATCACATTCAATATGCATAACTGGTGTAGGGTATCATAGGGTCGGTTAGGCCCGACTATACTTATTTCATTCTGAGTAAATTATTCATTAGAATAAAGTATACACACTAACATTTGGTCATTGGACCATTGGATAGCAGATCAAAATATTCATCTCTATCGGAGTTAGAGGGGGTAAAAAATTGGACATTTTGGTCACACAGGGTTTTTTGAATGTAAACCTTGCGCACTCTACAGGTCGAAATTTGTAAGATAATTTGATTTGAAACATACTTTTTTTTTGACCCAAGGATGAAGCCTATTGAAAATGGTTAAAATAGATCTATTATTTCGTATAGCCCCCATATAGGGCGTATTGTGTTAAATATTCTTGTATCACTTCAAAAAATGACTTGATGGTCAAAATTCACTTATAAACAGTTATAAATACTAATAAGTATATATTTTATATATATTTTATAAGTATGGGGCCATATTAACCCCCTGCCCCCATATAACCCCTCTTTCAGAAAATCCCTTTTTTGTCAACAAATTTTTAAAATATTTCTAAATTAAAATAAAAATAAAAATAATAACACTGGGATTAGTGAAAACTAACTATAAGTTTTTTTTCATTGTTGGCCTGTGTTATTTTTCTGAGTTGATTGTTAGCTTCTTAAAAAATGCACAAACACCACAAAATCAATACACATTTTTGAATATTTTACCAGAACTCCTGAAGGATGATGAAAAATTAGAATTTCGTTAACTCAAAATTTTGACGCATACGATAAAATTAAAAATTGTTAATTATATAACGGACATTGGTCATAAAAAGTATTGATTTGAAAACTAGTGTAATATTTGTAGTTGGAAGTGTCTTATGTATTTCAACCGATATCGATAAGTCGAGTTATAATGATACTTAGGAGAACATTATCTATCTTTTAAAGCTATTAAGAAATAACCCTGTCATTAATTTACATCCCCTGACCGCTCCTCATTAATATATATTCAATCATTAATTTATTTTTATTTAAAAGACAGAGCAATTTGATGAATGCTGAACTTTTTCAAAGTTACTTCCGATATCTACTGTCGATTTATGAAAATTTAACACTTTTTCCACTAATTATTGTGCCAATCATCAGTATGTATACGCATCTTAATAGTCTATGCTTACTGAACATAAAAATCACCCTTCACATTTTTTCTATTGTGGTTTTTAAAAAGGATATAAACAAAATAAAGAAAAAAAAGGAAAACTAGAAAAATAGCAACAATGTTAATAAAAATATACGAGTCGAATAGAACATCTGCCATCAATTATTTTCACATTTTGAACTGTGTGCATGTGTAAGTAATGAAAATATAATTAGTTGTTAATTAAAATAGGGAAAACTATGTGCTATGATAGATACTTGTCCCACGCTCTGTTGGCATAATAAAATTCTTTAATAACAGCTAATTACAAAAAAAATATAAAAAAATTGTTTAGTAACTGGAAAAAAATAATCGAATTTATATATAAATGAAACAATTGTTTGCAAAGAAATATATAAAATGTTGATTAATTGCATATTTGTTTCACTATGCAATAGTGGATGTTTTTCTATATGTTAAATTAAAATCTGTTTATGTTGATTAAGTGAACGAAGTATAACATTTGAAATAAGGTTCAATAAATATTTTGCTAGGGAATGTTTAAAAAAATTTATCTGCAATATGGATCAGATTCTAAATGGAAGAAATCATCATATATGTGTAAAATTTATTTAAGAAATACTATAATTCTAAAATAACTAAAATACACTTGAAAACTTCAAAAACAATTTTCTCACAAATATGAATGTTTAAAGTTTATAACACTCTTGAAGTACATAAATATGCGTTAAGTACTTATATATGTACATATGTATATATGTTCATAATCACAAAATACCACGAAGTATTAAGCCCTCATAAGATTTCTTTAACACATTATACCAACGTCTTAACTTCTTTGGTGTTTTTAAAATATCTATGTAGCTTCGAGAAAGAAAACTACATATTGTTTATAATGATGATAGGATGAGAACAAAAGAAAAACAAGATTTAAACAGAATAAAATAAAAAAACAGCATACTTAAACAACGCAAAAATCAACTCTTAATACTAGGAAAATTCGTAATAGTAGAATTAACAACAACGGTAGCAGTAGTAGCAGATTTGAAAACATGGTTGCCAACCTGGAAATATTGCTAAAATCCAATATTTGAAAAATTTACTCAGTATATGTGAAGGACCACATATATGTAATGCTTTTAAAACCCACCAGTCCTTATTATATTCTAAGAACATGTAGCCATGTCCGTCCATATGTCTGTTGAAAGAACGATAGAGTCTGAACGTAAAGTGCTAGAGTGTTGACATTTTGCAGAAATATTCTATATTGATGCAGTTTATTTGGTATTGAAATGCGAGTACAGTTATGAAGTTCCACTTAAAATGCTTTATACTACTTGAAATCTCTCTAGCGATTTTTATGCGCATTGGTCCATAGTAAGTTCTGCCATATAAGGACCCCTTTCAGAAAATAATTTTCACTCTCAGTGCTGCCATAAAAATATGAGTACAGTGACGAAATTCAGCCAACTAATTTCATGAGGACGAATTTCAATTTAAACAAGTATTAATATATAGTTGGGCTTGGCCAACTATGCTATACCCTACATCAGTGAGTATGTTAAAAAGGTAAATTATTTAGTAATAAAGCATTTATTTTTGTTTATTAATTAATTTCGAAATATTTTTACAATTGACAATAAAGAAATTTTCTATAATAGTGTTTACATGGGGTAAGTGTAAATATGGGCCTATCCTCATAAATTTTGGTAGAGGAATTAACGTCCACATTAGTGTTTATAAGTGAATTCTAAACTTCAAGTAATTTTCTAAAGGGGAGTTTGTATGGGGGCTAGGATCAAATAAGGCCCTATCATTACCAAAATCAGTAGTATCATTTAGACTTTTATAAAATTGTTGTATGGCGGCTAGACGAAATAATGAACAGAGTTTAGCTAGATTTCATCAAGCTTGTGCCAGATTTCATCAATTTATCTTGAAAATTGCGATCTGTGTGTGCGCACAAGGTTCTCATGGACAGACGGACAGACGGATAGACGGACAGACGGACAGACGGATAGACGGACAGACAGAAAGAAAGACAGACAGACATGTCTCATGTTTTTAAATTATGCAATAGTTGGCAACTCTTATCTGCAACATCATTATCAACAATTCATAGGGGTCTAAGTATATTAAACAAACAAGAACCTGAAAATAAACAGCAAAAACAAAAAATAACAACAACCACAATAACGGCAGCCACCGAAAGAAGAGCATAGTAAAAGATGAAGTAGGAAAAATATGAAAAAAAAACACCTTAAAGCAAGCACTTGACAGTTTAAAAAGGTGCTTAACCTGATGCCGGTGGCGACAGTAATGTTATGAAGTGAAAATAAATTATAAGAAGAAACAGGCACACATTTTAACTTATTCGTACAATTCCATACAAACAATATAGTACATGAAGGTGTATATAAGAAGGGTTGCACCTTTTTGTAGGAAGGAAAATTGTAAAAATTATAAACTACTAAAGAAAATCCAAACCGAGAATTTAAAACGAGCTATAAAATTGTAACTTACAGTTCAATTACAATGCTTAAAAACAGAATACTGGCATAGATGAAATTAAATTTTTGAATGCTAACGAAACATAGGAACTAAATTTGAGCAAAATTATTTTTTAGTATTTAAAATTGTTATAACCCTAATATTCCCATATACGTAGATATGTTTATGAGAGAATATGTGGTATGATCCTGTTCTAAATAAATATAAAATGTATGTCTGTATGTATAATAAAGTCGGTGATATTAGGTATAAAATCAAACATAAATGTGCTATACTGGAATGTAAAATTCTAATACAAATCTTTCCATAGTGACCCATAACAAAAGAAAATAACAACAAATATTTTTAAATTTTCAATCTTAAACTGAAAATTTCGTAATCGTTCATTTCAGTGGACTTTTGAAGAAAAATAAAATAAGAAATACAATAAAGTGCTAAAATGTTTTATTTTAATTTTGTAACCACATCATAAAGAAATACTTAAACTAGAATTATACTCTAAATAACAAAGTAACAGAATATTAAATAACTTTTACAAGTTAGCCGATTTTATACTGCTTATATTCATTTATTTGATTAAATATTTTTGGAAGTCGGTTTTTGCATAAATATAAGATTCATAATTTTTTTTTTAAAGTCCTTATTTTAATTCATTTTTGAGCATATTTTAAAGTGATAAAAATATGTAGAATTTTTATAATTTTTATACCCTATATCACTGTAATGGAGAGGGTATTATGCGTTTGTGCTGACGTTTGTAACGCACAAAAAACATTGATCCTGCACCCAAATTAAAGTATACCGATCTATTTCACTTTCTGAGTCGACATTACTGTCCATCTCTCTTGCTGGCTGGCTCCCCATGTCTGTCCATCTGTCTGGCTGGCTGGCTGGCTGGCTCTCCATGTAAACTTTGTGCGCAAGCTACAGGCCACAACTTTCAAAATATTTTTATAAAATTTGGACTATACGTGTTTTTCGGCACAAGGACGATGCCTATTGAAAATGTTTGAAATCAGTGCATTATTTCACCTGGCTCCCATACAACCTGACCTTCCGATTTGGAGTTTTTAACTCATAATTACCTCTCAAAAAATTGGCCCAGCTAAGTTTTTTGATCCTAGCCCCCATACAAACCCCTCTCTCATATTTGACTCTAACTCCAAGCATCTTTTAGAAATTTTGAGTTTTATCAATAAATTGCTTAAATACATCGGAATTAAGATAAAATTTAACATAAAAGTTTCTTTATGAAAAATAAATCATTACACCACTTTAGTGGGGAGGGTATATTGGATTTGTGCTAATGTTTGTAACGCTCAATAATATTGGTCCTATACCCACCTTAAAGTATACCAATCGGCTTAGAAACATTTTCTGAGTCGATTTAGCTATGTCCGTCCGTCCATGTAAATTATGTAATCAAACTACAGGTCGCAATTTTGAAGATAATTCAATGAAATTTTGTACATGATTAACATCGGTCCATTATTTCACCTAGCCCCCATACAACTAAATCCCTGAATAGGGCTTGTAAAACTTAAAATCAAACTAAAGGTCGTAATTTTGACGACAATTCAATGAAATTTGGCACATGATCTTCTAAAGTACCGGAGACGAAGTCTATTGAAAATGGTTAAAATCGGTCCATTATTTTAACTAGACCCCTGAATAGGGCTTGTAAAGATTGTAATCAAACTACAGGTCGCAATTTTGAAGAAAATTCATTGAAATTTGGCACATGATCTTTCATGGCACCGGGACGAAGCCTATTGAAAATGTTTAACATTGGTCCATTATTTCACCTTGCCCCCATACAACTGAACCCAACGAATTGGGCTTTTAAGTTCATAATTATGTTTAATATACTCGTATCTCGACAAGAAGCTGCAAAACCAAGTTCCATACTAGCCTTGATGACTCTCATGAATTTTATAATTATAGGTTCTCATTTGACCATAGCCCCTATACAAAGCCCCCTTCAAAGTTTGACTTAAATGTCCACAATTTTATTCAACAATAAATGGCTTAAGTATATCTGAGGCAAGGTACAATTCAACTTAAATGCTTTATTATGAAAACTAAATCATATTTTATTTTTGTAACAGGTGTAGGGTATTATATGGTCGACCTAGCCCGACTACAATTTCTTGCTTGTTTTTATAATATGTATACCCATGGTGTAGGGCATCATATATTCGGCCATGCTTAATTATACTTTCCTAATTGTTTTATTTAAAAATATTTAATTTTTACATTGTTTGTTTCAGATAAGAAAAAACAAATTTTACGTGTATTGTTTTAAATATTTGACATTCATATTTTTGTTTTATTTTTTAAATAATAATTACATATACATACATATGTATGTAGTTTACAATTGTTTGAAAAAATGACATGCTATGATAATACATTTTTTTTTATTAATTTACACAAATGAAATAAAATACTTATTATAAATATAGTGTCAACAAAAATAACACATACAAAATATATAGCTAGACTTTTAAAAAACTTTAGGAATATGTGAAAGTAGTTTAAGGGTATTATCAATCAAACAACAAAAAATTACGTTACATCTAAATCGATTCCTTAAGATCACCATTTACAAACAGAATGACATTCCTTTTGTTAAATTTTATTTTCAATTTACAATGTCTCAATTATAATCAAAAATAAGCCAAATGAGTTTAGCATTAAAATTACTATGATTTGGAATTTTTATTTTTCAACTTTCAATTTTGTTTTGATATTGAAGAATTTTATATTAACAATTTCCAATGTACATAATTACTCTAAAATTTATGTTGAATTGCAAATATGAATAAATGTTCACATATTTTACAAACTCCAACTGTTTCAGGTATGCACTATACAAATTACATAAACACAGTACTGAGCAGAATATTAGCAAAAATTAAAACATTTTAATTTAGAATTAAAACAACAAATTAATAAATGAAAATTTTTAACAAATTATATGATGAATAATTGAAAAGCAAAAATATTTTGTCTTTTTGTTATAATATACTTCATTTAAAATAAAAAGTTTTCTTAAAATAAGTTATTATTTTTTTCCAACAATACTCCATTTTTGTTCATATTCTGAACAGTACTGCGGGTATTTCTATTTAGTTTGTATTTAGTTTTGGTAAAAAAATGTGAATTGCACTAAATCCTTGATTAACGAATATGATAATATTATTTCCAGAAATTACTTATATATCATTTTTACATTTAAACGTTAGATTGTCCATCCGTCTGTCGGCATGATCAGCATTATAAGCTCAAATGTGAGGAGAAAGGGTTTATTTGGTACCAGAAGTGGGCATTTTCTTACTCACTTAGCTGTCATATAAGTAATCCTCAAAAAATATTTAAAACAGTTATAGATAAGTTAATTAATTACGCATAAATTGTGATAAAAATATAGAACAAGTAACAACTTTCATCCATATGTTTCACCCATATGTTTTTATTATAAAACAACATTAATTGGTATTCATAACCAGATACCAGATTGGCAGAGAAGTTAGATTAAAAAGTTTTCTAAAACAATAGAAAAACACGGTTCGTATTCATTTCTGTGTTGCAATTGTTATGTAAGCATGCGTATACTTGTTATAAATAATTGTAAATTAATCATACGCATACATGGTTATTGCTATTGATATAATTTTCTATGATTTATGTCTATTAAACCTCTCAATTACTAACATCTAAGTATTAAAATGGAACCTAATTTGTATTCGATTATCTACGGGATATTCATATATGTAGAAAACCAACCATTTAAATGTAATATTTCGTACACAAACGGCAAGCCCAACTTTGACTCAAAAATACAGTACATATTTTTAGAACCTTTATCTATATACATATATAACGTTACTGACTGACTAATTTATCATCGCACAGCCTAAATGATTGATGGGAGTTTTGAAAATTCAAATGTTTAGGGGCTAAAAAAGGGTAAAAACGGGTAAATTCGGTAACCCCATATCTCCTAAGCTAGAAATGATACAAAACCAGTTTAAAACTTATCGTTGTTCATTTAGAAAATAACCGGACAGGTGTCTTGTACTTTTTTTTTAATTCGGCCCCACGGACTCCCACTATGATGTTGAAACTTTTTGGAATATACTAATGAGATGTTATTTGGAACCCCGGTACCAAGTGATATTTTTTGGTACTTTTTTCATTCTCCAACTGGTACTTTTTGAGTTGTCTATGATATTGAAATGCAAACATGAAATTAATAATAAAGGGACACTTCGGTGCTCTTTCGTTCTTTACTGGTACATTTTAGATTTTCTTTAAAATTAAATCTATAAATATATAATTAAGCATGTAGAGCCCGGAGTAAATGAACATCTTTAAAAGGGACTTTTTGGTATTTTTTCATGCCTCGACTGTTACTTTTGGGGTTTTCTATAAAATTGAACCTAGAAACATGAAATTAAACATGTAGAGCCTGAGGTAAATGGAAATCTATAAAAGAGAACTCTTTGGTACTTTTTCGTTCTTCGACTAGTACTTTTTGAGTTTTCTTCAATATTAAACATAGAAACCTGAAATAAACCATGTAGAGTATTTTCTGGTACTTTTTCGTTCTTTAAATGGTACTTTTAGAATTTTCTTAAATATTAAACTTAGGAACATGAAATTAATAAAAGAGTTTTTTTTTGTAATTTTTCGTACTTTTACTGGTACTTCATAAGTTTTCTAAAATATTGAATATATAAACATAAAATTAAACACTCAGTATCCTGATGGAACGAAAATTTATAATGGAGACTTTCTGGTACTTTTTTGTTCTTTTACTCATACTTTTCGAATTTTCCAAAATATTGAACAAAAAACATAAAATTGGACACGCAGCTTCCTGTTTGTATAAAAATCTGTATGCAAAGAATTTCTGGTTGAAAATGATGGAAATGATAAATATGTCGCAAAACGAGGTACATATTTATTTCCAAAATATATATGTATATGCACATTCATGCCAGGTGGACACTATATGTATTGTTTTTTTTTTTTTCTGAATTGGTAGGTTGGTAAATTTATTTAAGTGTTCGTTTATTATCTTTTTTTTCAGTTTTATTTTTTTTTTACACAGCAACCATCATTTGTACTAGTTTTGTTTGCTAAATATGTGTTTTGGGAGTGGTTGTGTTTTGAATGCATAAAATAGAAAAAAAAAATTCTGCATTTTAGTAAACAAATGAATATTTGTTTGTGCATCATGAAAAAAATGAAATATACCATTGTTTTATACATATTTTTGTTAGTATTTTCTCTTCTATGCAAAATACTATTATTAAGTAAATATTTTTTTAGAGAATTTGAAATTGTTGTTTTAATTGACCAAATTTAAAAATTTTAACCTTGTCATTTTTATTGAATGTATTTATGTTTAGTTTGCTTTAGTAAAATTTAACAAAATTTGTCAACAAAGTATTATGAATATATGCTTTTATGATTTATCAATATAATTTGATTTTAGTAGTCAAATGAACTGTGGCAAATTAAATTTTTTTGATAATTTACATTTAGGAATGTATTGTGAGTTTTTAATATTTAAAATTTTATTTATATTGCTAGTTAGTTAGTTAGTAAGTTAGTTAGTTAGTTTGAAAGGAGGATGTATATACATCAAATCCGAAGAAATACACCTAGGCCTCTATCGGGCCTGTTGTGCGCTCCTTAACCAGTGCCTCAGGTGGGAATCGAACCCACCACCTCCGGTCTACCAGTCTAGAACACTAACCACTAACCTACCGGAGGCCACATTTATATTGCTAAAATAACACCTTTTTAACAATAGAACGAAACAAGTTACTATGGTACCGCGATATGCTTAGATTTATCTAATAAAAAGATATCCTAAAATATGTTTCGACATTCTCATCTTACAACTTGCAATAAAACTTCACAAATGTTAAAGTAAACTTACAATTTCTTTGGTCCCTATAGATGTTTCCTAAAGTATTATGATTGAACAAATACAATAACAAAGTGTAAAATAAAACATCAAAATTGAACCAAATCATTTTTACACCGCAACCACTTTTAGAACAGAAAATATTGGAAACGTAGACAAGTATGTATGCATGTGTTTTATTATATGAGTTTTTCTTTTTTTTTTTTTTTTTGTTAAAAAAAACCGATTTCCCTAAAGATATGTAAATGAAATCAAAACATTTGTATAACACTTTTTATTTTACGTTCTATAACAGATTTTTACTTTTTTTTTCTTCTATTTTATCAATTTAAACAGCAATTGAGCTCACCTTTGTGGAAACTATTAACCAGAAAATAAAAGAAGGGGAAAAATATTCGTATACATATGTATATAATAAATACAAGAAAATAAAATACAAAAATTGTGTAAACGTGCAGCTGTACTATTAAAAAAAGGTTAAAAATATGTATGTATGTGTATACGAATATTTATTCGCATGTTAAAAACATAGTAACTGCAATGTATTAAAAACTAAAGCACTGTACGAGTTTTGAGTAAGATTAATGATTACTTAAACATTGGATTTATAAACGGTTTTTATGTAAAAATCAAAAATTTTACTGTAGTTTTTTTGCACAGCCGAACACAATCAAAAAATCACATTTATAAATCAGGAGTATCGGTCCATTATCTCCAATTACAAAACGCCATCAATTACTTTGTGTGATATCGGAAAACAATTCATACTCGAACTATCACTTGCATTATTATACGCAATGTTAAGACATGTTAGAGATATAGTAAATTTCTAGCAATTCCTCTTTATCATGTTTAAAACAGTTTCACCAGCAATCTTCATGAAATCGTTGTTCTACTAAGAGACTAAATATCTTGCAAGCATTACATAAAGTAATTTATTACATGGCCAATTACAATTACTTGTAATATGCAATTGAAATTTTGCCAATTACAATTGCTTTTAATCGAAGTTTTTCCCTTTAGAATTGCTTATAATTGTAAATTATATAGGTATTACTAATTACAATTACATGTAATGTAATTGTTAAAGCTTCAACTTTAATTACATTTGAAGTAATTGTAATTGAAAATGTAATCATTATCCCCAATCATAATGCAAAAAACTTAAAAATATCGATTTTTCGATCAACGTGTTAAAAAAACAAATATTACGTATACGTAATATTTGTAATATCAACAAATCATTAACACGTATACGTACAGGTGTCGTTAATAAAGCACTTCAATTTCTCAATGTAAAACTTTCCACTTGAAATGAAAAACAAGTAAGAAAGTATAGTCTGGCGTGGCCGACTATATGATACCCTACACCAGTTATGAATACTAAATGTGATTTATTTTTTATAATCAAGTATTTATCTTCAATATAATCTTGTTTCCGATATATTTAAGCAATTTATGGACGAAAAACAAATTTTCTGAAAGAGGGTTTATATTTTGTGATTTGCTTTATATTTATATGATATTTATTTGAGCTGAATTTAATATTAGTGTTTATATGTGTTTTTTTGGACATTCAAGTTATATTCTGAAGGGGCTTTGTATGGTAGCTATGGACAAACGAGGACCGATCTTTATAAAGTTTGACAAGGTCATCAAGGCTTATATAAAACTTATTTGTGCCACTTTTTTATCGAGATACAGGTATATTTAACATAGTTATGAGCTCAAAGGCCCTTTTCGGGGTGTTCTGTTGTATGGGGGCTAGGTGAAATAAATGGGCCGATTTCAACCATTTTCAATAGGCTTTGTTCTTGGGCAAAAAAAATTGCATCCAATTATATTGAAAATTACGACCCGTACCTTTACGGTTTCACTTTAGAGTTTACATGGACAGCCAGCCAGACGGACGGACATAGCTTAATCGTCTCAGAAGATGATTCTAAGCCGATTGGTATAATTTCAAGCATCAGCACAAACCCAATATAATTTCCCCACTAAAGTGGTACAATTAATATAAAGTTAATTTGATATTATATGTTCACAATCATTGTTATTTATGACAAGAGCTACAACTTCATCTCAGAGAATAAATCAAAGTGGCGTCTCATAATGTCCAGTGACATAATGTCCTTGGACGTTATGATACACTAAATTGAGTCATGGTGTCCATGGACGTTATGACAATTTAAAAAGTGTCACAATGTCTATGAGCAAAATGAAAATGTCCATGGATTTCAATGAGTCCATTTATCAAAAAAAAAGCCTAATGTAGCGAAGCCGCTTTTCGAAACATCCCAGAGTTGAAAACAATTCGCCCGGCCGAAGGCCGGCTATTCAGGAAACTATTTTAAAGGAATCCAAAACTCAATATAGGTCAAATTTCGGAGCAATTATTTTCGGTATAAGAGTGTCCCTTTCCTAAATTGTTAGCAAATTTTCCAATACATTTCTGTTTTTGAAGTGTCACAATATCCATGGACATTATGACACTTTTAAGAATTTCTTTTCGGTGTGTCGGTATGTCCATGGACATTATGTCAAGTCACCTGTCGTAATGTCCATGGACATTATGTCAAGTCACCTAAATCAAAATTATGAACGGTTTGCAAGATGAGAGCCTGAGAAAATGATCACTTTTTTGCAAAAATGACACTGAGGCCCCACATCTTTGGGGACATTAGAAAAGCGTATGATTTTGGGAAAAACTGGTGGACACGGTCCTTTTTTTGTCCTTTCATCACATTGTTATCTTATTAACACTCATGCCTCATTTGTGAACATATTTTGATGTTGTGAAAGCACCAAAGCGAGATATAGGCATTAATTATACGTACAGGGAATAATCCATTATAAAGTTACAAAGCTCAAAATGTAGCTTTTAATCTCGTTTTTCTCTACTAAATATCGATATCCTTATTTAACACCTTTTCTACCCTATTCAAATTATCCTCAACATAAAAACGTGAAACTGAAAAGAAAAAACCAAAACTGATTGTAAGTTAAACAGAATAAAATAAAAAACAACAACTATAAAATAAACCCCAAACGATGGCAAAGGGAATTAAACAAATTAAATTCACCTTCACATCAACGAACGATGATGACTCTGGATGAGAGAAAAATATATTTTGAGTACTAAAAAAATTACAAGAAATGTTTTACAAATTTAATAATAATACAGCATTGCATAGAGATGGGGAGAAATTGAAAAAATGAAATACACATACGAAATACAAATGAAGGGCATACAAATTCTGCAAAGTATCAAGGTCACGGTTGGCCCTTTGTCTGGGTAATAATTTAATAGTCAAACTTGATCATATAACTTTTTCGGCCCTTTACAGTACAAGTTTAAGTTATTTTCAGAAATTCGTCTTTTATGGTATACGCGTTTCTAAAAAATTAATAATATGAATTCTTTACCAATAAATATTTTGGCTTTACGCGAGAAAAACCGTTTTTGAAAATTATATAAATTTCCAATTTGGATTGATATTTTTACACGATCTATTAAAATTTTTATTTTGGGCAGCTGAAGGGCTAATATTTTAGATTTTTCAGGCCTTACTAAAATCTACCTCTGAACCTGCCAGTACAAATAAAGGTAATTTCAAACATATCGCAAAAAAGTAAAAAAAAATCTGTATGGTTGGTTGATTTTATCATCCTGCAATTTGATTTCCAAAAGTTTTCTTTTGAAATATTTTTTTACAATTTTTGTTTATTCCTTTCTGCCAAACGTTAGGTCGTTGTTATATTTTATGCATTGAAAAAGGTCACTTTTTAAGTTTATGATTGACATATTTGTGTGGGGATTTTTCAAAATCGTGGCATTTCTTACCACACGATAGGATTTAGATGATTGTGGTCATTAGATTGTGTCCATTCTATAATCTATTTGGATTTTGAGCTTTTTTTTTTGTTCTCATTTGAAAAGGTATATTTGCTTAGCTAGAATTACCATTGGGCTATCATAAAACTTTATATTTTGCATGAAATTTAATAAATTTCTAAGTGAATTTTTTTTATTTTTTTTTTGGGGTGATTTCACTAAAATCTTATTAATAAAATATTAAGGCAATACCAATTGAAAATTCAGTCTATGATTGAATAACAGAATTTTTATGATTAATTTAGTTAATGTTGGCTGTTGGTTTTATAGGCAAATACAAAACTATGTATGTATATAATAAATGTTGAAGAAAATAAAAATAAAGTGTTTTTCATTTTTATTTTAATCAAAGAAAAATTAATACAATTATTACACGCTAAGGAGCTTAAAAAGGGCAATTGTTAAAATATTATATTTTTGGGGGGTTTTAAGAACTTAAGGTGTGATTATTTGATCAGGAATAGTAAAACTATGGTACATGAAAAAGACAAAATACAAAGTGATAGTTGTTCATAGAGAAGAGTAATTTTTCAGAATGACTAAATACTTTACCTTAAACAAGATGATTTTTAAAAATAAATTCTTTTCATGTTAACATATAGATGACCATTATTAGTCATAACTTTATATAGATAATTACACATTAAATTACTTCATATATGTATATGTATGTATTTATGTTTAATTGCTAGAAACTTATAAAAGTTATTTTCTTATACTCCCGGGTTAGCCACCCCTGCTTCCAGTAAAAAACTCTATAAAAATCTAAATGTACAACAAAACTTTAAAAGAAGTTAGAATTAAACTCATAAACGTCGTAAAAAGTAATTGTCCATCTTTATTATTTTCAAGACCTGACTTTCTTATATACACAAATACACTTATATTCACACAAAATTTTCATAATACTAGTGTTGAAAATATTAAAAGAAAAATGTTAAAAAAACAAAACAAGTAAAAAATTTTATTTGGCCAGACCGAATAAATTATACCCTGAACTAAGAATACTTGGAAATAAGACCTTTACAACTAAACTGATATTCATGTCCCATAAGATATTTTCCCTCTAGCATACTCTAGCTCTAGCACACCCTAATCGATTATAGCCTTCATTACAGTCTGGAAAATTTTAAGTTTTTTCCCCTTACAACGACCCTAAGCACTTTGGGATATCTCGAAACATGCCCCTAACTAAATAATAAAAGTATTATTTTCCTTTGTCACAAATAAACCAACCATAAAAGACATCTCATAAATATGGTAGGGTGTGAATTGAAAAACAAAAATATTTTACAAGAATTGCCTTAATACAATTGCAATACAATTGTCATGATTGAGTGTAGGCAAACTTACACCATTAGACCTGCTCTTTTAAAGAAAACACACTTTTAGTTTGCAAATAACAAAATAAGATATATTTCAAATGTAGTTCTTTTTAAAGTGCCGTTATATTGTGTATGAGTTGAAGTGTGTTAGGATATAAAAATGGTTTCCGTATTAAACATTATATACCCAATACGCAGAATAATTATGTAGGTACACAGCAAAACTTAATTTTCAATGATGACTGTACCGAAAGAATCTAATGTTGACTAAATTCTATTTTTTCTAAAAAACAAAACTACTAACTTTTATCGTCGTAGTAAGTAACTACCTAATTCCCTGTTTGTAGGTTTGCATCCAGTATCAACATTGTGTTAAAATATTGACTTAATATGCCATTGTATTGTATTTTAGCATATTAACCCGTTAGTTTTCAATATAGGATAGATTAGGTTAGATTGATAGGAGGATGTGTACTTCATCAAATCCGAAGAAATACACCTAGGCCTCTATACATTCAGTATAAAAATTATTCACTGAATGTATTATTTTTCAATGTTTAGAAGCGCAGTTTCTTGGACGTAAATCCTAAGAATCTTCCAATCAGTGTTAGTCAGGAATGTTATTTCCGGAATAACATCACTTCCAAGATACTTGGATCTGGCTTCGACGAATACCTGACTGTCTTCCAGAGTTTTATTATCCTCTCCACATGCTCTACATACGTCTGAATCCGCACGTACAATTTTTCACAAATGTGCTTGTAATCCACTCAGAATACCTACCATCATACTAGCTTCAGACTTGCTCTTTTTGGGGAGATTTTTCGTCTTGCTCTCATCAGGGTCACCCCATAGGTTCTTTGTGGTTTCATTATTCCAAGAGGCCTTATGGGATTCTTTCACCAATATGTTTAATTCAGCATTTGTTGCGTCGAATGGTTTTGCGTTTGTCAGGTTAACTGCCTCGAGCTCCCTTCCTTTTAAAGCCTGGTACCCATATCGTGTAAACCTTACCTCTGTGACAGTATTCAGTTAAAGCTTTCTTACAATCCAATACGGTCTTACATTTAATTCCATCACCTAATATTGCCCTAATTGCCTTTTAGCTGTCGGTAAATTAAGGTCTGTGGGCGTCATATTTATTCAAATCCAATTTAAGCATTCCGTTATTGCTCGCAGTTCTGCCTGGAAGCTTGTATTATGACTAGGTAAACGGTAGTATATTTCTGTTTCTGGGTCTTCAATATAGAACCCCAGGCCCACTTTATCCCCCAATTTAGAGCCATCCGTGTAGCAATGGATTCCTACTGGTATTTGCTCTAACGTTCCGCTTGACCAAGATATTCTATCTGGGATCAAAGTTTCAAAGTTTCCGACATATTCTGTGTCTGATGTCCGATGATTGTATATAACCTTCCAATGTCTCCATTATACATTGATGATGTGTCCTATAACTGCTTTTGGCCAATTCGTTTAAAGTAAAGAGCCGTTCGGCTGTAAGCGCCGCCTCATATCTTATATATGTTTCAATGAGTGGAATATCTAGCGACGTTTCCAGAGCCTTGGTTGAAGTATTACGCATGGCACCACTTATATCCAAGCAGTATGTATGTTGAACCCCCTGTAGTAGTTTGATATTGCACTTTTTTCCGAAGCAGTCCACCAGATTATTGAAGCATAAGCTAGAATTGATCTAATTACACTTTTATAAAATCAATTCGTCATATTAGGACTAAGATCCTATTTTATGGCTATAGTTCCCCTACATAAGCGCAGTACCGATGTGCCTTGTTGATCCTATCGTCCATGTGGTGTCTAAATTTTAATTTCCGGTCGAGGATTACACTTAAGTACTTAACTTTGTCACTGGTATCTTCTTGCCCAGGAAGCAAGGTTCAGTATACGTAGAAATATATGTCTTTCTTGTGAAAAGACAGATTTCCGTTGTTGCGGGGTTAGCATTGAGGCCTCTCGGTTGAGCCCAGCTCAAGGCCGTATTCAGAACCTCTTCAGCTCTTCTACACAAGTAATTTGGATCCTTTTCCTTTAAAAGTATTACATCGTCTGCATAGCAGACAGGTCTAAGTCCTTTCTCGGTTAGTTTCCTTAGGAGGCTATTAATCGTGGTAACCCTGAGTAAAGGTGACAAAATGCCAGTTTGCTATCGAAGAATTCACATATGTAGTGGACAACTTCGTTTAAAGCGGTTTCCACCGATCGTCCCTTTACATAAGCATGCTTCTTAAATTTAAGGTATTTGTCTGACTGTCCGTTCTAAGGTTTTAAGTAGGAAGGACGTAAGGCTTATCGGTCGATAGGACTTAGTGTCGCATATTTCCCTGGTTTGAGTATAAATATTACCCTTTGCTTGTCAAATTGAGGAAGCTTCGTCCTTATAAGGAATACAATTTCTTATAAAGATTTTTGGGCAATAGAATATTTAACTATGTATATATTCTTAATCATTAGGATCTTTCATCTGTATGAATAATAAAGAACAGTTCAATTCATCTTTGGACGCACTGCGTTTTGAATTGTAGCGACCCTTTTATAAAGATTAAATGTTTGGTGAGGCTTAATTTAAATTTACTTACTATGACTACAATTGTTTCCTGGGTTTCCATAATAAGTATTTTCACTCAAGCATTTAACATTTAAAATTTATAAGTTTCATGTCCAACTATAAACCCAACCCAGTACTGACATTATGAAAGAGAATAAGTAACTTTCATTTTCAATTTTTCTCCTTCTTCCTTCATCATGGCCATAAACGTGTCGTAATGTTTACAATTCACTGAAAAATATATATTTTTTCTTACCCTACACCATTGTAGTGGAAGATATGGTATATGTTTCCGCTGTCGATTGTAACGTATCCAAATATTGACCCGTCCAAGTATTGATCCTTTCAAATATTGATTCTTCCAAATTTTTATGTTTTCCTAATTTCAGATATATCGACTTAAGATATATCATACTGTTTTTACTCCATAAAAGTGGCTTCCATTTCTGACCCTATGAGCTAGTGTTTTAAAATATGTATGAAATCGGTTTTAAAAAAATGTCTACCCCGACATAGGATTTGAATATTTATATAACACTTAATAATTTTCGATGATTTGACCCCTACTATTTTTACCGGTAATCTGTAGTATGATTAAGGAATCATATAATCGGCTAAAGCCGAAATAAGTTTTGTTCATTTTTTTAAGATATTTTTTAGCGCTTCCAACAACTATGGAAAATTGAATTTTTCTGTATTTCTATTGATTGTTTTCGGTTTGTATTGTATTTTTTATTGTTCTTTTATTTTTTTCTTTACTTGACGATGAAATTTTTGTTGGTGTTGTTGCTGGTTCCCTTTTATTACGGTCAGTTCAAAACACTTTGAACAAAAATAAAAAAACTAAAAAAAAAACAAAATTAAATTCAACAGACAGAAAAAAATTCACCATTCCGGCACATTTACGCATGTAAAGATTTTCAGGAATTGTATTTTTTGGTTTCTTAAACAACAGCAACAACAACAACTAGTATGAAAAAAAAAACAGTTATTCTAAGTACACTTGACACAAGGTGAAAGCAATTTCATGCAACTTTTATTTGATGGTGTTTACGCTAAATTAAAAAATGAAATGAAAATCTTGAAAAGAGGAATTGAATTAACAACCAAAATAAAAGAAGTCGTTTCTGTTTGTAGAACTCATAATGTGAATTATTTTGGGATTTTAGTAAGTGAAAGTTAAAGGTTAATATTTCTTTTGAATTTTTAGTTTTCTATAACCTACGTGAACCACCATTATTGAGATTAGGGTATAATGCTAGGATGCGAATGTTAGTTACTATACAATATACAAAATCTTGTATATAAATTGTATAAGATAAGAAGTTAGAGTGCTATATTCGGCTGAGCCGAATCTTAAATACCCACCACCAGCTATTTTTATATTAATACTTTTCTAATTGATCAAATATTTGTAGAAATAAGTTTTCTCATGTCTTAAATAGAAAAATCCCAAGATTTACAGCTTAAATCTATTACAATTCCAAGATTTATTGAACATTACAAACGCCATTTTCTTTATATTTTTATAGAGCTTAGCAATATTTAGTAATTTGCATGTATGCATGTGTGTGAAAGATTTAAGGATTTTAAAAATACATATGTATATGTATATAATTTTGTTCTACACAAAATGATAATGCAACTAGTTAAATACGGTTAAAGCGCTTTTAGGGGAAGGACCCAGTATGAGAGATATGACCAAATATAGACCGATCGTAAAAAATTCTTTAAGCAAAATTTCTGTACATAAAAGCTATATTTCAGTCAACTTTTGTATCTATAACGTAATTTAGTAATAAGTAATGTGTGGTTAAGTGATTTTCTGAAGGGAACCTAGTATGGGACCGAGCGCACCCATATTATGAACCGATCGTGAAAAAATTTTGAAATATAATTTTTGTATACAAAGCTAATATTTGTGCCAAATTTTGTATTAAATTATTTGGTAATGAGTAATGTGCGTTTAAGAGATTTTCGTAAAAGGACTTTGTATGGGAGCTATGACCAATTAAGTATATAAAGTTATGTGCGTTTAAGTGATTTGCAGGAGAGGACCTTGTATGGGAGCTATGACCAGTTATGGACCGATCGTAAAACCATTTTATAGTAATATTTCTGTGCATACTTGTATTAAAAGGATATCTTAATTTAGTAATGAGTTATGCGCGTTTAAGTGATTTTCGGGAGGGGACCTTGTATGGGAGCTATGATCAATTATGAACTGATCGGAAAAAAATTTCACAGTCATATTTTTGTGTATATGAGCATTACTTGGACCAAATTCTATATGGATATCTTAATTTTGTAATGAGTAATGTGCGTTTAAGTGATTTTCGGGAGAGGACCTTGTATGGGAGCTATGACCAATTATGGACCGATCGGAAAAAATTTTCACAGTAATATTTCTATGCATATGAGCAATACTTGTACCAAATTCTATATGGTTAACTTAATTTGGTAATGCGTTATGCGCGTTTAAGTGATTTTCGGGAGGAAACCTTGTATTGGAGCTATGGCCAATTATGGACCGATCGGAAAAAACTTTCAGAGTAATATTTCTGTGCATATGGGCAATACTTATGCCAAATTTTATATGGAGATCTTAATTTTGTAATGAGTTATGCGTGTTTAAGTGATTTTCGGGAGGGGACCTTGTATGGGAGCTATGACTAATTATGGACCGATCGGAAAAAAACTCTCACAGTAATATTTCCATGCATATGGACAATACTTATATAAAATTTTATATGGATACCTTAATTTAGTAATGAGTTATGCGCGTTTAAGTGATTTTCGGGAGGGGACCTTGTATGGGAGCTATGTCCAATTACGAACCGATCCAAAAATTTTTTCTTTGGATGAATTCTATTGACATAAGATTTCAATTTGTAAAATTTTGTGAAGATATCAACATTGTAACGGAAGTTATTAACGAAAAACCCATTTTCCGGGAATATGTACTTTTGTATGGGAGGTACATGAAATTGTGGACTGATTCCAGTAGTTTTCAGCAGGGATCAAGATTTTGTGTAGAAACGAATGTATGGTGATTTCCATGGAATTACCTTGCATAGTTTTCGAGAAAATTACATCAGAATGTGTAAAAAATGCTTATTTTTTCGAGGTTGTTTTAAATTTGATTCATAACTTTTCCCGGTGTGAACCGATTTTGCCCATTTTCAATACCAAACAACTTAGGAAAATGACTCAGAATATGATAAGGACCCAGAATATATATACTTTGTTGGGTCTCAGATGAATATTTCTTGGTGTTACACACGTAATGACAAAGTTATATATACCCTCTATCACAACTGATGGTGGTGGAGGGTATAAAAATTTCGGTATCGCTCCTTTCTTTGTCGTATCTGTCTATGTAATAAGGAAACCAGTTTAGTAATTTTACAAAACTGTTATGAAGTTAAAAATTTCCTTAACTGACAGTGATAGTTTTATTTACTAAATTTATTCTATGACTTCCATATTTCAGAGAATCCTTAAAAGAAATATTAAGACTATTTTCATCACAAAATTATTTCCAAATTAAAATTCTTACAATAATCTGTTAGTTTTATTTATAAAGTTTTGTCAACAATTTAAAATGTTATTTTTTTTATAAAAAAAAATCTGTATAAAATGTATCTAACAATAACAATATCTTCAATTGTAATTATAAGTATTATTGTTGTCTTTAGAAAATTCTTTAAATATATTTATATTTTTATTTGAAGATGAATAGTAAACAATATAGAAGATTTCACAAGTTATCTAATGTCTCTTATTAGTCAAAGAATTAAATAAAATAAATTTATTTGGCTTCATAAAATTCTTTTTCATTTTAAGATTGTAATTTAATTTTGAAATAAAATTAACACTGAACAGAAACCCATGAAAATTTTTGTAGAAGTTTAAAAAATAATAAGCATTTGAAATACTCATGATTTCTTTTATAAATATTTATCATATAAATTTTTTAAATAAAGTGTTGCACATGTGATAGAATGAAAATAATGTTAACAAATACTTATTTATGTAGATTTTCGTTGATATAATTTTTCTGTAAAGCGTTAAAGTAATTTTCTAAAGAGTATTTTCTAGGTAGGTAGGAGCCATTATGAATCCATGTCCGCCGTTATTATAAAACGATTCTAGATCTTGGTTTGTTTATGGCCGTGTTTAATTATGGACCGATCCTCGTCAAATTTTCTAGAACGACTTTAGTTTATACAAACCTTGTTTATGTTGAATTTCATTGCTCGCATTTTTTGGCGTTAAAGTCTCTTTCTGAAGTGGACCTTATATGGAGAATAGGGTCAATTATGGACCGATCCTTATAAAATTTTACAAAGCGATTAAGGTTCCTATAGAATATGTTTATGTCGAATTTCATCGCTATAGATGATTCTTTTAGACAGTTATGAGCGTTAAGGTCATTTTCTGAAGGGGACCTTATATGGGGCTAGGCGAAATCGTGGACCGATATTGCCAAATTTCAATACCAAACAAACTACATCAATATATAATATTTATTCAAAATATCCGCTCGCTAGCTACTTCCGTTTGGACTCTATCGTGTTTTCAACAGACAGACAGACAGATGGACAGACGGATGGACGGACACGGCTAGATAGTCTTAGAATTTAAAAAGGACCCAGAATATATATACTTTTATGGGTCTTAGATGAATATTTCAATGTGTTACAAACGTAATGACAATATACCCACATCTTTTTTGATGGTGGGTATAAAATCATATAAAACAAGTAATAAACAATAGTCGGGCGTGGCCGACCATATGATAGCATACACCCTTTATTATGAAATTCTGCAACTTAATTAAGGATTGTATAAAACATAGTTGTGCAACTTTTTGATGATACTGATTTGCCCGAAAATTACGAAAATCGGCAGTATTATTTAGACTTATCTAAAACTGAATTTTGTCGATTATTGTAGAGATACTAAAACACATAATTATGAGCTCCAAAGTCCTCTGTGGGAAGTGATTTCAAGTTTGTTTGGACCGACTTCAATTATTTTTAGCAACCTTCGTCATTTCATCCAGAGATGAGTATGTGCTAAATTTAATTGCGACTTGTAGCAAACATACAAGGTTAACACGGACACAAAGACGGACCTAGCTTTATCGAATCAGGATTTATGTTAATATAAAAGTCTTTTGCACCGAATTTCATCGCGATACTAGTTTTTATTTGTGAATAGTGAACATTCAAGTAATTTTTTGAAGCGGACTTTGCATGGGGGCTAAGACGATCCTTTTTTGATTTGTTGTCGGGATTTATGTTTATGTAAAACTTATTTGTGTCAAATATCATCGTCCGTTGTATGGCGGCTAGGTGAAATAATGTACCGATTTCAATCATTTTCAATAGTCCTTGGACCAAAAGAGGCATATATGCCAAATTTCGTTAAATTATATTAAAAATTTCGACCTGTAGCGTGCGCACTAAGTCTGCATGAACACACAGACGGACGGTGGGAAGGAGTGATGGACAGACGGACATGGCTTAATCGACTCAGGAAGTGATTCTGAGCCGATTGGTATTCTTTAAGGTGGGTGTATAATCAATATATCTGTTACCAACATGAGCACAAACGCATAATACCCTCTCCACTATAAAGGTGTAGGGTATAATAAGTATGATGGTATAGTCGATCAAGCTCGAATATATGATACCCAACGTTGAATACAGTACGTTCAATGAATCTTATGGTACACTCCGACAATGTCTCGAACAAAAATGCGAAAAATTAACGAGAATAACATAAGCATCAAGCTAACAAATTCTATAAAAATAAAACATTTAACATTTTTTTCTTTTTTAATTGTATGTATAGTGTTAACTCTTCATTTTTTCGCAGCATTTGTAACGAAGAAGTAGTACTGATAACAACTTTCAAAATACGTACAATTAAACGTCAAAATTCTAACTTCACTTAAATTCCAAATAATTTTATTTTGTTTTATCAAAACTTACTCCCCTTCCTATAGTGCTAACTTTTATATATATTTGGGACATTCATTTTATTTTCTTTTATATCCTCTAACACCATCAGTGGTGATAAGACTGTCATTTCGTATGTAAAATTGAGACATAGTCTGATCCAACTAAGTATGTTCATCATATTTTTTGGTGATTTTGGTGATTTTGGTGACTCACAAAACTATACCGCTGGACTTTTTATGGATATTTCTTCGCCACACACTTTATTTTGACGTATATTGATCATTTTTAATGAAAAATGGAAAAAGTGTTTTCAAAGGATATAGCAAGATATTATCCTTTTTAGCATGTAGTGACACCAAATTCTAAAAAATAACTTAGTTTCTTTGGAAATAACCAATTACTGTAGCTGTGAACTCAAAGTTACGCTCTAAATCTAGAAATATTGAAAAAAAAATCTTGGAACACCGGTGCACCGTATACGTGAAAGAGTTATAAATAAATCATTTATAAACAAATTATATTCCAGCAGTTCGGTCGGACAGTATCGTACTACCTATTTAACCTACCACTTAGGGTTAACAGGTAACATGTGCTTGTTCTACGAAGAAGTCAATCATTACCCCATAGATTACGAAAAACCAGACAAAAAGCTTAAGTTTGTTTTTAAAGTGTCCCCTCTCTCGCTTACAAAGGGGACACTAAAGTTACCCTGGTTTATAAAGAGTACATCCGTGACAAAAGACTAATTAGAGCCAACCAGGTGGTTAGACGTTAATGGAAATCACTGTCTGTTTCGGATGCATTGACACTTTGTATGCAAACTATACAATATTTTTAAAGCATACTTTTAGGCGACGATATAAAAATTAGAACAAGGACAATAAATAGGGTATATTTAGAAAATTTACTAAATATGAATTTTTTACTTTTAACATATTAATGACAATTTCAGAATTAAGCTATTATATAAAGTGCTACTCTCCAGAATTAAAAGCACCCTAATATGTATATATTATAACATTATGTACCACAAGTAGACACATAAAAATATTTTTATTAAAATGAAAAAAATAAGAATATTTTAAGTTTTCATGTTAAAAGTCAAAAAATGGGATTATTAAGGGGGATTCAATATTTGCATTTTTTATATACAAATAAATACATTTATAGTATTGTATGTAAAAGTTTTAAACAAACAATCTAAACTCTATAAGAATATATTTCATTGTAGATTTTCAATTAAGATTTTGTTGTTGGGTATTTAATTCTTAAAGTATTAGTTTTTAGGTAAGAGAAAAAGGCAATTACAATAGTTATTTTTAAAAAGATCTAGCTGAAATAATTTATTAACTTTTAAGGATGAATTTAATAAATCTATGCAAAAGAAAATTTTTAGCTAATAATTTCCATGGAAGTGAACATATGGTTAAGTATAAAAGAAAAGTGTATAGTAAAATTTTAAAGTCAAATAAAATTACTTTTACCCACAACTAATGAAACAAAATTGAACTAAAGATATAGAAATAGAAAAAGCTTAGATATCATCAACTAAAGACACCAACAACTAAACCCTTTTATTGAAGTTCTTAGTTAGTGGAATGAATAAATGGTATAGAGTCTTAAAGCAAAACTTGCTATAATATTTAAAAGAGGATTTTATGCAAATCCCTTTTAAGAATAAATTAATACAATCCAGAAAGGTTAAATATTTTAAATGTTTTCTGTTCATACAAAGTAGGCGAATTCGACAAGATGAGGGTTAAAACCAAATGACGTTTAAAAGGGGACGAGTTTAAAAATAAACGTTATTTGTCAGTAACAGAAAAATACTTGAAGTAGATACAAAGCATACTTGGTTTTTGGTTTTTTTTATATAGATGTAAGTATTAAGAAGGTAATCGAATTGAGTTAGATTTATGTTGGCCATTTGACAAAGAGGATAGAAAAGAATAAAATAAACTCAAAATCTATAATTTATTTAAATCTAAACACTCATTTAAAATTACAAATTTACTTTAGCCAAATAAATTGAAAATTAATTCTTCTTTATTTACCAATTTAACACTTTCTTTATAAAAATGTCTTTTATTTTTATATGATATTTATCAACTAAAAATTTTAAGAAAATGTTTAGCTAATAATTTTGTCATCAACATTATTCTAATGACAAAATAACAAATGTTCACTACAATAACAAAAAAAAAAAATAAAATAAAAACTTTCAAACACTAAGTGACAATTTTGACGTGACACATAAAGCCCTCATCATCTATAGATTTGTATTTTATGTAAAAACTGTCAAATCAAAAGCAATGTATTGAAATTGTTGAATAAAAGGATATGAAAGTAACGAGAAATGTGAACAATATTATAAATTTGAGAAAACTTAAGCTGCATAGCTTATAATGTGGCAAATGATATTTTGAGTGATGAAAGAAATATTACCCAAAAATAGAAAAGAAACTTAGAGAAAGATGAATATAAGTGTGTATGTACTTTTAATCTTTTTTATCGGCATTGCACTGGGGAAAGTACGTTTTTTGGGGAGACAATCTTAAAATTATTTTTTTACAATTTAAGTTTTAAAATTTTTCCGAATAATATGAATTATTGTGACATTTTATGTAATTTTGTGATCTAATTATAAGAAAATATATATTCTTCCAATTTCTCGGAATTCGGTTCATAATTTATTCAAAAGCTTTTACACAGAGGGAAAAAGAAATATACACGCCTGGTACCAAATTGACACCAAAGAGTTTAAAACTTTTCAATAACATCCGTTGTCAAAGTATACATATATACGTACGACAACACTATTTAATGTTGACAAAGCAACGTTGTCAACATTGCAACAATTCGTTGTCGAAATCTAAATTTTATACACATCCATTGTCTAAATGTTAACAAACGTGGTATAGGCAACGGATTGTTTGTCAATAGTGAGCTTACCATGTTTGTTAACATTTAGACAACTGATGTGTATAAAATTTAGATTTCGACAGCGAATTGTTGCAATGTTGTCAACGTTGCTTTGTCAACATTACATAGTGTTGTCGTACGTATGTATATACTTTGATAACGGATGGTATTGAAAAATTATAAACAGTTTGGTGTAAATTTGGTACCAGGCGTGTATATTTCTTTTTCCCTCTGTGTATGTTCACTCTACTACAAAATTGAAATGATAGACATTCTTTAAGAGATGTCCGATCTAACTTCGTATGACAATAAGGTCTTGAGTGATGCTCAGCTATCCGACATTATAAATATTCTTAATCCCTTGGCTCTTATCCTAACGCACTACCATAGTGTGATAGTGTCCAAGGGAGATGGTCTTTGGAAGTTAGGGCCACAAATTCCCGCTCCCGTTTCACTATATATTTGTTTATATGTGACACTTATGTAACTTATGTAACGATTGCCTTTGCTCGGCATTACAAAGAGTCCAAATGGCCCAGTGCTCAGACATATGTATGTACATACATATATATACGAATTAGAGTCAACCAGATGTACAAAGAGTACAAATCCAGATGGCTAATATTTTCACAACACATAAAATAATTATTTACTTGAAAGACATTTAAGTTTTGTTCCTTTTTTAATAGCTTTAACACATACAAGAGAAAGCTTTTCTATGGCACACATTTGTTTTTATATTTTTCAAAACTAGGTAAATTATTATAAAAGTCTAATATCATAATCATCTTTTGTTTAGAATATAAAGAACTAATTTAAATTTCTTATCTATACACTATAAATAATATGAATATGTATAGTTTTTTTTTGTAAAGAAGTGTCATTGACCTATGCATACATGAGTTAACCACTTGCAAAGCTTGTGTAAATATGCATATGTGTATGTACTTTATACATTTTACATATATAAATATTTGTATTTAAATATACATATACTTATACTCATGCATATGTATTTTTTAATGTAAACAAACAAGAAAGTTCACAGGCTTTGAAGGAAATTAAAAAAAAAATCTAAATTGTGGTCGTATATAATAACTCAACAGGGAGGTACACTACAGGGTGGTGCTTGCTAGAGTACTTCTATAAGTTAAGTTAAATTTGTAATCATTTTATGTTTTCTTGTCAAAGGAAATGAGTTAAAAAGTGCTGCTAGTACAGTTGTATGTAAGTGCAAGGCAATATAAATATTTTTTATTTCCAAAAGGAAAATTAAAACATCTAATTATTGAAAAACTCTATAAAACACAAAATGTTAAACGGACCTAACAATTATAAATGCATATTCATAATCATATTCATATATACATACATATGTATGTAAGTATGTGCCTGTCTTAGTGTGAAATTTCAAAGAAAAATATTTTAATCTTTTTCATGGAAATACACTAGAGAAAAAAAATTATAAAACAAAATTACTAAATTTAAATTTTTTTTAATATGTATTATGTATGGGCATTTCCACCGAAGAGTCTACTTTTGTCACATCACGACACGTCACCTTTAAATACCTATATCTCGGAAAAAATATTTTTAAATTGTTTATAGTTTTATGTAGAGCTCTAATAGCTCTATGCATAGGTTAAAGAAGAGACTTTTTTGTTTATTTTTACATTCGATCTGGAAAGAATAGAATTTCTTAAAATTTTTATTGATCATTGTTTGAAAACATCTTTTGGAAAACAAGTGATGCCTGGAGAACGAAATTTTACACCCTAATGAATATTTATGTGTTGCCAGCTAAGCATTAAATTCAATGTGAGGTTGTTTGTGACTTTTAAGTGTTAATGTCGTGACATAGTTTATGTACTCGTACAGTGAACACCGCCATAATTATTTTTGTGTGTATGCATGTATTTGTAAGTAAATACATATGTATATGTATACTAAAGTAATAATAACAAGTAAGAAAGTATAGCCGTATGCATGTACATAAGGGTTATAATTAGTCATGATCACTACGTGGTAGCCAGTAGTGCTCGAAAAACGAAAATCATTTTCTCAGGCTATTTTGCTGCAAAAACCATTCCGCGCAAATCGATTTTCTGAAACCTTTTACAAACAAATTTACATGAATTATTTATCTAATAATCTATATGTTTGAGTACTACATTTGAAAGAGGGATAAACCGCAGACCCTTTCCTTGATTTTCCACCTAGTAAGTATCGTGGGTCAAACAATAACACTTGTTTACATCAAAAATTCCGATTTAAAATTATGTTTGGATTAAAATTTGAAAGCTTTAAGCATTTGCCGGGGAAACTTTTTTACGCTCGCAAAAAAGTTACATAAGTACTTTTTCAACGTACTTTTTTATGTTCCATGTGGATATGAAATTTTAAAAAAGTTATACCCCTAATATACTTATTTATAAATATAAAAAATACAACTGTATGTAACACAACTTTGGTCTTCGCTATTTATAAGCATTTAAGTTGTACTAGATTTTGAGGTCATTGTGTCAACAATTTCAAAATAACACTAATGTTTACACTTGAGCTCATTGTATGAATATAAATAAAATACATACAAACTACCAGATGCTCACATATGTATGGTTGTACTATGTGTACGTTATAAAAGATGAAAACATTTAATCAATTCAGAAGCAAAAGTCATTAGGCGCTGTTAGTTACAAAAAATTAGCATATTAAAGATACAAAGAAAAGTTTAAAGGTGCTGCATTTACATAGAATTAAAAAATGATTTTAGCATGTTATGTTAAATATAGTATTGTACAAAACCAGGATAATAAGCTAAAATACTTAATACATATTTAGTTTTCATAAAAAATCAATTAATGAAGAAACCGTCTTTTCGGTTTCAATAGAAAACATTTTTTCAAGTTTGTTAAAAAAATACAAAAGGGTTGGGTCAATATTCATATATCTGCAATACTAAAAGTTAATATTATTAAAGATTTTTATACCCTATACCACTATAGTGGGGAGGGTATTATGTGTTTGTGCTGATGTTTGTAACACCCAAAAATATTGGTTCTACACCCACCTTAAAGTATATCAATCGGCTTAGCATCACTTCCTGAGTCGATTAAGCTATGTCCGTCTGTCCGTCCATTCGTCTGTCTATCTGCCTGTGTGTCCATGTAAACCTTGTCCGCACTCTACAGGTCGCAATTTTTGAGATAATTTCATGAAATTTGAAATATGCACTTCTCTTGGTCCAAGGACGGACGCTATTGAAATCGGTCCATTATTTCACCTAGACCCCATACAACCGGACCCCTCGAATAGGGCTTTTGACCTCATAATTATGTTAAATGATCTACTATCTCTACAAAAATTGGAAAAATTTAGTTTTATATATGTCTTAATAATTCTAGTGATTTTCGTAAAGATCGGGCATTATTTGACCATAGCCCCCATACAAAGTCCACCTCAGAAAATGACTTGAATGTCCACAATTCACTTATAAACACTAGTATCACGATGAAACTTGGCACAAATGAGTTTTGTATAGACATAATTCCCAACAATAAACAATTAAATTTTATGATCGGCCCAAGTTTTGCCCTAGGCCCCATATAACCGGACCTTCCGATTTGAGCCTTTTAGCTCATAACTTTGTCAAATATACTACTATCTCTCAAAAAATCGAAACAACAAAGTTTGATATAATTATAAATAACACTGTCGATTTGTATAATGATCGGGCATTATTTAACGCTATCCCCCACACAAAATCCCCTTCAGAAAATGACTTGAATGTCCTCAATTCACGTATAAAACACTAGTATCATGAAATTTTCCACAAATAGCTTTTATATAAACATAAATGTCGACATTAAATTTCCAATTTTTGCCCTAGCCCCCATATAACCGGACCTACCGATTTGGGCCTTTTAGCTAATAAATACGACAAATATACTACTATCTTCCCAAAAATTGGCACAACTAAGTTTGATATAATTATAAATAACACTGTCATTTTCGCCATGATCGGAAATAAAAAGTAGCCTATTGCCACATATACAGGAATACGCTGTGAAAATTTGAAAAAAACATATGAACATACAAACATATAAACATACAAACAAACACACATTAATTTTTATACCCTAAACCACTATAGTGGGGAGGGTATTATTATATATGTATATAGATAATTCTTAATAATACATTTTACAAGGATCGGCTCAATTTCTGCCCTAGCCCCCATACATCCGGACCCTCCGATTACGGCCTTTTATCTTTTAACTACGTCTAATATACTACTATCTATCCAAAAGTCGGCACAATGTGGTGATGTTTGTAGCACTCAAAAATATTTGTCCATATAAAGCTATGTCCGTCATTGTGACCGTGTAAACCTTGTGTGCACACAACAGATCACAATTTTGAATATAATTTGTTAAAATTTGCCACATACTATTCTCTGGATCCAATGACGAAGGCTGTTGAAAATGATTGAAAGTGGTCTTTTATTTCTCCTAGTCAGCATACAACCGTACATGAACAGATATTATTTGGATCAAATATAAGATTAACATAAATGCTTCATTATTGAAATTAATCACATTTAATATTTGCAATTGGTGTAGGGTATCACATGGTCGGCCACGCCCGACTGTAATTTCTTACTTGTTTTCATTTATTTAGTTTAATTTTTTCTCTTAAAGTTTTATAATTAATTTTCCTATTTAAAGATGTTATCAAAATAACTACATTCTTACTACTTGCTTTCAATGTATAATATAATAAAATATAATCATTGCTACAGCCAGTGATTTGTTACATAAAACTTTCATTATATTTCTTAATATTTTCCCATTACAATCATGCTGTGTGAGTGTGTGGGTCAGAATGTGTTGTCGGTTTGTGTCCAAACACTTAATGATGACATTATTTCCAATATTAAATATGATTACCAGCTATAAAATATTTATGCATATACAAACGTTTTTAAGTGCGTGATTGGGATTCAAGCTCAAATTTACGCACACACAGGACGCAGGACACAGGACATGCTACACACTATACGCAATTTTTTCTTAGTAAACCAACTGAGTTATGAATAATATCAGGACATCAGAGTATCAACATTGAAAATACGTAAGTACTATATTACATTATGAAAATTTTTGACCTTAAAGCTTATACATCATAGAAAATAAGTTTTTTTCTCTCTCTCTATAATATGCCAAACAACACAGCAGGCATGTAAATATGTGTGTAAAGGCAGGGAATGATAAAGTGCGGGAAAAATGGACAGTAATAAAGTAAAACAGAGATTTACTTGGAAAATATTTTCTAAACATACGCAAATCAACATTAACTATCAACGTGGGAAAATTATTTGTAAATAGATGATGACGATTATTATGATCAGAAAGGACAATGGTGACAATGGCAGGATATTGACTATGGAGCATTGATGACAGGAATATTGTGAAAATATATACATATATCTAGATATGGAAAGTGTATTAATTTTGCATTAGTCTTGCCTTTGAAAGAAACATGTCGTGGATGGACGGACAGTAAATTTTTCATTGTATAATAAATACAAGTATGTATGTCTAATTTCATAATGTAAAATACTTCAAATTCTAGGACCTTTTGTGCCTTCAACATGCAGACATTGCTTACAAGGAACAAGAACGAAGGACTTGTTACAAGAATTTTTACTGGGATTTATTTCGATCTTCCTTCCCTGCTTAGGAACGAAAAATAATTTGATAGATTTTTTATAGGATTTAGAAATTTTTGAACAGGTTTAATGTTTGTAGATACATATGTATAGTACCGCTAACACGCACTCAGTTTAAGTAAGTTAGTCATACATGGACAGACGACCACATATACATACATATTTAACATAATATAAATATGTATGTATATATGCATGTGTATATAAGTTTATTTGCACTTTTACACCATTATGGACATGTATGATAAATGAGGTTCATACCCCAAGGAAATTTATGAATTTTATTGATGTTCAAACTAACTTAGACAAAAAGCAAGGGAAAATTATTCATGCATATACACTTAACTGTACCATAGATTTAATAGAATAGAGCTAGGTTGGAAGCTACTACATGTACAGTAAATGATAAATTTAATCCGGTTCATCCAAGATGGTGCTAGGACGGAATATAAACCAAATTTATAACAGTTAATTTGTCAAAGACTCTATATCAAAAAACAGCTTTAACGGGCATAACTGCTTTAGAAGTTCGAGTGTAGTGATGAAATTCGACATAAATAAGTTTCATATGAGCCAAAATCTTGTTACCAAATTTTTTGACGATAGGTCTATAATTGACCCTACCCCCCATATAAGGTCCCTTTCAGAAAATTACTTTAACACTCATGACTAAAAATTCGACTATTGCGATGAAAATCAGTATAAGTAAGTTTCTTACCAAGCAAAACTTCTCTAACAATTTTTCTTAGGATCGCCCCATTAATGACCCACCCCTCATATAAGGTCCCTTTCCGAAAATGACTTTAACACTCATTGCTGGCCTAAAAATTGAAAAACTTCTCTACCAATTTTTTTTAGTATCGGCCCATAAATGACCCTACCCCCCATATAAGGTCCCCTTCTGAAAATAACTTTAACGCTCATTACTGGCTCAAAAATTTGAAAAACAAGTTTTATATGAACCAAAATCGGTCTACAAAAAGTTATGAGTATAGGTCAATAATTGACCATATCCCTCAAATAAGATCCTCTTTAGAAAATTTGATCAGGAGGATTCAAAAAATTGCTAGTACAGCGATGAAAATCGACATAAAAAAGTTTATACTTAGAAACATAATTCTTCATTCCGAATTTAATGAGAACGGATTATAACTAACCCTAGCCCCTAGATCCCTTCAGAAAAGAGTTTTGGTTATTAAAATACGAGTCTTCCTTATTTAAAATGCGAGTATTGCGATGAAATTTGACATAAACAAGTTCTATACAAAATGAAATATATGTACAAAATTTTATGAGAGTCGGTTCATAATTGACGCATATAAAGGTCCTCTTCAGAAAATTACTCATACGCTCACGTTTTAAAAATTGAACAAAAATATTTTGTTTTTAAAAATTAATATTTTGTTAGTTCAAAAGAGCTCGATCCAAATTGACTTAAGCCATATACCAAATAACACCCTGATGTTTATAGGAGAGCCTTCCTTTCAAGGCATACTAGATTTCATATTTATATTTAGTACGAATTGTTTTCAACTTCACTGTATTCATATTAAATGCGTGTGTTAAAGAAAATATTTTTTTTAGTAAGTAAATCAAATGACAAATTTGTTAAATTCTACCCAAACTCTTGTGTTTTATAATAATACAAATTTTATCTTTTACCTTTTGGGGACATTAAACACTTTTTGTTGGTAAAATATTTACAAAATATTGTACGTACCGATAAAAAATAAAAGAAAACGGAAAGATAGCATCCCCCTAGAGAGACTCATTAATGATGTATGATTGATAGTTAAGCTTAAATAAGAAAATAAAGTAAAAGGAGAAAATATGTCAAAGAACATTATCAAGAAGAACAAGTAAGAGTGTTATATTCGGCTGTGCCGAATCTCATATACCCACCATCAAACCGTATGCCGTAAAAGGAATGCTCCCATATAAATATCAGGGTGATTTTTGGAATATAGCTTAAGACAATTATGGACCGAGCTCTTTTGAACTAACAAAATATTAATTTTTAATATTTTGTACTGTACTTGTAATTATCAGAGTTTTCTTCATCAAATTTTCTAAAGAGGATCTCATATGTGGTGTATGGTCAATTGTTGACCTATCCTCATAACTTTTTGTAGACTGATTTTTGTTCATATATACTTTTTGTAGACTGATTTTGGTTCGCTGTTCTCGCATTTTTATGCCAGCAATTAGCGCTCATGTAATTTTATAAGGGGCTTATATGGGGGGTAGGGTGAATTACCGACACATTCCGCATGAAATTCGGAGCAATTTCATAACCGTATTTCATAACTCATATTTTTTAGCCAGTAATTATCGTTTAACAAATTTTCTAAAGGGGACCTTGTATGGGCGGTAGGGTAAATTATGGACCGATCCTCCCTAAATTTAGTGGAGATTTTGGCACGCATTAAACTTATGTGCGTCAATTTTCGTCACTACATTAATATTTTTAAGCCATTAATGAGCAGTATAGTTATTTGCAGAGGGGGCCTTATATGGGGGAAGGGTCATTTATGGGCCGATCCAAAAAAAAATTGGTACCGAGATTTTGGCTCGTAAGAAACTTACGTGTGTAGCATTTCATCGCTTTACTCTTATTTTTAAGACAGTAATGAGCGTTAAAGCTATTTCCTGAAGTGGACCCAATAGGGGGAGAAGGGCCAATTATGGACCTATCCATATTAAAGTTATTAAAAAGATTTTGACTCGCGAGGAACTTAATTGGGTAAAATTTTATTGCTATATTCGTATTTTTTAGCCAGTAATGAGCGTTAAAGTCATTTTCAGAAGGGGACCTTATATGGGGAGTAGGGTCATTTATGGGCCGATCTTAAAAAAATCGTAGAGCGATTTCGGTTCGTAAGAAACTTATTTATACCGAATTTCATCGCTATACTCGCATTTTTGGACCAGTAATGAGTGTTAAAGTAATTTTCTAAAGGGGACCTTATATGAGGGGTAGGGTCAATTATGGACCGATCCTCAAAAAATTTGGCAAAAAGATTTTGGTTCACATGAAACTTATTTATGTCGAATTTCATCGCTATACTGGCATTTTGGGGCCAGTAATGAGTGTTAAAGTCATTTTCAGAAGGGGACCTTAGATGGGGGGTAGGGTCATTTATGGGCCGATCCTGAAAAAATTTGGTAGAAAGATTTTGGCTCATATGGAACTTATTTATGTCGAATTTCATCGCTATACTTGTACTTCTGAAGCAGTTATGCCCGTTGAAGCTGTTTTTCGGAGGTCCACTTGTATGGGGGCTATCCGAAAAAGTGAACCGATATTGCCCATTTTCAATACCAAACAAACCTTAAAAATAGAGAATATTTATGCAAAATTTCAACTGTCTAGCTCCTCTCGTGTGGTCCCTATCGTGATTTCAACAGACAGACGGACAGACGGACGGACGGACGGACAGACGGACAGACGGACGGACATGGCTAGATCGTCTTAGAATTTAATAAGGACCCGGAATATATATACTTTTATGGGTCTATGAGCAATATTTCGATGTGTTACAAACGGAATGACAAAATCAATATACCCCCCATCTTTTTTGATGGTGGGTATAAAAATATGAAACAATATAAAAAAAACTACCCTAAAGTTTTAAAATAAATACATATTTATTTAAATGTTCTATATACGTATATAAATATGTAGAAGGAAATTGTACGTATTATCATTGTTACATTAAAAACTTTTCATTCTAATCATTTGTGTAAAGTTTGAAAAACTTACAACATATTAATTTATTTTATAGAAAAAAATATATTTCCTTTTTGTTACAAAACCTGGCCTATGTCCATATTGTTAAATATTAAAGAAAAGGCCAACTCATTTAATAAAACGAAATATTACAAAAGAAAAATGTTCCATAAGGTTCTCAAAAAATGGTTTATTTCATAAAAGTTATTAAGTTTTTTGTAAAAAAGGATTGATTATGGCAAACTTTTTCCAAATATGTACACATGTTCTCAACTTTGAACCTTACCGTTCATCTCTATGGAAAACATATGTGCAAATATAAGGTCAATGTTTTCTCAATAAATATTAAAGATATTTATAATAACGAAAACGTTAATATTTTAAAAAATGTTAAATACGAATTCATTCAAAAGACTTTGTGTAAAAACTTTTTCTGTTACTTTTTATATCCTTCATCTTAGTGAGAAGGGTATATATAAGTTTGTCATTCAATATAATTTTCCGACCCTATAGAGTATTTATATTTTGAGTCTTTATAGATAGCTGAGTCGATTAAGCCATGTCCGTCTGTCTGTTGAAATCAATTTTCTGAAGAAGCCAGATGTCTTTGGGATTTAAGTTAAATCAATAGTTTTATCAAGCCGGCTTTCGAGATGATCAAAAATCCGAAGCAACATCTGAAAATTTCTTAAAAAAATCGATTTTTTTTCTTCAGGAAGACTCAAGAAAACAACAACAACATACAGATTATGCTTGCTAGTTTATTTTGTTATTATGTCTATATTTTTTATCACAACCCGGGCATGAAGGAATTTATGAATGAAATGCGATTTTTGGAAAAATTATAAAAATTTAAATGTTAGAAAAAACTTAAAAAAATAATTCAAAATACTATTGTGAAGGGTATATAAGATTCGGCACAGCCGAATATAAAACTCTTACTAGTTAAAATAGAAATAGTTTTTCTTTAGAATTTTGTTCACGTTTAGTAAACAGCACCTAATTGGGTTTCGTTCAATTTAACTAAGTTTACTTTTTCACAAAAGAAAATCTAAAGGCAACTTAACTTAAAGTCATATAAAACATTTACAAAACAATTACTATATACCAGTGGCAGTGTTTCATGTAAATCTTAATCAAAACATTGCAGCAAAATTCAGTCAATCATATATACAACATAGGAAGGAATTAAGGTGTTGCTTTTTTAAATCCAGTACTGACATAATTTTTTTCTAAAAGTAAAAATTTTTTTTATTAGAAAATTGACTTCTTATGGAAATACAAACTGTTTGAGTGTTTTTTTGTAAGACAGTTGGTATGCATTTTTTTTACTTCTGAAAACAGTTCTAATATTGTTACTGATTTACCGTAAATTTGCATTAATAATGACACATTATTTAGTTTAGAAATTTCAACAAGGAGTTTTAATCAAACCTCCCTAATACCATTCCCCAACATTAATCAACAATACCAACATATAAAATACTGACGATGCATTTTGCATGCATCATCATACATTTGAACCTAGAAAATCTGTTTTCTTTCCAAAGTCAAAGTTAAGTAGTTGCCAATCACGTCTAATACAACAGTAACAACATCTCAGCTGTTGCAAGAATTTCATGCTTGTAGCTTACGTTACACAAATTGTAGCACATTTGATAAAGAACATACAAAAGAAAACCAATCTACACACAATTCTCTATGGGATTTGTGTGAATGATGAAAGTTTTTACATTCTTCAGAAGAAACAAAACAATGAACATTAAAAAAGCCTAAAGTCGTAATAGTGAAAGCATACACGGTAATACCAAGACTGTTATATTCTGTTATTATTGTTGTTGTAATATGATGAGTAACATCCGGTTGTTATAAAAGTACTTGTAGATTTTGACTACATGCCTCATCAATCTTTTGTACTTTCAGACAGTTGCAGTGTCAGCATTAAGCTAAAAGACAAAAACAACAACTCTGGTAGCAATAGAAGTAGCAGATCTAAATAGTAGAAAAGACGTAAGTGAATAAGAATATGTATGCCCTTTGAAACTTTTTGAGTTATAAGGTGTTATCTGAACCAAAAGTAAAAGAGAGATGAGTATATTAATGAATGTTGTGTGTGTTTAAAGGTACTATAAAGAACAAAAAGAATTAATAATGTTTAAGGAATAATCAGTGAATACTTTAATTTCGTACAAAAATTCTGTTCTTGAGTGAAAAAATAAAAGTCTATTTTCTGGTTAAACTAGAAGAGCTAGGACCAAAAGAATGAAAATCTGTGATAGCTTTTATTTCCTACCAAATAATAATGAATTTTTAAGTAAAAGCATAAAAGTGCATTTGCTGGCTAAACTAGAAGAGCTACGCCCTAAAGAATGAAAATCTGTGATCACTTTTATGTTCTACCAAAATTCTGTTTTTAAGTGAAAATACAAAGGTCCATTTTCTGGCCAAACTAGAAGAGCTAGGTCCAAAAGGACTTTTATTTACTACCAAAATTCTGTTTTTAACCCATTAATGCCCACGGCGATCTACGTAAGGTAGAAATGTGAAATTTGGATATGACAGTTTACTTGTGTATATAAACCGATTTCAACTAAAAAATTTTTCTATCTTGCCTTGTTTGGATTTTAGAAGACGTTACGTATACGTAACAGTGGGCATTACCCACGAATTTTTGTCCCTTAAGTATTTTAAGTAAAAGTTACATATTTTTACAAAAAAATCGTAAAAAAAACTGGTTAATTATTAAGTTTTAAGCTTGGATTAGCTAATTTGGTGTATCATACAAAATTTTTTCATATAAAATAAAAAATTATTTAAAAGTATAAAATTTTAATTTGTGGAATTTTGTAATTTCTGTAATGTCAATTAATGAATTTAAAGAAATGTGTATATTTTCTTGCAGCAACAGATATATTGATTAACGCTACACATTTTGCATACATTTACCAAAGGTCCTTGGCACTAGTATCCTTGCAATTTCCATAATAACCCAAGAAAATGGTAATAATTTTCAACCGATGTTTAATTTTTGAAGGATAATTGCAATTATATTCCGATTTTCTAGTAAAAATATATATTTAATATCCTTTCCTTTACAGAAATACTTAAAAAATTTAAAATATCCACGAAAGGACGATTTAATAGAAACATTTACATTAAAAATATATTGCTTGTCATCAAATATCAATATTTCAAGAAAATATGTTGTTTTTTATTACGTTAAAAACCCATTCCTCTGATAAAAAACTATTTTTGAGGCAGATTTCATAAAAAAGTAAGCAAGTTGTTTATTATTTATATCGTATGTAGAGTGGGACAAAAAGTACTGAGAACTGCCCACTGTTACATATACGTAACACCTTTATTATCCTCTTTATAAGTCTCCGCAAGGACATAGTATATGTTTGTAAACAATTAGGTAATAAACATTAATTACTTCTTTATAAGTTTACGTCAGAAACTTTTTTTAAAATTAACTACATAGAAGTTATTAACATTCTAAGAATTCATTCCTCGAAAAATATGACTTTTTGCAGGTTTACGAAATAGGCACTTTACAAAATAACACAAAAATACAACTCTATAGGAAAAAATTACTTAAATTCGATTTATAATCGTTAAGAACATGTTAAGTTAACCTATCCACCAGAAAAAAGTAACTTTGAATTTTCCATTTCTGTGCATTTCGAGTCCAAATTTGAATTAATTTGCGTTACATATATGTAACTGTGGGCATTAATGGGTTAAGTGAAAAACATAAAATCGATTTGTGGGTGAAAACATAAAAGTCCATTTTGTGGCTAAACTAAAAGAGCTAGGACTAAAAGGATGAAAATCTGTGATCACTTTTATATACTACGAAATCGGTCCATAATTGGTCATAGCTCTCATATAAGGTCCACTCCCGAAAATCACTTAAACGCTCATTACTCATTATCAAATATTGATATCCATACATTTAGCAAAAATATTGCTCTTATATACATACATAAATTACACTATGAAATTGTTTTATAATCGGTTCATATTTGGTCATAGCTCTCATACTAAGTCCCCTCCAAAAAATCACTTAAATGCACAATATTCATTACCAAATAATGATATAGATACAGAATTTTGCTAAACTAGTAGAGTTAGAACCAAAAAGATGAAAATCTGTGACACTTTTATTTACTACCAAAATTTGGTTGTTGAATGAAAACATAAAAGTCCATTTTTTGGCTAAACTAGAAGAACTAGGACCAAAAGGATGAAAATCTGTGATCACTTGTACTTGTTTTTATTTGAGTGGAAACATAAAAGTCTATTTTCTTTCTAAACTAGAAGAGCTACGTCCAAAAGGATGAAAATCTGTGATCACTTTTATTTACTACCAAAATTCGATTTTTTCTGGCTAAACTAGAACAGCTACGTCCAAAAGGATGAAAATCTGTGATCACTTATATCTACTACCAAAATTCGGTTGTTGAATAAAAACATAAAAGTCCATTTTCTGGCTAAACTAGAAGAGCTATGCCCAAAAGGATGGAAATCTGTGATGACTTTTATTTACTAACAAAATTCTGTTTTTGAGTGAACACATAAAAGCCATTTTCTGTGAAAACCTTTATTTCCTACCAAAATTCTTTTTTTTAGTGAAAGCATAAAAGTCCATTTTCTGGCTAAACTAGTAGAGCTACGACCAAAAGGATGAAAATCTGTGATCACTTTTATTTGTTTTTATTTGAGTGAAAACATAAGAGTCCATTTTCTGGATAACTAGAAGAGCTACGTCCAAAATGATGAAAATCTGTGATCACTTTTATTTCCTACCAAAAACCGATTTTTGAATGAAAATATAAAAGTCCAATTTCTGGCTAAACTAGAAGAGCTACGTCGAAAAGGATGGAAATCTGTGATCACCTTTATTTCCTACCAAAATTCTTTTTTTTAGTGAAAACATAAAAGTCCATTTTTTGGCTAAACTAGTAGAGCTACGACCAAAAGGAAGAAAATCTGTGATCACATTTATCTGTTTTTATTTGAGTGGAAACATAAAAGTCCATTTTCTGGCTAAACTAGAAGAGCTACGTCCAAAAGGATGAAAATCTGTGTTCACTTTTATTAACTACCAAAATTCGATTTTTGAGTGAAAACATAAAAGTCCACTTTCTGGCTAAGCTAGAAGAGCTACGTCCAAAAGGATGGAAATCTGTGATCACTTTTATTAAGTACAATAATTCAATTTTTGAGCGAAAATATAACAGACCATTTTCTGGCTAAACTAGAAGAGCTACGTCCAAAAGGATGGAAATCTGTGATCACTTTTATTTACTACCAAAATTCGATTTTTGAGTGAAAACAGAAAAGTCCATTTTCTGGCTAAACTAGAAGAGCTACGTCCATTTCTGGCTAAACTAGAAGAGCTAGGACCAAAAGAATGAAAATCTGTGATCACTTTTATTAAGTACAAAAAATCGATTTTTGAGCGAAAACATTACAGACCATTTTCTGGCTAAACTAGAAGAGCTACGTCCAAAAGAATGAAAATCTGTAATCACTTTTATTTACTACTAAAATTCGATTTTTGAGTGAAAACATAAAAGTCCATTTTCTGGCTAAATTAGAAGAGCTACGTCCAAAAGGATGGAAATCTCTGATCACTTTTATTTACTACCAAAATTCGATTTTTGAGGGAAAACATAAAAGTCCATTTTCTGGCTAAACTATAAGAGCTAGGGCCAAAAGGGTGAAAAGCTGTGATCACTTTCTGGCTAAGCTAGAAGAGCTACGTCCAAAAGGATGAAAATCTGTGATCACTTTTATTAAGTACAAAAATTCAATTTTTGAGCAAAAATATAACAGACCATTTTCTGGCTAAACTAGAAGAGCTAGGACCAAAATAATGAAAATTTGTGATCACTTTTATTAAGTACAAAAAATCGATTTTTGAGCGAAAACATTACAGACCATTTTCTGGCTAAACTAGAAGAGCTACGTCCAAAAGAATGAAAATCTGTAATCACTTTTGTTTACTACCAAAATTCGATTTTTGAGTGAAAACATAAAAGTCCATTTTCTGGCTAAACTAGTAGAGCTACGACCAAAAGGATGAAAATCTGTGATCACTTTTATTTGTTTTTATTTGAGTGAAAACATAAGAGTCCATTTTCTGGATAACTAGAAGAGCTACGTCCAAAATGATGAAAATCTGTGATCACTTTTATTTCCTACTAAACTAGAAGAGCTACGTCGAAAAGGATGGAAATCTGTGATCACCTTTATTTCCTACCAAAATTCTTTTTTTTTAGTGAAAACATAAAAGTCCATTTTTTGGCTAAACTAGTAGAGCTACGACCAAAAGGAAGAAAATCTGTGATCACATTTATCTGTTTTTATTTGAGTGGAAACATAAAAGTCCATTTTCTGGCTAAACTAGAAGAGCTACGTCCAAAAGGATGAAAATCTGTGTTCACTTTTATTAACTACCAAAATTCGATTTTTGAGTGAAAACATAAAAGTCCATTTTCTGGCTAAGCTAGAAGAGCTACGTCCAAAAGGATGGAAATCTGTGATCATTTTTATTAAGTACAAAAATTCAATTTTTGAGCGAAAACAGAAAAGTCCATTTTCTGGCTAAACTAGAAGAGCTACGTCCATTTCTGGCTAAACTAGAAGAGCTAGGACCAAAAGAATGAAAATCTGTGATCACTTTTATTTACTACTAAAATTCGATTTTTGAGTGAAAACATAAAAGTCCATTTTCTGGCTAAACTAGAAGAGCTACGTCCAAAAGGATGGAAATCTGTGATCACTTTCTGGCTAAGCTAGAAGAGCTACGTCCAAAAGGATGAAAATCTGTGATCACTTTTATTAAGTACAAAAATTCAATTTTTGAGCAAAAATATAACAGACCATTTTCTGGCTAAACTAGAAGAGCTACGTCCATTTCTGGCTAAACTAGAAGAGCTAGGACCAAAAGAATGAAAATCTGTGGTCACTTTTATTAAGTACAAAAAATCGATTTTTGAGCGAAAACATTACAGACCATTTTCTGGCTAAACTAGAAGAGCTACGTCCAAAAGAATGAAAATCTGTAATCACTTTTATTTACTACTAAAATTCGATTTTTGAGTGAAAACATAAAAGTCCATTTTCTGGCTAAACTAGAAGAGGTAGGACCACAAGGATGGAAATCTGTGATCAATTTTTATTACTACCAAAATTCGATTTTTGAGTGAAAACATAAAAGTCCATTTTCTGGTTAAACTAGAAGAGCTACGTCCAAAAGGATGGAAATCTGTGATCACTTTTATTTACAACCAAAAATCAATTTTTGTGTGAAAACATAAAAGTCCATTTTTTGGCCAAACTAGAAGAGCTACGTCCAAAAGGATGGAAATCTGTGATCACTTTTATTTACAATAAAATTCGATTTTTTTGTGAAAACATAAAGTCCATTTTCTGGCTAAACTAGAAGAGCTACATCCAAAAGGATGAAAATCTGTTATCACTTTTATTTACTGCCAAAATTCCGTTTTTGAGTGAAAACATAAAAGTCCATTTTCTGGTTAAACTAGAAGAGCTAGGACCAAAAGGATGGAAATCTGTGATCACTTTTATTTACTACCAAAAATCGATATTTGAGTTAAAAAATAAAAGTCCACTTTCTGGCTAAGCTAGAAGAGCTATGTCCAAAGGGATGGAAATCTGTGATCACTTTTATTTACTACCAAAATTCTGTTTTTGAGTGAAAACATAAAAGTCCACTTTCTGGCTAAATTATAAGAGCTAGGACCAAAAGGATGGAAATCTGTGATCACTTTTATTTACTACCAAAAATCGATTTTTGAGTTAAAACTTAAAAGTCCACTTTCTGGCTAAGCTAGAAGAGCTATGTCCAAAGGGATGGAAATCTGTGATCACTTTTATTTACTACCAAAATTCGATTTTTGAGTGAAAACATAAAAGTCCATTTTCTGGCTAAACTAGAAGAGCTACGTCCAAAAGGATGGAAATCTGTGATCACTTTTATTTACTGCCAAAATCCAATTTTTGAGTGAAAACATAAAAGTCCATTTTCTGGCTAAACTAGAAGAGCTACGTCCAAAAGGATGGAAATCTGTGATCACTTTTATTTACTACCAAAATTCTGTTTTGAGTGAAAACATAAAGGTCCATTTTCTGGCTAAACTAGAAGAGCTACGTCCAAAAGGATGGAAATCGGTGATCACTTTTATTTACTACCAAAATTCGATTTTTGAGGGAAAACATAAAAGTCCATTTTCTGGCTAAACTAGAAGAGCTACGTCCAAAGGATGGAAATCTGTAATCACTTTTATTTACTGCCAAAATTCTTTTTTTAGTGAAAACATAAAAGTCCATTTTTTGGCTAAACTAGTAGAGCTACGACCAAAAGGAAGAAAATCTGTGATCACATTTATCTGTTTTTATTTGAGTGAAAACATAAAAGTCCATTTTCTAGCTAAACTAGAAGAGCTACGACCAAAAGGATGAAAATCTGTGATCACTTTTATTTGTTTTTATTTGAGTGAAAACATAAGAGTCCATTTTCTGGATAACTAGAAGAACTACGTCCAAAAGGATGAAAATCTGTGTTCACTTTTATTAACTACCAAAATTCGATTTTTGAGTGAAAACATAAAAGTCCACTTTCTGGCTAAGCTAGAAGAGCTACGTCCAAAAGGATGGAAATCTGTGATCACCTTTATTTCCTACCAAAATTCTTTTTTTAGTGAAAACATAAAAGTCCATTTTTTGGCTAAGCTAGAAGAGCTACGACCAAAAGGAAGAAAATCTGTGATTACATTTATCTGTTTTTATTTGAGTGGAAACATAAAAGTCCATTTTCTGGCTAAGCTAGAAGAGCTACATCCAAAAGGATGGAAATCTGTGATCACTTTTATTTACTACCAAAATTCGATTTTTGAGTAAAAACATAAAAGTCCATTTTCTGGCTAAACTATAAGAGCTAGGACCAAAAGGATGAAAATCTGTGATCACTTTCTGGCTAAGCTAGAAGAGCTACGTCCAAAAGGATGGAAATCTGTGATCACTTTTATTAAGTACAAAAATTCAATTTTTGAGCGAAAATATAACAGAACATTTTCTGGCTAAACTAGAAGAGCTACGTCCAAAAGGATGGAAATCTGTGATCACTTTTATTTACTACCAAAATTCGATTTTTGAGTGAAAACAGAAAAGTCCATTTTCTGGCTAAACTAGAAGAGCTACGTCCATTTCTGGCTAAACTATAAGAGCTAGGACCAAAAGGATGAAAATATGTGATCACTTTTATTAAGTACAAAAAAATCGATTTTTGAGCGAAAGCATTACAGACCATTTTCTGGCTAAACTAGAAGAGCTACGTCCAAAAGAATGAAAATCTGTAATCACTTTTATTTACTACTAAAATCCGATATTTGAGTGAAAACATAAAAGTCCATTTTCTGGCTAAACTAGAAGAGCTACGTCCAAAAGGATGAAAATCTGTGATCACTTTTATTAAGTACAAAAAAATCGATTTTTGAGCGAAAGCATTACAGACCATTTTCTGGCTAAACTAGAAGAGCTACGTCCAAAAGAATGAAAATCTGTGATCACTTTTATTTACCGCCAAAAATCGATTTTTGAGTTAAAACATAAAAGTCCACTTTCTGGCTAAACTAGAAGAGCTAGGACCAAAAGGAAAATCCGATATTTGAGTGAAAACATAAAAGTCCATTTTCTGGCTAAACTAGAAGAGCTACGTCCAAAAGGATGGAAATCTGTGATCACTTCTATTTACTACCAAAATACGATTTTTGAGTGAAAATAGAAAAGTCCATTTTCTGGCTAAACTAGAAGAGCTACGTCCATTTCTGGGTAAACTAGAAGAGCTAGGACCAAAAGAATGAAAATCTGTGATCACTTTTGTTTACTACCAAAATTCGATTTTTGAGTGAAAACATAAAAGTCCATTTTCTGGCTAAACTAGAAGAGCTACGTCCAAAATGATAAAAATCTGTGATCACTTTTATTTACCGCCAAAAATCGATTTTTGAGTTAAAACATAAAAGTCCACTTTCTGGCTAAACTAGAAGAGCTAGGACCAAAAGGATGGAAATCTGTGATCACTTTTATTTACTACCAAAAATCGATTTTTGAGTTAAAACATAAAAGTCCACTTTCTGGCTAAGCTAGAAGAGCTATGTCCAAAGGGATGGAAATCTGTGATCACTTTTATTTACTACCAAAATTCGATTTTTGAGTGAAAACATAAAAGTCCATTTTTTGGCTAAACTATAAGAGCTAGGACCAAAAGGATGAAAATCTGTGATCACTTTCTGGCTAAACTAGAAGAGCTACGTCCAAAAGGATGGAAATCTGTGATCACTTTTATTTACTACCAAAATTCGATTTTTGAGTAAAAACATAAAAGTCCATTTTTTGGCTAAACTATAAGAGCTAGGACCAAAAGGATGAAAATCTCTGATCACTTTTATTTACTACCAAAATTCGATTTTTGAGGGAAAACATAAAAGTCCATTTTCTGGCTAAACTAGAAGAGGTAGGACCAAAAGGATGGAAATCTGTGATCACTTTTTATTACTACCAAAATTCGATTTTTGAGTGAAAACATAAAAGTCCATTTTCTGGTTAAACTAGAAGAGCTACGTCCAAAAGGATGGAAATCTGTGATCACTTTTATTTAGAACCAAAAATCAATTTTTGTGTGAAAACATAAAAGAATATTTTTTGGCCAAACTATAAGAGCTACGTCCAAAAGGATGGAAATCTGTGATCACTTTTATTTACAATAAAATTCGATTTTTTAGTGAAAAAATAAAGTCCACTTTCTGGCTAAACTAGAAGAGCTACATTCAAAAGGATGAAAATCTGTGTCCACTTTCTGGCTAAACTAGAAGAGCTACATCCAAAAGGATGAAAATCTGTGATCACTTTTATTTACTACCAAAATTCCGTTTTTGAGTGAAAACATAAAAGTCCATTTTCTGGCTGAACTATAAGAGGTAGGACCAAAAGGATCGAAATCTGTGATCACTTTTATTTACTACCAAAATTCAGTTTTTGATTGAAAACATAAAAATCCATTTTCTGGCTAAACTATAAGAGGTAGGACCAAAAGGATGGAAATCTGTGATCACTTTTATTTACTACCAAAAATCGATTTTTGAGTGAAAACATAAAAGTCCATTTTCTGGCTAAACTATAAGAGCATAAAACATAAAAGTCCATTTTCTGGCTAAACTATAAGAGATAGGACCAAAAGGATGAAAATCTGTGACCACTTAAAAGTGGTCACAAAAGATGGAAATCTGTGATCGCTTTTATTTACTACCAAAATTCGATTTTTGAGTGAAAACATAAAAGTCCATTTTTTGGCTAAACTATAAGAGCTAGGACCAAAAGGATGAAAATCTGTGATCACTTTTATTTACTACCAAAATTCGATTTTTGAGTGAAAACACAAAAGTCCATTTTCTGGCTAAACTATAAGAGGTAGGACCAAAAGGATGGAAATCTGTGACCACTTTTATTTACTACCAAAATTCGATTTTTGAGTGAAAACATAAAAGTCCATTTTCTGGCTAAACTATAAGAGCTAGGACCAAAAGGACGAAAATCTGTGATCACTTTTATTTACTTCCAAAATTCGATTTTTGAGTGAAAACATAAAAGTCTATTTTCTGGCCAAACTAGAAGAGCTACGTCCAAAAGATTGGAAACCTGTGATCACTTTTATTTACTACCAAAAATCGATTTTTGAGTGAAAACATAAAAGTCCATTTTCTGGCTAAACTATAAGAGCTAGGACCAAAAGGATGAAAATCTCTGATCACTTTTATTTACTACCAAAATTCGATTTTTTAATGAAAACATAAAAGTCCATTTTCTGGCTAACCTAGAAGAGTTAGGACCAAAAGGATGAAACTCTGTGATCACTTTTATTTATTACTAAAATTCGATTTTTGAGTGAAAACATAAAAGTCCATTTTCTGGCTAAACTATAAGAGCTAGGACCAAAAGGATGAAAATCTGTGATCACTTTTATTTACTACCAAAAATCGATTTTTGAGTTAAAACATAAAAGTCCATTTTCTGGCTAAACTAGAAGAGTTAGGACCAAAAGTATGGAAATCTGTGATCACTTTTATTTACTACCAAAATTCGATTTTTGAGTGAAAACATAAAAGTCTATTTTCTGGCCAAACTAGAAGAGTTACGTCCAAAAGGTTGGAAACCTGTGATCACTTTTATTTACTACCAAAATTCGATTTTTGAGTGAAAGCACAAAAGTCCATTTTCTGGCTAAACTATAAGAGGTAGGACCAAAAGGATGGAAATCTGTGATCACTTTTATTTACTACCAAAATTCTATTTTGTAGTGAAAACATAAAAGTCCATTTTCTGGCTAAACTAGAAGAGTTAGGACCAAAAGGATGAAAATCTGTCATCACTTTTATTTCTACTAATATTCTAAACTAGAAGAGCTACGTCCAAAAGGATGGAAATGTGTGATCACTTTTATTTACTACCAAAAATCGATTTTTGAGTGAAAACATAAAAGTCCATTTTCGGGCTAAACTAGAACAGCTACGTCCAAAAGGATGAAAATCTGTGATCACTTTCATTTACTACCAAAATTCGATTTTTGAATGAAAACATAAAAGTCCATTTCTGGCTAAACTAGAAGAGCTAGGACCAAGAGGATGGAAATCTGTGATCGCTTTTAGTTACTACCAAAAATCGATTTTTGAGTGAAAACATAAAAGTCCATTTTCTGGCTAAACTTGAACAGCTACGTCCAAAAGGATGAAAATCTGTGATCACTTACATTTACTACCAAAAATCGATTTTTGAATGAAAACATAAAAGTCCATTTTCTGGCTAAACTAGAAGAGCTAGGACCAAGAGGATGAAAATCTGTGATCACTTTTATTTACTACTAAAATTCGATTTTTGAGTAAAAACATAAAAGTCCATTTTCTGGCTAAACTATAAGAGCTACGACCAAAAGGATGGAAATCTGTGATCGCTTTTAGTTACTACCAGAAATCGATTTTTGAGTGAAAACATAAAAGTCCATTTTCTGGCTAAACTTGAACAGCTACGTCCAAAAGGATGAAAATCTGTGATCACTTACATTTACTACCAAAATTCGATTTTTGCGTGAAATCATAAAAGTCCATTTTCTGGCTAAACTAGAAGAGCTAGGACCAAAAGGATGAAAATCTGTGATCACTTTTATTTATTACCAAAATTCGATTTTTGAGTGAAAACATAAAGGTCCATTTTCTGGATAAACTATAAGAGCTAGGACCAAAAGGATGGAAATCTGTGATTACTTTTATTTACTACCAAAATTAGTTTTTTGAGTTAAAACATAAAAGTCCATTTTCTGGCTAAAATATAAGAGCTAGGAACAAAAGAATGGAAATTTGTGATCACTTTTATTTACTACCAAAATTCGATTTTTGAGTTAAAACATAAAAGCCCATTTTCTAGCTAAACTATAGGAGCTAGGACCAAAAGGATGGAAATCTGTGATCACTTTTATTCACTACCAAAATTCGATTTTTGAGTGAAAACATAAAAGTCCATTTTCTGGCTAAACTATAAGAGCTAGGACCAAAAGGATGGAAGTCTGTGATCACTTTTATTTTCTACCAAAATTCGTTTTTTGAGTTAAAACATAAAAGTCCATTTTCTGGCTAAAATATAAGAGCTAGGACCAAAAGAATGGAAATTTGTGATCACTTTTATTTACTACCAAAATTCGATTTTTGAGTTAAAACATAAAAGTCCATTTTCTAGCTAAACTTGTTACGCGCTCGGTCAATATAATATTAAAATTTTTACACTGTTCATTTCACGACCAAAAAAAAATAAAATATGATAAGAAGGCATGTTGGAAGGTTTCCCAGCTAGCTATATGAGAGGTAAATTTGGTTCTTAACCCATATTTTATCTGCGCGTAGCATATAACATACTATACATGCCTATGTATTACCAATAGTACGAATGAAATAGAAACATAAACTATGTGAATATTATATGCTACAATAGGAAACGATGGCATGATGGAAAGCCACGTTGGGTACGTTAATTCCCACCCATTGACTAGATGTCAAACGCCTTGACAAGCGAGTACCCTAATTTTTATACTTGTCCCTAAAATAGACACGTTAAATACTTACTAACATTTATGAATTTCGTTGGTTATCATTCCCCTTTAAAAAAAATTAATTAAGATTGCATTATGTTAATTTAAAATATAAAATGAATAATATAATTTATTTTTAGTTTTTCAAATCTCATAAGAATTTTACAAATATATAATATCATATAGATAATCTTTAATCTAACCGATTACTAATAATAATTTGATAGGCAAACGAATATATGAAATAAAAAAAAAATAATATTTAAAGAAAATAGAAAAATTACTTACAAAACATCTCTGTTTATGTACTTGCGGTGTATGTGTTTACAGTGTTGTGTTGTTTTACAGCATAATATTTTGTGCAGCGTCAATTGGTGGGCCCAGCAATCACGGCATGAAGGTGTTGTATGTGTTTAAATGTTATTTTGTTTTTCTCAAAAGATGTTAAATTATAGTTGAGGTAAAAAATATAAGTACAAATCGCAAAATTTCAATTCTCAATTCATTGACTTTTTAAATTCATTATTGTATGTAAATTATTGAAACTTTCGTTAATAAAAATGTCAATTATGTATCTTCATGTTAATTAAATTTGTTGTTGTTTGTTTTTTTATTTGTTTAAAATTGACTGATTTTTTTTTTTTTTTTTTCTTTTAAATTTACTAAAAATTTTCAGAACTAGATTTAATTAATCATTTAATGTATTATCTTTTTATCTCATATTCACACATTTAGTTTGCCTTTTTCTTTTTAAAAACTCATTGTAATTTTTGAAATAGATTTTTTTTCTTTTCTTATTAATTCACAATTTGTATACAAGCTTTTCTTTTTTTCCTTTCAATTTAAACTACATTGAAAGTATTCTGATCTAAATGATTATAATCTTGATATATTTAATTTAGATTTTTCTAATTTTTCATTAAAATTTTAATTTAATTCACTTTGGATTTGATTTTTCCTCTTCATGTTTTGTTTTCATTTTAGAATTTTAATTTTTCGATCTATCTAATCAGTTATATAAATTCAGCTTACAACTTGTTTTGGTTTCGTTTTCTTTTCCTAAATTAAGCGTGTTTAATTTAAATTATTTAAGTATGGGGAGAAAAAAATATTTTGCACTTACATATGTATATGAATAATAATTTGTTCACATATTATCGTATAAAAATTGTTTCATATTCTTTGTTTTATTTTATTTGATTGGTATTTTGTGAAAACCTATTATTAGTGCATATATATGCTATCGCAATCTAAAATTAAGGAAAATTAATTTAGATTTAAAATCTAGATTTAGTAAGGCCTCCTTTAATAACTAAAAGTTATTTAATTATTAATTAGGTTCTTAATTTGAAAACAAAACAATTGAAATGGGAGGAAAGTAAATATAACTTAGGTTTACTTAATTTAAAACTTAACAAAAATTTCTGTGAATATTGATTAGGTAGGTAGGTAGGTAGGTTGATAGGAGGATGTATACTACATCAAATCCGAAGAAATACACCTAGGCCACTATCGGGCCTGTTGTGCGCTCCAATTCAAGAAAAAAAAAAAAAAAAAAAAAAAAAAAAAAAAAAAAAAAAAAAATTGTTCACTGAATGTATTATTTTTCCATGTTCAGAAACTCAGTTTCCTGGACGTAATTCCTAAGAATCTTCCAATCGGTGTTGGTTAAGAATGTTATTTCTGGAATAACATCACTTCCAAGATACTTGGATCTAACTTCGACGAATGCCTGACAATGGCAAAGAAAGTGCTCCAGAGTTTCACTGTCCTCTCCACATGCTCTACATTCGTCTGAATTCGCACGTCCAATTTTGTATAGATGTGCTCGTAATCCTGTGTGTCCACTGAGAATACGTACCATCATACTAACCTCAGACTTGCTCATTTTGAGAAGATTTCTCGTCTTGCTCTCATCAGGGTCACCCCATAGAATCTTTGTGGTTCTACCCACCGTTTCATTATTCCAAGAGGCCTTATGGGATTCTCTCATCCATATTTTTAATTCAGCTTTTGTTGCGTCGAATGGTTTTGCGTTTGTCAGGTTAACTACATCGAGCTCCCTTCCCTTTAAAGCTATTACATTCGCCCTTTCGTTGCCGGCTACTCCCGAGTGGCCTGGTACCCATATGATGTGAACCTTACCTCTGGGAGAGTATTCAGTTAAAGCTTTCTTACAATCCAATACGGTCTTAGATTTAATTCTATCACCTGATATCGCACAAATTGCCTTCTGGCTGTCGGTAAATATATTAAGCCCTGTGGGCGCCATATTTATTCTAATCCAATTTACACATTCCGTTATTGCTCGTACTTCTGCCTGGAAGCTTGTGTTATGATTAGGTAAACGGTGGTATATTTCTGTTTCTGGGTCTTCAATATAGAACCCCAGACCCACTTTGTCCCCTAATTTAGAGCCATCCGTGTAGCAACGGATTCCTACTGGTATTTGCTCTAATGTTCCGCTTGACCAAGACATTCTATCTGGGATTAGCGTTTCAAAGTTTCCGACATATTCAGTGTCTGGTATGCGATCAGGCACGTCCGATGAATGTGTATAACCTTCCAATGTGTCCAGTATACATTGATGACGTGTCCTATAACCGTTTTTGGCCAGTTCGCCTAAAGTAAAGAGCCGTTCGGCTGTAAGCGCCGCCTCATATCTTATATATGTTTCAATGGGTGGAATATCTAGCAACGTTTCCAGAGCCTTGGTTGAAGTAGTACACATGGCACCACTTATACCCAAGCAGCATGTACGCTGAACTCCCTGTAGTAGTTTGATATTACACTTTTTGTCCAAAGCAGTCCACCAGATTATTGAAGCATAAGCTAGAATTGGTCTAATTACACTTTTATAAAGCCAATTTGTCATAGAATATTGATTAAATAATAAACTAAAATTAATTAAGAATAAATTAAATTTAGTAAATTATTTAATGAAGAATTAATTTAGAAACAAAAAAAAATATTTTTGAATGTATAAAGAAAATTAATTAAAAAAAAAATTTAAATTAAACAAAAAAAAAGTGGAGAAAAACTTAATGAAAGAAAAAATCAAACAAAAAAAAATTATATAATTTATAATTATAGTCTAAATTAGAAATATTTAATTTCGAAACTGGATATATGTAATTTCAATTATTTTCGACATATAAGAACCAGATGTTGGTCTTATAACTAACGTATAATTAGATTTACTTTTAAATTATAAATTTTGTTAATTTTCGTTAGATTTAATCAGGAACACTCTTATAAATTTACTTAAATATTGTTACTGGCCGGTTATGTTGTTTGATGTCAATCAAAGGGTAATTTAAGCCACGTGGAATTTCACCACGTGAGAACCACGAAACGCGTGCGAAACGTGTGACACGTTCTGACTGATTATATAAATCGTCTACTTTAAGGTCAGGTAAAGGTTAAACGAATAAATCACGTAGGACTTGTTACCTTACTTTTCCCCGAATTCTCTTTCGAGGAGTAATTGAGGATTTTTCTGGAATTTATGTAGGCTGCTTATGCGCACAAATGGATTTATTCCGAGGCTGGACGATACGATGAAGACGACCCCCGTGTAATTACCTTATACGGGATTAAAATTACAAGACGCAGCCACATCCAAATTTCCTGAACCAGCGGCTATTCCTTACAAGAGCTTAGACAGAGAAACTAAGAATGCCCGTATCACAATTACACACACTACAGCAGTATGGTGTGATCAAATATTGAGGTGTATTCCTCCTGCTGTGGAATGTCCACAATAAAAATCAAGGAATCTAGTTTCCTAATAAAAAAATTTTGGTTAGGTATAATTTCACCGATAAGCCTTCGTCAATATAACTTTACCTATCAGGGAAATTTTCCACTTAATTAATGGTTACCACGTTTTTTCCTTTTATAAAAAAAAACCACATGTAAGATTACTATTTTTCTTTTTTTTCAAATTTAATTCACTTCTTATGATTTTCTACTCCGCTGTTTAATGTTGACTCTATCAAATTCAAGTTGTCAATGGCTTTGATTTGTAAAAAGAAGCTTCTAGAAGCTTTATTCTTTAAAAAAAAAACCCGTTGTAATTGCAACAAAACTGCGTTTGATAAAAAAGGAAAACCATTGTTTGTCAAGTTCTTGGTTGTTTTTGTATAGTAACAAAGAAGACGAAATATATTTACTCTTGTAGAGAAAAATACAAGCAAAAAAAAAAAAAGATCTGCTCTCAGTAAAAAAAATGTAGTTAAAAAAATGCAAACGCAAAAGTCTCCATGCTTGTAGTGTAGTTAATCCACAGCCTATTAGTATAAGTTGCCAAGCAACTAAATGATGTTCTTGTTGTTTATTTTTTTTTTTTTTTTGTTTTTTGGAGAGTTTGTTCTTTTTCCCCTTGTTGATCTAAACAAGTAACGCAAAAGAAACAACAACCACTAAATCAAAGAGATTTTCACATTATGACAGTCTCTTGAACAATAATTATGAAGATGAGAGTGTAACATATACTGATGTATGAATATATACATACGTATTAACATAAATATACATATGTTAGCAAAATAAAACCTTGAACTTGAAATTGAAAACATGAGAAGGAAACCTCGCAAACACCTACAAATTTACTGAAAATGAAATCAAATAAATTGTATAGATCTAAGTAATGAAAATCGTAACAAACCTGCTTCGAACAGAAAGTTTATTAAATTGATGTTCGAACAGGAGACCGATTTTAGGTTGAATACAGTAATAAAATATTTCTATTGAAATTATTAAAATTAATCAAAATGATTTAGCAGTTGATTTTCTGAATATAATAAAATTTTAAAAAAAAATTATTTAATTAAGTGTTTTCCAAGTTCTAGTTAACCTGATTTGCAGATACCTTTTTGGACGCGTTGTGTTCCACAAGTAAAAAAAAATTTTAATATTATATGAAATACGTGTGGCACGACCCACGCAAGCCGGGTAATTATCAACATTTGAGATCAGAGGCATGGTATTTTCCAATATACTTCCCATTCGGATCTTCGATTTCGTACAAATTGTTGCCTATTTTGTCTTTTATTCTACATTTGAGGTATTTAGGCAAGAACTTTTTATTGATATTTTTGGCCATACTACTCAACACATGATTTTTCCTATATACGATTTGCCCTTTCTTAAATTCAATTGGTCTACTTCGAAGATTGTATGATTTGGCGGCTTTATCGTGAGCTAGAGTCAAGTTTTCCCGTATGTTCAATCTTACCTTAGTCAACTTATCAATATTGTCCAAAACACTCACATCTCCCAATAAGCAACCAATTTTTTCTAAAATTTTATAAGTCGAGCCGTGCTGAACCATATTTTGGCCAAATGTCGCGTAATAAGGCGAACATTTTATCGCCGAATGGTAATCGCTTCGTAATATTGACAAAATTTGTGGGATATATTTGTCCCAATCTCTATGTTCTTTGTGGCCTTGTAAAAAGCAACGAATTTTTGTAATTATTTCTCGATTTGCACGTTCTGACGCATTTGACTGGGGCGCATAAAACCCAGTAGTAATATGTGAAATATCGTACAAATCGTAAAACTCTTTCATTTCCTTTGAAAGAAATTGTTTTGCATTATCGCTGTGTATATATCTAGGAACTCCGAAAGTTGGGAAAAGTTCGGATTCGAAAAACAAGATTACGTTCGCTGTGGTAGCTGCCTTCATTGGTTTTAGAAAAAGAAATTTAGTCAGGTGGTCTAAACAAATAAATATGATTGAATTTTTTGTCTTTGTGAATGGATAGGGACCCAAAAAATCACAGTATAACCTCTCAAATGGTCTACTTGTTATTACCTGGTTTCCCATTTGAGGTCTTGTGATTTTATTAGATGACTTCATAGTCCTACATACATCACAATTGGCAATATATGTTTTAACGTCTTTAATTATTGTGGGCCAATAGTATTTTTGGCGAATTCTTGAAATAGTTTTCATGAAACCACCATGACATGAGGCTACGGAATCATGAGAAGATTTAATAACTTTGTGCACTAAAGATTTCGGAACCCATATACGCCACGAACTATCTTCCTCATTTTCTAAGCTAAGTCCAAAATCTACACGCTTTAATATTAAATTGTCGGATAGGCATAGATCTGGCAACACAGCTTTGTTTTCCGAGATATATTTCCTAAGTTGTTGGTATTCATCCTCCTCAAACTCTGGTGATGATAAATTGATATCACATGGTAAGTTCTCCAAGCTCATGTCCTCTATATCCATTCTTGATAGGCAGTCTGGAACAATATTCAATGACCCTTTTCGGTGTTCAATTCCAAATGTGTACCTCTGCAATTTCAGGCTCCAACGTGCCAACCGTCCACTTAAATCCTTCTGTGACATGAGCCACTTTAATGAGGAGTGATCCGTAATAATTCGGAAACGTAAACCTTCAATATAGGGCCTAAACCTGTTGACACTCACGATCGCTGCCAGACACTCTAATTCTGTTACTGTGTAATTCTTCTGGTTTTTGTTGAGTTTTTGCGATACGTAAGCTATGGGATGTTCCTGTCCTTGATCATCATACTGCAACAATACGCCGCCTACACCTATTTTTGAAGCGTCACATTGTATTATAAATTCCTTATTAAAATCAGGTTGAGCTAAAACTGGAGCAGTTGACAGGGCTATCTTAAGTTTTTCGAATGACTCTTTCGCTTCGTCTGTCAATAAAAATTTTCCTTTTGACTTTTTCAGACAGTCTGTTAAAGGTCCAGCAAGGTTGGCGAAATTGCTAATAAAGGAGCGATACCAATTCGCCATGCCAACAAACCTACGTATTTGTTTCGGTGTCTTAGGTAAAGGAAAACTTTTTATCGATTCTACCTTCATTGGGTCCACTTTCAAACATCCGTTGCCAACAATATACCCTAGGTATCGGATCTCTTTTTGGCAAAACTTGCTCTTACCTACATTAATTGTTAATTTGGCCTTCCTCAGACATGACGCTACTTCTGACAAAAGACTGACGTGTGATTCAAAACTCGGACTACAAACCAATAAATCGTCTAGATATATAAATACATTTTCGCGAAACCGTGACGGTATAACTTTGTCCATGAGACGGCTCATGGTTTGAGGACCGTTACATAAACCGAAAGGCATGTATTTATATTGATATAGAGGTTTACCGGGTATCACAAACGCGGTTTTCTCTTTGGATGAATCTGTCAGCTTAATTTGTAAAAATGCGTCCTTTAAGTCGATTCCACTAATGTAGTATGTGTCCTTTAGCCTACTTAGCAGTCCATTGATATGGGGCAGAGGGTACGAATCTTTCTTAGTTACTTCATTAAGTTTTCGTGAATCAATGCAGAGCCGCACCTTACCAGGCTTTCTAACAAGCACGGCTGGTGAGCACCACGGAGAATTTGATTCCTCTATTACTCCCAGCTTTAACAATCTTTCGATCTCCTGAAAGGCCTCTTCTTGCCTTGGCGGAGATAAGGGATAGTGCTTGCATTTAATTGGGACAGCATCGCCCGTATCTATATGGTGTTGTAACAAATCTGTACTGCCTAGACCTAATTTTTCGTAGGATGGGAATTCTGAAATAGTTTTTTCTAATATGAGTTTTTGTTCAGGAGAAAGTTCGTGGAAGTTTTGGCCTGAATCGTCATCAGACGAAATTTCCGAAATATTGCCTACATTTATGGGGATAATATCCGGGGCTAGTGCAAAATCACGCCAAAAGTTGATTCCAAAGTACGCGTGCTGACTAAGTGACGGAACTAAATAAAACGTTATGTGCTTTGTAACATTTTTAAAACATATCGGCAATACGCAAAACCCTAAAACACTTTGTTTAGAGCCGTTTGCAGTACGTATGGAAGAACTCATAGGTGTATAAGGGATATTATTCTTCTCAAGAAAAGCTAAGCAGTCTTTACCTAAAGCACAAACGTTTGCTCCCGAATCTAGTAAACCTGTTAATGTATCGTCCATTACCTTAACCTTTACAAAGGGTCTATCGTCAGATCCATTAATTACAGTTGACTCTAGAAGTTTACGGAAAAATCTACGTTTCTTAAAGCGTATTCTACATTTTATAATATTAAAAGTTGGTTTTGTTGTAGATTTTCGCAAGACGGTATTATTTTTGTATTTCACAACTGGACAATGGGTATCTTTTTGATTAGAGTTTACTATAGCCGAATTATTCTCATAATTATTATTTAACAATATATAAAAATCAGATGTTTGTGTCAAATTGTCATTAGTAAGTTGATCATTTGGTATATCATTTGAAGTGAAATCATCAGTGTAAGGATTCAAATTTAATTCAAACTCGGGGTTGGTGGGGGTGGACGAGTGTCCCCGGTAGCCAGTTCGCCCACTTTCCGATTTCCCTGGAAACCGTGTTTGTTTGGGCATTTTGGTGTCAAGGTACCCTTCTGCCCACACTTGAAACAAAACGGTTTCTTAATTTCCTCGGCACAATAAATATAAGAGTGGCCATGTTCCAAACAATTCCAGCACTGGATGCCTGAGTAATCATATTTTACTTTTCTGTTTGGAAACTGTACGGCCTCAATTTGAGGATCTAAAGAATCATCAGAATCGTTTTGGGGTAGAATGTCAATTTCACTAATATTCCTAGAAGTTCCCAGGTTAGAAGTTGTAAATTTAGTATCTCGCAATACTTTTTCTGCCTTTCTGGCTATGTCTCGAAAATCATTTATGTCTCGAGGTTCCGAGTTAAAAAGTAAAAATCTTAAATTGGGGTTTAAATTTCTTTTCATTATATCTATAAGTGTTTTGTCCGGTAGTGGGTTTTGGAGTCTTAAGTTCATGGTTACAACTGAGGTGTGGAAATCATCATATGTTTCCTTGTACTGTTGCTTACGCAAGGAGATTTTTAACAAAACCTCATGATCGGACTCCAAATGCCCAAATTCTTTAATTAAAGCATGACGTAAAAATGCGTAAGTAATATTGCGGTTCTGTCTCGTGAAGAGCCAGTACCACTGCTCAGCGCGACCGTCCAAGAGAATGTGGAAATTAGATAATAAATGTTCGTCAGAACATTTAGAACGTGAACAGAGGGTCTCGACCTTAAAAAGGAAATCCGTAACTGATCCTGTGCCATCATAAGATATTTTCCACTTTTCTAGCTTAACATTAGCACTTTCATAAGGCCTACTCTGGTCTGAAAGAAGATTAGAATTGGGGGTCTGTGAAGTTGAGAAATTTGGTAAGGCTTCCGGCCTATTTGTGGAGGTCGCTGGGGCACCACCAATTTGGGATATGCTTTGCCTAATTGAGGTCAGCTCTCTTCGGAACTCCTCTTGCGTTGATCTCATCGTTTGTTCCATCAATGCTATCAAGGAATCGAAAGAATTCGCTGCGTTAGGATTAACATAATTTGTGTTTGGAACAAGGGGAGCATTATTGCCAGAAGCAGAAATGTGTACAAATGGATCAACGTTTGGGTTAAGGGAGGATCTTGGAGGAATATCCTCAGAATCTGCCACTAATTGCGGCTGTGAAGCCGAAGTCTGATTGTCCATAAAAATTATGTCCTGGAAGAGATTAGTAGATGTCAAACTAGTTGAACTTTGCGCTCTATCAACCTGTGGTCTTGATGCAGGTGAGTGCACAACTTTTGGTTTTGTACCAGTATTACCCTGAAGATCAATGGAAATATTGTTACGTGAAGATGATAAGCCTCGTGTTCTTGAAAACGAGTTATTCTTAGAACCACCCCTTGAAGAACTAGAACTTCTAGTGTTCATTACGAAAATGTCACGGTCAAAACTTTTATAAACAATTTAAAAAGGAATTAAACAGAAAATTCAAGAAAAACAAATACGGTGTTGTTTAACATATCAACAATCAAAAGACACAGAATATAGTGTTTTTGTTTCTTTTTTTTTTTTTTAGCAATATAATCAAAAGAAATCGTAAAAGAATCAATTCTAATTTAATCAATATTTAAAACCATAAAACCGTAATAGCATTAATATCGAAATTTTAATAGATGTGTTCCATTAATCAGAAAAATAATCATATGAATGTGGGGGAATGACAACCCATAGAACAAATAAAAGTGTTAGTAAGTAAATCGTGTCAAGAAAATGTAAATCATTAACTCACTTTCATAATTACAAATTAAATTAGATACTACTGTCAAAATATAATAAACTGCTACATAAAAACCTATCTATAAAAGAATTTGATTAATATGGACTCGAGAATTATATTTAACATTTTTTCCCTATGCTACTAAAACCGATAATCAATTAAAACTAGACGACAGTAATAGGACTCTAAGGAAGCTTTGTGTTATTCCAATGCCACTATAACCGATTGACACCAGTGATAGGACTCTTGGAATGAAACAAAACTTAGTGGAGTTAAATTTATAGTGGTATAAGTTTCCTAGATTGCAATTAGTTTCCCACAGTTTTAATTTGTTAGAATCTAAGACTAAAATAAGCAACTATATACACAAGAATGTATGCAACATACTTAATTTTACCCACTGTAACTAATATAAATTATAATTATAAAAATAAAGTTATTCCTTTTGTAGCTAAAGTAAACTGAAAGGTGTTAATCAAGTTTAAGTTGGCCTTGCGTTGTCTTTTCGTTGGGCGCCATATATGTTACGCGCTCGGTCAATATAATATTAAAATTTTTACACTGTTCATTTCACGACCAAAAAAAAATAAAATATGATAAGAAGGCATGTTGGAAGGTTTCCCAGCTAGCTATATGAGAGGTAAATTTGGTTCTTAACCCATATTTTATCTGCGCGTAGCATATAACATACTATACATGCCTATGTATTACCAATAGTACGAATGAAATAGAAACATAAACTATGTGAATATTATATGCTACAATAGGAAACGATGGCATGATGGAAAGCCACGTTGGGTACGTTAATTCCCACCCATTGACTAGATGTCAAACGCCTTGACAAGCGAGTACCCTAATTTTTATACTTGTCCCTAAAATAGACACGTTAAATACTTACTAACATTTATGAATTTCGTTGGTTATCATTCCCCTTTAAAAAAAATTAATTAAGATTGCATTATGTTAATTTAAAATATAAAATGAATAATATAATTTATTTTTAGTTTTTCAAATCTCATAAGAATTTTACAAATATATAATATCATATAGATAATCTTTAATCTAACCGATTACTAATAATAATTTGATAGGCAAACGAATATATGAAATAAAAAAAAAATAATATTTAAAGAAAATAGAAAAATTACTTACAAAACATCTCTGTTTATGTACTTGCGGTGTATGTGTTTACAGTGTTGTGTTGTTTTACAGCATAATATTTTGTGCAGCGTCAATTGGTGGGCCCAGCAATCACGGCATGAAGGTGTTGTATGTGTTTAAATGTTATTTTGTTTTTCTCAAAAGATGTTAAATTATAGTTGAGGTAAAAAATATAAGTACAAATCGCAAAATTTCAATTCTCAATTCATTGACTTTTTAAATTCATTATTGTATGTAAATTATTGAAACTTTCGTTAATAAAAATGTCAATTATGTATCTTCATGTTAATTAAATTTGTTGTTGTTTGTTTTTTTATTTGTTTAAAATTGACTGATTTTTTTTTTTTTTTTTCTTTTAAATTTACTAAAAATTTTCAGAACTAGATTTAATTAATCATTTAATGTATTATCTTTTTATCTCATATTCACACATTTAGTTTGCCTTTTTCTTTTTAAAAACTCATTGTAATTTTTGAAATAGATTTTTTTTCTTTTCTTATTAATTCACAATTTGTATACAAGCTTTTCTTTTTTTCCTTTCAATTTAAACTACATTGAAAGTATTCTGATCTAAATGATTATAATCTTGATATATTTAATTTAGATTTTTCTAATTTTTCATTAAAATTTTAATTTAATTCACTTTGGATTTGATTTTTCCTCTTCATGTTTTGTTTTCATTTTAGAATTTTAATTTTTCGATCTATCTAATCAGTTATATAAATTCAGCTTACAACTTGTTTTGGTTTCGTTTTCTTTTCCTAAATTAAGCGTGTTTAATTTAAATTATTTAAGTATGGGGAGAAAAAAATATTTTGCACTTACATATGTATATGAATAATAATTTGTTCACATATTATCGTATAAAAATTGTTTCATATTCTTTGTTTTATTTTATTTGATTGGTATTTTGTGAAAACCTATTATTAGTGCATATATATGCTATCGCAATCTAAAATTAAGGAAAATTAATTTAGATTTAAAATCTAGATTTAGTAAGGCCTCCTTTAATAACTAAAAGTTATTTAATTATTAATTAGGTTCTTAATTTGAAAACAAAACAATTGAAATGGGAGGAAAGTAAATATAACTTAGGTTTACTTAATTTAAAACTTAACAAAAATTTCTGTGAATATTGATTAAATAATAAACTAAAATTAATTAAGAATAAATTAAATTTAGTAAATTATTTAATGAAGAATTAATTTAGAAACAAAAAAAAATATTTTTGAATGTATAAAGAAAATTAATTAAAAAAAAAATTTAAATTAAACAAAAAAAAAAGTGGAGAAAAACTTAATGAAAGAAAAAATCAAACAAAAAAAAATTATATAATTTATAATTATAGTCTAAATTAGAAATATTTAATTTCGAAACTGGATATATGTAATTTCAATTATTTTCGACATATAAGAACCAGTTGTTGGTCTTATAACTAACGTATAATTAGATTTACTTTTAAATTATAAATTTTGTTAATTTTCGTTAGATTTAATCAGGAACACTCTTATAAATTTACTTAAATATTGTTACTGGCCGGTTATGTTGTTTGATGTCAATCAAAGGGTAATTTAAGCCACGTGGAATTTCACCACGTGAGAACCACGAAACGCGTGCGAAACGTGTGACACGTTCTGACTGATTATATAAATCGTCTACTTTAAGGTCAGGTAAAGGTTAAACGAATAAATCACGTAGGACTTGTTACCTTACTTTTCCCCGAATTCTCTTTCGAGGAGTAATTGAGGATTTTTCTGGAATTTATGTAGGCTGCTTATGCGCACAAATGGATTTATTCCGAGGCTGGACGATACGATGAAGACGACCCCCGTGTAATTACCTTATACGGGATTAAAATTACAAGACGCAGCCACATCCAAATTTCCTGAACCAGCGGCTATTCCTTACAAGAGCTTAGACAGAGAAACTAAGAATGCCCGTATCACAATTACACACACTACAGCAGTATGGTGTGATCAAATATTGAGGTGTATTCCTCCTGCTGTGGAATGTCCACAATAAAAATCAAGGAATCTAGTTTCCTAATAAAAAAATTTTGGTTAGGTATAATTTCACCGATAAGCCTTCGTCAATATAACTTTACCTATCAGGGAAATTTTCCACTTAATTAATGGTTACCACGTTTTTTCCTTTTATAAAAAAAAAACCACATGTAAGATTACTATTTTTCTTTTTTTTCAAATTTAATTCACTTCTTATGATTTTCTACTCCGCTGTTTAATGTTGACTCTATCAAATTCAAGTTGTCAATGGCTTTGATTTGTAAAAAGAAGCTTCTAGAAGCTTTATTCTTTAAAAAAAAAACCCGTTGTAATTGCAACAAAACTGCGTTTGATAAAAAAGGAAAACCATTGTTTGTCAAGTTCTTGGTTGTTTTTGTATAGTAACAAAGAAGACGAAATATATTTACTCTTGTAGAGAAAAATACAAGCAAAAAAAAAAAAGATCTGCTCTCAGTAAAAAAAATGTAGTTAAAAAAATGCAAACGCAAAAGTCTCCATGCTTGTAGTGTAGTTAATCCACAGCCTATTAGTATAAGTTGCCAAGCAACTAAATGATGTTCTTGTTGTTTATTTTTTTTTTTTTTTTTGTTTTTTGGAGAGTTTGTTCTTTTTCCCCTTGTTGATCTAAACAAGTAACGCAAAAGAAACAACAACCACTAAATCAAAGAGATTTTCACATTATGACAGTCTCTTGAACAATAATTATGAAGATGAGAGTGTAACATATACTGATGTATGAATATATACATACGTATTAACATAAATATACATATGTTAGCAAAATAAAACCTTGAACTTGAAATTGAAAACATGAGAAGGAAACCTCGCAAACACCTACAAATTTACTGAAAATGAAATCAAACAAATTGTATAGATCTAAGTAATGAAAATCGTAACAAACTATAAGAGCTAGGACCAAAAGGATGGAAATCTGTGATCACTTTTATTTACAACCAAAAATCAATTTTTGAGTGAAAACATAAAAGTCCATTTTCTGGCTAAACTATAAGCCGTAGGGCAAAAACAATGAACATCTGTGATCACTTTTATTTCCCACTGAAACTCTATTTTTGGGTAAAAACATAAAAGTTCATTTTCTGGCTAAACTGTAGGCCCTAGGGCAAAAACAATGGATATCTGTGATCACTTTTATTTCCTACTAAAACTCGATTTTTTAGTGAAAACATAAAGGTCCATTTTCTGGCTAAACTAGAGGCCCTAGGGCAAAAACTCGATCTTTGAGAGAAAAGATTTTTTAGTGAAAACGTAAAAGTCCATTTTCTGGCTAAACTATAAAAGCTAGGACCAAAAGGATGGAAATCTGTGATCACTTTTATTTACTACCAAAAATCGATCTTTGAGTTAAAACATAAAAGTCCATTTCCTGGCTAAACTAGAAGAGCTACGTCCAAAAGGATGGAAATTTGTGATCACTTTAATTTACTACCAAAAATCGATTTTTGAGCTAAAACATAAAAGTCCATTTTCTGGCCAAGCTAGAAGAGCTAGGACCAAAAGGATGGAAATCTGTGATCACTTTTATTTACTACCAAAAATCGATTTTTGAGTTAAAACATAAAAGTTCATTTTCTGGCTAAACTAGAACAGCTACGTCCAAAAGGATGAAAATCTGTGATCACTTTTATTTACTACCAAAATTCGATTTTTGAGTGAAAACATAAAAGTCCATTTTCTGGCTAAACTGTAAGAGCTAGGACCAAAAGGTTGGAAATCTGTGATCACTTAATTTACTACCAAAAATCGATTTTTGGGTGAAAACATAAAAAAATTTTTGAGTGAAAACATAAAAGTCCATTTTCTGGCTAAACTATAAGAGCTAGGACCAAAAGGATGGAAATCTGTGATCACTTTTAGTTACAACCAAAAATCGATTTTTGAGTGAAAACATAAAAGTCCTTTTTCTGGCTAAACTTGAACAGCTACGTCCAAAAGGATGAAAATCTGTGATCACTTACATTTTCTACCAAAATTCGATTTTTGCGTGAAAACATAAAAGTCCATTTTCTGGCTAAACTATAAGAGCTAGGACCAAAAGGATGGAAATCTGTGATCACTTTTATTTTCTACCAAAATTCGTTTTTTGAGTTAAAACATAAAAGTCCATTTTCTGGCTAAACTATAAGAGCTAGGACCAAAAGGATGGAAATCTGTGATCACTTTTATTTACAACCAAAAACCAATTTTTGAGTGAAAACATAAAAGTCCATTTTCTGGCTAAACTATAAGAGCTAGGACCAAAAGGATGGAAATCTGTGATCACTTTTATTTATTTTTGAGTGAAAACATAAAAGTCCATTTTCTGGCTAAACTAGAAGAGCTAGGACCAAAAGGATGGAAATCTGTGATCACTTTTATTTACTACCAAAAATCGTTTTTTGAGTTAAAACATAAAAGTCCATTTTCTGGCTAAACTATAAGAGCTAGGACCAAAAGGATGGAAATCTGTGATCACTTTTATTTATTTTTGAGTGAAAACATAAAAGTCCATTTTCTGGCCAAGCTAGAAGAGCTACGTCCAAAAGGTTGGAAATCTGTGATCACTTTATTTACTACCAAAAATCGATTTTTGGGTGAAAACATAAAAAAATTTTTGAGTGAAAACATAAAAGTCCATTTTCTGGCTAAACTATAAGTGCTAGGACCAAAAGGATGGAAATCTGTGATCACTTTTAGTTACTACCAAAAATCGATTTTTGAGTTAAAACATAAAAGTCCATTTTCTGGCTAAACTATAAGAGGTAGGACCAAAAGGATGGAAACCTGTGATCACTTTTAGTTACAACCAAAAATCGATTTTTGAGTGAAAACATAAAAGTCCATTTTCTGGCTAAACTTGAACAGCTACGTCCAAAAGGATGAAAATCTGTGATCACTTACATTTACTACCAAAATTCGATTTTTGCGTGAAATCATAAAAGTCCATTTCCTGGCTAAACTAGAAGAGCTAGGACCAGAAGGATGAAAATCTGTGATCACTTTTATTTACTACCAAAATTTGAATTTTGAGTGAACACATAAAAGTCCATTTTCTGGCCAAGCTAGAAGAGCTACGTCCAAAAGGTTGGAAATCTGTGATCACTTTATTTACTACCAAAAATCGATTTTTGGGTGAAAACATAAAAAAATTTTTGAGTGAAAACATAAAAGTCCATTTTCTGGCTAAACTATAAGAGCTAGGACCAAAAGGATGGAAATCTGTGATCACTTTTAGTTACTACCAAAAATCGATTTTTGAGTTAAAACATAAAAGTCCATTTTCTGGCTAAACTATAAGAGGTAGGACCAAAAGGATGGAAATCTGTGATCACTTTTATTTACTACCAAAAATCGATTTTTGAGTTAAAACATAAAAGTCCATTTTCTGGCTAAACTATAAGAGCTAGGACCAAAAGGATGGAAATCTGTGATCACTTTTAGTTACAACCAAAAATCGATTTTTGAGTGAAAACATAAAAGTCCTTTTTCTGGCTAAACTTGAACAGCTACGTCCAAAAGGATGAAAATCTGTGATCACTTACATTTACTACCAAAATTCGATTTTTGCGTGAAAACATAAAAGTCCATTTTCTGGCTAAACTATAAGAGCTAGGACCAAAAGGATGGAAATCTGTGATCACTTTTATTTTCTACCAAAATGCGATTTTTCAGTGAAAACATAAAAGTCCATTTTCTGGCTAAACTATAAGAGCTAGGACCAAAAGGATGAAAATCTGTGATCACTTTTATTTTCTACCAAAATTCGATTTTTGAGTGAAAACATAAAAGTCCATTTTCTGGCTAAACTATAAGAGCTAGGACCAAAAGGATGGAAATCTGTGATCACTTTTATTTACTACCAAAAATCGATTTTTGAGTGAAAACATAAAAGTCCATTTTCTGGCCAAGCTAGAAGAGCTACGTCCAAAAGGTTGGAAATCTGTGATCACTTTATTTACTACCAAAAATCGATTTTTGGGTGAAAACATAAAAGTCCATTTTCTGGCTAAACTATAAGAGATAGGACCAAAAGGATGGAAATCTGTGATCACTTTTATTTACTACCAAAAATCGATTTTTGAGCTAAAACATAAAAGTCCATTTTCCGGCTAAACTATAAGAGCTAGGGCCAAAAGGATGGAAATCTGTGATCTCTTTTATTTACTACCAAAAATCGATTTTTGAGTGAAAACATAAAAGTCCATTTTCTGGCTAAACTATAAGAGCTAGGACCAAAAGGATGAAAATCTGTGATCACTTTTATTTTCTACCAAAATTCGATTTTTGAGTGAAAACATAAAAGTCCATTTTCTGGCTAAACTATAAGAGCTAGGACCAAAAGGATGGAAATCTGTGATCACTTTTATTTACTACCAAAAATCGATTTTTGAGTGAAAACATAAAAGTCCATTTTCTGGCTAAACTATAAGAGCTACGTCCAAAAGGATGAAAATCTGTGATCACTTTTATTTACTACCAAAATTCGATTTTTGAGTGAAAACATAAAAGTCCATTTTCTGGCTAAACTATAAGAGCTAGGACCCAAAGGATGGAAATCTGTGATCATTTTTATTTACTACCAAAAATCGATTTTTGAGTTAAAACATAAAAGTCCATTTTCTGGCTAAACTATAAGAGGTAGGACCAAAAGGATGGAAATCTGTCATCCTTTTATTTACTACCAAAAATCGATTTTTGAGTTAAAACGTAAAAAAATTTTTGAGTGAAAACATAAAAGTCCATTTTCTGGCTAAACTATAAGAGCTAGGACCAAAAGGATGGAAATCTGTGATCACTTTTAGTTACTACCAAAAATCGATTTTTGAGTTAAAACATAAAAGTCCATTTTCTGGCTAAACTATAAGAGGTAGGACCAAAAGGATGGAAATCTGTGATCACTTTTATTTACTACCAAAAATCGATTTTTGAGTTAAAACATAAAAGTCCATTTTCTGGCTAAACTATAAGAGCTAGGACCAAAAGGATGGAAATCTGTGATCACTTTTAGTTACAACCAAAAATCGATTTTTGAGTGAAAACATAAAAGTCCTTTTTCTGGCTAAACTTGAACAGCTACGTCCAAAAGGATGAAAATCTGTGATCACTTACATTTACTACCAAAATTCGATTTTTGCGTGAAAACATAAAAGTCCATTTTCTGGCTAAACTATAAGAGCTAGGACCAAAAGGATGGAAATCTGTGATCACTTTTAGTTACTACCAAAAATCGATTTTTGAGTGAAAACATAAAAGTCCATTTTCTGGCTAAACTAGAACAGCTTCGTCCAAAAGGATGAAAATCTGTGATCACTTTCATTTACTACCAAAATTCGATTTTTGAGTGAAAACATAAAAGTCCATTTTCTGGCTAAACTAGAACAGCTACGTCCAAAAGGATGAAAATCTGTGATCACTTACATTTACTACCAAAATTCGATTTTTGAGTGAAAACATAAAAGTCCATTTTCTGGCTAAACTAGAACAGCTACGTCCAAAATGATGAAAATCTGTGATCACTTACATTTACTACCAAAATTCGATTTTGCGTGAAAACATAAAAGTCCATTTTCTGGGTAAACTAGAAGAGCTAGGACCAAAAGGATGAAAATCTGTGATCACTTTTATTTACTACTAAAATTCGATTTTTGAGTGAAAACATAAAAGTCCATTTTCTGGCTAAATTATAAGAGCTAGGACCAAAAGGATGGAAATCTGTGATCACTTTCATTTACTACCAAAATTTGATTTTTGAGTGAAAACATAAAAGTCCACTTTCTGGCTAAACTAGAAGAGCTACGTCCAAAAGGATGAAAATCTGTGATCACTTTTATTTTCTACCAAAATGCGATCTTTGAGTAAAAACATAAAAGTTCATTTTCTGGCTAAACTATAAGAGCTAGGACCAAAAGGATGGAAATCTGTGATCACTTTTTATTACTACCAAAATTCGATTTTTGAGTAAAAACATAAAAGTTCATTTTCTGGCTAAACTATAAGAGCTAGGACCAAAAGGATGGAAATCTGTGATCACTTTTATTTACTACCAAAATTCGATTTTTGAGTAAAAACATAAAAGTCCATTTCTGGCTAAACTATAAGAGCTAGGACCAAAAGGATGGAAATCTGTGATCACTTTTATTTACTACCAAAAATCGATTTTTGAGTTAAAACATAAAAGTGCATTTTCTGGCTAAACTATAAGAGGTAGGACCAAAAGGATGGAAATCTGTGATCACTTTTATTTACTACCAAAAATCAATTTTTGAGTTAAAACATAAAAGTCCATTTTCTGGCTAAACTATAAGAGCTAGGACCAAAATAATGGAAATCTGTGATCACTTTTTATTACTACCAAAATCCGATTTTTGAGCTAAAACATAAAAGTCCATTTTCCGGCTAAACTATAAGAGCTTGGACCAAAAGGATGGAAATCTGTGATCACTTTTATTTACTACCAAAAATCGATTTTTGATTTAAAACATAAAAGTCCAATTTCTGGCTAAACTATAAGAGCTAGGACCAAAAGGATGGAAATCTGTGATCACTTTTATTTACTACCAAAAGTCGGTTTTTGAGTTAAAACATAAAAGTCCAGTTTCTGGCTAAACTATAAGAGCTACGTCCAAAAGGATGGAAATCTGTGATCACTTTCATTTACTACCAAAATTCGTTTTTTGAGTGAAAACATAAAAGTCCATTTTTTGGCTAAACAAAAAGAGCTAGTACCAAAAGGATGAAAATTTGTGATCACTTTTATTTACTACTAAAATTCGATTTTTGCGTGAAAACATAAAAGTCCATTTTCTGGCTAAAGTAGAAGAGCTAGGACCAAAAGGATGAAAATCTGTGATCACTTTTATTTACTACTAAAATTCGATTTTTGCGTGAAAACATAAAAGTCCATTTTCTGGCTAAAGTAGAAGAGCTAGGACCAAAAGGATGAAAATCTGTGATCACTTTTATTTACTACCAAAATTCGATTTTTGAGTGAAAACATAAAAGTCCATTTTCTGGCTAAACTATAAGAGCTACGTCCAAAAGGATGGAAATCTGTGATCACTTTCATTTACTACCAAAATTCGTTTTTTGAGTGAAAACATAAAAGTCCATTTTCTGGCTAAACTAGAAGAGCTAGGACCAAAAGGATGAAAATCTGTGATCACTTTCATTTACTACCAAAATTCGATTTTTGAGTGAAAACATAAAAGTCCATTTTCTGGCTAAACTATAAGAGCTACGTCCAAAAGGATGGAAATCTGTGATCACTTTCATTTACTACCAAAATTCGTTTTTTGAGTGAAAACATAAAAGTCCATTTTCTGGCTAAAGTAGAAGAGCTAGGACCAAAAGATGGAAATCTGTGATTACTTTTATTTACTACCAAAATTCGATTTTTGAGTGAAAACATAAAAGTCCATTTTTTGGCTAAACAAAAAGAGCTAGTACCAAAAGGATGAAAATTTGTGATCACTTTTATTTACTACTAAAATTCGATTTTTGCGTGAAAACATAAAAGTCCATTTTCTGGCTAAAGTAGAAGAGCTAGGACCAAAAGGATGAAAATCTGTGATCACTTTTATTTACTACTAAAATTCGATTTTTGCGTGAAAACATAAAAGTCCATTTTCTGGCTAAAGTAGAAGAGCTAGGACCAAAAGGATGAAAATCTGTGATCACTTTTATTTACTACCAAAATTCGATTTTTGAGTGAAAACATAAAAGTCCATTTTCTGGCTAAACTATAAGAGCTACGTCCAAAAGGATGGAAATCTGTGATCACTTTCATTTACTACCAAAATTCGTTTTTTGAGTGAAAACATAAAAGTCCATTTTCTGGCTAAACTAGAAGAGCTAGGACCAAAAGGATGAAAATCTGTGATCACTTTCATTTACTACCAAAATTCGATTTTTGAGTGCAAACATAAAAGTCCATTTTCTGGCTAAACTAGAAGAGCTAGGACCAAAAGGATGGAAATCTGTGATCACTTTTTATTACTACCAAAATTCAATTTTTGAGTTAAAACATAAAAGTCCATTTTCTAGCTAAACTATAAGAGCTAGGACCAAAAGGATGGAAATCTGTGATCACTTTTATTTACTACCAAAACTCGATTTTTGAGTGAAAACATAAAAGTCCATTTTCTGGCTAAACTAGAAGAGCTACGTCCAAAAGGATGGAAATCTGTGATCACTTTTAGTTACTACCAAAAATCGATTTTTTAGTGAAAACATAACAGTCCAATTTCTGGCTAAACTATAAGAGCTACGTCCAAAAGGATGAAAATCTGTGATCACTTTCATTTACTACCAAAATTCCATTTTTGAGTGAAAACATAAAAGTCCATTTTCTGGCTAAACTATAAGAGCTAGGACCAAAAGGATGGAAATCTGTGATCACTTTTATTTACAACCTAAAATAAATTTTTGTGTGGAAACATAAAAGTCCATTTTCTAGCTAAACTATGAGTGCTAGGACCAAAAGAATGGAAATCTGTGATCACTTTTATTTACTACCAAAAATCGATTTTTGAGTTAAAACTTAAAAGTTCATTTTCTGGCTAAACTATAAGAGCTAGGACCAAACGGATGGAAATTTGTGATCACTTTTATTTACTACCAAAAATCGAGTTTTGAGTGAAAACATAGAAGTCCATCTTCTGGCCAAGCTAGAAGAGCTACGTCCAAAAGGTTGGGAATCTGTGATCACTTTCATTTACTACCAAAATTCGATTTTTGAGTTAAAACATAAAAGTCCATTTTCTAGCTAAACTATAAGAGCTAGGACCAAAAGGATGGAAATCTGTGATCACTTTTTAATACTACCAAAATTCAATTTTTGAGTTAAAACATAAAAGTCCATTTTCTAGCTAAACTAGAAGAGCTAGGACCAAAAGTATGAAAATCTGTGATCACTTTCATTTACTACCAAAATTCGATTTTTGAGTTAAAACATAAAAGTCCATTTTCTAGCTAAACTATGAGAGCTAGGACCAAAAGGATGGAAATCTGTGATCACATTTATTTACTACCAAAAATCGATTTTTGAGTTAAAACATAAAAGTCCATTTTCTGGCTAAACTATAAGAGCTAGGACCAAACGGATGAAAATTTGTGATCACTTTTATTTACTACCAAAAATCGAGTTTTGAGTGAAAACATAGAAGTCCATTTTCTGGCCAAGCTAGAAGAGCTACGTCCAAAAGGTTGGGAATCTGTGATCACTTTATTTACTACCAAAAATCGATTTTTGAGTGAAAACATAAAAACATTTTTTAGTGAAAACTTAAAGTCCATTTTCTGGCTAAACTAAAAGAGCTACGTCCAAAAGGATGGTAATTGGTAATCACTTTTATTTACTACCAAAATTCGATTTTTGAGTGAAAGCATAAAAGTTCATTTTCTGGCTAAACTATAAGAGCTAGGACCAAAAGGATGAAAATCTGTGATCACTTTTATTTTCTACCAAAATTCGATTTTTGAGTGAAAACGTAAAAGTCCATTTTCTGGCTAAACTATAAGAGCTAGGACCAAAAGGATGGAAATCTGTGATCACTTTTATTTACTACCAAAAATCGATCTTTGAGTTAAAACATAAAAGTCCATTTCCTGGCTAAACTAGAACAGCTACGTCCAAAATGATGAAAATCTGTGATCACTTTCATTTACTACCAAAATTCGATTTTTGAGTGAAAACATAAAAGTCCATTTTCTGGCTAAACTAGAAGAGCTAGGACCAAAAGGATGGAAATCTGTGATCACTTTTATTTACTACCAAAATTCGATTTTTGAGTGAAAACATAAAAGTCCATTTTTTGGCTAAACTAGAAGAGCTACGTCCAAAAGGATGGAAATCTGTGATCACTTTTAGTTACTACCAAAAATCGATTTTTGAGTGAAAACATAAAAGTCCATTTTCTGGCTAAACTAGAACAGCTACGTCCAAAATGATGAAAATCTGTGATCACTTTCATTTACTACCAAAATTCGATTTTTGAGTGAAAACATAAAAGTCCATTTTCTGGCTAAACTAGAAGAGCTAGGACCAAAAGGATGGAAATCTGTGATCACTTTTTATTACTACCAAAATTCAATTTTTGAGTTAAAACATAAAAGTCCATTTTCTAGCTAAACTATAAGAGCTAGAACCAAAAGGATGGAAAACTGTGATCACTTTTATTTACTACCAAAATTCGATTTTTAAGTTAAAACATAAAAGTCCATTTTCTGGCTAAACTGGAAGAGCTAGGACCAAAAGTATGAAAATCTGTGATCACTTTTATTTACTACCAAAAATCTATTTTTGAGTGAAAACATAAAAGTCCATTTTCTGGCTAAACTATAAGAGCTAGGACCAAAAGGATGGAAATCTGTGATCACTTTTTTTTACAACCTAAAATAAATTTTTGTGTGGAACTATGAGAGCTAGGACCAAAAGGATGGAAATCTGTGATCACTTTTATTTACTACCAAAAATCGATTTTTGAGTTAAAACATAAAAGTTCATTTTCTGGCTAAACTATAAGAGCTAGGACCAAACGGATGAAAATTTGTGATCACTTTTATTTACTACCAAAAATCGAGTTTTGAGTGAAAACATAGAAGTCCATTTTCTGGCCAAGCTAGAAGAGCTACGTCCAAAAGGTTGGGAATCTGTGATCACTTTATTTACTACCAAAAATCGATTTTTGAGTGAAAACATAAAAACATTTTTTAGTGAAAACTTAAAGTCCATTTTCTGGCTAAACTAAAAGAGCTACGTCCAAAAGGATGGTAATTGGTAATCACTTTTATTTACTACCAAAATTCGATTTTTGAGTGAAAGCATAAAAGTTCATTTTCTTGCTAAACTATAAGAGCTAGGACCAAAAGGATGAAAATCTGTGATCACTTTTATTTTCTACCAAAATTCGATTTTTGAGTGAAAACGTAAAAGTCCATTTTCTGGCTAAACTATAAGAGCTAGGACCAAAAGGATGGAAATCTGTGATCACTTTTATTTACTACCAAAAATCGATCTTTGAGTTAAAACATAAAAGTCCATTTCCTGGCTAAACTAGAACAGCTACGTCCAAAATGATGAAAATCTGTGATCACTTTCATTTACTACCAAAATTCGATTTTTGAGTGAAAACATAAAAGTCCATTTTCTGGCTAAACTAGAAGAGCTAGGACCAAAAGGATGGAAATCTGTGATCACTTTTATTTACTACCAAAATTCGATTTTTGAGTGAAAACATAAAAGTCCATTTTTTGGCTAAACTAGAAGAGCTACGTCCAAAAGGATGGAAATCTGTGATCACTTTTAGTTACTACCAAAAATCGATTTTTGAGTGAAAACATAAAAGTCCATTTTCTGGCTAAACTAGAACAGCTACGTCCAAAATGATGAAAATCTGTGATCACTTTCATTTACTACCAAAATTCGATTTTTGAGTGAAAACATAAAAGTCCATTTTCTGGCTAAACTAGAAGAGCTAGGACCAAAAGGATGGAAATCTGTGATCACTTTTTATTACTACCAAAATTCAATTTTTGAGTTAAAACATAAAAGTCCATTTTCTAGCTAAACTATAAGAGCTAGAACCAAAAGGATGGAAAACTGTGATCACTTTTATTTACTACCAAAATTCGATTTTTAAGTTAAAACATAAAAGTCCATTTTCTGGCTAAACTGGAAGAGCTAGGACCAAAAGTATGAAAATCTGTGATCACTTTTATTTACTACCAAAAATCTATTTTTGAGTGAAAACATAAAAGTCCATTTTCTGGCTAAACTATAAGAGCTAGGACCAAAAGGATGGAAATCTGTGATCACTTTTTTTTACAACCTAAAATAAATTTTTGTGTGGAAACATAAAAGTCCATTTCCTAGCTAAACTATGAGAGCTAGGACCAAAAGGATGGAAATCTGTGATCACTTTTATTTACTACCAAAAATCGATTTTTGAGTTAAAACATAAAAGTTCATTTTCTGGCTAAACTATAAGAGCTAGGACCAAACGGATGGAAATTTGTGATCACTTTTATTTACTACCAAAAATCGAGTTTTGAGTGAAAACATAGAAGTCCATTTTCTGGCCAAGCTAGAAGAGCTACGTCCAAAAGGTTGGAAATCTGTGATCACTTTTATTTACTACCAAAAATCGATTTTTGAGTGAAAACATAAAGACATTTTTTAGTGAAAACGTAAAAGTCCATTTTCTGGCTAAACTATAAGAGCTAGGACCAAAAGGATGGAAATCTGTGATCACTTTTATTTACTACCAAAAATCGATCTTTGAGTTAAAACATAAAAGTCCATTTCCTGGCTAAACTATAAGAGCTAGGACCAAAATGGAAATTTGTGATCACTTTTATTTACTACCAAAAATCGATTTTTGAGCTAAAACATAAAAGTCCATTTTCTGGCCAAGCTAGAAGAGCTAGGACCAAAAGGATGGAAATCTATGATCACTTTTATTTACTACCAAAAATCGATTTTTGAGTTAAAACATAAAAGTTCATTTTCTGGCTAAACTAGAACAGCTACGTCCAAAAGGATGAAAATCTGTGATCACTTTTATTTACTACCAAAATTCGATTTTTGAGTGAAAACATAAAAGTCCATTTTCTGGCTAAACTAGAAGAGCTAGGACCAAAAGGATGAAAATCTGTGATCACTTTTATTTACTACCAAAAGTCGATTTTTGAGTGAAAACATAAAAGTCCATTTTCTGGCTAAACTGTAAGAGCTAGGACCAAAAGGATGGAAATCTGTGATCACTTTTTTTTACTACCAAAAATCGATTTTTGAGTTAAAACATAAAAGTCCATTTTCTGGCTAAACTATAAGAGCTAGAACCAAAAGGGTGGAACACTGTCATCACTTTTATTTACTACCAAAAATAGATTTTTGAGTTAAAACATAAAAGTCCATTTTCTGTCTAAACTATAAGAGCTAAAACCAAAAGGATGGAAATCTGTGATCACTTTTAGTTACTACCAAAAATCAATTTTTGATTGAAAACATAAAAGTCCATTTTCTGGCTAAACTATAAGAGCTAAAACCAAAAGGATGGAAATCTGTGATCACTTTTAGTTACTACCAAAAATCGATTTTTGAGTGAAAACATAAAGACATTTTTTAGTGAAAACGTAAAAGTCCATTTTCTGGCTAAACTATAAAAGCTAGGACCAAAAGGATGGAAATCTGTGATCACTTTTATTTACTACCAAAAATCGATCTTTGAGTTAAAACATAAAAGTCCATTTCCTGGCTAAACTATAAGAGCTAGGACCAAAAGGATGGAAATTTGTGATCACTTTAATTTACTACCAAAAATCGATTTTTGAGCTAAAACATAAAAGTCCATTTTCTGGCCAAGCTAGAAGAGCTAGGACCAAAAGGATGGAAATCTGTGATCACTTTTATTTACTACCAAAAATCGATTTTTGAGTTAAAACATAAAAGTTCATTTTCTGGCTAAACTAGAACAGCTACGTCCAAAAGGATGAAAATCTGTGATCACTTTTATTTACTACCAAAATTCGATTTTTGAGTGAAAACATAAAAGTCCATTTTCTGGCTAAACTGTAAGAGCTAGGACCAAAAGGATGGAAATCTGTGATCACTTTTTTTTACTACCAAAAATCAATTTTTGAGTTAAAACATAAAAGTCCATTTTCTGGCTAAACTATAAGAGCTAGGACCAAAAGGATGAAAATCTGTGATCACTTTTATTTTCTACCAAAATTCGATTTTTGAGTTAAAACATAAAAGTCCATTTTCTAGCTAAACTATAAGAGCTAGGACCAAAAGGATGGAAATCTGTGATCACTTTTATTTACTACCAAAATTCGATTTTTGAGTTAAAATATAAAAGTCCATTTTCTGGCTTAACTAAAAGAGCTTGGACCAAAAGTATGAAAATCTGTGATCACTTTTATTTACTACCAAAATTCGATTTTTGAGTGAAAACATAAAAGTCCATTTTCTGGCTAAACTGTAAGAGCTAGGACCAAAAGGATGGAAATCTGTGATCACTTTTATTTACTACCAAAAATAGATTTTTGAGTTAAAACATAAAAGTCCATTTTCTGGCTAAACTATAAGAGCTAAAACCAAAAGGATGGAAATCTGTGATCACTTTTAGTTACTACCAAAAATCAATTTTTGAGTGAAAACATAAAGACATTTTTTAGTGAAAACATAAAAGTCCATTTTCTAGCTAAACTATAAGAGCTAGGACCAAAAGGATGGAAATCTGTGATCACTTTTATTTACTACCAAAAATCGATCTTTGAGTTAAAACATAAAAGTCCATTTCCTGGCTAAACTATAAGAGCTAAAACCAAAAGGATGGAAATCTGTGATCACTTTTAGTTGCTACCAAAAATCGATTTTTGAGTGAAAACATAAAGACATTTTTTAGTGAAAACATAAAAGTCCATTTTCTAGCTAAACTATAAGAGCTAGGACCAAAAGGATGGAAATCTGTGATCACTTTTATTTACTACCAAAAATCGATCTTTGAGTTAAAACATAAAAGTCCATTTTCTGGCTAAACTGTAAGAGCTAGGACCAAAAGGATGGAAATCTGTGATCACTTTTATTTACTACCAAAAATAGATTTTTGAGTTAAAACATAAAAGTCCATTTTCTGGCTAAACTATAAGAGCTAAAACCAAAAGGATGGAAATCTGTGATCACTTTTAGTTGCTACCAAAAATCGATTTTTGAGTGAAAACATAAAGACATTTTTTAGTGAAAACATAAAAGTCCATTTTCTAGCTAAACTATAAGAGCTAGGACCAAAAGGATGGAAATCTGTGATCACTTTTATTTACTACCAAAAATCGATCTTTGAGTTAAAACATAAAAGTCCATTTCCTGGCTAAACTATAAGAGCTAGGACCAAAAGGATGGAAATTTGTGATCACTTTTATTTACTACCAAAAATCGATTTTTGAGCTAAAACATAAAAGTCCATTTTCTGGCCAAGCTAGAAGAGCTACGTCCAAAAGGATGGAAATTTGTGATCACTTTTATTTACTACCAAAAATCGATTTTTGAGTTAAAACATAAAAGTCCATTTTCTGGCTAAACTATAAGAGCTAGGACCAAAAGGATGACAATCTGTGATCACTTTTATTTTCTACCAAAAATCGATTTTTGAGTTAAAACATAAAAGTCCATTTTCTAGCTAAACTATAAGAGCTAGGACCAAAAGGATGGAAATCTGTGATCACTTTTATTTACTACCAAAATTCGATTTTTGAGTTAAAACATAAAAGTCCATTTTCTGGCTTAACTAAAAGAGCTAGGACCAAAAGTATGAAAATCTGTGATCACTTTTATTTACTACCAAAATTCGATTTTTGAGTGAAAACATAAAAGTCCATTTTCTGGATAAACCATAAGAGCTAGGACCAAAAGGATGGAAATCTGTGATCACTTACATTTACTGCAAAAATCGATTTTTGAGTTAAAATATAAAAGTCCATTTTATGGCTAAACTATAAGAGCTAGGACCAAAAGGATGGAAATCTGTGATCACTTTTATTTACTACCAAAAATCGCTTTTTGAGTTAAAACATAAAAGTCCATTTTCTGGCTAAACTATAAGAGCTAGGACCAAAAGGATGAAAATCTGTGATCACTTTTATTTTCTAACAAAATTCGATTTTTGAGTGAAAACGTAAAAGTCCATTTTCTGGCCAAGCTAGAAGAGCTACGTCCAAAAGGATGGAAATCTGTGATAACTTTATTTACTACCAAAAATCGATTTTTTAATGAAAACATAAAAGTCCATTTTCTGGCTAAACTTAAAGAGCTAGGACCAAAAGGATGGAAATTTGTGATCACTTTTATTTACTACCAAAAATCGATTTTTGAGTGAAAACGTAAAAGTCCATTTTCTGGCTAAACTATAAGAGCTAGGACCAAAAGGATGAAAATCTGTGATCACTTTTATTTTCTACCAAAATTCGATTTTTGAGTGAAAACGTAAAAGTCCATTTTCTGGCTAAACTATAAGAGCTAGGACCAAAAGGATGGAAATCTGTGATCACTTTTATTTACTACCAAAATTCGATTTTTGAGTTAAAACATAAAAGTCCATTTTCTGGCTTAACTAGAAGAGCTAGGACCAAAAGTATGAAAATCTGTGATCACTTTTATTTACTACCAAAATTCGATTTTTGAGTGGAAACATAAAAGTCCATTTTCTGGATAAACCATAAGAGCTAGGACCAAAAGGATGGAAATCTGTGGTCACTTTTATTTACTACAAAAATCGATTTTTGAGTTAAAATATAAAAGTCCATTTTATGGCTAAACTATAAGAGCTAGGACCAAAAGGATGGAAATCTGTGATCACTTTTATTTACTACCAAAAATCGCTTTTTGAGTTAAAACATAAAAGTCCATTTTCTGGCTAAACTATAAGAGCTAGGACCAAAAGGATGGAAATCTGTGATCACTTTTATTTACTACAAAAATCGATTTTTGAGTTAAAATATAAAAGTCCATTTTATGGCTAAACTATAAGAGCTAGGACCAAAAGGATGAAAATCTGTGATCACTTTTATTTACTACCAAAATTCGATTTTTGTGTGAAAACATAAAAGTCCATTTTCTGGCTAAACTAGAAGAGCTACGTCCAAAAGGATGGAAATCTGTGATCACTTTTACTTACTTCCAAAATTCGATTTTCGAGTGAAAACATAAAAGTCCATTTTCTGTATAAACTAGTAGAGCTAGGACCAATAGGATAAAAATCTGTGATTTTTGAGTGAAATCATAAAAGTCCATTTTCTGGCTAAACTAGAAGAGCTACGTCCAAAAGGATGGAAATCTGTGATCACTTTTATTTACTACCAAAAATTCGATTTTTTAGTGAAAACATAAAAGAAGAGCTAGGACCAAAAGTATGAAAATCTGTGATCACTTTTATTTACTACCAAAAATCGATTTTTGAGTGAAAACATAAAAGTCCATTTTCTGGCTAAACTATAAGAGCTAGGACCAAAAGGATGGAAATCTGTGATCACTTTTATTTACAACCTAAAATAAATTTTTGTGTGGAAACATAAAAGTCCATTTTCTAGCTAAACTATGAGAGCTAGGACCAAAAGGATGGAAATCTGTGATCACTTTTACCAAAAATCGATTTTTGAGTTAAAACATAAAAGTCCATTTTCTGGCTAAACTATAAGAGCTAGGACCAAACGGATGGAAATTTGTGATCACTTTTATTTACTACCAAAAATCGAGTTTTGAGTGAAAACATAGAAGTCCATTTTCTGGCCAAGCTAGAAGAGCTACGTCCAAAAGGTTGGAAATCTGTGATCACTTCATTTACTACCAAAAATCGATTTTTGAGTGAAAACATAAAGACATTTTTTAGTGAAAACATAAAAGTCCATTTTCTGGCTAAACTAGAAGAGCTAGGACCAAACGGATGGAAATTTGTGATCACTTTTATTTACTACCAAAATTCGATTTTTGACTGAAAACATAAAAGTCCATTTTCTGGCTAAACTAGAAGAGCTACGTCCAAAAGGATGGAAATCTGTGACCAATTTTATTTACTTCCAAAATTCGCTTTTTGAGTGAAAACATAAAAGTCCATTTTTTGGCTAAACTATAAGAGCTAGCACCATAAGGATGGAAATCTGTGATCACTTTTATTTACTACCAAAATTCGATTTTTGAGTGAAAACATAAAAGTCCATTTTCTGTCTAAACTAGTAGAGCTAGGACCAATAGGATAAAAATCTGTGATTTTTGATTGAAATCATAAAAGTCCATTTTCTGGCTAAACTAGAAGAGCTACGTCCAAAAGGATGGAAATCTGTGATCACTTTTATTTACTACCAAAAATTCGATTTTTGAGTGAAAACATAAAAGAAGAGCTACGTCCAAAAAAATGAAAATATGTGATCACTTTTATTTACTACCAAAATTCGATTTTTGAGTGAAAACATAAAGGTCCATTTTCTGATCACTTTTATTTACTCCAAAAATTCGATTTTTGAGTGAAAACATAAAAGTCCATTTTTTGGCCAAACTAGAAGAGCTATGTCCAAAGGGACATAACTTTTATTTTCTACCAAAAGTCGATGTTTGAGTGAAAACATAAAAGTCCACTTTCTGGCTAAACTAGAAGAGCTACGCCCAAAAGGATGAAAATCTGTGATCACATTTATTTACTGCCAAAATTCGATTTTTGAGTGAAAACATAAAAGTCCATTTTCTGGCTAAACTAGAAGAGCTAGGACCAAAAGGATGATCACTTTTATTTACTACCAAAATTTGATTTTTGAGTGAAAACATAAAAGTCCATTTTCTGGCTAAACTAGAAGAGCTACGTCCAAAGTGATGAATATCTGTGATCACTTTTATTTAATACCAAAATTCGATTTTTGAGTGAAACCTTAAAAGTCCACTTTCTGGCTAAGCTAGAAGAGCTACGTGCAAAAGGATGAAAATCTGTGATCACTTTTATTTACCACCATAATTCGATTTTTGAGTGAAAACATAAAAGTCCACTCTCTGGCTAAACTCGAAGAGCTACGTCCAAAAGGATGGAAATCTGTGATCACTTTTATTTACAACCAAAAATCGATTTTTGAGTGAAAACATAAAAGTTCATTTTCTGGCTAAACTGGAAGAGCTAGGACCAAAAGATTGAAAATCTGTGATCACTTTACTTACTACAAAAATCGATAATTTGAGCGAAAAACAGAACATACAAATTCTGGCTAAACTATAAGAGCGAGGACCAAAAGGATGAAAATCTGTGATCACTTTTATTTCTACCAAAATTCGATTTTTGAGTGAAAACGGAAAAGGTCCAGGTTCTGGCTAACTGGAAAGAGCTAGTCCAAAAGATGAAAATCTGTGATCACTTTTATTTACTACCAGATTCTATTTTTGAGTGAAAACATAAAAGTCCCATTTTTTCTGGCGTAAACTATAAGAGCTAAGGACCAAAGGATGGAAATCTTAACTATAACTGAACTAGAACTGAACTAGACTGAACTAGAACTGAACTAACGGAACTAGAACTGAACTAGAACTGAACTAGAAACGACTAGAACTGAACTATACTGAACTAGAACTGAACTAGAACTGAACTCTGAACTAGAACTGAACTAGAACTGAACTAGAACTGAACTAGAACTGAACTAGAACTGAACTAGAACTGAACTAGAACTGAACTAGAACTGAACTAGAACTGAACTAGAACTGAACTAGAACTGAACTAGAACTGAACTAGAACTGAACTAGAACTGAACTAGAACTGAACTAGAACTGAACTAGAACTGAACTAGAACTGAACTAGAACTGAACTAGAACTGAACTAGAACTGAACTAGAACTGAACTAGAACTGAACTAGAACTGAACTAGAACTGAACTAGAACTGAACTAGAACTGAACTAGAACTGAACTAGAACTGAACTAGAACTGAACTAGAACTGAACTAGAACTGAACTAGAACTGAACTAGAACTGAACTAGAACTGAACTAGAACTGAACTAGAACTGAACTAGAACTGAACTAGAACTGAACTAGAACTGAACTAGAACTGAACTAGAACTGAACTAGAACTGAACTAGAACTGAACTAGAACTGAACTAGAACTGAACTAGAACTGAACTAGAACTGAACTAGAACTGAACTAGAACTGAACTAGAACTGAACTAGAACTGAACTAGAACTGAACTAGAACTGAACTAGTTGAAGTAGAACTGAACTAGAACTGAACTTAAACTGAACTTGAACTGAACTATTTACTACCAAAAATCGATTTTTGAGTTAAACATAAAAGTCCACTTTCTGGCTAAACTATAAGAGCTAGGACCAAAAGGATGAAAATCTGTGATCACTTTTATTTACTACCAAAATTCGATTTTTGAGTGAAAACATAAAAGTCCACTTTCTGGCTAAACTAGAAGAGCTAGGCCCAAAAGGATGGAAAACCAAAATCGATTTTTGAGTCAAAAATAAGAGTCCGTTTTCTGGCTAATCTATAAGAGCTAGGACCAAAAGGATGGAAATCTGTGATCATTTTTATTTACTACTAAAATTCAATTTTTGAGTGAAAACTAGGACCAAAAGGATGAAAATCTGTGATCACTTTTATTTACTACCAAAATTCGATTTTTTAGTGAAAACATAAAAGTCCAATTTCTGGCTAAACTAGAAGAGCTGGGACGAAAAGGATGGAAATCTGTGATCACTTTTATTTACTACCAAAAATCTATTTTTTAATGAAAACATAAAAGTCTATTTTCTGGCTAACTAGTAGAGCTAGGACCAAAAGGATGGAAATCTGTGATCATTTTTATTTACTACCAAAATTCAATTTTTGAGTGAAAACTAGGACCAAAAGGATGAAAATCTGTGATCACTTTTATTTACTACCAAAAATCGATTTTTGAGTTAAAAAATAAAAGTCCAATTTCTGGCTAAACTAGAGGAGCTATCTGTAATCGCTTTTATTTCGTACCATAGCTGAATTTTTATGTGAAAACATATAAGTCCGTTAGCTGACTAAACTAGAAAAGCTAGCTCCGAAACGATGAAGAACTGTGAGCACCACCAAAATTCGATTTTTGAGTGAAAACATGAAAATCAATTTTGTGACTAAATTAGAATTTTCTTGAATGACCCTGCCCTTAGTATAATTTGTAATTTGAAATTTATTAAATTCTAAGAAAATCTAACCGTGGCCATCTCTCCGTCTGTCCACCTGTCTATTGTAGACACTGTAGGAGCTAGACCTGAGAATCTAAAGAGCTTCCTAGTTTTTGAGTCACATTTCGAAAATATTGTAGATAATTTTTGTAACTGATTCTACTACGATTACTATTTTTATTCGCTGGTAATATAAGAATATAGGTCGTCTTCAAGAATATGTTTTTTCTACTATTTGGTGTATTAATAAGAATCGCTTGAGAGGTATTGCTACAAAAAAGTGGTCTACCGGACATTCTATTAAGTAAAGGATAGGAATTTTGTATAACATGACGTGTACTTATTATATAAACCAAAATATTGTAAATAAATTATACGAAACCTATATTCATTTATTTTTGCTAACATTTATCAAATGTTTTAAACTAAAATTTTCACACAACGTTTCACAGAGATGATTATCCTACCAATTAGTATTAAACTACATGTTTTTAAACATAATAAATATTCATAATTCATAAAATTCATAAAATTCATACATTTTAATTTAATAGTTATTATACCCTCCACCACCATCAGTGGTGATAGAGGGTATATATGAGTTTGTCGTTCCGTGTGTAACACCAAGAAATATTCATCTAAGACCCAACAAAGTATATATATTCTGGGTCCTTATGAAATTCTGAGTCGATTTAGCTATGTCCGTCTGTCCGTCTGTCTGTCTGTCTATGTAAAACACGCTCACGTTAAAACTAAGCAAAGGAAATCAACCAAATTCACCCAAAATATTTATTGTTATCCTAAGCAGTTTGGTATTGAAAATCAGCAAAATCGGTTCACAACGTAAAAAGCTATGAGTAAAAATTTCAGACTACCTCGAAAAAAATTACGTTTTTTTCATCATTCTTTTGAAGTTTTCTCAGAAACTACCAAAGATATTTCGATGAATTTTGTCACACATTATTTTTTCATGGCAGTGATTTATTATGTTGAAAATCTTTACAATCGATTCAATATTTCCCATAGCCCCCATACAAAGGTATATATTCCCGGAAATTAGTTTATCGCTAAAAACTCCCTCAAATATATCGGTATCAACACAAAATTTTGCACATGCAAATATAATGTGAACAGAAATCATACTGTCAACGCAGATCTCAGTCGGTCCACAATTGGCCATAGCTCCCATACAAGGTCCACTTCCGAAAATCACCTAAACGCACATATTTCATTGATTTGTGATAAAATTCGAGTTAAACATGTTTTGTGTACATACAAATCATTCTACGAAATTTTTTACGGATCGGTCCATTATTGGTCATAGCTCCCATATAAGGCCCACTTCCGAAAATCATTTAAAAGCTCATATTTCATTGTCATATAAAGCTATCTTGATGAAATTCAACACAAATATGTTTAGTCTAAATATAAATCATAGGTCCATAATTGGTCATAGCTCCCATATAAAGTCCACTTCCGAAAATCACTTAAACGCATATATTTCATTGAATTATAAAGATATCGGGATAAAATTCGACACAAATATGTTTTGTATACATACAAATCATTTTACTAATTTTGTTACGGATCGGTCCATTATTGGTCATAGCTCCCATATAACCCCATTTCCGAAAATCACTTAAAAATACATATTTCATTGTCAAATAAAGCTATCGTGATAAAATTCGACATAAATATATTTCGTATAAATATGAATTATTCCACTAAATTTTTTCCGGATAGGCCCATAATTGGTCATAGCTCCCATATAAGGTCCACTTCCGAAAATCGCTTAAACACATATATCTCATTGAATTCTAAAGCTATTGGGATAAAGTTCGACAAAAATACGGTTTGTGTACATTCAAATCATTTCACCAAATTTTTTACGGATCGGTCCATTATTGGTCATAGCTCCCATATAACCCCATTTCCGAAAATCACTTAAAAATACATATTTCATTGTCAAATAAAGTTATCTTGATAAAATTCGACACAAATATGTTTTGTCTTTATATGAATCACTCTACGAAATTTTTTCCGGAGAGGCATCCATAGAGGGTCCACTTACGAAAATCACTTAAACGCACATATTTCTTTGAATAATAAAGCTATTTGGATAAAGTACGACTTGAATATGTTTTGTGAGCATATAAATCATTCTACCAATTTTTTTTCCGGATTGTTCCATATATGGTAATAGCTCCTTAAAAAAAATCACTTAAACGCACATATTTCATTAACAAATAAAGATATCTTGATAAAATTCGACACAAATATGTTTAGTGTAAGGTCGTAGCTCCTATACATATAAAGTTCACTTCCGAAAATCACCTTAACGCACATATTTCATTAATTAATAAATCTATTGTAGTAAAATTCGACTTGAATTTTTTTGGCATATAAATCATTATACGAAATTTTTTCCTTAACGGTTGATAATTGGTCACAACTCCCATATAAGGACCATTTCCGAAAATTACTCAAATGCACATTAACAATCAAAGTTATCGGGATAAAATTCGACATAAATATGTATTTTGTATATATAAATCATTCTACAGATTTTTTCTTTTGGATCGGTCCATAGGTTGTCTTAGCTTCCATATTAATATACATTTTTCTCGACCTAATTAAAATTAGTTTGACACATGCATAAATGTTAGTACCCTCAATAAGGAAACAAAAATTTTGCCAAGTTATCTAAAAATTAGATAGTTAAATGGGTTTCAATAAAAAGTAGCTTGATGGTGGAGGGTATTTAAGATTCGGCATAGCCGAATATAGCACTTTAACTTGTTTATTAATAATATTTTTTAACCACATCCGTACATACTTCAAACACATAAAAACATATCATTACATACTTTAAATTTATTTTTTCAAAATGTTCAATTAAAATTTACTCCTAAAATGTATGTTCACAATATTATTAATTGTATAGACCAAACTATAAATTTAGTCTAAAACTAACTTTCAAAAATTTAACAACGTAAAAATTTAGTATAAATAAACCTACGTAAATTCCATAAACATTTTGGAAAATATCTTTTGTAAATAAATTAAACATGTTTTCTAGCTAATAAAATACACATGTACATAGATGTAATTTTGCACATACACACATATGAATACACAGAGATGGGCATATAATTTTGTTGCTTACCTAGCAAACATGTATGTATATTTGGAGTAAAAAAATGCGTGACATGCATTAAAAATCCAACGAAAATGCAGAAATATACTTATATGTACCTAACTAAGTACGAGCACATTTAGGTATATATGTGTATATGCATACAGCTAGAATGCCAAAAAGAAGCAGACGGCAAGATAATATGCGGTAAAGGTTGAGAGCTAAGTAACCAACACTTGCTTAAAAACAAGCACACACTCATACATATACAAGTATGTATGTATATAGTAAAATAAAACATTCCTAAACCATGAAAAATAACACAAATTATTTTGTCACTGTTAAAATATGTAAACCAAATGATGAAACTCTCTGTTGGTTTTTAAAAGTAGTAAATACCTTTAACGAACAAACGGAAACCACCGTGTACCAACACGTCAAAATAAGCTAATTTTTGTGTGTGTTTGTGTTTTTAACAACAATGTGTGATGTGACAATATAAGTAATGTGACCAATGTCTTAAATACATATTAAATTTCCAAAATTTCAAAAAAGCTCATCCAACCCTTTTGATGTTATGTACATATATTAACTGTACTACACTTTAGTTTTGCTGTCCATTTTAATATACGGAATTTTGAAACATTTTAACCGATGTGATATTTAAACCCAAAATAATGTGATTTATGGAAGTGACTCCAGTCTCATTTTATGACATTTCATAAGCTTCCTCAATATGTATTTAATTATAGTATTTCCTAACGTATAACACAATTTCTACTTTAATAAATTATGTCATAAAATATAGTTGGTCTCATTATACATGAAAGAGGTCTGCAAAAATGTTTTTAGAAAATATTTTCAATATTTTTTTCCTCACTTGTTAATGAAGATTAAATATATGTACGTCATTTTAATAGCGCTTTTGCATTAAAATACATATACATTTGTATGTATGTGTTAGAACTTTCATACAAAAATAAATAAATAGAACTATAATACGAAATAACAAGTGAGAGTGTTATATACGGCTGTGTCGAATCTCATATACCCCCCTCAAACCGTATGCTGTAAAGAATGCTCCCCTATAAACATCAGAATGATATTTGGAATATTGCTTAAGTCAATTATGGACCGAGCTCTTTTGAACCAACAAAATATTAATTTTTAAAAACAATATATTTTTGTTCAATTTTTAAACCGTGAGCGTATTAGTAATTTTCTGAAGATGACCTATATATGCGTCAATTATGAACCGATATTCAAAAAATTTTGTACATAGATTTCGATTTGTATAGAACTTTTTCCTGAAGGGAAACTTTTTATAGTTTAAGTAATTTTCAGAAGGGGACCTTATATATATATATGTATATATATATATAAAGTCATTTTCAGAAGGGGACATTATATGGGGGGTAAGGTCATTTATAGGCCGATCCTAAAAAAAGTTGGTAGAGGGGTTTGGCTTCGTAAGAAACTTACTTATACCGAATTTCATCGCTATACTCGAATGTTTAGGCCAGTAATGAGTGTTAAAGTAATTTTCTGAAGGGCACCGTATATGGGGAGTACGGTCAATTATGGACCGATCCTCAAAAAGTTTGATAGAAAGATTTTAGCTCATATGAAACTTATTTATGTCCAATTTCATCGCTATACTTCTAAAACAGTTATGCCCGTTAAAGCTGTTTTTTGGAGATCCACTTGTATGGGGGTATCCGAAAACGTGGACCGATATTGCTCGTTTTCAATACCAAACAAACCTTAGCAATAGGGAATATTTATGTAAAACTCTGTTTCAACTGTCTAGCTCCTCCCGTATGGGCCCTATCGTGATTTCAACAGACAGACGGACGGACATGGATCGTCTTAGAATTTAATAAGGACCCAGAATATATATAGTTTTATCGGTCTATGACCAACATTTCGATGTGTTACAAACGGAATGACAAAATTAATATACTTAATAATAATTTTTGATAGTGGGTATAAAAACGCACTCCTTTAAATTCATAAACATCATGCACAAACTTAAATATTTTAGATGTAACAAAAACATTTCTCCAGAGTGACGAAAAATGTTGTTGGTTTAAGGAAAAACGAAACATACATATCTATGAATGTATGTTTTTATACAAGGTTAAAGACTGCACAAACTGAATTAGTTGTCATTATGCGTTTGAGCTGATATTTATAATGCTCAAAAATGTTGATCCTACACCCAACTTAAAGTATAGCAATTGGCTCAGAATCACTTTTTGAGTTAATTTATCTATGTCCGTCTATCCGTCCATATGTCTGTCCGTTTGTGTGTCCATTTAAACCTTGTACGCAATTTTCAATATAATTTTATGAAATTTGGCACGTACGCTCCTTTCGGTCCAAGGACGAACGATATCAATAATGGTTGAAATCGTTTATAATCTTTGAACCCTGCATATGATGTACAGTTGAAACTAAAACATACCACTTTGATTTCTTAGTCCTTCCAAATATTCATATGTAATTCAAAAAAAGGCCGCAAAATTAAACTAAATTTTACCAAAATTATATGCTACACGTCTAGATTGTTCAGACTTGTTCAGACTTGTGTGTGGTGCGGTATATGAATTTAACAATATACACTTATGAGTGCAAATATAAACCTACTTGTTTTCATATTTTAGACCAAAAATAAAATATTCTAAAAAAATTAAACACTACTAAGTAAACTGTGTTTTGTTGTTCATGTACATATGTATACATATACTTTTTTGACGTCATATATATATGTGTATACATTAGACTTGTCCTTAATACGACGGCGAAGATGAAATTTTATTGGTTTTTATTTAAAGTTAATTTCGAAGTATTTATTGTATTTATGTATTTTACTGCACTTTTACCATCAAGTCATGATCAAACCAGTTCCTTTTTTGGAGCCATCCTAATACATATTCATGTTTTTATGTGTGAGAAACCTAGATATACACTTGTTGTAAATAATTCTGAATTATGTTGTTGCTGTTGTTCATTCATACGTAGGACTCTATTGTACTGCATGTAGATACTAGGTTCATTATGACTATTCTCAAAAAATTATTTAGTAACGTCCTTGTTTGCACCGAAAACAAAAGAGTAAAGAAAATTAACAATTTGTACTTTAACCTTCACACAGATTCTGTATGCGTAGGACAGGTTATTTAGAGCATTAAACTGGTACTTTAACAACTAAAGTGCGTAGAATAAAACATTTTTTATACCCTCCACCACCATCAGTGGTGATAGAGGGTATATATAACTTTGTCATTCCGTGTGTAACACCAAGAAATATTCATCTGAGACCCAACAAAGTATATATATTCTGGGTCCTTATCAAATTCTGAGTCGATTTAGCTATGTCCGTCTGTCCGTCTGCTTGTGTAAAACACGCTCACGATAAAACGAAGCAATAGAGCTTAACCAAATTCACCCAAAATGTTCTTCATTTTCCTAAGTTGTTTGGTATTGCAAATGGGCAAAATCGGTTCACACCGGGAAAAGTTATGAATCAAAATTTAAAACAACCTCGGAAAAAAATCAGCATTTTTTACAAATTCTGATGTAATTTTCTCGAAAACTATGCAAGATAATTCCATGGAAATCACCATACATTCGTTTCTGCACAAGATCTTGATTCCTGCTGAAAATTGCCAGAATCGGTCCACAATTTCATATACCTCCCATACAAAAGTACATATTCCCGGAAAATGGGTTTTTTGTTAATAACTTCCGCCACAATGTCGATATCTTCACAAAATTTTACAAATCAAAATCGTATGTCATTAGAATTCTTTCAGAGGAAAAATTTTTCCGATCGGTCCATAATTGGTCATAGCTCCCATACAAGGTCCCCTCCCGAAAATCACTTAAACGCGCATAACTCATTACTAAATTAAGATATCAATATAAAATTTGGCACAAGTATTACTCATATGCACAGAAATATTACTGTGAAAATTTTTTTCGATCGGTCCATAATTGGTCATAGCACCCATACAAGGTCCCCTCCCGAAAATCACTTAAACGCGCATAACTCATTACTAAATTAAGATATCAATATAAAATTTGGCACAAGTATTACTCATATGCACAGAAATATTACTGTGAAAATTTTTTTCGATCGGTCCATAATTGGTCATAGCTCCCATACAAGGTCCCCTCCCGAAAATCACTTAAACGCGCATAACTCATTACTAAATTAAGATATCCATATAAAATTTGGTATAAGTATTGCCCGTATGCATAGAAATATTACTGTGAAATTTTTTTCCGATCGGTCCATAAATGGTCATAGCTCCCATACAAGGTCCCCTCCCGAAAATCACTTAAACGCGCATAACTCATTACTAAATTCAGATATCCATATGAAATTTGGTACAAGTATTGCCCATATGCATAGAAATATTTCTGTGAAATTTTTTTCTGATCGGTCCATAATTGGTCATAGCTCCCATACAAGGTCCCCTCCCGAAAATCACTTAAACGCGCATAACACATTACTAAATTAAGATATCCATATAAGGTTTGGTAAAAGTATTACTTAATGCACAGAAATATTACTGTGAAATTTTTTTCCGATCGGTCCATAATTGGTCATAGCTCCCATACAAGGTCCCCTCCCGAAAATCACTTAAACGCGCATAACTCATTACTAAATTAAGATATCCATATAAAATTTGGTATAAGTATTGCCCATATGCATAGAAATGTTACTGTGAAATTTTTTTCCGATCGGTCCATAATTGGTCATAGCTTTCATACAAGGTCCCCTCCCGAAAATCACTTAAACGCGCATAACTCATTACTAAATTAAGATATCCATATAAAATTTGGTATAAGTATTGCCCATATGCATAGAAATATTACTGAAGATTATTTCCCGATCGGTCCATAATTGGTCATAGCTCCCATACAAGGTCCCCTCCCGAAAATCACTTAAACGCGCATAACTCATTACGTAATTAAGATACCCATATGGTACAAATATTACTCATATGCACAGAAATATTACAGATAATTTTTTTTCCGATCGGTCCATAACTGGTCATAGCTCCCATACAAGTTCCCCTCCCGAAAATCACTTAAACGCACATAACTCATTACTCAATTAAGATATCCATATAAAGTTTGGCAGAAATATTGCTCATATATAAAGAAATATTACTGTGAAATTGTTTTCCTATCGATCCATAATTGATCATATCTCCCATACAAGGTCCCTTTCAGAAAAACACTTAAAGGCACATAACTCATTACCAAATAATGATATAAATAAATACTATTTTTGTTCATAAATACTATTTTGTAATGCAAAAAGCACTTAATGTTATTTCAAAAATTTTTCACGATCGGCCTATATTTGGTGATATCTCTCATACTAGGTCCTGCCCCTAAAAGCGCTTTAACCGTATTTAACCATTTGCATTATCAATTTGTGTAGAACAAAATTATATATAGGTATGTATTTTTAAAATCCTTAAATCTTTCACACACATGCATACATGCAAATACGAGATATCGCTAAAGCATATCTTAGGGCGCTATACAAATTTAAATGGAAGTGGCGTTTATAATGTTCAATAAATCTTGGAATTGTAGTAGATTTAAGCTGTTTAAATCTTGGGATTTTTCTATTTCTATATTCTATATTTCTATAAGATATATCATCTATATTTCTATAAGACATGAGAAAACTTATTTCTACAAATATTTTATTAATTAGAAATGTATTAATACAAAAGTTGCTGGTGGAGGGTATTTAAGATTCGGCTCAGCCGAATATAGCACTCTAACTTGTTTATTTTCAGATGTTTAATGGGCAAAGGATGTGTTTTATTTAAGAAAATTTTTTGTTGATTATAATTAAAACTATGACGTTTTTATAGAAAATTATAATGTAATTGTTAAACACCTTGTAGAACTTTATTGAGACCTAATCTGTGATTTTCTGAGCAGGCCTTTTATAAGAAGTATATGGTCAAGAATTATAAAGAATTTCGTTGTTATAAATCTTGTATATGTCGAATTTCGTCGATATACTGATAATATTAAGGTAGTTTTGGTCGTTAAAGTGATTTTCTGGAGGAGACTCTAAATAGAAAGTAGGATCAATTATGGTGCGCTGTATTCATTATATATTGCAATATAATTTTTGGTTGCTTAACAAATATTTGAAAAATTTGCTTTATAATTAACTAATTTATGATTCTTTAAACAGTATTTCTAGGGGCCACTTGTATGGAGGCTAGGCGAAATCATAGGCCGATATTGCTCATTTTTAATACCAAACAAATTTTATCAATATTTATACAAAATTTCAACTGTCTAAACTTCTCTCGTGTGTTAGACAGTGATTTAAACAGACAGATAGACGGACGGACTGACGGATATGGCTAGATGCTTTTAGAATTTAATGAGGATCGAGAATACATTTACCTTTGTGAGTCTATGAACAATATTTTGATGTGTTACGAACGGAATGACCAAATCAATATACTCCTCACAATTTCTTTTCATGTTAGGTATAAAAACTCTACTAAAAAATACTTCTTATTTAATCAAAAATTTTATGTTTCTATGTTCAATATTATAGGCAAATAAAAAATATAATTTGATGAATGAAAAAGTACCAAAAGTCCCTTTCAGTAGATTCTCATTCACTAAGGTCCCTATATTTTAAATTTTATATTTCTATGTTCAATATCGTACAAATATCAAAAAGTACCATCGGAAAAACGAAAAAGTACAAAACACTCTCAATAAATTCTCATTTAATAAGGATATGTTCCGGTTAACCATTGTAGAGAAACCAATTAAAGAATGGAAAAGTACCAAAGGGTACCCACTTACAGAATATTATTCAGTCAAGACCATGTATGTTAAAATTTATGTTCCTAGGTTGAATATTTTAGAAAATTCAAAAAGTACCATTTATGAGATAAAAAGTGCTAAAAAGTTCTCTCTTAAAGAATCTTATTCAATGAGGACCGTGTATGTTTAATAATCAAGTGTTTTGAATTCATATTATAAAACATACAGAGTATCATTTGAAGAAAGAAAAAGTACCAAAAGTGGAATAAATTCTACCTCAGTAGAAAGTACTAATAATAATAGTAAAATTTTTCCCCATTTCGCTTAGAAATATACATTTTTGAGAATTAAGTTTACAAAATGTTCCGTATTTAAATCTATATATCACAGATAAAACTCAAACGATTCAAATCTGCATTCATTTGTTCCAGAAAAATTGTGCTTTCAAAAAGGTACCAAACAATTTACCCGAATTTGGTCCTATATAGGCCTTAGTACTCGAATTCCAAAATAATATACCAACAGCTTATTTTGTGTAAATAAATAAACTTCTTTTTCAAGTTTTATAAAAATTAGCTCAATGAGTTTGAACAAATTAAATTTCCCGTTTTTCCCCTTTTTTGGGGAAAAACGAACAATGTCAATTAAAATTATTTCTTATAATTTATTATCTAAAACATGGAAGCTGGAAAATTTGTTTTCTGCAAAAATTTATTTTCCAAAAAAATTCGTTTAAATGTACATATATTGTATAAAGATTGAATAAACATTATGCGGTAAAATTTTTGAAGAGGACAGAAACTAGGAAAAATATTTATTTTTTCATGCATATTTTACTATGTGATACCCTACAATGAGTAATAACAATCAAAAGCAAATATACAACTAGAAATTTTTAGTTGTTTCAAATTTTAGGTTAAGATATTTCAAAGCAGAAATTAGATATAACAGGAATTAAACCTTATTTGCACCCAATAGATAGTACCGTTAGACAGAAAATAAGGACTTCTTAAACTTTAGAACATAAGAAAAGTTGATGTTATCTTTCAGATTAGATGTTCCTGACCTCTGGGTTAAAAAAATGTGTGTATTAATTATTTAAGACAAATTGAAGAATATTGTATTAATTATAGTGTTAAGGTGAATATTATCTGAAAGCTATTTTTGGTTATGGAGCAAGTTTTACATTTTTAAATCCATTTAATTTTTGAAGCGCTATATATAAATGACTGTATCGACTTTTTCTCGTCGTTAACATTTTATACATACGAGAATTCCAAACTTTTGCACGAATATAAACTATCATAACATCTATAGTAGTACAGGGTATAATTAAATAGAAATTTGCATGTCTAACAGACAAAACGATTTGAATATGTATAAGTTTAACAAAAACAAAAAAAAAAAAAAAAAAAAAAAAACTGCTACATACAATTTAAATGTCTGTTTCTGAATTTTTCTATTATTGCTGTTTTGGTCTTTTAAAGTAAAAGTTTGTATGAATTAAGTATGTTATGGGTGTTATCCGTAAAAAATTAATGTTTAAAATTTAAGTATGTAATTGCATGTATGATATTATTGTTGGAAAACTTATAACTATCTAAAATCTTAGTATTTAAAGTTTTGTTAATTTTGCGACCAATATTGTGCAAGGACCTTAAATTTTGATTTTCCAGTAATCGCATATTTCAATATTTATACCCTACACCCACTATACGTTTGTACTGATGTTTGTAGCACCCAAAAATATTGGTCCTACACCCACCTTAAAGTATACTAATCGCCTCAGCCGATTAAGCTGTGTCCGTCTGTCCGTCCGTCTGTCTGTGTGTCCATGTAAACCTTGTGCGCATTCTACCGGTCGCAATTTTTGAGATAATTTGATGAAATTTGGAACGCCATTGAAAATGGCTAAAATCGGTCCATTATTTCACCTAGCCCGCATACAACCGGACCTCTCTAATAGAGCTTTTGACCACATAATATTTTAAAAAAATTTGCAAAACTTAGTTTTATATAAGTCTTAATAATTCTTGCGATTTTCGTAAAGATCGAGCATTATTTGACCCTAGACCCCATACAAATGACTTGAATGTCCACAATTCACTAATAAAAAATAATTTAGCAAAAAATAGGTTTTATTTAAACATAAATCCTGACAATAAATTTTATAAGGATCGGCCCATGTTTTGCCCTAGGCCCTATATAACCGGACCTGCCGATTTGGGCCTTCTAGCTTATAACTTTGTCAAATATACCACTATTTTATCAAAAATTGGGACAACTAAGTTATTAAGGATATATATTCCTTAATAACACTGTTAATTTTAGTAATAATCCGGCCTCAGTTGATCCAAGCCCCCATACAGTCCCCTGCAGAAAATGATTCACTTATAACATCACTTATAAACATCAATATCACGATGGGATATCCCTCAAATAAGTTTTATATACGCATAAATCCCGACACTAAATTTTATAAGGATCGGACCAATTTCTGTCCTAGCCCCATACAACCGGACCTTCCGATTTGGTCCTTTTAGCCCATAACTACTTCAAATAAACAGTATCTTTCCAAAAATCTGTATAATTAAGATTGATATAATTATAAATAACATTGTCGATTTTCGTAATGATCTGGCCTCATTTGACCCTATCCCCTATACAAAATCCCCTTCTGAAAATTACTTCAATACCCACAACTCACTTATAAACACTAGTATTACTTTGAAATTTGGCACAAATAAGTTTTATATAAACATAATTCCCGACAATAAATTTTATAAGAATCGGTTTAATTTCTGCTCTTGCCTCCATACAACCGCACCTTCCGATTTGGCCGTTTTACCTTTTAACTACGTCTAATATACTATTGTCTATCTAAAAATCAGCATAATTGAGTTTAATGTAATTATGAATAGTAAAGTCCCCTTCAGAAAATGACTTGAATGTCCACATGTCCATAGTACCACGATGAAATTTGGCACAAATGAGTTTTATATAAACATTATTCCCAACAATAAATTTTATAAGGATCGGTTTAATTTCTGCCATAGCCCCCATACAACCGGACATACCGATATGGGCCTATTATCTCTTAACTACGTCTAATATACTTCTATCTATCGAAAAAATCGGCACATTTTGCTGATGTTTTTAACACTCAAAATTATTTGTCCTTAAGTATACCAGTCGGTTCAGAATCACTTTCTGATCCGATTAAGCTATGTCCATCTTTGTGACCGTGTATGAATGACATTTAATATTCGCAATTGGTGTAGGGTATCATATGGTCGGCCACGCCCGTCTATATTTTTTTACTTCAGCAGGTCTGAGATTTTCCTGAAAAATATTGGTTGTCAAATGTTTTAGCTATTTTCTCATTCGGAGCCCTGTTTATTGATTTACATCCGATTTAAGGTTTGCATTTAAATATCCGTTTTCTGTGGAGGATATTTTTATAACCTACATCATTTGTATATAACTTATTAACCAAAGTTAATAAGGTGGGTTAATACAAAATAAACAAATACAATTTATTTTATCTCCTCATTTCATAAAAAGTCCACCCTCGCCCACTCAGTACTTATATGTTTTAATTACTTTCTACTGTTAAATATCACTTTAGCTTTAATACTATTTAACTTTTTCCTAACGCCTCACATTTATTTTCACAGCAATCAAGTTTTAGTTTTAATTTATACTCTTTTTGTAAATTTCAACACATTTCCACACGATTACGATGCAACAAAATTTAGTTTTACTTTTTTGTTTCTCTGTGATAATCACCTCAGCTTTTACTGCTTTCAATGTCTAATTTACATTATTGTTGGCAAATACAGTAAGGGTAGGAGGCAGTAAACGAACTAAAGTTGGGTAAACACTGTTAATGGGAATTGCAACATTTTAAGTAGGTCATTAAAAAGGCTTTATAGCATTGTACATTGAATAAAGTTCATTAAATTTATATATATTTGTTGGACAACAACAACAATCATATCAATTTATAGAGTTTTAATTTTCACCTTAAAAAAAAAACACACACACATTAAATGATATTAAAATTAATAAGCGCAATTTGATGATGAAAGGATTAATAGTGTGGGTTGAGATAAAGTTAAACTATAAAATTTAACATTAAAATATTCCGGCAAATTTATAGTCATTTAAAAAATAGTATTTAAATCATTAATTAATTAAATTATTTAATTATAAACAAATCATCTAATGAGCAAAACTTTTTTTCATTAAATTTGTTCTTTTTATATTTCTGTAATTTAAAAAGAATATATTCTTAAGATTATCATCAAATAAATGTTTGTACCTAAGAAATTATGCAGAAAACTTTACTCATAATTGTTGATATAATTAAAATTTTATGTACATATCTAAATATTTTAAAATGTTTACAATGTTTTTTGTTTTTCTTTATTTTTTTTTTCTTTGTAATTTTTCTTGTTCAAAAATAAAACACATAAATTTTGTTTAAATCAACATAGAATTAAATTCAATCTTCCCCCATAAGTGACATCTGCAGACAAATAGATAAACAGACTTGATATTATTTTCTTTTTTTGTCAAATAGTAAACTTTTTAAAAGTTAATTTGAAATTTCTAAAAACATACAAGCATCTACCCATTTAAAAACTAAAAATGTATATAGAAATTAAAAAATAAAATTGTAAAGATGTATCTACTACTTAGACAATTGAAATGTCTATAAGACAACCATAAAAGAAATGATAAAATGAACAAAATAAAGAATATACAAATTTTTTTTTTTTTTTTTTTTTTTTTTTTTTTTTTTAAACGTCATAAAGGAAATAATTAAGTAAGAAGTAAACGAAACATTTCTCTGCAATTACAAGATAAACAAGTACAGATAGTAGTTTTTAAAGAGTTTAGTATATGACAAATTTCCATATGTACTTCATATGTTGTAAAATGTCGAACTTTTACAATTAAGTTTAAGAATTTCAGTGAATGATTAATTAATTTAAGAAGCTTAAATAGTGATTCAAATTATGTGTTGGGGCGTATGATTGATATTTATTTAATACATATTATGTATACTACATGGTTCAGTCTTAAATTGAATTTCACAGCAAGGCTTAAAATGAGTGTCTTTATGAGTGATCGGGTCAAATGTAGACCAAAGTCTATAAAATTTAATTTTAATACTAGTATTTAAAGCGATTCGAAAAATCTAATATGAGATAAACAAACAAATTTAATATAAAAAGTCTATGGTTTCAAAATAGGTACGGGTAAAAATTTAATTTAATTTGTTTATTTTCAAACAAAGGCTTAATACATTATTCACTATCATTAACGGGGTATCATTGTAAGGTTTTCAGTAGACAACGAAACGAGATTCGGTACTACCAAGGTTAAACACTCATTGATTTAATATTTTATATTAGAATGGCACCAAAATAAAAATGGCTAATGTTCCTCCAAAAAAATTAGTTCATTTTGAGATACCAATTCTTATCTTTGTGCTGATATATTTGGTGATCTGGATCAAACGAGTTATTTCATATTTCCCACCATTTTTTCAAAATGGCATCGAATATTTTGTTCATATATTATGAACATTTTATATTGTTATACAAATATATTTACGTTTAACGGTTAATTTAATCAAAAAAGATCGAATATTGTTCACTGACACCACAAAGTATATATATTCTGGTACCTCGTAAGATTCTAAGACGATCTAGCTATCTCCGTCCGTCTGTCTGTTGTTGGCACGATAGCGTCCACAAAAAAAGAGATATTGAGATGAAATGTTTGGTATTGGAAATGGGCTGAATCGGTCGACGATTTCACATAGCCCCCATACAAATGTACCCCACGGAATATTGTGTAAATAGCTTCAAACATTCACAAATTCGTTGTTTATGAAGCAAATGCCACAAAATTTTCGCTAAGTCAGTTTCTTGACTTCCGAAATAAAATTCTGAATTATGGCGGACATAGGACCACAATTGTCCCTTTCCCCCATATAAGCTCCCCTTTAGGAAATGACTATAATGCTGATTGCTGGCTTAAAAATTCGAATATAGCAACGAAATTCGACACAGTATCATAGAAGCCAAAAACATTTCACTAAACTTTATGTGGATCGGTCCAAAATTGACCCTACCCCCTTGTCCCCTTCAGAAAATGACTAGCGCTCATTATTGGCGTAAAAATACGAGTCTATTTTACATAAGTAAATATCTTAGGAGCCAAAACCTTTCCACCAAATTTTATATGGATTGTTCCATAATTGACCCTACCCCCACATAAGGTCCCCATCAGAAAATTACTTTAAAGCCCATTACGGGTTAAAAAATACGAGTATATTAATGAAATTCGACACAAGTAAGTTACTTGCGAGCCAAAATATATTAACCAAATTTTATGTGGATCGGGCCTTAATTGATCCTACCACCCATATAAGGTCCCCATCAGAAAATTACTTTAACGCTCATTACCGGCCAAAAAAAAAAAAAAAAACGAATAAAACGATAAAAATCGATATAAACTTGACTTGTATGAATCAAGATCGTTCTACAAAATTTTACGAGGATCGGTCTATAATTTACCCTACCCCCATTTTTTTTCCCTTTCAGAAAATTACTTTAAAACTTAGTACTGGCTTAAAAATACTAGTAGATCTATGAAATTCGACATAAACTAGTTTTGTATGAGATAACATCTCTGTACAAAATTTTGTGGGAATCGGTCCATAATTAATCCTACCCCCCATTTAAGTCCCCTTTAAGTCCCCATTACAAAATGACTACAACGCGAAAAATACGAATTTAAGGTAAGAATGTTGGAAAAGTAATATTGTCTCATAAGATTAATTTTAATTGTGTGTCAAGGCGTATGATTGATATTTATTTAATAATACATATTATGTATACTACTAGGTAGCACATGGGACTTAACTTAATTACAGAACCCTAAGTTACATACTGATTGTGCAGCTTTAAACTGAGCAAGGATCAGAGAACTTTAACACCAAAATTTATATAATTCTTGTTCTTGCAATGAAAAAATATAAAAAATATTAAAACCCTTACTCTTTGACCACGCTATGACAAACCGTATTACAAAATAAACTTAATTTTTATTTTCGAAACGCACATCAGTACCTTATTTCTTCTCCATACAACCGGGGCAACCCTAAATGTGTTCTAAAAATTGTTATTATCTATTAAAACAAGCGGCTATAGCAACAACTTAAGTCTGCATTTGGGGCCTTTGTAGTTTGTGAAACAAATGAGACTAACATATATATATGTACATTAGAGCTGCCCTGGATAAATACAATTATTTTAAAATCTTACTTTATAATTGTATATTTCTAATAAACAAACATAAGATGAAATGATCATGACTCTTTTATAACATTCAGAAAATATATCTTCAAGATGGATCATTTTATTTCTAATATTTTAGAAATTACAAACAAACATTAATGTTTTAGAGACTAACCTAATGTACTGGTAATGAAAGTGCAACATGAGAAAAAATAACATGCATATGTATACGTTCTCACTCATATAAAGAAAATAAAACTACAATACCACCTACTTAAATAATAAACAACAATAAGAGTTGTGTAAAGAAAATACTGAGACAATAAACAAAAAATTTATAAAAACAAAAACGAGAAATTAAAAGAAAACAAAACATTTGCAGGAATGTCCACACCCACTATGTACCGTTTTAAAGACCATGTTTAACATGGTTTTTAGTTCTAGGTTGCTGAAAGTTATGACTATTAGTCATAGACAAACAATAACGGATGACATAAAAACAAAATGTTAAAATGTTTTCTTTTATGAATGGTGTACAAATATGTGAAATATATACAATTTGTATATGTTCTACAAAACTAAAATTAAGGGCCTTTTGTTTGACAACATGCATAATATTTTTTGTTTGTTCATATTAGAAAACCATTATAAACATTTCATTGTTTTATTTAAGAGACTAACATTAAAAACAGAAAACAAAATAGATATAAAACAATACAAATTTCTTCATCATTACTCTACTTTGTAATTGAAGTTCATTTTCTTACATTATCGTTTTCAAAAAGGTCTAAAAAAACGTAAAGGAAGCTAATGAAACAATGTACTTTTTAAAAGTATATATGCTTCACTTTGTATAGGAATATGTTGCAAACTACTGAATGAGACATTAAGTACGTAGTGCACTTGATGCATGAACATGACATTGTTAAGTAGTTGTACATGAAAACCATTAAAACAGTAACACATTTTATGAAAGAAGTTTCAGTTCTAAAAATATAAGAACAATTTAATTTAATATTAAATTTTATTTAATACTACTCTATTTTTTTAAACTTAATATCAAAAATAAAGTATGTTTATAAAATGAAGTTTTTTCATGCACATGACATGTTTTTTGTACAAAAAGTAGTTCTGTTTTTGTTTATATTATTTATGACTTTTAATATTTGTCTGTTTATTATAATTCCAATGACAACCCATAATGAATGTCTGCCATTGATACTGTCTCTGTTATTCGTTTTGTTAGCAGCTATTTATTTCGTAAAATAAAACTTGATGTCATGCAATGAACTTTTTCATATGAACTTGTTTGAACTTATTAAATTAGTGAATATATTTATTTTTAAATTTTAAAATAAATTATATAAAATAAATTTTACCAAGGTAAATTTTTTATCAGTATGTACATATGAGAAATAAAATACCGATTTCAATCATCAGCCTTTGTTATTGGACCCAGAGAATAGTATATGACGACACATTTTAAGTGATTCTAAACCGATTGGTATTGGACAAATATTTTTGAGTGTTTTGAACCTCAGCACATTCTACCGACTTTTGGATAGATAGTAGTACATTAAGAGATAAATTGGCAAGTCCTGTTGTATTGGGGGCTAGGGCAGAAATTGAGCCGATCCTTATAAAATTTATTGTTGTGAATTATGTCTATATAAATCTTATTCCTGCCAAATTTATCGTGATAGTAGTGTTCATAAGTGAGTTGTGGGCATTCAAGTCATTTTCAGAAGAGGACTTTGTATGGGGGCTAGGGTCAAATGAAGCCCGATCATGATGAAAATCGACAGTGTTATTTATAATTATCTTAAACTAAATTATAATGATTTTTGTAAATATAGTGGAATATTTAAAGTAGTTATGAGCTAAAAGGCCCAAATCGGTAGGTCCGGTTGTAAGAGGGCTATGCTAAAAATTGGTCCAATCCTTATAAAATTTATTGTCGGGATTAATGTTTATATAAGAGTTATTTGTGCCAAATTTCATCGTGATACTAGTGTTTATAAGTGAATTGTGGACATTCAAGTCATTTTCTGAAGGGGACTTTGTATGGGGGCTAGGGTCAAATAATCCCCGATCATTATGAAATGGACAGTGTTATTTATAATTACATCAAACATAGTTGTGTTTACTTTTGGAAATATTGTAGTATATTTGACGTAGTTATGCGCTAAAGGGCTCAAATCGGAAGGCCCGGTTATATGGTGGATAGGACAAAACTTGGGCCGAACCTTATAAAATTTATTGTGGATATTTATGTTTATATAAAACTCATTTGTGCAAAACTTCATCGTGATACTAGTATTTATAAGTGAATTGTGGACATTTAAGTGATTTTCAGAAGGGGACTTTATATGGGGGATAGGGTCAAATAATGCCCGATCTTTACGAAAATCGCTAGAATTTTTGCCAATTTTTGTAGCGATAGAAGCTCATTTAATATAATTATGTGGTCAAAAGCACTATTTGGGGATCCGGTTGTATGGGGGCTATGTGAAATAATGGACCTCTTTCAACCATTTTCAATAGCGTTTGTCTTTAGACCAAAAAAAGGACACGTTCCAAATTTCATCAAATTATCTTGAAAATTACCACCTGCACAAGATTTACATGTACTCACAAACAGACGGACGGACAGATGGACATAGCTCAATCGACTCAATCGAATCGAAGTGATTCTGAGCCGATTGGTATAATTTAAGTTTACAAATATCAGCATAAACGTATAATACCTAAAAATTAGCTCCATAGATGTATAAAGCAATTATTACAGCACCCTCATCACGGAAGCAAAATTTAAACTTTCGCAAGTTATTAAGTACGTATCTAAAAATAATTAGATGGGTTTTCATTAAAGGTATCGTACAGGTGGAAGGTAATTAAGATTCGACATAGCCGAATATAGCACTCTATCAAATATTTATTCAATTTTAATTATTAGATTAGTAATTGCCACTATAAAAGATATAATAAAAAGATATAATTATAGTACAACCAAATTTATTACTTTCTATTGACAATTTAATTAAACTTTCGTAACAATACCACTTTAATACTGAAAATGAAAACACGTTAGTATTTAAATAACTAGATTTTCTTATTCTTGGTATTTACATAAAAGAGTTTTAAGTAAGCTGATGTCAATCAATTCATGTGGTGGTATGTCAAATTGAAGTATCGTTTCAGTAACATTATGCACCTTGATTTTAATTAAAATTTTATTCGTGGAAATGTAATTTAATTCACACAAACGATTAGTTATAGCGGTTATAAAAAGGAAATCAAATTTAAATTGTTAAAATATATTTTAATTTTAAAATAATCAAACGAAAATATCTGTTACAACTACGCCTACAATAGATTGTAAAAAACAATGGTAGTTGTTTCATTTTTACAAAACTAAATATTATCCGAAAACAAGTTAGAGTGCTATATTCGGCTGAGCCGAATCTTAAATACCCTCCACCAGCTACTTTTATATTAATAGTTTTCTAATTGATCAAATATTTGTAGAAATATGTTTTCTCATGTCTTAAATAGAAAAAATCAAAATTTAAACAGCTTAAATCTATTACAATTCCAAGATTTATTAAACACTACAAACGCCATTTTCTTTATATTTTAATATCGCTTAGCGATATTTAGTAATTTGCATGTATGCGTGTGTGTGTGAAAGATTTAAGTTTTCAAAATACATATATATAATTTTGTTCTACACAAATTGATATTGCAACTAGTCAAATACGGTTAAAGCACTTTTAAAGGCAGGACCTAGTATTGGAGATATGACCAATTATAGACCGATCGTAAAAAATTCTTGAAGCAAAATTTCTGTACATAAGAGCTATATTTCAGTCAAGTTTTGTATCTATATCGTAATTTTGTAATAAGTTAGGAGTGTTTATGTGATTTTCTGAAGAGAACCTTGTATGGGACCGAGCGCATGTTATAAACCGATCGTGAAAAAATCTTGAAATAGAATTTTTGTATACAAAACAAATATTTGTGCCAAATTTTGTATCAATAGCTTTCTTTGGTAATGAGTAATGTACGTTTAAGAGATTTTCGTTTAAAGAACTTATATGGGAGCTATGACCAATTATGTATATAAAGTTATGTGCGTTTAAGTGATTTTCGAGAGAGGACCTTGTATGGGAGCTATGACCAGTTATGGACCGATCGTAAAACCACTTTATAGTAATATTTCTGTGCATATAAGCAATACATGTACCAAACGGATATCTTAATTTAGTAATGAGTTATGTGCGTTTAAGTGATTTTCAGGATGGACCGATCGGAAAAAAATTTCTCAGTAATATTTCCGTGCATATAAGCAATACTTGTACCAAATTGTATATGGATATCTTAATTTACTAATGAGTTATGCGCGTTTAAGTGATTTTCGGGAAGGGAAAAAAAATTCACAGTAATATGTTTGTGTATATGAGCAATACTTGTACAAAAAAAAAATGGATTTCTTAATTTTGTAATGAGTAATATGCATTTAAGTGATTTTCGGGAGGAGACCTTGTATGGGAGCTATGACCAATTATGGACGGATCGCAAAAAATGTTCACAGTAATATTTCTATGCATATGGACAATACTTATACCAAATTTTATATGGATATTTTAATTTGGTAATGAGTTATGCACTTTAAGTTATTTTCGGGAGGGGACCTTGTATGGGAGCAACACTATCGGTGCAAAGTGCAAAAGTACTCATGTATATTCTTTCAGCGAAAAATCGGTTAAATGATTATTGAATATGGAATTTTTTTTCAAAATCATTTAGTTTATATACAATGCTACAAAAATAACAATAAAACTAAATTATTCTTAAATCTTTTTCTTATTCTTAAAATTTTTCTGCATAACATCTAAAATTAAAATAAATTCACTTTTTTGTCAAACAAAATAAAGTGTAAATTTTATATATCATTATTTAAATTTCTTGTATATCAAATTTTTTTTATCTATTTTGGTTCTGATTTTAATATCTGTATCTATTTAAGCCATTTTGGTAATTTTGTTCTCCATTATTATTCGCAATCGCTTTCCCTTCCCCTTGCTATCCCCATATGATAATTTTCAAAAGAAATACGTTTTTGATCACTATTTCATCGGAATTTTTTGATAAATTGTGGTCCAAAATTAATCTATTGGATTTAGGGCGGTGCTCTGAGCAACTTATTTCAATTTTCAGTGATTTTTCCTACAGTAATGTTATTTTTTAACTTTATCAAGTGCTTAAGCTTATTATCTTGCCGAAATATAAAGTTGCCCAAGTCCATTTCGAAGGCACTGATCTTAAGATTTCACTGCAATATGCTCATATAGTGTTCATTGGAGCTTTTTGAATAAATTTCACCTAGGTTCCCCACACCTAACGTTAAAAATTGGACACTTACGAAGAGTCAACTGACCCATACCTTCAATCTTTCACCAACATATTTAAAAGCTTAAAATTTTTTTTTCGATTTTAGTATTTAATTTCATATTTTTTAGATCAAATTTACTTAGTTGGTCAGATGAGTCCCAATTTCTACCGAAAATTTTGAAATGTCGACAATGAGTGTGAATTAAGCCCTTAAATATACAAAATTTAAAAAACAATACCCCAGGTTTCAAATATTATGGTGGAGGGCTATCGGTATTGTTACATTATTCAACTTTAAGAGCGAGAATCTTAGTGAAAATGGAGTAACTAATAACAAATGAGCAATTCACGAGCTTATTTAATAAAAATTTGGAAATAAATGCCGTAAAAATGGGTTTGGGAGACTTAATGCCTCAACCGATTCATGACTTCAAACACACGACTAAGGTTAAAAACATTATTGTAAAAAAAAAAACACTGAAAAATTTGAATGACATGCTCAGAGCATCGCCCTAAATCTAATAGATTAATATTTGACCACAATTGATCACAAAATTCCGCTGAAATAGCGAACAAAAACGGATTTCTTTTGAAAATAATAGTATAGGAGAAAGCAAGGGAAAGTGAAAGCGATTGCGAATAATAATGGTAAAATAATTACAAAAATGACTTGAGTAGATCCAGATATTCAAATCAGAACCAAAATAGATTAAAAATTTTGATATACATAAAATTAAAATAATGATATATAAAATTTACACTTTATTTTGTCCGACAAAAAAGTGAATTTACTTTAATTTTAAATGTTATACAGAAAAATTTTAGGTGGAATAAATTTGTTTTATAGTTATTTTTGTAGCATTGTATATAAACTAAATGAATTTAAAAAAAGTTCCATATTCAATAATCATTTAACAGATTTTTCGATAAAATAATGTAGCATGAGCACTTTTGCACTTTATTTTGTCCGATAGTGTATGTCCAATTTTTTCTCTGAATGAATTCTATTGACATAAGATTTTAATTTATAAAAGTTGTGAATATATCAGCATTGTGGCAGAAGTTATTAACAAAAAAAAAACATTTTCCGAGAATATGTATTTTTGTATGGGAGGTACATGAAATTGTGGACCGATTCTGGTAATTTTCAGCAGTGATCAGGATCTTGCGTAGAAACGTGTGGTGATTTCCATGGAATTATCTTGCATAGTTTTCGAGAAAATTACATCAGAATATATAAAAAATGCTTATTTTTTCGAGGTTGTTTTAAATTTTGATTCATAACTTTTCCCCGTGTGAACCGATTTTGCCCATTTTCAATACCAAACAACTTAGGAAAATTAAAAACATTATGGGTGAATTTGGTTAAATTCTATTGCTTCGTTTTATCCTAAGCGTGTTTTACACAGACAGACGGACAGACGGACATAGTTAAATCGACTCAGAATTTGATAAGGACCCAGAATATATAAACTTTGTTGGGTCTCAGATGAATATTTCTTGGTGTGACAAAGTTATATATACCCTCTATCACCACTGATGGTGGTGGAGGGTATAAAAATTAACTGCTTTCACTGTGGCTAATATATAACATACACACTCATTTATATGTATTGAAAGAGAATAAATTCATTTAATTGTATTTCTTTTGTTATTTTCATCATATGGTATGTTGTCTTAATGTCCTTTATCTTTATAATTTAAATTCTTTTGATCTCATTTCTAAACTTACCAAGTCATTCAAGTTTATCTTTAGATTTTTGTGGTCTGTAATAGACATCTATACTTAAATTATTTATATTAATTTTTTTTACAGTAAAAACTTCATTGTGTTGAAATTAAGTATATTATTCAAATTATTTTCCGATTTATGAGAGTAAAATAAACAAAGTTAGAGTCCATAATTTTCCTATATATGACCACATCTTTTATATACTTTTTTTAATATTATTATAAATGAGTTGTTATAAGCGTCCAATTCCTGTTGAAAGTTAAGTTTCAACGATTGTGTTTCCTGTCTTGATTGTTTTTACTGCATTTAACATTTATATGTTTTTTTAAACATATACATATAAGTAATACCTGTTAACCTAAATGCTTTTCCAAATTGCAGTTGTTTCATGCATGACATGTTCTACATGCATGATGCACACAATGTTTGCATGTGTTTGTTGGATTTAAATGGCAGTCATTATGAAGTCTGAAAGCTTTTCACATTTACTACTTACATTGCATGCCAAAATTTTTAACATATATAAAAATTATTTGCATACACTAAAAAATACAGCAATACTATATTTTAGTTTACTTATGTATTGTTTAAGTACTAGGTATAATTTGAATTAAACAAAATATTGAGTGAGGAAATTAAAACATTTCGGTTTTTGTTATACGATTTGAAATTTAACTCATTTCCAACATGTAGTTCCTGCAATCCCCTGTGGCTCCTGTTGAATCGCAAGGCGGATCACTAGGCAACATGCCTCAGTGGTGACTTCTAACATGTTGTAATAGAAAATACAATTGGTATCTCCAAAGCTCGATTTGTAACAATTAAAAAATTTTTTAAAATTCCATAGCTTGCTTTAAGGCGCCCATATAAGAAATTCCTTAATGAACTGCTTATATATTTATTGCAATTTTTAATTTATTTTAAATGTAGTTATTGAGGTTGCTATGTATAAATAGTATAGAGGAAAAAAACTTTTGCATCAACCAAATACATACGTTAATTCGTAAAAACATATAAAAATCATTTTTTTAAATAGAGGCCAATGAACTGCAGGATATGGTAGATAATAAGTACTTTTCAAAAACATAATTAAATAAATAAAATTTTGTGAAAAGCCAAAAAACTAAAAATTATTTTAAGCCAAATAAGTTTCTATCAAATACAATTTTTTTATATTAGTAAAGCTTCATTTAATGTGAAATTGTTTTAATTGTTTTTAGAAATTTAATTGGCCATATTGCTTTTTTATGAGTAAAACTAAATACTAGGATTTAATTGCTGAAACCATATGAAAATAATAATTTTAATAATTTAATAAAATTTAACAATTAAATTAAATTATTAGGGTCAAATTTTGTTTAAAATTTTTAAAAATCTTCGATAAATTATTATGAATAAGGTCCTTATTTTCTAAACATATACATTAGGGTTAAGATATTACTTTTTAAACATTTTTTATTTATTAATTTTTATACCCATCAAAAAAGATGGAAGTATTGTTTTTGTCATTCCGTTTGTAACACATCAAAATATTCATCTAAGACGACCAAGCCATGTCCGTCCGTCTGTCTGTTGAAAACACGATAGAGACCGAATGGAAGTAGCTAGCTGGACAATATCAATATCAATATCATCAATATTTTATATTGATGTTGTTTGATTGGTACTGAAAATGGACAATATCGGTCCACGATTATCCCTAGCCCCCATATAAGGTCCCCTTCAGAAAATGACTTTAACGCTCATAACTGTCTAAAAGAAGCAGCTATAGCGATGAAATTCGACATGAACATATTTCATAGGAACATCAACATCTTTGTAAAACTTTACAAGGATCGGTCCGTAATTATCCCTACCACCCCCATATAGGGTCCTCTTCAGAAAATGACTGTCTAAAAGAAGCATCTACAGCGAATTAAATTCGACATGAACATATTTTATAGGAACCTTAAACGCTTTGAAAAATTTCATAAGGATCGATCCATATTTGGCCCTACCCCCCATATAAGTCCCCTTCGGAAAATGACTTTAACGCTCACAACTGTCTAAAAGAAGCATCTATAGCGATAAAATTCGACATGAACATATTTTATAGGAACCATAACATTTTTGTTGAATTTTGTAACGATCGGTCCATAATTGACCCATAATTGATAAGGCCCTCTTCAGAAAATGACCTTAACGCTCTAACAGACTTAAAAATGCGAGTATAGCGATGAAATTCTTCATGAAAAAGTTTTGTGCTTGCCAAAATTTCTTTAACAAATTTTATGAGGATGGCTCAGTAAATGACCCTACGAAAATCGGTTACGAAAATCGGTCCATAATTGAGCAATATAATAATTAATCCTAAAATGCGAGTACATCGATTAAATTCAACATAAACAAGACCTCTATGAAGTAAAATCACTCCCGAAATTTTACGGGGATCACGACATAGTTGATCCCACCCTCGTACTAGGTCCCCTTCACAAAATTACGTTAACGGTCATTACTGAGAACAACTATGATATTCGACATAAACAAGTTTCGTTCGAGCCAAAATCGTTCTACCAAATTATATGAGGATCGGTTCATAATTGACCCTACCCCCCTTCCCCTTCAGAAAATTACCTTAACACTCATTACTGACTTAAAAATTAGAGTACAGCGATGGAATTCAACATAAAACAAGTAAGAAATTATAGTCGGGCGTGGCCGACCATATGATACCCTACACCAATTGCGAATATTAAATGTGATTAATTTCAATAATGAAGCATTCTGTTAATCTTATATAGGTTCCAAATAATGTCTGTTTATGTACGGTTGTATGCTGACTAGGAGAAATAAAAGACCGATTTAATCATTTTCAACAGCCTTCGTTATTGGATCCAGAGAATAGTATGTGGCCCATTTCAAATAACAAATATTTTGAGTGTTACAAACATCACCACATTGTGCCGACTTTTGGATAGATAGTAGTATACTAGACGTAGTTAAAAGATAAAAGGCCGTAATCGAAAGGTCCGGATGTATGGGGGCTAGGGCAGAAATTGAGCCGATCCTTATAAAATGTATTATTGGGAATTATCTATATACATATATAAAAATTAATGTGTGTTTGTTTGTATGATTGTATGTTCATATGTTTGTGTGTTTATATGTTTTCTTCAAATTTCCACAGCGTATTCCTGTATATCTGGCAATAGGCCACTTTTTATTTCCGATCATGGCGAAAAATGACAATTTTATTTATAATTATATCAAACTTAGTTGTGTCAATTTTTGGAAAGATAGTAGTATATTTGTAGTAGTTATGAGCTAAAAGTCCCAAATCAGTAGGTACGGTTGTATGGGGGCTAGGGCAAAAATTGGTCCGATCCTTATAAAATTTAATGTCGGCATTTATGTTTATATAAAATCTATTTGTGGCAAATTTCATCGTGATACTAGTGTTTATAAGTGAATTGTGGACATTAAAGTAATTTTCTGAAGGGGATTTTGTATGGGGGATAGGGTCAAATAATGTCCGATCATTATAAAAATCGACAGTGTTATTTATAATTATATCAAACTTGGTTGCGCAGATTTTTGGAGAGATAGTAGTATATTTGACAAAGTTATGAGCTAAAAGGCCCAAATCGGAAGGTCCGTTTATATGGGGGCTAGGGCAAAACTTGGGCCGATCCCTATAAAATTTATTTTTGGGTATTATATCAATACAAAACTCATTTTTGCCAAATTTCATCGAGATATTAGGGTTTATAAGTGAATTGCGGACATTCAAGTCATTTTCTGAGGGTGACTTTGTATGGGGGCTAGGGTCAAATAATGCCCGATCTTTACGAAAATCACTAAAATTATTAAGACATATATAAAAATAAATTTTTCCAATTTTTGTAGAGATAGTATATCATTTAACATAATTATGAGGTCAAAAGTAATATTCGGGGGGTCCAGTTGTATGGGGGCTAGGTGAAATAATGGACCGATTTCAACCATTTTCAATAGCGTTCGTCCTTGGACCAAGAGAAGTGCACGTTCCAAATTTCATCAAATTATCTCAAAAATTGCGACCTGTAGAGTGCGCACAAAGTTTACATGGACACACAGACAGACAAGCAGACGGACGGACATAGCTTAATCGACTCAGGAAGTGATTCTGAGCCGATTGGTATGCTTTAAGGTGGGTGTAGGACCAGTATTTTTGGGTGTTACAAACATCAGCACAAACGCATAATACCCTCCCCACTATAGTGGTGTAGGGTATAAACACGATGATCGCGCCATCACTGATTTAAACTGCATTTGGGAGAGCCTTATTAAAGGCCCTCTTCCACATATTGTCCTAATGTTCATATTAATATCGATATATATATGATGGTAAAATTCTACATATATGTAATAAATGAGAAAATTATTTTGATAATAACAAAAGCATTGATTCTTTAATATCAAAGTTTTTTTATAAGGAAGCATTCCTTTGATGGTGGGTATAGATGGTGGGTATAGAAGATTCGGCACAGCCGAACATGACACTCTTATTTGTTGTAATTTTAATCATATCTCCGTCACTTATGATTTGTTACAAACGGACGGACAATTTTGTTAATAATTTATTATTGCCTTTTACGTGATGATAGGTAAATTTTTTTATAAACAAAATAGTCATATCCCTAATGTGAATATACATCGCTCAAAGAAATTCTAATTTAAATAAATTTCTTAAAACAACCAACTGGAACATTATATTCAGTTTAGTTGACTTTCTGCCATTTCTTTGTCACTGTGTATATGTTTTACATTGTTATACAAATTTTTAAACAACTAGAAAAAATAAAATAAAACTTTTTTCATTTCAAAGTTCACGCCAATGAAAATTTACTTTTTTTTTGTGAAGAATTTCATTTTTCTGTTTTTAATGTAAGGGAATATTTTTAAGTATTTCATATTTTTCATAAGATTGGTAACAACTGGTATGTGTTTAAATTTGTAAGGTAATAGCAATGTTTTATGAATTTATTGTTAAAAATGGTCATAACAACAATTTGATTTTTTTTTTTAAATTTGTATGTAATATATATGTCTAGACTTAGTTTATTTATTTAATAAGTCACATTTATTTAATACGTGGAAAATATTTTCTTGTAATTTTTGGTTAATGAAGGCAGTTTAAATTTTATATGCAAAAATATTATGATTCATTTTTGGTTTAAAATTTAAAATAAGTATGTATTTTCTTGTATTTTTTAAAGGAAAAATACATAAATTTTTATGAATATTATAAAGAATATATCCTTCACATCAGGTTTTCTAGATATCGTGTCATAAAGTTTGAAAAAACACCATTTTTGTCACATTTATCGAAAGTTTATAGAACAAATTGTTTGTGAATATTTTTTTATATTACAGGAAATTTTTGAAAATTTGTTTGGCATTTGGTTTAGTCCATTTCAGAATCTTTAAGATTATTATACCCACCATCAAAAAAGATGGGGGATATATTGTTTTTGTCATTCCGTTTGTAACACATTGAAATATTCGTCTAAGACCCATAAAAGTATATATATTATGGGTCCTTATGAGATTCTAAGACGATCTAGCCATATCCGTTTGTCTGTCTGTCTGTTGAAAATACGATAGAGTCAAAACGGAAATAGCTAGAGAGCTGAAACTTCTAGTTGAAGCAGTTTGTTTGGTATTGAAAATGGGCAATATCGGTCCACGATTTCGCCTAACCCCCATATGAGGTCCCGTTCAGAAAATGACTTTAACGCTCATAACTGACTAAAAGAAGCAGCTATAGCGATGAAATTCGACATAAACATATTTTATAAGAACCTTAATATCTTTGTAAAATGTTATAAGGATCGGTCCATAATTGACCCTACCCCCATATAAGGTCCCCTTCAGAAAATGACTTTAACGCTCATAACTGTATAAAAGAAGCATCTATAGCGATGAAATTCGCCATGAACATATTCTATAGAAACCTAAATCGCTTTGTAAAATTTTATAAGGATCGGTTCATAATAGACCCCACGCCCCTTATAAGGTCCCTTTCAGAAAGTGACTTTAACGCTCATAACTGTCCAAAAGTAACAGCTATAGCGATGAAATTTGACATGAACATATTTTATAGGAACTCTATCATAAAAAAATTTTATAAGGATCGGTCCATAATTGACCCTACCCCCATATAAGGTCCCCTTCAGAAAATGACTTTAACTGCCTTAAAGAAGCATCTATAGTGATGAAGAAAAGAAGCAGCTATAACGATGAAATTCGACATAAACATATTTTATTGGAACCTAAAACGCTAATGTCACCTTCAGAAAAATACTTTAACGCTCAGAAGCATCTATAGCGATGAAATTCGACATGAACATATTTTATAGAAACCTTAATATTATTGTAAAATTTTATAAGGATCGGTCCATAATTGACCCTACCCCTCATTTAAGGTGCCCTTCAGAAATGGCTTTAAAGCTCATTAGTAGCCTAAACTAAAATCGTTCTAGAAAATTTGACGAGGATCGGTCCACAATTGACCAAACCTCTCCCCAAATAAGGTCCCTCTCAGAAAATGACTTTAACGCTTTACAAGTACAGCGACAAAATTCGCCAAAAATTTCTCTACCAAATTTTAGGAGCATCTGTCCATAATTGATCCTATGATGGTAATACATAGATGTAATAAATGAGAAAATTGTTTTGATAATAACAAATGCATCGATTCTTAAATATCGAAGTTTATTTATAAGGAAGCATTCCTTTTCGGCAATGATTTGATGGTGGGTATACAAGATTCGTGATAAACTCAAAATTAAGAAATTTTAGGATCCATTTTGAAAAGATCCCAGAAATTATTTTTAACATATACTGAGATCAAGATTTTCAATGACTTTTAAATTTTTCTCATATTTAGTAATCCTTCAAAAAACTGATCCACGGGATACCCTAATATATATATATATACATATGTATGGTTTGGTGCGGCCTAGCATAACTCCCTTACATTTTTATTATTCTTACAAACACTTTATACCGTCGTACTTAACTATAGACACATTCATTTTCTCAAAAGGGTACTTTATAATCCTTAAATGCTGTCCTTTTTACAATTTTCTTGGGAAAAAATTTTCAATACGCAATTCAATTTTTTGGTTTTTATTTTATTCAGATTTTTTTTCTCGTTAATTTCATGCATATTGCACATAAATAACATCATCATGCTTTCAACACAACAACAACAAAAGTTTTGCTTACATTGCTGCTAACAAAACTTTTTCGCTTGTCTAAGTTGTATTGCAGATACAATGATTGGGTTGGGGGTAGTCTTGGTTTCGTTCTTTTTTTGATCTCTGTGTGTATAACTATACAACTGCTTAAACATGTACTATTGTTGGCACTTTAACTTACTGTTACTGTGCTGTTGTTCCTGTTCGTACTATGACCATCATCATTGCTCACTGAAATGTATTTTATGATTATTTTGCGTGAGGTAATATTTATATTCTACGGATATTGAGTAAGTAGT